>NC_066349.1:1252500-2452500 GCF_024516045.1 Bombus affinis | reverse complement strand
AATTCGAGCCGAGATATCTGTCATACCGGTTCACGAAGGAATCGTCTGCCAAACGAAGAAGGAAAATTTTCAGGCTCAACTTTCGACCAACGAATGAACGAGACAGAATCGCCGAGGAATAAACACGTGTCAGTCTTCGTTCTGTCTAATTTATGGAAATCTAACCCACGTACGTTAACGAGGTCCCGTTACTTGGTGAATTAAAAACAAAATGAAATAGCCGAGCCTTTTCGCGTGGCGAAACAAACGTTGGAACGCCAGCGTAGAAGATTTCGTGTCGCAACTCGCGTATCCAATATCCTAGTCGCTTACCTATCGATACGTACACACGCGGAATTTTCGAAATATTCGATTCGCGTGTGTAAATCAAGTACGAAATCAAGGTTGCTTTTTTTGAAATTTTCGAACGAACTTTACTCTTTCTCTACATTGTTGAACTTGATCCAATGAAAGAGACAGTCGACCGTCGTAGCTACCAACCAAGTTTTAACGTTTGCCCGAACTTTTCGCTCTCTTAAATTCTTCTCGGCCCACAGCCTTTTGCTTGTCACGAGTAAAAAGTTTCAATCGTTTCGACGAAACGTAAATCACGTATTCCGCGCGCTGTTTCCTGTCCTTCGCTTTCCGATTCATATTTTTCGCCCTTTTGACACGCTTCTGATGAAAGCGAAGCGAATTGCACTGTTTCGGGCGGGTTTCGACCATTTTCCGAAATTTTCGTTCGAATTTGAAAAAAAAGTATCGTTTCTACTAACAAGTTCTATTCAAGTTTCTCTCGTTTTATTTCTCCTTCTGCTGTTTCACGATCGAACCAAGTGGAACAGCGAACAGCGACGAAAGGTAGGACTTGAAAATTGGAAATTGCTTTCTTGGCAGCTTTTCTATGATCAAATTATTCCATCCCAATTACGTTATTATAAGTGAGTGCAATTTAATAGAGACGATATTCGTGGTTTCCTGACTGAGGGGGCGACTGGTCTCTGGCCTCGTGCCATTCCACAAAATACAGGCAGATGCCTGAGGAAACCTAATCCTTCGTATTCGGTTCGTCCATTATGCAGATTCGATTATTGGCCACGATTATCGGTCGTCGCAGCATTAGAAGAGCACGTGGGATCGCGTTTTATATATCCGAAAAAGGCTTTTTCTTTCACCGTAATTGCGTTTCCGACCAAAGGTCCGCGTTCGCTTTTTGCCCGAGACACAAGATTTCCTGTATTTCTCATCGCGAAACAGTGGGCTTCGAGCGCCGTGTGAGACGCTTCGCGAGACAGGACGAGCTCAATACAAGTCTGAGCGAACGATGCAAATTCAAGTGCGACGCTGACTATACTATATCTCAGGTCGACTATGTTGCAACGATTGTCGATTTAAACGATCCTAGACGGTTTCAACATCCTTGAGACGAACATTCTTTCACTCTGCGCAACTATCGACAAAATAGAGATACTCGGGTCCGATATGACCGATCCGTTGACAACGTTCGCTGCAAATTCCCGAACAGACTTATTTAACGATTAATTTCGTTTGATTAATGGAATTTTGGCTAAATCTACGAGAGTCGGAGGATGAAGATTACCGAGAAGTTCTCTCCTTCGAGAAGCAATTTCGTATCCCATTGACTCCGAGATGAGCTATCAATCGAGAGTGCTTAGCTCGCGTACACCGTGCCTTTGGAGAAACGTTAGGTCGCGGAAAAGGAATGGCTGCGAGCCAACCATCGATATCTATTCAAAGAATAATCTCTATCCGCTTCTTCTTTGTTCCGAACAATATCGGCACCGTTGTCGTCGTCGTCGTCGTCGTTGGCCAGGGACCATTCGCAAAGAAATCGTCGAATCGGAGAGACGTGCCAATTTTCAGTGGCACCGATTTCAGACGATGTTTCTTGGAAAATCTTCCCAAAACTCCAGAATGTCGTAACTACTTCTCGATAAACGTTTCGTCGACGTTTCGTTAGTTTAGTGAAGAGAAACAAAGAACGAACGCCCGTGTTTGTTTCTTTATCGTTCACTCGCGACGAATGCGTCAGTAACGGTAATTCGATCGATAAGAAATATTCAACGAGGAAAATTCAACGATATCGACTCACCAAGATAGAAAATGAAATTCCAGCGGAGAAGCTCGCGGGCAAACGGAGGAGACGCACAGCGACTTGGAGAGCCGAGGATAGGGATAACGGTCGCAGCGAATTTATTCGCTTTTTCGCGACGGATAAACTACTCGCGATCGAATCAAGAATCGAACAGCGTCGAGGAGCAATCCGTCAGCAGTTGCGACTCAAAGATCTCGATAGGATGGTAGAACAAAGGGGACGAGAAAAGAAAATACAAAGGGGTGGCTGCGTTAGTCGGTGGAATATCCGGTGAATGGTTTAGCGGGGCAGATGGACGAAGCAAAGAGGGGATGATATCGCGACGGATAAAAACGGCGCGGCGGTGCAGCGGAAAATTGCTGCCGCGGTGCTGTATCTTCTTCCAACACTCCTCTGGTCGATTGTTTTTTGTCTCTTTTTTCTCCTCTTTTCAATTAACATCCATCGTGCCTGCAGCTGCAGCGAGTATCCAGATCTCTTTCGACAGAATCGTCAGAGCTCCGCTTCACTCGCGAGTACATGCGACTGCTACGGCTCGGCCAAAGTCTGAGGTTTTTAAACTTTTCGAAGATTCGCCTTACGATAAACAACACGATTCACCTCGCTAGCCGACGATAGCAGCGACCCGTAAACGAGTTTTTCCTTCGACGAGAACATACGGCTCTTTTACATTTACGAGGATAAGTAAGGTAAGGGAGGACAGTCGCGTTTCGCGACAGGATCGGAGAATTAGGACGAAACGTTGCGCGGTTAAATAAAATGTCTGCATATGCGGCAGATGCGATTCTCTGGTCTGGCGCATCGGCACTGTAAATAGAACAACGACGTCGCGGCATTGCTTTATAATTACGTCGGTGAGCTTGGAAAGGTTAACCGCACGCCAATGAAGGTAGAGGGTGTACAGCACGGGGACGTGTCGTTGTCACGAGCACTAATGGCTCGTTTACACGGTAAACCATTGGCGTAACCGCAGATACACTCTGCTCGTATTTTCCCTTGTTCCGGCTCGGACAATTCATCGACGAATCATCGATAAGCGAGCCGATTTCCCGATGATCGCGAGCAAACGCGTATTCCGAGGAAACGTCCGGTAATCCGGGTCCGCTGTACGTTTGGGCGGTCGACCTAATCGATCACGCACGGTGACGTTCTCGGTTGCTTTTAAACGAGGATTTATCGCCTCGTAAAATGAACGGAGGTTTTAGGCGAGCAGCGTACGGGTGCACCGTGTAACGGTAACGCGGTACGAGTCCGCAGAGCGGACGGGAGCGGACGAAGGTGTCATTTTCATCATCGCTAACGATCCGAATTCGAGCCATTGGCGTAACGCTATCGTAACCGTGAGACCAATTCCGGTGTCTACCGCAGCCGTGACGTCACGGAGTTAAATGCACCCTTCTATCGGACACGTTCCCCGTAATCTATGTATGCGCCGCAGAACTGCCGTTGATACGGCGCCAACCTGGAACCCGCTCGGATCGGACCGCTATTACATTCACGATAATGCCGTTATCTCGCGTTAACGATCCCTTATAAAAGTATATTTACGCTGGCCACCACCGTTTTGACTTCCGTCCAAAATCCATCGAAACATCGACGTTGGCCGTGTACGGGCGATAATGGAATCGCGACCATAACGATAACTATAGGACGCGTAATCGATCAAAAGCGAAAACGAATCGCGGATATTTATTCGAAAATTTTCGAATCACCGATAAAAACATATCAGAGGAAAATCGAAATACACAGATAAGCGATTAAATTGAAAGATATGAAAATCTACGACTATCAAGTTCGAATCGATTCGCTTCTCTTAGCGGAGGTGCTGAAATTTTCTTGCTTCTCTCTCCTACGATGATTTCCACTTACTAGACGTTACGAAGTAAGAAGGTTTCGAATGAAATTTGAAAATTACTGCGCGAACGCAACAACCTCGGCGTATCCCGAAGCAGTTATTACGGCGACAGTTCCATTAGGAACTATCCACGCGTAACCGCGTCGTTTAAAATTTTAAAAGAACGTTTCGTATTCTTCGCACTCTTCGAATTTATTTCGATAGTTTTTATTTAACCTACCTCTCTACTACTTCTCTGTCCGTCTGGCTAGTTGGAATTTTATAATCGAAATTTCACCCACTTCTCGAACAGCTAGAAAACTGAGATTTGAAACACATGCTTCTTTTCGATCGTAATACGATATACGTAATTTCAAAAAATTGACAATTGTTTTATTGGAAATAATTGCCTATTTAGCTGAATTTATTGGGCTGAAACGTGGAAAAATCTTTTTATCCCGCAATAGGAAATCGATGTACATCGCGAAATGACTAAACATCGAGACAAAAGTAAAATATGTAAGTTGAAAAGATTTGTTTAAGTGACTTTTATTTAAAAATATACTAAAAAGGAGAAAATGATTTTCTTAATCGGGTATCATCAAGTAATTGAATGTAATAACGATACACAGGGAAATCCGTATATATCGAGCACACGCGGTAATTATATAATAAAGTATCACTCAATTATTGAACTCGTATTGCTAAAAATAGAATCATGGCGTCATCATTCTTGTATAGTCTGTTAGCACGACGACTGCTTCACAGTTTGATTCAAACATTTGTATCCTTTACTCCTATCCTACTTTGCCTTTTATTTTCTTTCTTTAATTTGCTTTGTATATGCATTAAAATATATAGATATATATATATACACAAGCTGTATCTTATTCGCGTGAATCTTAATATATTTCCGCGGAAATATCTAATATTTTAGCAGGCATTAACAGCTAACGAGTTGTCCAATAGATAGATCGCAATTAATTACTGTACACGGGTGCTCGATCGCGAAAACAATGACACGCGTAGCCTCTCTAAACATACTGATTGATCGTCCGTCGCCACGAAGAAGAGGAAACAGAACGGTACGATAATAGTCAGCGTTGACGATTGCAGCAGCATATACGTATCGCTATTGGCTGTCGATCGTCGATGCTCGAATTATCATAGAGAGCAATTACATCGAGGCTCGTAAATTTGTCCAAATAATTAACTGGAAACGAGATAAACATTTTTCCAAGCGAACCTTCTTGCTCGTAGATCATTTGTCGCTGATCGTTCGGTCGTTCGTTGAGAAAGTTGTTGGACAATTCGTTGACCGATACTCGACGACGCTTACTCTTGCAAAGTAATTAAACGAAAATATGTCGAGGGAGAATTGCGAACGAGAAACTTGGAGTTTGATTACGAGTTCGGTTCCTCTTGCAGTTTGCCGAGAACTTTTCCAATCGATCGCAAAATCGAGCATCGGTACTCCCGGGAATACTGGCGCGTCCAGGTGTTCGCCACACGTTTCTCCCTTTTATTAGTAGTCGGTTTGCGTTCGCGGTTGCAACGCCAATTCATCCAAGTTGCTAGGAGACGAAGTGGAAGCGGAAAAAGAAGCGGACGGAGAAAGCATAGTGGGTCGGTGGACGTCGGGCTGACTGGTGGGCAAGTTTGATCGGTGCTCGCGCCTCGAAAACAAAACAGTGATAAAGTCGGAGGGGCAGCTGGCTCGACGAAAGGTAGGGGTTTTGATCGCGGCACCCAGGAACGAAACGAACGAACGGACGAGCAGGGTAGACGAGGGTGCGGGGGTGGAACTGGCCGCTCGGCAAAGTGGATCGATGCCGCCGCGGCACGTCTGTGCGCGCAAACGTGCGCACGTGTGCGTACACCTGATACATGCATCATCGTCCACAAAGCCACGGAGATGCGTGGATCCGTTAATCGCCGATTCCTTCGACTCTCATATAGAAAAACGCAACGCGCAATCTACGCGACTCACGACTTTGATGCGCGTGCAATTTCAATTCAACCGATACGAAACCCAACGAATCCAAGTGAAAGTCTCGAAGAGAAGAGACGCCGTTGTCGCGGGAAAATTCTTTGATTAACTAAGGTTAATCTGTCGACGAGCGATACGAACGACAACTATTATCCGTTTTAATCGAGTTTCTCGGCTACCAGTCGTAACGACAAGATCTCACGCGACGCACCGGTCATTCCGCGCCAAGTTAAACGAATTCTTTGTTGCGTAATCCACGTTATCAAAGCACGCTCTTCACGTCCTCTCGGCGACCGTCGAACGCAGCAGAAGCAGCATCTCTCTTTTATTACTTTCATATTTGTTGGATTGATACAGTTTCATCGTCGAAGGAACGAATTTTTCGCTCGTTCTTTCACATCTATCTCCTTGGTCCCATTGTTCCGAACGTTTTATGAAATGTTGTTCAGGGGACTGGTAGTTACTCGTAACGAGCTATTAATATTATTCATACTGCGTACATCTATATATTCTCGTGACATGTTTAAAAATCGAAAGCGTGCCGTCGCGTCATCGTCGTCGTTGAATGTAAGGCAATTTTTCATTGTTTTCTGTTGCAGCGAAACTGGAACTTAGTCAGAAGATGGCATGTAGCGGTACGAGAGTAACCGACGGAGGACATCTGTTCCTGATGTTGAGCCTGCTGCTAATCGGTACCCTGTTCAGTCATAGGATCGCGATTCAATCGGATGCGAACAATGTGCCGGAGATGATCGACCCCAGGGGCTTCGTCTAGCTTCCGCAGTTAGCTCTTTGGATCGTTCTCGATCGTCCGGGAAGAGGCCAATGGAACGCGAATACGGACCAGCGAAACGATCGACGACCTTCTAAAGCGTGTAAACGAATCAATGGCATCGTTCGTTGATATCTCGAGGCGATTCGAAGCGAGACAGACACATATCAATGCAGCGGAGGGCGCTCGATCGACCCACTATACACGATCGTCTTGTCACCGGTTCGCTAGTGAGAAAGATCTTGTAGATCGAGAAACAAATCTACGTCGTCCCTTAGAGGAGGGGACGCGGCAGAAACTATACGCTAGACAAAGGACTCGAAGATTTCCTTGAATCGACGTAATCGATCACCGACGAGTGTCGTTTTATCGTTCTCCAATTTTAGTCGTTCCTCTATTCTCAGTCTTTCGAGAACGCGATCGACAAAGTCCTCGCGAATCGAGAACGCGACCGTGGTTGATATCGTTGGCGGAGTCGCAATACATGGAGAAAATAGTAATCGTAAAGATATAACGTACGCGCCGAATCGAAAGTTACTACGCGTACCGTACGTTTCCAGGTACGGGACACGCGACGCGCGACACGCTCTCGGTCGAGCAAGACGCTTCTAGTTGTAAGAACGACGCCAACATCCTAAAACCATCAATTGGTCCCTCGTAAATCGTCTGACCTACTCCGACAGCGACTACTCACGCGACCAATGTAAAATCACGCTCGTACCGCGCTTTATTCCGCGTTTGCAATTTTACTCGGGTATCGCAAATTTATTCGCCTGTCTCGTAGTTGGTTCTTGAAACTTAGAATTTCGATGGGGATCAACGGGGAACGAGTACAGCGTAACGCGCGACTAATTTGATCGACCCGTTGCACCCGAGAGGAAAGAAATACGCTACAAAATAGAATTTGATGGCAGGCACACAGCGTACACACTCTTCCCGTACATTCTAGTTTTTGATTAACGCCACGGCAATATAGGTCACTGCATCGGTGCTTTTATCTTACAAGCGACATCATCACCGTGGACCTGCACGTTATCGCGAAACGCACTCGGCCCTTGATATTTAATCTACCCGTGACAGGATAATCCGCGCGCTATTCGCTGAAAAATATCATCGCACAAACGATCGTTATCCTTTATCTCAGCGAACTTTGTATGATCGTCGAAAGATCGCATTAGCGCTAACGAAAATTTGTAGAAAAATTGACGCGATGTCTACGGATTTTCGGAAAGGGTAGAAACGTTCTGTGGACCGTCGGTCGACGCATTCGCCAGGCTTTCATTCCGGGGGCACGACTTCCTTTTAATCTTGCCGTTATTGGTGCTGCAACTGTCTACCAACAGGTACGGTAATGCGAGCCGCAATTCGATCTATATACTCTGCGGCCGCTTATACGTGCGCATGTTTGTAATGCGGTGCAGCTACTGCAGAGTCGATTGCATTCGTACAAATTGCGGAGATTTAAACGCCGTAGGACCGACCAACAGTTCGGCCATCCTGGAACATCCGTCCGATATTATCGTAGCGATCGCCGCGAATAAATCTCCTCGACGATCGTCGTTCCGTTCGTCGCGCGACGCAACTCCAGACGCGATCGTTCCCACAAATACAAAGTATATCTCTGTTTTTATTTACTCGATTTATTTGGAAAAAGAAAAACGGATTGACCCATTCGGTGATCGGAAGTACAATACATTTGCGCACAAGGCGCGTACACGTCGATACGTTGCATCGATGGCAAATTGACAGAAATCATAGCGGTCTCTGCGTCGAGTCCCGACAGAATTGCAAATTGCATTCGGTTCAGCGCGACTAATTTATCAGCGGCAAACTGATCGACATTGACTACGCGGATAGAATGCTCGATCGATGGTCCGTTCGTGGTACAAGAGAAACGGATGGTCGACGTGGCGAATTTGTTCTAAGGACGGTTGTTTGCAATTTCAAAATTATCAGTTAATGGCATCGCTAAGATGATAGGAGAAAGAAGGCGAAACGTTGTTTCTTCGCCAACGATTCTAAACTGCCGAACCGTTCTTCGTTGTTCTCCGGATAAGATCTATCGTTCGTACGAACGCTCAAGGAAGGATATTGGATTTCATTCGCTTCGTCTACGATGATGGTTGTTCGTAAGGACGCGCGGAGAACGTCGTAAAATTTTATGGCGCGACAGCGAATGCAGAGTTCGTCGCAGTCGTATTAAAATCCTTCCGACTGCGGTACCAACTGGCGATCGAAATTAAACGACCGCCAGGACGCGTTCAGGTGCGCTCTCGCCGTATCGGAGGTGCATTCCTACGTGTATCTCACGCGCTCTATTTTCCTCGCGGCTCCGCCATCGATTTTACACGAGAATACGCTTCTATTCTTCCAACACGGCTACCGACGAAGGTCGCGCCTTAGCGTTTCAAAACTCCACTTCCTAAACTCTCCACTAACGGAGCAATTCCTATCCATTCTGCGTCTCGTAATCCTTTCTCTTTCTTCTCCGCTCCTTTCTTTCTCCTCTTTATCGTTACTTTTATAGAATCCAAGTGCGATAGCAAGCGTGGAATTTGTAATCCTTTCTCCCAGGAGACGACTTTTCCAGGAGGCCACTATTCTCCGTGTACCTTTGTCTCATTTTCTACATCGAGATCTTCCAAACGGTGTAACGCAATTTTCCTAGAAGTGAACCGCGAACAAACGTGTGATTCCGAGGACACGACGATGCACGATTCCGCATACATAAAATAAATAATATTCAGCTTACCCGTAGCATGACGAAACGTCGACAGGATAAACGCGAAATTAACACAACGCTGCGAAAACGTACACAGATCCCGTCGAAACGGCGACGGGGAGAAGACAGTTCTAGAGTCAAAGGAGGAACCGCGGCTGGCCGATGAACGAACGATCTATCAGCCGAAGAGGAAATCGAAGAACACGAAGCGCCCGCCATTCCCGAGTAAACGAAGAGCAAACTCGAAAAACCGTGCGTTTCTTTCTTCCGTTCTCGCCATCTGCCGTGTTCCTCGCGACAGTAGAAAGGAAACTTGCACGAACGCAGGCTAAGTTTTAATTAAGATTTAATCACTAATTACCTGTAATAACTATTACTGTAAGTAGAATGACACCGCGCGCGTACACGTACACGCGTGTATTTTGTGTGTGTACATACGATATTCCCCAAAATATCAGATAGACATATATACATGTACGTAGAATGCGTTATCGATTCATCAAAGAATCGACCGATCAAACAATTTTTCTTTCTGTCTATTGTCTCGATGATCTCTCTCCCTCTGTCTATTTGCTCGGTGATCGTTTGAAATCAATGATTTTCGCCGTGTGTAAGGAGGAAAGATAGTAAGGTAAATTATTGGCCAAGAGAATTCCGTTTCTTATCCTTTCGAAACTTTCTTACAACAACAGCTTCGTAAAAGAAGTTGCTTCTACGAAAATTGCAAATGATAAAGAAAATTCTCTACTCGGAGTCTTCCAATCGGCTAAATCTGCTTTCCTTTCTTTTTTCCTGCTTTCGATCGACGACAGGCACGCCTTTCCTCCTTTTCCAACCGGACTGTTTCCATCTTAGTATCATTGGCGCTTCGCCAACGGATCTTCTTGCCTTGTTTCTTTGTCAGCATCGAACAACTTGCTTCCACTGATACCCATGAATAGTTTGTTCTCTACCCGTTGAATCGTTTTTTGTCTTCAAACCTACGTATTTCTACCTTACTTGTGTATTTAGAAAATTAGTCGATTATTCTATCGTCTGTGTTCAAGAATAAAAGAGAGAAAGAGAGAGGGGAAGAGTATTCATAGAGCAAAATCCAAAAAATTCCAAGGAAAGGCGAAAGAAGAAAGACAGCGAACGAACGAAGCTTACCTAAGGTAATCGGTAATTTTGTGGAGAAACGACTGGTTTCCGAGCAACCGAAATCGCGCTTATTTTGTAGCGTAAATGAATAAAATCAAAAGAGATACCTTGTTCGCCTGCTTCTGCAACAATCAAATTTAGCTATTTTTCCTTTTGTCTCGAAATGGATCTCGATTTGGTTACGCTAGTTCGAAGATTAACGACAAAGCGTGGCAAAGTCACGCGAGGGCGATTATAGTTGAAATACGAATTTAGTTGGGTCGCGACAATATTACTTTGGAAATTGCAGTTGGTTGAAACACGTTTTTCATTACTTGTATAATATTATGTAAATATACCATAACGGTAATAATCGAGAAATAGCATCCCCTTTTAATCGACGATAAGCAAAGTAAAAAGAAAGAAAAAGTATAAATCTGATCCATAAGTATTCTGGATTCGCTAACTAGCAAGTTTGGAAATAATAAATCATACGAAAGTATATGCGTATATGTGTACGCGTCCACCTGGCCGCGTTAAACTCACTGCGATCGCGATTTCAATGCATTATGTATAATAACATTATACATACTATACATACGTATATATAAGTACATGCATATATAAATATATACATACGTAGCATGTATAGAAACACTTTAGAGACGGTATCGTCGTACGTTTGTATATACGTTGTCACCCGCACCTATCGCGGCTCACGAGATTGTAAAATGAAATGAAACGAAATGAAATGGGACGAAATGAAATGAAACGAGATGGGACGAAATAAAACGAATTGGAGCGAAACGAAGCGAAACGAAAAGAAACGAACAGAAGGAAACGTAAACGAGCTTGCTGAGCCTAATCGATTTAAGATCGAAGATTCGTTTAAAATATCTTGATTTCCGATTCGCGGAAGAATCGGCGCTCAAATTTCCTCGATATCCTCTCTTTCAAACGCGTTTTTACCATTCAAATAAATACAAGTGAAAGAACGTTTCCCTCTCTTCAAATTTTCAAATATACATACCTAATTGCGTCATACGATAACATGTTCGTAAATGATAACGACTCGGTCGAACGAACGATCATTTGTTTGCAAGACACCTCGTACATATTTCGCGCCTAATATATATTTCCAAGTAAAAGCGACGTCCGTGAAATTGCGGCTCCGTTCAGGTGAACACGCGATTTAACTAAATGTATTTCATCGTTATCGAGGATAACCTCTCCATCTTTCACCTGAATTCCTTATTTCTTTTCCCTCCGTGAAAGAAAAGGAAAGAAAGCGAGATCTGGATTTCGAAAGATTCTTATTGACTAATCCGATATACAACGTACGTATGTTTGTTCGTATTGGCAATAACGAAGAGGAGTTTGATAAATTCTATAGCATAGAAACGTTCGCTCCGCCGATCTATTTTCAATGCGACCAGATGGTTACTCCTATCAACGTATATTTCTAGAAATTCTTTTCTTTGCTTTACATCCTGCTTCGTTTGAGCTACGCCAGAGGTCGCGCGATAGAGCTCGTTTCGTCGAGGAGGAGAAGAACGCTTTAACATAGAATGGAACAAGTAATCGCGATCACGATGCCGCAAATAGGTAACAGAGATAGATAAAATAGTTCGACGAGACTAGGACGGTAACAAAAATACGTAGAATTTGCCAATGAAGGAATGAATACGCAATCTCTGCTCGCGATGATTCTTTCTGCAACTTTTGCCTATTATTATACACGATATCATCGAACACGGTCGAGAATGATCGAGAGGTAGTGTAATTGATTCCAGTAGCCGGCAGAAGTTTCAGAGTGATTTATTACAAGTCCGTACAAAGGACTCTAAACGATCTTCTAACGCGGCGCCAGGCGCCGGGTGCATTCGAGTCAAAGAATATAATAGAAAAAAAGAAGAAGAAAAAGTATATAAAAAAGAACGAAAAAATAACGAATTGCTATCAGATATACTTTTCTCATTCGTTGAATCGGAAAAAATCGTGTGAAGCAACGGCGGAACGCTCGAAGAAAATTTTTAAAAATGATAATTATCGCGATAACGGTTCGAGTTTTCGCGCAACTAACTGTGACTCTATGTATGTAATTTAATGTATAATAATCGCAAAACACGCGCCGCCGGTCCTCCGTATTCTAAAATGACGATTCGTTGCTCGAGATCAACATGAGCGCAAAATGCGAAGAATAATTCTCAACGATAATAAATTTATGTAAATATCATACAGCCCAAGTACGTGTATATAGCTGGTTAAAAAAATATGTTAATCGTGTCGGTGCAAGAAATTACTTATTGTTAGAGGCGATTGGAACAGGAAAATATTTACGTGTACACAAGTCAAATATAGGGAAAGAATTCGCGCGTTTCTAGATATGCTATACACTGTACACTGTACGATATTGTAACGTAATTTAGAAAAGAAGCGAAGAAAACCATAGATACTGATGTTTTTATACGAATCAAAGAGGGGAAGAGGAGGACCGACGGATATCGAGGAAAACAACGGAGAGACTATTTTAGCGGAAAAAACCTTGTTTTATCTTTCTTCCTTTATCGAATCGAAAGAAATCTTACTTCTGTCAATGGGATTCACAGCGAGTCGCTGAAAAAGTAGCCCGCAGGCCTAAATACGCTCTAATTAATTACAAAAAAAAAAAACAGAAACTAAGTAATTATCATAGCCGAATAGTTGATCAAATTCAATACGACATTTTCGAGTTGCATCGTCGTACTTTCTCGTTAATCGTTGTATTGGATTACGATCATTAACGCAATCGGCCAACAAAGAGTCGCGTTTGTCCGATGCATATTCCCGGTTACTTGTCCGATGCATATTCCCGGATCGTTTGTTTCCTTTTGATTTTACCAACGAAATTCTTTGATTCGATCCAAATTAACAACAATTTTAGACGCAAATGGATTTTCTCTAATCGACGAAACTTTCATAAATTTCGATTTCGAAAGCATTACGTTTACAATAAACTAGCTTTAAACCTTCATTGATCGGAATTAATATCAAATTGATGACAATATTTTCGATAGCATTTCGTAAATATAGAAATCGATGTCGAATCGAAAAATGCATCGGACATCGCACGCGCAAAGATAGTGCAAACTAAAAACATCTAACAATTTACCATACGGCAAACCGACTACCTAGTATAATCTATACGTATAAATATATAAATATAAAACATAATGATTATTCATTAAATACTATTATTGATTATTGATTATTTATTACATTGATTATTTATTAAATACTATTATTGATTACTGGTCATTAGTTGTTAATTGTCGTTGTTATTATTATTATTATTATTATTATTATTATTATTATTATTATTATCATCATCATTATCATCGCCGTCGTCATTCTCATCATCATCATCAGCAACGGCAACAACAACGTCATCAACATGATCATCATCATCATTATTATTATCAATATCATCACCATCATCATCGTCATTATTATCATTATCATCATTGTTATTATTCAATAGTTACGTACATATTATACGAACAATAAAAATTTACTGCTTGTATATATTAAGAATATCTTAATAAAAATAATGTGCGAATGATAGTCAATTAAATTTTATTGGCCATATATCCTTTTATCAAAAAACTGATGATGTATTTTAAACATCAAAGTATGTCGCTTTTTAACTTTACTATAAAATTTTACTATTTTCTATCCTTCGTTAATTGTTCGTTAATAAACAAATAAATAATTCGTTAATAAACAGATTCATTGACGGGTAAATTGACTTAAATAATAAACGTTTATTTC
This sequence comes from Bombus affinis, assembly GCF_024516045.1. Classification (NCBI taxonomy): domain Eukaryota; kingdom Metazoa; phylum Arthropoda; class Insecta; order Hymenoptera; family Apidae; genus Bombus; species Bombus affinis. The sequence goes on along the minus strand of NC_066349.1, from coordinate 2,438,158 downwards.
AAATTCTATGTACAAATAATATATTACAATGAAAAATCTGAATGAAATCCCATGTTGCTATCACCTTATCATCGCAAGTAATGTGTATTAGGTACAGTATTTAACAGCACGAAACTGTTAAACGTTGTATAATATTTATTATACAATAATATAATATATTACAAACTATGTTTTAAAAGCACCAGCTTGAGCAGCTTTAATTATGAAAGTTTTCATCGTATTTTCATCTAATTTAGCAAAACTCGCTGTTTGTACTACGGCAGTCATGTGATTTAGCGCAAATTTGAAACAGTATTCCTCCGATTCCTAGAATTATATTAAAATTAATGGCACTGACTTTGTTTAAATAAAACCACAACATTTTATTTACCTTGGCATTGTACTCAATAGCTATACTGTAGCAAAAAGCAGCGTTTTCAACTGTAATTCCTCTCCTTATTATTTGTATGCAGCGTTTTTTCAGTTGATTTTCCGAATAAGCAACCGCTAGTTTCAAAAGTTCTTATCCACAAAAATCAGAAATAATTTTCAAACCACATTATAAAATCTCAGGGAAAAAATAATGAAATACATACCTAGCATACTTTCCAGAGGTAAATCGATTTCGTCAGTGTACAAATACTTCAAAAAAGCTTTGTATACATCGTAAGAAAATTTTTGTTGTTTTATAACACTACAACAAATGATTGTAACATTTAAGGAATCTAGATACTCGTTAAAGCGGCAAACCTACCTCTGATTATTTGTGGCCAATGTTTCTTGAAGCATCGTTCGGAAGTATTGAGAACGTATTACTAAAATAGCTTTGTGCACATAAATAAATTTTTTTCGTACTTGTATCGCGAGATCACTCGTAGTCTACAAATGACAAAGAGAATAGTTTCAAGAAAATAACAATGTCAGAAATGATATTTCTTTACTGTATAAATACATACCTGATCGTTAAATGCTTCTCTGAAACAATCTATTAAACTCACGTCTGGTTCTTCGTCATGAAGAACAAGTGGTTGATGCATAACGCTAGGTGATGCATAACGCGCGAAAACGTCATGTAAGGATCCTGAAGTAGTGAGTACCGGAAATGTGATACTTTGTCCCATACACTCGCCCCACATAAATATCCGATTACCTTCTGCCATAGCTATGCTTATGTGATTGTAATGTGAAGTTGCTACATCCAATACTCTTCCCATCATTTCTTGTTTCAACTGAAGAAACTTTTATTAATTTTCATTCATTAATATAATCATATTACACTTTACCTGTACTGGATTACACATATTCATCTTCATGCCAAGCCCTAACTGTCCATAATTATTTCCACCCCATACATATAATGCTCCTTTGTTACTCAATGCCAAAACATGTGCATAACCGCAAACTATTTTTTCTATCAATGCAAAAACATATTATTAGTATTTAAAAAATTTTCAGCTTAGATATACTGTAAACAAAGATGATATTACTAATTACAACATCAACAAGCATTGTGACTTCACAGGGGTCCACTTGATTAACATAGTTTCCAATTCCTAACTGACCAACGTCGTTACAACCCCAACCATAAACTTTTCCAGTATCTGTAACTGTCATGCTCGATGATTGGCCACAGCTAATACAAATGACTGTTTTGCCAGCTAATGTGGAATTTACTTTCATAGGTGTATTTTCATTTATGTTAACACTTTTACCTACTTGGCCAGATGTATTTTCACCCCATGCATACACCTAAATATATATATATATAATCTTTGATCATTATTTAAAAAAACTTTAAGTTTCTATCTAACCTTTCCTTCGTTCGTCAATGCAAGAGAGTGATGACTCCCGCAAGCTATATCGACAATGAATTCATCATTTAAATTTTTTGTTACAGGCATTGGAATCATATGATTGGTAGAACAGTTTCCTAGTTCACCGTGACTGTTATGTCCCCATGAGTATACCTTTCATAAAAATCATGTTATTAAATAATACAACATTAAACTGTTTATTAATATCGTAATAAAGCCTTAAATTCCAAATACCTTTCCTTCCTCAGTAAGAGCCAAGACATGTGGACCTTTACCATATGCAAAAGTTTTTATATTCTTACCACATAATGCTTCGACTTTCTTTGGATAAAAAGTATTACAAGCATCCCCAGTTCCAAGACAACCAGAAGTGTTACTTCCTAGAGCATATACTATTTTATCCCTTGTTATAATTAAAGCTTCATTACCTAAATCACCTGTTTAATGAAGCATAATATTTCATAAATTCATATACGTATATTGTTATACGTAATAATAAGATACAAAATATGTAACAAGAATAAAAATAAAGGTGGAAATAATAGACATTTTACCATATACAAGTGCCATATGAATTTTTGAAACATAATTTGAGTCTAAGAAACTAAAAATTGGCCAATTCTTCAAATCCCAAAGAAACATCTTTATATATATATATATATATATATATATATGTGTGTGTATGTATGTATGTATGTATGTATATATATATATCCTAAATTTCTAAAAACAAACTGATTTCAATATAATTTTAATAATAATTGCAATATAATTTGAATTTTATTTAGTAGTTCCAGTGTTTAATCTTCTAACTTTCATTAGGCATTTCTTTACTGAATCATTTATGAGTACTACAATTTTTTCTCATTCTTTTTTATGAATTAAATGTAGTATACTCTTCTTTAAATTCTGCACTACGAATAATTCTAAAATAGAAACAATCGATATAAAGTATAATATGGTAAATATTAACTGATATTAACAATGATAAATAAACTCTTTTACTAACATGTGTATTCACACTTTATATTTCAATAGTTTGTCAATCTTGTTGAATAAATTTGTAAACAATATCACTAAACACTATTGTACAGTCTATTCAATGAGACGAAGCACTAATCGTAAACAAAATGTGATTACTGCTATTGACCGTCTACTAGTGAATTCGAATATTCACCATAATCCCTATCATCCCTCCTCTCGATCCGTCATTGTTTAGGGTTATTACGGTTTTACCCTGCACTGTTCCGGAAAAGTCTTCCTGACACGAATTTACCTATATAATTTGACATATAAATAAGACCCCTCCACTGATAGAAGCAATCACCACGATGAAGAGTAATAAAATATAAAAATGTTATGTCACATTCTAAAAAACTTGATAGCTACATAATTAATGAGAACTTAATTATTTAGATTATAGTATCAAATAGAAATATTAAAATACAAGTCACAAACAAATTTTAAATCTTATAAAAGAAGATTAAAAAATTTATATACAATTTTTTTTTAATTTATATACGAAAAACTTATATATATATGTATGCACTTTCATACTCCCCTCCCCACTCCTCAAGAATGGTTCCTTAATCCGTCCTAAATTCAGTTCAATTAGAAAAATCTTTGATTTAACTATAGCTATGGAAGATAATTTATCTTAAAGATTTAAAAATAAATTATAATAAAGTAACTAGTACCAGCAAGGTTCATTATTCTAATGATAGTTTATTCATTTTCACATCTTAATAGAATCTTTAATAAATTCTTAATAGGATAAAAAAGATGAAGAAGTAAATTACAAAAGAACAATTATAAAAGATGTCATATCGTGAATTTTATTCAAATCTTAAAATACAAAGTAAATTCTTATGCTTATCATAAATAATTTGTCCCAATTCTAAAAATGTAGTAATCCAAAACAAATGTTCGGCAATTGAGAAACTATACACATTTATACAAAATTTACATATTATTAAAAATATTAACTCTAAAAGATATGAATATTTGGAAGTAATATCTGCTTAATCTTGAAGCATAACAATACGAATTATTTATATAGTATTGTTTCCTTTGTGTGATAAACACTTCGAACTAAGTTTTAAAAATACCCACTTGTGCAGCTTTAACTATGAAAGTTCTCATTATACTCTCATCTAGTTTCGCAAAATCCTCTGTCTGTACTACTGCAGTCATATGATTTAAAGCAAATTTAAAACAATATTCTTCTAATTCCTATAAATTTGTAATATATCAAATATTTTAATTGTATTTTATATTAAAAAAATAAGTAAGAGATATTATTTACCTTAGCATTGTACTGAATAGAGATGCTGTATAGATAAGCGACATTTTTAACCGTAATCTTTTTATTTATCATTTGTATACAATGTCGTTTTAACTGATTTTCAGAATAAGCATTAGCTAAATCTAAAAGTTCTATGTAAAAAAAGATATTATTTATAAAACATATTATTAGACGCTCTCTTTCTATGAAAAATAAAAAAATATTTACCTAATGCATTTTCTTGTGATAACTCAACTTCATTAGTATATAAGTATTTCAAGAAAGTTTTGTATACGTCATAGGAAAATTGTTCATGCTCTATAATACTACAATGCGTAATTATATTAGTGAAAATATAAATGTACAAGTTGGAAAAATTGTTTTACCTTTGACTATTTTCTACCCAATGCTCTTGAAACATTGTTCTGAAGTAATGGCAGCGTATCTTCAAAACAGCTTTGTGTACATGAATGGGTTTTCCATGTACTTTAATTACAAGATCGCTAGTGTTCTTTAACATGCAGCAAGAGACGGCATAAAAATATGATAAAATCAGCAAACATGTTATTGTTTATAAAAAAATACATACTGGATCATCAAAGGCATTTTTTAGACTATTTGCTATATTTGCTTCTTCATCACTGTGAAAATTAAGTGGCTGATGCATGACGGGTGGAAACGCATAATATGCAAGAGCATCATACAAACATTTTAGTGGAGTGAGTGTTGGAACTTTAATACTCTGACCAAGACACTGACCCCACATAAATATCCGATTGCCTTCACTCATAGCTAGACTTATGTGATGATAATGTGAAGTTGCTATGTCTAATATTCTTCCCATTTCGGGTACTTGCAGCTACAGAAATATTCATTAGTTTCAACTTAACAGTACATACACAAAATAAATTTTTACCTTTGTTGGTATCCAAACATTTGAGTCTGTATTAAGACCTAGTTGTCCATAACTGTTAGCTCCCCAAACATAAAGATCACCTTCATCACTCAATGCTAAAGTATGCATGTAACCGCAAACTACTTTTTCTATGTATTCAAATACATATAATTAACAATGTTTTAATATTCATATATTCACAAAAACGATCAATATTACCTATTACTATTTTTGCAAATGTGACTACTTTTTGCGGTTCTGCTTGACTAGTACAATTTCCAATTCCTAGTTGACCAACACCATTATGACCCCAACTATAAACTTCTCCATTATCCGTAACCGCTACGCTGGATGAGTCTCCACAACTAATGTGAACAACTTTCTTGCCATTTAATACAATATGCAGCAATTTTGGTATAGGTTGAACTGTACTAAGGATAGTACCACAACCTACTTGTCCAGATACATTGTGACCCCATGCATATACCTAAAATAGATGTATCAATTTTTCATTTGATTTGCTCTGATTAAATATTTTCATCTTACCTCTCCTTTATTTGTTAGTGCAAGAGAATGATGACCTCCGCAGGCTATATCAACAACAAATTCATTATTCAATGCTGATGATATAAGTGTTGGAGTTAGACCTTCGTTGGTAGATCTGTTTCCTAATTCGCAATAATCATTATAACCCCATGAATATACCTTTTACATAAATTATATTATTAAATTAAATAATGTAATGTTATACTACATATTAATGACATAATAAAATTATCTTTTCAAACACCTTTCCTTCCTCAGTGAGAGCCAAGACATGTGGACCTTTGCCATATGCAAAAGTTTTTACGCTTTTACCACACAGTGCCTCAATTTTCTTTGGGTAAATAGTGCTATGAGTATCACCTGTTCCAAGACATCCATAGGTATTGTTTCCTATACCATACACCATATCATCCTTTGTTACAATTAAGGTTTCATTAGCTGCCTTACCTGTCTTAGCAAAAATAATGGACAAAATCTTTTTTTGCCATACGTATTATATTATACAAATACAATATTATACAAAAAAAATTGATACAAAAAATAAATATTACCATATACAATAGCCATACGGACATTCGATATAAATTTCGGTTCTAATAAACTAAATATTGACCAATTCTTCAAATCATAATACATACTTATATTTATATTTATGTTTTTAATATGATGTAAAGATACTATTAATGTAATTCGATGAAATTATAATGTATTTAAATTTCAATTTTTATCACTGCTTATCAATCAAACACTGTATATTTTTTTAATTTTATAACAAAGAGTGTTTAAATATATTAAAGGAAGAATTGTCATAAAATCTATATTAAATTGATTTCATTTAGATCTTGTAATGATATACTAAAAGTTGTCTAAAATTTTCGGACTATATACACATGTTTATAACTAAACAAACAAAAAACAAAAGAAAAATTTCTAACCGTCTTTCATATAAACAAAGATAGTGTACATAGTACATATCATGTCAGTGTGAGTCAGTGTGATACTCTATAACTGATACTGTAATTTCAGAATCATATCCAGTTTTTAATTTCGACCATTACTAGTAGCATAATTTTATTTTTTGCTACATCGCTAATGTTGAAAGTACGATAAAAATAGATTCCTCAAATTTTATGACAGAAAAATGTATAATAGCAAATTTTGTCAAATGAATTTTTTTACATATTAGTGTATATAATTTACAAAATTAAATGAGTATAAATTGGTATAAAGAATCATAAAAGAGCATCAAATTATAGGGCGGGTTTTAAATCACGGCATTGTTCCCTTTCTTATTTTTAACAATTCTTTCACAATATTTTATTAAACCAATATAAGATTAAAACTTATAACGTTGGTAGGTGTGACTGATAGCGATAGTAACTAAAATGAAATGTTACTATCTGCTACTATGTAATTACAAATAGAAATAGAATTTCTTATAATCATAAACAAAGTATAAAATTCTATACTTCTATAATATGTATATATATTTATACAGATTGCTATTATACAAGTGAATAAATAATAAGTAGCTTATTGAAGTCACAAAATGTGGCTTAACCAATAGCTTTGTTGGAATAAAGCAGTACTTTACTACGTTAGAAATTACTAAGCAAATGTAGTGGCGTAAGTTTTATTTGGGGTAAACGTTTACAGAACCATTAAACACTGTAAATATTAATATCTGATATGAGAGACTAAATCTAAAATGCAAAAGATTATAGTTATAATAACAAAAGAGTTTATTATATTGTATGGTTGATTGAAAATTATAAGTTGTGCCGAAAAGTGTGTTATCTATTTATAATATTTTTACAGTAAGCAGTGTTTACATTGTTAATCATATATTTTTAAGGAATAACTTTTTATTCATCTCATATGGAATATAATAACCAAGATACTTTAAAGATGAATGAAAGCGACTCGATTTATGGAACTACCTTGTCGCAAGAATCAATAAAGGTAATTGCAGAAAGTATAGGTGTTGGTAATTTCCCAGATGAAGCTGCAAAAGATCTTGCGGAGGATGTAAGTTATAGACTTAAAGAAATCATACAGGTTTGTATATCTCCAAATTATAATCCAATTATAAATAATTCCTATTCCTTATATATAAGTATTTCTTACATTAAAGTTGTATAATTGAGATTACTAATGTTGGTAAAGGATGCTGCTAAATTTATGAGACATGGCAAACGTCAACGAATGACAACACACGATATAGATCATGCTTTGAAGATAAAAAATATTGAACCCACGTATGGGTTTTTTGCCAAGGATCATGTACCATTTCGCTTTGCTTCTGGTGGTGGTCGTGAATTACACTTTGTCGAGGAGAAAGAAATTGACCTCAATGAAGTGGTGTCAATGTCTGGTGGACAAACATGGCCTAAATTACCTTTAGAAATTACACTACGTGCTCATTGGCTTTGCATAGATGGTGTTCAGCCTACAATACCAGAAAATCCACCTCCTGTTTCTAAAGGTATTAATTCGATAGCATAAAACTTTCTTTTTTGCAATATTATGTTAAATAAAAGTAATATCTATTAATTAATCAATAATACAATAGATGTTCAAAAGCTAGAAAGTGTTGATCCAACAAGTAAACTTACAAACAAAAGTCAGAACATTGGTGTTGGGAAACCAGGTGGTGGTGGTAAAAGTCAGAAATTACGTAATGTGGAAACAGTTCATGTCAAACAATTAGCCACTCATGAATTGAGCGTTGAACAGCAATTATATTATAAAGAAATTACTGAAGCATGTGTTGGATCTGATGAAGCACGCAGAGCAGAAGCACTGCAGTCCCTCTCAGCTGACCCAGGTTTACATGAAATGTTAGCTCGGATGTGCACTTTTATTGCAGAAGGTGTACGTGTTAATGTAGTACAAAACCACCTTGCTCTTCTAATTTATCTAATGAGAATGGTTAAAGCTCTCTTGGACAATCCCAGCCTTTATTTGGAAAAATATGTATGTATTAATTAATATATAAAAGGAAAGGGGAGAGTGTGCGTATACATGCACGTGTTCATTAATACTCATTAATTTTATATTTTATAGTTACATGAATTAATACCATCTATCGCAACATGTATAGTTTCACGCCAATTATGTATGAGACCAGAAGTGGATAATCATTGGGCACTTCGCGATTTTGCATCACGCCTTATGGCTCAAATTTGCAAAAATTTTAATACTTCTACCAATAATGTACAAACTAGAGTAACTAGAATGTTTAGTCAGGCTTTAGCAAAAAATAGCCAGGTATAATTATAAGACTACCGTATACTAAAGCAATAGTAGCAGGAATAGAAGCACAGAAATAATAATTATAATAGTGATAATGGTAATAATAATAATAATAATAATAATGACAACAAATTTTTCAGACTCCGCTGGCGTCACTTTATGGTGCAATTGAAGGACTCTGTGAGTTAGGTCCAGAAGTAATTAAGGCATTAGTTATTCCTAAAATTAAATCTGTTTCAGAACGTATTGAATCATGTATTGAAGGACCAGGTCTATCAAGTGTAGATAAAAATGGAGCAGGTCATATAAAGACCCTACTAGTGGTGAATATAATTTCTTATTAGTATACATTTTATTGTATTAATATGTATTTTTCCTAATATTAATATGTATTTTTTGCTAATATATTATTATACTATATAAAGCCTAACAGAAAAATACGCAATGGAATTTACAGAAATCGGTAGCTCCCGTTTTAAAGACTATACGATCTCCTCCAGATTATGTAGAAGATTACAAACAGGATTATGGTTATATAGGTCCTGCATTGTGCGCAGCCGTTGCAAAAGCTCGTACACAACCAGCAACATTAACAACAACTGCATCCACAACTACAGCTTTAACAACAAGTCAACAAGGTCCAACATGTACTGGAAAAACCATTGTACAAGCTGGTAATACCGTTTCTACTAACATGAAGTTAGACGAGTATTTTTACTTCAGATATCTTCATTTTTTATTTAGTGACAAGCTCTAGTCCCGGGCAACAAACTGGACGTACAATTATGCTTGGAACAAGTAGAACTGCTGGTGGAACAACTACAGCTGGAGGACAAAAATTTGTTATTTTGCAGTCTCGATCTCAAACACCAACCACTACAAATATTAATACTAATGCGATTCAACAACAACCTCAGCAGCAACAACAATCGCAACAACAGCAAGTTAAACTAAGCCAAACCAATGTCACCCAACAAAAAGCACATATACAAAGTAATGCACCGAAATTGGTAGTTGTTTGTATGTCCAGTAGTAGTCATGGTACTACTACAGTAACTCAGGTGTGTATAACATATTGCCGTAAAAATCATAAAATATAATTAATTGGATTATTAATTGTGAAAATTATTTGCAACAGGGGAACATAACAGCAAAAACACAGAACGTTTTTGTTACACAACAAAATGTTGAATGTTCATTGAGTCCAGAAGAAGACCATTCTTTTCAGTAATAATGACAAAATTCGTTTCATTCATTTAATTTCTAGTAATTTGTACAAAAATTAATTTTTGATGTTAATATACTTTGTAAGAAAATAAAAAATTTTTTATGAACATAAAAATGATATATAAATATATTTATTTTTATCAAAAACTAAAAATATACGAAATTACACATATTGAAAAATTGAAAATGTATATTTAAACGAACTTCATCATTCAAAGTGTCATCAAAGTAAAAATAATAAATCTTAATTATTTATTTACTATCTTAATTATACAATTCATAATCAATTTATAATCAATAAATACAATTTATAATTATAATAAACAGATCGCACATATAAATTGGTATATATGTATATACTTGTATATATATATATATATATATATATATATGTTTGTATGATAATGTGCCTGTTTCATATATAATGTATTTATAATCTGATCTATGTAGATTAAGTTAAACTTATACACATCTCTTAGTCAATAAATGTATATGTTACCAAAGCTATATACATATATAGGCAATTTAGAACTATATTACTCTGTGGAAGTATTTTTCCCCTCTTAGCGTATTCCCCTCAAGTGAAACGATTTATTCGAATGCATGTACATGTGAACAAATCGTAAAATTATTTAGTCCTAATATTCGTATCATAATCATTGTTTGTAATATTGAGTTTTTTGTATATTTATTTAATGTTGATTGCTATGAAAAGAAGTGATAAGCGTGCACTGTTAAGAAGACATATTTATTTTATACGTACGACGCAATAATGATCGATGTATAAAACTAGATGCACAGAGAAAATAAAAGTACCCACGCCATATTTGTTTTTGAAAGAATTTGCTTTATGTTTAATTTACGAAATAGAATCAAAATATTGGTTAGAAAACAATTAGAAATACATACATCAATTTAATCTTTAAAGGATAAAATGTATGTTTTATATAAAATTATGAAATATGAAATATATTGATATTGCAAATGGAGCAATTTTATATACCTTTAAGATTTTGATTGTAAGAATATAATTTGTTAAAAACTAACATAAGTGAAAAAGCAGTTTGTAATTAACTGTTTATATATGCAGTACACATATTTTTATTCATTGCCTGTTATAAAATGGCTACAAATGATGCTTTAATGATCTTTCTTGCAAACACTGTTCAAGAAAATGAAAAGATATTACAGGAGTCATGTCTCAAAAGTCAAGTAAGTACTGCATCAGAAAACTTATATGCTAATAATATTATTAACTGGTAATTAATAATAGTATCAACTATTCTTCAGATAAATATTAAACATAAGAAAGATTACGACAAGTTGTTTATCAGACTTAATTACATCTGTCAAATGAAAGCAACCAAAGATGGAGTGCAATTAAATTCTTGGTGTAAAAAAAACGTAAGCTTTACTTGACATTATCCTTAGTATATGGTCAACTTATATAAATCTTATAGTTTTTTTTATAATATTTTATGTCAGGTTATAAGTTATATATATGGACCTATCTCAGGATTTCCATCTGGTTCATGGTGGGGTATCCGTATGGATTGTTCTAGAGATCGTGTTCATGACCCCTTCGATGAAAATATTCAAAATGGACCATTTGGAGTTACTTCAATTTGTACTTCAAATATTAACCTAAATGAAGATGTAGATTTGGGTAATTCTCTTACTCTTACAGGACAAAAGTATTCTGCTGGTACATTAGAAAAAGATCCACTTATTAAAAATTATGAAAATCAAGTACCAGTGAGATTAATTAGAAGCTATAATTTATTTAATGACTTTGCACCTAAAACAGGTTATAGATATGATGGTTTGTATATTGTAACAAACTTTTGGATAGGTGTAAATACAGATTCTATAAAATATTATAAATTTGCTTTGTCACGGTTAAACGATCAAGAGCCACCGTCGTGGAGTACCAAACTGGCTCCTCTAGCTATAAGTAATCATCCATCTACTTTACATTCTTCTTCTACACCTTTACAAAACTGCTTAAAAAATTCTGCTCCAAATATGTATGAATTTAAAAAATATTCACATGGTTCTGAACTTATAATTCAAAAAGGGAAACATGAAAACTCAGATGGATTTTTACAAACTCAAAATATTGAAAACAAAAAGGTAGATGAAACAAAGAAAGGTGTAATTGAAAGTGCAATAGTGACTCGCCATGTATTTAAAAAGTTAAATACTAATACAGAGTGTACAATAAATATACCAAACATGCCTATTATGCCAGAAAACAAATCATTAACTCATATTGGAAACAAAGGATCTAAAACCCATAATACAAACATTTCTATACGTACAGGATTATATAATTCATCTCACAGCACACAAAACGATAGTAAGAAAAATACTTCATCACTATTTTATAGAACGGTTAAAGCAATTAATATTGTAAAAACTAATCAACACATAGAAAATTGGAATTTATCCAACAAAGATAAAAATAAAAATCTAGATGGTAAAACTCAAACAATCATATCAAACGAATTTCCTAAGCGTGTTAATTATATTTCTCTTAACACAGTAAAACCAGAATTAATGAAATTAAAATTTCCTAAAGGTGTCAATGCAGAAATAAATTGCGATACAAATGATACAAGTTTAAATTCTTGTTATAGACTTGAATGCAATAGTACACATAAAGAAATAACTAACGATTCCAAAGACGTATGTAACAATATCGTAAATTCATCCAATACAACAACTAATATGTTAAACATGACAAACTGTATGTATAAAAATGAAATTTCACCACATAAAATGGTATCCAAAGAATTACAGCAATTCAAATCAATTGATTCATTGCCACCAGATAAAATTGTTCATTTGATTAACAGCAAAAACCATCCTTTATCAAAATTACTAATGGGTAATATGATAGGGTTAACGTCGGAACAATCTGTAGCATTACAAACAGAAGACGTAATAACAACCAAGCCAGAAATCAAAGATAAGATAGTAACTCGAAATAGTGGTAAAGAAAAAATGAAAGAAAAGACTAAATTTGAAGTTATTTCAGATGATTTAAATGGATCAAGATGTTACAAATTTAGAAGACGCAGAAAACTGTCTAGAAAAACAATAAATAAGTCAGAAATACTAAAATATAATAAAATACATAATGAAAAGTTTAAAAAAGAAACTGTACAGTCTTTAGATATCTTAGAATATCCTGGGAAAAGTAGAGAGAAAACGGATATTTGCAAGAATTTAAAAAATAAAAGTATAAAAAAGAAAACAGTACAAAAGAGAGAACTGTCAGATTCAACAAGATATATTAAAAAGAATGCTGGAAGTACAATAGGAGCAAGAATACATTTACAAGCTGTGAGAAAAATTGATTCTTCAATAAAGAAACATATAAATAAAAAAAAAATAAGAGAAATTACAAATTTATTAATAGATGCAAAAATTGGACCCAAGATACGTGGTCCACGATATAGAAGATTGCGTTGTATTAACAAATGTACAGAACAATCATGTGAACATTTTAATACTGCAATGTATACATTGAATAAATGTAAAGTTAATTCAGATCGATCTACTTTTCAAGATAGAAATAAACTTACAAAAATAACTCACTGTAAACGTGTTAAAAGTCAAACTAGGAATGTTAAAATGTCAAAAACATTAAATTTTAATCATAGTAAAATTGGCAAGAATCTCACTACTTCTAAAAAATCGGATAAGAATTATATTGCAAAACCGGCTATAAATAATAATAATAATAATAATAATAATATGAAAAATAATGACAATGATAATGTTGATAATAATAACAGAGACAAGAATAAAAGATCAAGATATACAAAGAAAAATGTGAAAATTGTAGAAAATAACGATATAACGATTAAAGATCGAAAAAGAAAACTGATGCAAACAATTTGCAGAAATTCAAAATGCAATAAAATTAACGAAGAACTGCAAAAGAGCTATAAAAAAGAAATTTCAAAACCGTGTAAAACAGATGCTGTTACTCAATGTTCTCTTCTTCAAGAACCTGCAATAAAGAATTTGAAATTGAACGATTTCGTGCAAAATAACGTTCGTAATGAACAATACACATTTATTAAAATAGAATATGGTAGTGATTTTAAAGATATGAAATCTGAAATATATGAAACTACAAAGTTAAGTGATAAAAATAGAGGCCATCATTCTACATTTCGATCATCTACAGAAAAATGTGTATCTTGTACAAAAACTGCATCTAATTTACAGCACCCTATAAATTCAAATGTACCGTTAAGTAACAATACTTTGAGTGCAAAAGAACAAAATAAATTTTCACCTGAAAGGGTATCTGCATTTGTACCTGTTAACATCCTGGATAATGATCTAAAAATTGCTCGTTTAAGGTCAATAGGATTTAAACCAATTGATTTTAGTAATAGCGATGAAGGTATTAACAGTCAAGATAAAAGAAACAAAGTACTAAAACAAAGCGTTACCGAAAAATACAATAAATACACAAATGAGGAAAACGATATTGTCGTTTATATGGATGATGAATTACAATATCAAGATATTGAGGATGAGGACAAAAATTCTTCATCTACCAGAGATAAAACTTTGAATTCAAAAATGTACACTGAACAATTAAATAAAATGATTTTAGAAAAAGAACCATACAATTCACTATTAGAACAAGATTTAGAATCACCATGGCATGGGTGGAAAAAGATTGTAACAAATAAAGATACCTATTGGATAGGTTGGTAAATAGATTGTAACAAATATTATACTATTGTATTTACACACACGTATGTGTGTATATACAGATTTTCTGCCAAAATAAGGCTGTTAACAAAATGCTAAGTTATTTTTTCCACTGATAGTTGTAATATTTGATGCTATTAATGCAATTTATGCAATATACTTTTTGTAATGCAATTAGATCCAATCTTTTATTCAACTGTATATTTAAATTAGTCTAATTATTTTCATCACGTTTTTGTGAGCAGTAAATCAGTAGTAAAAACTAAAACTGATATAAACAATACTAATTGTATGAAATGATGATTTATTTTGACAAATGAATTGTATTGTTATTTTGTGGAGCAGAATAGTATGTCCTCTCCATAAAAATTCATATATACACAATTTACTCTCTTGTATAGAAAATAAAGTTCAATTAAGATTTCGATTAATGTTTGTTTTCATTTTCTAAAATACCTAAGAAAATACGACATATGATAGGTATTAAATATGAAATACTTATGTATATAAAATCAGTAAGATAAATATCAACAATAAGTAGTCAATAATTATATGCAAATAAAACAAATACATCGAAGGAATATTCTTTAATTTTTAAATTATTAAATACATTCTATTTTAACGATATATACACTCATTAATTTTTTAATCTAGGACGCAAAGATTTTTGTGTTTCAGTTTTATATATATACATATATATAAATATATGAATATTTATTATATATATATATATATCCCGGACGCGTGCAATAATTAGAAGTATTTTTCTTAGTGTATTTTATAAAATAAGTATTTTTCACTGGCAAAATTACATTAATCTCATATGAATTAGAAATACTGATGTATAAACATATACATAGTGTTTTTGTTCAAAGTGTAAAAATATTGTTTGACTACAGTAAATAATGCAGCAACATATTTGTGAGTATTTAAATATTAAGTACTGTACAATGCTTTTCTCTGAAAAACGTAAGTTGTGTTTTAAAATAAAGATGATTATGTTATGATAATAGAGCCACCTCTATAGGTAACACTGCTTTAAACATGTTCAGCATATTAAAATAAATATCTTCTATGCTATGTTTACATGATGTAACATAATACATGTATTAACATGAATGTAACATGGAACTATTATATTGTGATGCACAATTTTGCATCACCGAATTTGTTTGTTTATTTGTTGTTTGTTCTGTGAGCGAGTTAAGTTCCTACCTAATGACGTATAATCAATTAACGATATACATAGCGTTTTCTTGAAATTAGATTCACGGAAGTCCAACATTAATGTTCCTTTTTGTCTCTTTCTCTTTTGCTTTATTTTGTACACAATCTATTGTTTATATCTACTGGAACTCATCATCACTGCTCAATAGCATTGTTTTCTCATTATAATTTTGAGAGATTGTAGCAACACGTTGATGAGAAGTATGCCGTCTTTGAGGCGGTGGTATTGGCATATTCTGTGGATCATCTGGATCGAAGCTGGATATCCGCATACCACGTTGTCCTTTAGGAGCTCCTGATTGTTACATTATATCACGTATTATCGTTGACAAAGCCGTTACTAATGAATACATCGATCAGCCAGCGAACAGCGAGAAATCATGCCGATATTTTTTTCTTTAATTCAAAGCATTGTTGGCTATATCGATTATAGGCTATGTACAGTTTTACATGTAATTTGATGAAATCCTTTTACACATAGCACAATTTACAGCATCTTTCTTTATTTTATTGATCTCACTACACATATTATACGTCTATTAAATAATTCATGCGTGTTATAACAATAAAGATTTGAATTTGTTGTTTGAGAAAATTATCGAACATACATATTTAAGAAAAAAATATATAAAAATATATAGCTATATCAGCATGCTAAATTAAATATAAATCATGCCATCTTTTTCAATATACAAGCATTACAAAACAATATTTAATAATCATTAACCTATCCATAAAAAGATACATAATTACAATACTGCCATAGAATAGTAGTCAATTATTATTTGTCTTTTGCATTTATTAAAAAGTAAAATGTTTTTGTGAAATTACACTGTACTCTAAGTGCTCTTGCGTTAAGTGCTTAGTTTCTAATGTACAGTAGATTTTATTAATTGCAAAGTTAATAAATCATATGCTTATATATGTATATGTGTATGTATATTGATTTTGTTATAAACCTTAAATAATAATTTGAGCAGAGAACACTATGCCCACCCTCGAACTTGATTTGAACTTAAAATATCAAATTAATTTTAATGAACTACAATATTAAGAACTTTTCAAACTCTATTAAAAATGTATGAATGCCTCATGTCCAATTTCTTGAAATTAAAAAACGATGCTTCACATTCTCATAGTTTTTCATACGGCAAGTTGGTATTAACGTCTGAAAAATAGTAAAAAGAAAGTGCCTTCAAAGAATATAATCCTAATTGGCACATGTTAATTGAATTTATGATAAAAAGTATTTTTTATCATAAAGAACTATTTCATTACATTTTTGTCGCAAAAGATAAATATAAATGAATTTATTATTTTACCCTTTTAATAATTGGCAGTAGAGTACATTAAAAGATGCATATTAAAAGAAACATATTAAAATAATAAACCTTTATCATATAAAAAGCTAAAATCCATAGTTAAAGGAACATAATAATTACAATTATAGTTATTTATTTACTTCAAATTTTTTAATGATTGTAATTCTTCTCTTACTTTGCATTTAAAACTTAAATGATAAATATAAATAAACAATAAATATGGATGATTTTTAGTTCATCATTCACTACATCATGCTACATGAAAATGTATCAATTGAATAAAGTAATAAAAGAAATTTAAAATACAATATTTATAAAAAATTTTTAATAGAAATAAATTATAAATTATATACATACCAGAACTATATTGTGTGTATTGTTGATACTGTGGATGGAAGTTGTGGATGGCATCAGTCATTATATCTTTTGGATTCATGGTTTCCTATGTATAAAGTTAATTGTATAATATTAAAATATTGTCAATCTTATTGCTTTATCTATTAAATCATTTACAAATTGTTGCAACATACTTTTAAACTGCTACTGATACTTTGCATCGTTACACTTCTTCCTCTTGAATCCGTAACACAACCAGCTGAATACACTTGATATGGAAATGCATAACGTAAAGCTATAGCAGCAAATAACATTTCAATGCAAATCAAAAAGTTTTGATAACCAGCAGAAACTGTGCCCGCACTAGTTGATTGATCTAAACTTATAGGAGAAATTACATTTGCTTTCTCAAGAATAGCCAATAACACCCCTGAAAGGTAATAAAATTAATATTCTTTACATATACAGACCGTATCTTAAGTAATTTGATATATTACCTTGCCAAAATGAGAGGAAGATAACACTTTTAACAGTACAAAATTTTAAGACAGGTTCAAATGGTGTTAACAGGTCTCTTGTAGCAAAATAAAAGAGAAAAAGTCCATAAAGTGCAAGAGATACACTGATATTATAAATTATAGTTATATAAATATAGCCTCCATCTGGGGACCAATCTCCATCTCTATAATGACCAAATGCTTGAAGGAATATAATGACAAATGCCATTACTGGTTTTACCAAGCAAAATTGCAAAGTAGCTTGTTTGCAAAATCTGAGAAAACCAATTGTATATGTTTTCCCAACCAAACAGCATGTTCCATATAAACAATTAGAACGAATAGGTTTGCCACGTATTTCAGACATAATATTTCCTTCACCACCCAGGTACTCGTAGCATAGAGATAAGAAGTTATATATAACAAATGCTTCATAACAGTCCCGTACGGTAAAAAAGTAAACATAATAACTTTCACTGTTGAAAAATAGTAGAGACACCCAAGAATATGTTGCATAAATTGGAACTATAAACAGAATTCTCACTATCCATCTTTGTTCTGTTGGATTAGTATACCACCTTAAATGCTGATAGATCTACAAACCACGATTAAATCAAATTAGTTGTTTATATTTCCTTAATTAACCATAATGCTAAATCAAAAATATGTTACAATGTACCTGTTGACAAGTTATGAATAATGCGACCCAAACAAATGCACCAGCAATACCTTGAGCTGCTCGTGTTTGTAAGAATATTGGAGCTGCTTTCTCAGGAATTGCAGTTGTAGACATCATATCGCCAAGAGATGTAGATGGTTCTGTTGTCACCGTACTACTCATATTTCAATCTGAGAAAAATTAGTGTTGCAAACAACAATACTAAGAATTTAATATAATTGAAGAAAAAGAAAGATAATTGTAGATACGAAGAACATTCATTTTAATCATAATTACAAATGAAAAAATTAAGAAAAAATGACTTTTGGTAACACAGAATAAATGTCAAGATTATGGCTCGCGCGTTAAAAATCAATATGCACAACAATAACAACAGTACTCCATTCGTGCGCAAAAATTCATCTCGTGGACGCACCCGTGCTCCATTCGTAGGTTTTTTCAAACAAATGTAGTATACGAACGATCCCTTCGAACTATCTTGTCGTACGTGTTCTCCTTTTTCTTTCGTATTGTGTGTACGTGTTGACCTGTATGATCAAGCTTCTTAGAAGTTCCCCACTTTCAATTAACCATCTACCAACGCAGTGGTTACTGATGATCGTGACCTTCCCACAGGCAACGTGAATAATCCACCAAATTTTCTTCCCTTTACACTATATAATTTCTCCAGTTTGAGTTTGGATCACCGAGTTTCACTTTTACCCAACATTTTCTCGCATTTCTTTCCGTTTCCTCTTTGACGTCAAACACATTCGTCCAAACAGCTTCACGAAATATACTAGTTGATAATAAAAATATAACTGGTCTTGCTACTACGCCATATATTCTTCTTTTTTCCACCCGTTAATTTTCCCTTTGGTTCTCTTTGTTTTACTCTCACAAACGATCTCTTTTTACCTTCTCCTTCATGCTAAATCCCCTCCATCATTTTCTTTAATTATCGTTATAAACGCATGCGCCAATCCGTGGTTATGTTACATTCTTGACGATAAATTGTTCGACTAGGTAAATTGTAATACTTTTTCAAAACTCAATTTGCTTACTAAGGTATTCCTGTTTACCCAAATTTTAAACAGTTGCTAATGTAAAGGAAGGTTTCTTTTCTTTTGATGCTGCACCATCGATAATTGCAAAATATATTATTATGTGCAGACAACACTGACAATAACATACGAGAAATTTATGTGGATATGTCACTATTCAAATAATATTTTAACGTAGTTTCGTTTTTCATACATTAGATTTATATACAAATTCACGAAAATGGCACTCATTTATATCGAAGACAACGATCCCTGGTAAGAATAATTAACCTTGATTTCTTTGTTTACTTCTGAGATGAAAACTGTTACTTAAGTATTTGTTTAAATTACATAGGTTAACGGAATATGATGCCTGTGAGAAACTTTACAGAGAGATTATGGAACAATTTACAGCTCGCAATAAACATTCAAAAACATTGCAAGCATATGCAAGTATATCTGCAAATATACGAATTCGTCTGAAACAGTATAATCGTGAAGTCCAACAACTTAAGAATAAAGTAGATGATGCTTTAAAATCTAAAGCTATGTATCCTTTTACATGTTCATTTGATTAAGAAGTAAGACCTACCAGCATAGAAATTTTTTCCTTAAAATACAAAGATATGCAGAACTGCTGAAGAAGCAGAAAGAAGGATACGTCAAATTGAAATATTGAAGAGCAGAGATGTACAATTACAAAAATTGTGTGACACACGTACAAATAATCTTATATCTTCCCGTGCAAATTTACTTACATCAGGAACATCAGCGTTTGCAGATGGAGGCACAACCTCTTGGGCAGCTGATGACGACGATGATAAACCTATAGATACACAAACATGTGTTGTTGATCTTATGACTCAACAAGATAGGATTCTGGAAGGTATAAATTTTGATATCTTTTACCAGATTTGTATAATATTTTTTCAATACTTTTATAGAGCAAAATAAAGGCTTGGAAGAGTTATGTAAAGTCATTGCAAGGCAAAAACAAATTGGCCAAACCATTAGCAATGAAGTAGATCACCAAAATGGTAACTTAAATTTAATATTACTTATTCTTTATCAATTTGAAGATATAAAATTTACTTTAAAAGTTTTATATTTTTATGTAGAAATAATCGATAATTTATCCAATCATATGGATAGGACTGATGAATCATTAATTACCAAAACGCAACACGTACAAACAATTAACTTCAAAGATCGTACATGTGGTTACTGGATAGTAATAATTTTGCTTTTTATTTGTATCATCATAGTTGCTTTACTTCCATAATTTTTAATGCATTCAATTATTGTATGAAAACTGTTAGGTATTTCGTTTGATGTAAATTAATGTTCTGTATATATGCATATGTAAAAATGCCGTTCTTACAAATTACTACATTTTATTTTCTTAATTATTTATTAATTTTAAACCAGTATTTGTATATATTATAAGAATTATATTATACTTATAAGCAAAAAATATATATATAATACAAATTAAAACAAATATTTGTGTTTGTGATAAAAACCTGACATCTTATATCATTAAAGCTATATTAATATCGCAATGAAATCAACTTTTTTAATAGAAAATAAACTTTTTTCGTTATCTATCTTTATACAAATTACATTTTATTGCTTAAGTTATTTCAAGTTTCCTTGGATCATATCATTAGTAATTTCTGACATATTACATTTTGTATCCAATCTAAGGTTTTTCAGAAGTGCTTTTGGACTAGGATCTCTTCCACTAAACTTTCTGAAATTCTCACGTGCAGAATAAGTACCACCAACAGACAAAAATGATTCGCGATATCTTCCACCGAGTTCCTTCAATGATTCTTTATTCTCATACGAGACATCTTGAAAAGCACTGTACAAATCAGCGGCAATCATTTTTGACCAAACATGACTGAAATTATAACATTTTTATTTTTTCAATACTTCAGCAGAACATATGCATATTCTAACATTTACAAAATCTTACCTGTAATAAGCAGCTGCCCATTGTCCACTAAAGATAGCATCAAAAGAACAAATATGGCTGTCCTTCTTATATGGAGGAAGTACAAAATATTTTTTCCATAAGCGGTTCATTATGCTATTCCAAAATTCTTTGCTGCAAATTTTAGAGGAAATTATGAAATATATTACTATATTTATTATTCAAATAACATTTATACATATTTATAGTATCCAATCTTACCCAGAATATAATTCTAAATCAAATTCTGACAAATACAATTCTTTACATAAATTGTAACCAGATAAATGTGTCTTTGAATCCCTTACTTTTTCAATTATATTAAGAGGTAATAGTTCTTCAGTAACTTGATGACATGAAATTCTTTGCACAAATGATGGTTCATATAACCTAATAAGCAAATAAAACATTATACAATATATGTAGTTGTAAATTATAAAGAATATGAAGATTTTAAATCTACCAATTTTCAAGAAGATAGTCAGAAATAAATTGTGCATCCCATTCTACAAACGAAAGTCCTGCAATATGCGTGTATTCCACCTTTGTTAATATATGATGTAATGCATGTCCGAACTAAATGACAAAGAATAATATTAAGAAAAATAAGTAACCTTAAACTTTATTTTTATATGCATAAAATTTACCTGCCGAAATAACGTTTGAAGGTCTTTGAATGAAAGTAAGGAAGGTTTCTCACCCATGGGTGGTGCGAAATTGAATATTAATGCAACTAATGGTTTTATGCCACATATTTTACTTCTATTTTGTACTTCTACTGTATATCCTGCATTCTGTGACACTCGAACTTTCTCATCTCCTCTTGCATATGGATCTAAATAAAAACTACCTACTGGATCAGTACTTGAATGTTTTAAATCAAAGACATCAAAAAATCGAACATCTTTATGCCAGAGATCTAGCTTCTTGGATTCAATAATCTTTACATCAAATAACGTTTCAATAAGTTCAAATAAGCCACATAACACTTTCGGTAGAGGAAAATAATTATTTAAATCCTCTTCCTTGTACCTGTAAATGATATTGTAATGATATATATTTATATTCTTTTTTATTACAAAGTGTTTCTGAATTTTATTTTATAATTACATGTACACAGAATGTAGTTGTTTTCTACCCCAATATGCTATATCCCAATGTTGAAGTGGACCATCTAAACCTTTTTCATTTGCAAATGCTTGAAGTTCTTTAATTTCATGTTCTTGAGCAGGTCGAGCTTTTATAGACAAAGCAAATCAATAATACTAGTTATATATAATATTGCATACTTGATGCAAATGTAATTATACAAATTTTACCTGTGGCTAATAAATTATTCAATACATAGTGAATATTTTGTATACTGCCTGCCATTTTAGTTTCGATACTTAAATCAGAAAATGACTTGTATCCCAATAAATGAGCCTCTTGATTTCTTTTCTGTCTAATTTCTTCTAATGTTGTACTTGTTTGTACCGATCTATCATGTAATAAAGATGCTTTGGTAACATTTGCATCCCAAACTCTCCATCTTAAAGCACGATCATGGCAATGTTCTAAACAATATACATTAGAACAAATTAATCTTTAATTTCATTATATTTGATTGATTTACAACATTAAAAATAAATTTTATTATGATCAATAAACTTTCAATTTTATAGGTAGATTTATACCCATAAATGGTTCCAGGATATCAGGAGTTAAAATTACTATCCATGGTCCTGCAAGAAACTGTGTAGGATTTACTGCCATAGATTTTAGTAATTCTTCAGGAAAATCTCTTACAATATTAGGATCTCTTATAGTAAAAGTAAGATTATTTATGGCCATCTATGAAGAGACAAAGTAGCATTAATATTTCTTTAACTTATATTTGCACATTTTGCTATTTACAAACCTGCACTTTTTGTGAATATTTTTTAATTTTTTCAGACAACCATATTTTCAATGCTACAAATTGTTCATTTTTCTTCTTAGACAATTCTAATCCATTTAACCTTCCTTCCAATATATATCTTGCTAAAATTCTTTTCTGTTCAACATTTAATTCACTTTCATTATTATTCAAGACATTTTTACATGCTTGATATATTGGTATATTAATGTATTTAAAAGCGGAAGCTCGTTTAGCACGTTCACTAATACTTATATAATATTGTGTAGGCATTAAACTTTGATTTCCTAAATATAATGTTTTTGCAATGCCCCATGTAATATTCAAAGAGGTATCTATCTCCTCTATAGGGCCTAATACGTTTTTAAATAAATTTTCTGGAGAAATATTGTTAACATCTGTAAATCAATTTTACAAAACATAAGTGTTTTCAATAAACTTCAATTAAAAGATTATAACATAAGTAAAATAAAAGAATTACTTTCTATTTGTTTCCCTAAGGTTTTAACTGTTTCTTCAAATTCTAATGATTGCCTTCCAATAACAGCAACACATTTTTCTATTGTAATATTTGTAAATTCTGGACTTTTATCTTCTTTTAATAAGGGATATTTCCCTGGTAAATCTTCTCCAATTTCTGGGACACTGAATAAAAATATGATTAACCACTAAAACCATTATTATGTTGTGCAAAGGAAATTATACAGAATATTTACATACAAAACTTATTAAGTATTAAGTTGAGAATAAAATTATGTAATTTTTATTTTGAATAAAATAATTACAGTATACATACAGAATCAAATAACCATTACGTCTTGGAATTTTTAAAAAACTATTTTGTGATAGGATAATTCTTTTGCCACAAAATGAAGCCATTTTGATATTTCTTAAAAGCATTGTGTTTTTACAACTTTTTAAATTACATCGTCAATTAAAAACCAGTCTTTTTGGTTACAAACAACACTTTGTATTATTTAATTCCTACTTTCTTCATTGAACTAGCCAAAATTTAGTCATGAACTACATATTATACGATTAAATTCTGTAGACATTTAACTGCATTTTTAATAGTTTCACAATAGTTTATAACTTTGTTGAAATAGTTTTTAAAATAGGTACAGTTATGTGAAAAATTTTGCTCTTAAACAATAAAATAAATAAATAAACTAGATCACATTCTCAAATGAATTTTTTGTTATGTAATCATAAAGTGTATTTGTTACGATACATTTGTGATGGCGCCACTATAAATGTCATTAAAATTTAGAATAAAGTTCCTATTTTGTGATTCGAGATCACTTACTATCTAGGTACATTTACATTAGGATAACTTCAATTAGGTAGAAAAAATTGCGTATTTTCTGACGCGTAGATAGTGAGACATTATACAGAGAGATTGATATTACGATATTATTTGGTACATTGAAACTATTCCTGCAATAAATTTTGCTGTTTCAATCATTACCACAAAATCGACATCTGTAACAATGTCAGGCAAACTACGTGGAGGTAATGTTAAGTGGGAAAATTCGGCAGAAGGAAATGATGTATATGAAACAAAGCATAAAATGAGGTTGAGAGAATCGCCAAGGAATACGCAACAACCTGCTATACCCGAAAACGAGATTGTTATAGAACCACGAAAGCGAGGTCGAGGTCCTTCTAAAAGGCCTTGTCTTAATAGAAATGCTTTAATGGCTCGAGAAAATCGGCTCAAGAAGAAAGCATACCTAGAGAAAATAGAAAATAAGCTATTATTTTATCAGCAAGAAAACAAAAATTTAGTAAACATTATAAAAAGACAAGGTATTGACCTTAAACGGTTAACTGGTGAAGTTGCTTATTTCAAGAGTGTATTAAACAATAATACCAGTATCACTGCATTATTGAAGACTATCAATGATGGTCTTCAAAAGATTAGTACACAGAAGAAGAATTCATTGCGTTTGAATCGTGTTTCTGAGTGTTCAAATGAATTGGATGTTCAACACAAATGTACATGTTCTACAAATGTGAAGGAGAATATATTGAATATTCAAAATACCGATATATTTATTACAAATGTCAATAATGATTCATTGATCGAACGTGGTACAAGTAAAGATCAAAACAATGAATCATATATTAATTCCCGAAGGCAACTTGCTTGTAAGAATTCAAGCATTGATAAAATCTCTTCATCTTTTTTAGATTCGGATCACAATTATACTGTTTCCAAAAGTACAATAGTCAATGTTAAGAACAGTCTTCAAAGTAAAGAAGAAACAAACTTAATAACATCAACTACCAATTTAATATCTGAAGATAATTATATGGATAATACAAAGGAGTTAAACAATTTATTACCAATTGCTCAAGCAGATTTACCCAATGCAAATGAAAAAAAAGATACTGATACCATTGGTATTGATTTTGATCAGTTTTCTTCTTTCAATATGGATATATTTGAAGATCTTCCAAAATGTGACGAGATGATGAATACAGTGGATAGTTTAAATGATGCATCCAACCTTTTTAAAGCAGATGAAATATCTCAAACTTTAGATAATACTGGAATCTGTCTTCATGTTAATTCAGATAAAGTATCTTTAGAGTTTTGTGCAATTTGTCATTTAAATAGTAAGAACTCGGGATCAAACTGAAGGGGGAATTGATCGTAAATCTTTTAAATCCACTCAATGATGAATCTCTGGAGAGGTCAACCAAAGATTTTGAACATATTTTTCGATCAGTGGATTATAAAAAGTTACTGAAAGTAATATGTTATTTTAGTTTCTTACTATGATTACTGAATTTAATATAAAAAATTGTTACATATACAATAGAGGGTATATCAATATTTTCAGGTGTATCAAGAAGAAATGTGTCAGCATGTTTGTCAGTTTGCTGCTGAAACATCATAGAAATGCTTTTCACATGGAACGAAAGTTGCGTTATTAATATCTGTACTACATATATAAATATGTACACAAGTACATAAATAATATACATATATACATATATATTTGTATATAAATGTGCAATATGTATACATATATATCTGTATATACATGTGTGATGTGTATACATATATATCTGTATGCATACATATACATATGCGTATATGTATATATTTCTTTCTATTTACATTTTCACACCCATGTATGCATATATGTGTATACAGATAACGATACATATAAGCATATATGGTGTTTATTTTATAAGTGACTGATTTTTTTATGTAATGCTTTAAAATTATATCTAATAACATGTAGTGATGTAAAATATTTTTGCCACATGCTGCATCAATTGCTACTTTTTAAAAGCGGTATTTAGCAATATAAAAATTGTTTTGTAAGAAGTGTTTATTATGTTCGAATCTATTGGATCTAATCTATCCATTAGAACACTACAAAGTTTCTGTTTGTTATGTATAATGTTAAATCGTAACACTTCTGTTCCTCTGAGACTGTAATTATTTGCTTTTTACAGGATAATACCGTATTGCCATTGAAGTTTGCTAGCAACGATCATACAAAAAGGTGGGCGTTAATGTAATTTTATTAACCATGTATTTGAAATTTAGTACTATAAAAATGTATTATATACAATTTGTTAGATTTGTAACAAATGTGATTTGTTTGTTTGGTCTAGTTGAAGTTTGGCATGTCTGACACATTCTGTTTAATGTTTGGTGTAACATAGTATTTTGGAGCAATTACAAATAGTGCTTGTTGGGAAAGTGTGTGGAATCACGATCGTCCCCCTTCTTTTCTATAAAATATATGATTTTATAATAAACAGGTTGAGTACGATTAAATCGATGTTTGTTTTTATACACGTGAAAAAACATATATATTGCACTATGTAAAAGTTATTGCAAAAATTGTCCAAATATCAGTTTTGTATACTCTGTAATTTAATTTTCAGCTGTATCCCGAGGATTTTCAGCCATTATGGAACATTCCATCCACTGATCGAGTTGTATGGTAATTGAAGTTGAAATTAAAGAATTAAATAATAAATTTAATATTTCTTATATATTGTATTTCATAAATTATGTAGTAGTATGAATTAGATGCGGTTTTGCAAGTGTTAGAAATTTTATTACTTTAAGTCTTACATAAGCTTTAATAATGGAAAATCACATAAAGTATGATGAAAATGATTAGAGCAAATGTAAAAAATCATTTTTTGCTTCTGGAGGAAAAGAAGTGTATCGATTTTGTCATTATTACGATATACTTGTTTTAATATGTATGCCATTTTTATATACTTTTATTATAAATTATTTATTTATTCATAACATACAGGCATAAATTTAAAATTTATGTAAATGAAAATTGTTCTCTGTCGATTTGAGTATTTTGTAATTTTTAATTAAGATAAGTTGTTTTGTATACAAATTTTATTGCTTATTTATAATAAATAATCTACTTTTTATATGCGTCAATAATTCAATTAATCCTTTATAATATAATTATAATTATAATTCAATAATCCATCCTTTTTTACTTTTATACAATTTATAAAAGTAAACATTTTACATTTATACAATAATATCCTTAAATTAAGGTGTCAATCATTTTGTTATAAAATATGAAAATACAATTTTGTCATGTCTATTTCAATTATAATGTATTATGATATTTGTTATACTGTAAGATACTGCAATCAATATAAACGATTAAACTTTTTAAAGAGTTTGTATTTGATTTTTTCTTTAGTTAACATAATCATTTTCCTGTGTCGTAATATTTATGCAATAGGGAACTATATAACTTTGTACAAAGGATTCATGGTCACAAATATACTAGTTTAATATGAAATAAACAATATAAATGATTAGTCTCAAATTCCAAGGCGACTGAAAACATCTGGTTTCTTCACGTGCGCTACCGTTGTAATTCTGTCGAAAGTTACTTGTTTAGTACTGCTTGTTTTAACCATTCCCAAACGTGCTTTTGCTGGTATCGAAGTTAATCTTTCTGAAGCTAACAAAATTATTGCATAAAAGTTAAAAAAATAAGTGAAAATTATAAAGATTCATATTATTATATAATTATAAAGAATTATAAAGATGTGTAAACAGTGTTATTGATGTTGGGCTACATACCTAGCTTTCCAGATGTAACATTGGATTTTATCAATCTGTTGTCTCTTAAAGATGTGTTGTTAAAAGAAATTCTTTTTGTTGTTTTCACTAACTGTGTAACATTATTTGACATAACTTTTCTATTTGCTTCTTGATCAGCCCGCATTGTGCCTACATTTTTTGGTATAATTTTATTTGTTGTAAGAATCGAAGTTCTTGTATTGGAACTTCTGCTTTTTAATATTCCTACAGTATTTGTTCCATTTTTCAATATACCTGCTTGTGTTATGGTATTATCCTTTTTGGCATCTTTATCTCCTAATCGATTAAAAACACTCACAGATCTTTTAAGGATATCTTTTCCTAATCCAGTAATATTAAATGTCTGTGATGTTTCAGTTGGATTTGTTGTACTAGTTACAGAACTATCACCCAGCCTGTCAAATACAGTTCGCTTTTGTTCTATGGAGTTTTTAAGAATTTGTTGACTTCTAGATGTTGATCCTTTTGGAAGTATTACAGTATATCCTACTTTATTATCTTCATTATCAAGTGATTTTAGTTTTTTAGGTGTTTCTTGCCACTCATCTTCATTATTACTATCAAATTCATCGTCCTCTTTTAATTTTCTTTTAAGGATGGTCTGCTTTTTTTGATTAGCAAGATCTGTAATTATTTCACCCGATGTTGATGCTGATTTTTTAGCAACAACAGTTTTCTTAACCGAACTTGTTGGAATCTTAACAATCTTTTTTGTGATTATTGTATCAGATTTAAGTTTAGTAGCAATAGCTTTAGAAGTAGAACTAGCTGCTTTTGTTGCTACTTTTTTAATCATTGGTTTGGGTTTTCCAACATTATCCTCTGTATCAACTAAGAATCTTTCACATGTTGTCTCTTCTACTACTTTTTTTGCATATCTTAAAATAGCAATCATATCTCCCATTAAAGTAATTCCCATTTCTTTGAGACTAGGTTTGTCCAAATCAGGTAACATGTCTGGTTTAATACGATTATTGGAAAACACAACAGCATGTTTTGTAGCTACATCTTGAGGAAATCCAGCTCCTTTAAAAAATTTTACCCAATATGCTATAAAAGAAAAAAATAGTAACAAATGATAATTCTTACTCAAAAATTGAAAAATTAGGAAAATTACAAAAAATTTTACATACCTGATAATGATGATGCCATTTTACCGATTAGGTTATTTTTATTATTTGACACGATAATGTTTTATAAATAATTTCATACGTTAAAAATATATCATTCACAGACAAATTAACAACATTATTTCACATATTTTACAAAATTTGTTATATTGTATACAAATTCACTTAAAATAAATATTTTTGTGAACGAAAATATACTGTTTCGAATATGTAGATAAGAAGAAATGTTCAGTTATAACTTGTTGAAAAAATATCACAAAATATTGTTAAAAAATGATAATAAACATCGGCATTCCATTGCTTGAAGCTTCAGATCTATTCATGTCTATTCGCCTGTACATATGTATAAGTATATCTATATGAACACAAATGCATGAGTGAAATTGGAATGATTAGATAAAATTTTATAGAAAGTCATATGTGGCGACACCACCGGCAAATATAAGCATTAGTCATAAGTGGCAATTTTTATTTATAAATGAATTGAAATTACCTTTAAATTTCTACACTATCACAAAATAAATGTACAATACATATAGCTCTATGTAAAAGAAGTTATAGATTTCTAATAAAATGGAAATATTCATTAATTTCGTATAATATATTACAAAAATGTAAATTACCTGAATAAAAATTTATTATATTTTATTACCGAAAAGAACAATACTTGTGTACGTTTTAAATTAGAAAGTATAATATATTTGCAGTAAGTAGGAAATTGAATATTGTAAGTTTGACTGATGCAATTGTTGCCGTTCTAGGTATAAAATGCTTATGCCTGCATGTCCGTGAAGTCTCGGAGGAATGGTGTTACTCTTGTTGTTTTGGAAATTTCACACGAATTACCGTACTATTTTTATCGTGTGTGGGTGAATCAGGTGTCATAGTCGTCTTTGATACTATTTTCGATATCTTCATATTCTCTAAGCCGTTTGCTGGGCGAGATTCGCGCTTGAAAGAAGAACGGAGGTTAGTTTCGGCAGATGTATTGGGGTATGTAGTTTTCTATGAAACCGAGTTTGAAACAAACTGATAAATGTATCAAGATTTCGTTGTGATATAAAAACCTTACGGAAATGCTTTGTTTATTTATAATGAATTCTTATTTAAATGCGATACTTTATCTTCTAAGCAACATTTGATTTTGTCTTTGTTTGAATTTGTTGTATGCGTCATTTGAACAAGAATATGAATTTTGTTAATAGTAAACATACTTAACTGGTATTCATTCAGTTCTTTTTAATTTGTTTTTTGGACAGAGTTTACATATTACGAAATATCTATAAACTTAAGTTATGAACTTACATCGATATTTAAATGAATTTAGTTTTATAATTAGGTTTACATATGTTATGTTTGGGTTTGTTAATAAGGCACGTATTAAAGATAATGAAACATATTTATATATGTGTTAGTTATATAAAAAGAGGGATAATGTATTCTAGCATATTTTGTTAAGCAGTCTAATTAAGTTTTCGATCCACTGATAGTATATATCACTGGAATACTTGATTGCATTATTACAATTCGCGGGGGTTAGCTACGAAAGCTGTTGCGTAGGAAGAGCGACAGGGTGTTGAGTAAGTAAATGGTACGGGTAGAATCAAGGAAAGCTAGCAACTAAAGTAATGAGCAAGGGTGAAAGAGAGAGAGAAAGAGAGAGAGAGAGAGAGAATGCGCGCTCGCGCGCGCGCGAGAGAGGGAGAGAGAAAGAGAGCGATAGCGTGGGAGGGGAGGCTCGTGCGCCGGCGAGCAAATCGTGTGTCAGACTCGTGGCAGAGGGGTCAGCGCGAGAGAAAGAACGACACGAACCGAACATTTTCTGGACTTAGCGGGTACGTTTTCACGTTACAAAACGTACACCTTTTTTTCATTTTCAGTTATTTGTTCATTTTTCTTTATCTTTTTTCAAATCTTCATTTTTTCTTTTTAACTTATATTTCCATTTTCTTTCTTTCTCTCTTTCTATCGCCTGTGCGCGCGTGTAATTTCCTTTTCGTTTCATTTTATATTGGCAACTTACATTTTTTTATCAACGATGCACTTAGTTTTTATGATCAGTATTAGCGTGAAACAAGTGTAAGAAATGTCCGAACAAATTGTCAGTCTCGGTTATGATCGAGATCAACATATTCAAGTGTTTGCTCGTTGATTTGTACATACGAAAACGTTTGTAGCTGTGTGACATAGAAATCATTTACATTTAAAGGAACGTGATATATCCGCGGAAGGATGAACGACATGGAAGCTTACGGGGATGGATACATGGAGCCCGAGGAAGAATGGGAGAGGGAAGGTCTTTTGGACCCAGCTTGGGAAAAACAGCAGAAAAAGGTGAGTTGAGTTTGCCTCGTTTTTATTTAATAGAATTTTATATATTTCTTTTTGCTTCGATAAAAAAACTTCGATTTAGTTATGTAGTACTGGACAACGATATATCATATTGCATATTAAGCGATTGAACTGGTATATTAATGTTTCTATTTGTGTTGAGTACATTTGTTTAGCCTATTTTTTTGTTTTGCGAATTTGTTAAATGTTATTATTATTTTCACAGTGAAGACGTTCGTTCCGAACGTTTATCACGTACAGAATATTTGCCTACTAGATTTTTGAACTACTGTACATAACCTCACGGAGCACGATACGATTTTCAAATGTTGTATTAGAATACATACGACGGCATATAATAAGCGAATATATTGCATACGATCTTAATGGTAATGAAAGTGTCTTATTTTAATTGATTTTATTTTATACGAATTATCAATAGTACGCGATTTTCGCAAATCGAACGAACTTTACTTTTTTCAGAGTTAATTTCGTATTTAATTGCAAAACATTTAATATTTAATTTTAGTTTTATTTATGAGAGAAAGACTATCGCTTTTGTCGCTGATCTTCTATTTCTTATAGATGTTTATGCTTTCCATTATACGTCCATTAAATATCTTCTACTTCTCTGTGAATTGTAGGTATTATATTTTAAAATGCTGTATATAGAGATTAAAACGCAAAGTATCTTCGATTAACAATGAACGTTTCTTTGACGCAAATTTTGATTCGTAATATACGGAGAGATAATTATGCTAGAAGAAGTACCCGGAGAAGATACAAGGGTAGCAGATTAATACGGTGTCAATTGATAAAATGGAACAGCTTCAAGTACGCGTTGAAAATGTTTTCTTCATTTTTGGCAGAGGCTCAAGGCTCTCAAGACCGACTCGATTACATGGGACGTTAGATGTGGCAGCCCTTTGGATTGTATTTTCAGACTTTATGACAAAAATAATCGAGCACTGAGTCATTTTAAGCTATCGTAGTTTCGTTGATGTTCCTCGATTTTTGATCGTTGAAATAAGATTGCGGTTTCGGATATCGTCGGTTTCGTCGGCACATGCGACAGTTTTGTGATCACTTCGTTACTGGATCGTTTCTTCATTTGTATCAGTCTCGAAGTATCGTTGTTAGAAATACTTAGATATGTAAATTGCTAGGGAACTATGTTTGCTTGACAATTGGCTCGGTGAACCAGAGCCGAGTAGAGTTCTTACAGAATTCGAATCTTATGAAATTACCGTTTCTAATATTCGTTCCCTATTTTTAGTCTTTTGCCAATGAGAGCTTTATCTTGATATTAATCTTATCTTGATATCACATTTCTGATGTGTTAGTAAATTTATCGATGTTAAATAACACAAATCTAATATTTCTATTGATAATTTATCATATGCCCGAAATAATTTTCAATGTTCTTATTGTTATCATTTTTCGAATTCACAATTTTCAAAAGATATTTTAATTTGCTTACTTAACATACTAGAAATAAAATCTAAAGATTTGTAGATACTTTTATCTTGGTTATTAAGCATTTTTTGAGGGATATTTTTCACACGTTAACAATCACGCTTTAAGATACATAGTACGTAGACTAATTGGAAAAAGTCTTCGTGTAATAATATTTCAACCACGAGAGTATATTTATTTCCTTTAAAAGAAAAATAAGAGTTTCATCTCTCTCGCTCTTCATATTCTCATTAATTACCCCAATAGTATATTTATATCGTTTAATATTTTCATACATGTATCTTTCATACAATGATTAAATATATAGATAGTAACATATTCGGGAAACTAAGCTGTCGGCTAGTTAACTGTATAATTTCTCATAAAATCTCGGCCACTTGGACGGCTTTCGAACTGCGCACGAAACATTCCGGGGGACGGTGATAGGCATTTTTTTCTTTCGCTTTCAAATGGGTCACGTTGCTTGATGCTTTGCGAAAACTCGCTGTTCTTACGCTTGTTTCATGATTTCCGTTTGACTTTATCTACTTACGAACATCTTGAACGAAACGACTTCTTTGTTCAAATTGCTGAAATTTTTCTATAATTTTGTCGCGTCATTAGAATTAGCTTTGATCCACAGGCTTCGTCTCCGCTGGATACGATCTGTACACGAAAGATACCAACTTAATTGGCTGTTAATTACAGGTTCTCGTTGACGTCTTAATTTTTATTCGTAATCGCACTCTGTGCATAGATACATGTAATAGAGAAATTTGCGATTGTTGTGGTGGTGAAGTACACTAACGCAGAAACGTGTTGTTGCGGAGAATCGTCGAAGGTTACGGAACTGCTTATCTAGTGTTACTGTCAACTGGTTATTTTACGTGGTGCGATACGGTGATACTCGTTACGGTTCGTCAGGGATATAACAGCATTGATGTATATAAGTATATACTTACTTTCTTCGTCGTTTACGTTCGCACGGAGCTGACATTGCTATATATATATATATAAATATATATATGTACATATATAGATAATGCACGCGGTCGAAGACATAGATCATATTCTCTGATCGATCGCCGTTTTCAAATTTAACCGGCGTTTATGCTGTCGTTCACGACACGATCTTACCTGCAATTGTGTAAAGTATGCTGTTCTCTGTTGTCGCACATTGCTCCAAGATCTGATCGTAGCGTTCGTGTGAGCAGGGTTCGTAAAGTGATAGCGTGTTACGTATAATCTTTCGATAGGACGAAAAAAGAAAAATCGTTTTAAAAACAATTTGTAACGCGTTCCGGCGATAACAATGAATTGTTTTACCAATCAGAAACTGTACGAATATTGGAAGTTCCAAAGATAGGAGAGGTGCAGAGTTAAAGTTGCGAACGAGCGAGCTATCGATCGATTTCTTACTCGATGCGAGCAGAAGATCGTTAACCTTTGAGAAGTTTCGGCTGTACGCCAAATCTTAGATTGGAATCGGGTGACCCACGCATGCTATGCACCAGTAAGTCGATTGTTATGCGATGATAAGTTCCGCGCGCCTGAACACCTTTGCCGGCTGTTTATTGCGAATTCCGCGATTACGCTTCGTTAAAATGCAATCGACACCCACGTTTTACTATTTTCAGCCAACTATTCGCCGTTTGCAAAGGTCGAACGATAATTACGCGAAATATCTGCGTTCAGTGTAACCGGTTGGAATGGTTTCTTGAATGAATTTTCAGTATTTCCACCCAATGCGGTGATACTGTCCGCAAATAGAACGTCGACCATGATATTTTCCGTTACGTATGATCTTCCAGGATTATTTTCGGCATGTTGTGCGTAGAGAAACGCAAACGATGGCGCAGAGTAACATCTTTTTCCTTGAATTCCTTTACCTCAATCGTTTACATCGTGCGAACCAAAGTCATTGAGTTTCCGCGGCCGATTAGCCCGCGGCGCTACATAACGCGATGTTCAGTCGATCGGTTACGCGACACATTCTCTAGGATCTTGCTGAAATCGCTCAACCACTCTTGTGAAACATGTAAAAATTTCATTTGTTTCATGTAACTAATGTTATTTGATCTAACCGGTTGCATCGCCACCTGTGCTTTATTTCAACGCCGGAATAATAGAATGCTGCGAACCGATAATGTGTTCGTACACTGGTTCTCGTAAATATCTTTTACAACAGTTTCATTGCTACGCGATTTTCACGTGTATCATAAAAGTAACTTGGCAATTTCGTTCTCCTGTAGCTCTATCTCCTATTTTATCGTACATTTTGGCCTTAAATTCGTGTGTTTC
Organism: Bombus affinis; assembly: GCF_024516045.1. Lineage (NCBI taxonomy): Eukaryota > Metazoa > Arthropoda > Insecta > Hymenoptera > Apidae > Bombus > Bombus affinis. The sequence continues at coordinate 2,402,124 of NC_066349.1, read as the reverse complement.
AAGGTACAGCGGAGTTTCGTAGAAAGGATTTGTTAATTGGCCGCTTTGGCCAATAATTTTTCACCGACTATGAAGGATATGTATATATATATATATATATATGTACGTATAGCGCGTCGTGTAACTGTTAATGGTAAGAATAGAGTAGAAGTTTCAGCTATCTTATGGAAGTTTGACACAAACGAAAAGAAATTCAATGCCAGAATTTAAGAATAGATATAAGTTGCAAGCGCGTTCACGCGCGATATTTAGAATTTGGGTTACGTGAATTATGTGCATCGTATTCAGGGCGTTTCGTGTTTAACTGCGTTTATTTTTGGTGCAACTGCAGGTAGCTGTAAAAATTTTGTGTAGACAGTCGGATTTATATACTTTTCTACTTACATTTGTCCCGACAGCCCGTTGCAACGATATAGCCAGCAAGAGATTTATTTGATCGTGCGTAGCGTGAAATGATTTTGGCGATCGATCGTTCGATCGATTGAGAGTATATCTTGCAAATAAAAATCATCTGTTTATATCGTGTCATTAACTCATTGTCACGCGAGACATTCTTTCCGTTTATAAAAGGATGGGCATGAGTCACGAACGTAAGTAAAGAAAACCTCGTAACTCCATTGTTATTCTATGCAACTATGATTGTATAGTTTGTTTACATAACTCGATATTCGGTTTACTTTTGTAAAGTTACCGTTTATGTAACGGAATTTATTTCTCCGGTAATATTTGTAACCTTTTGTGTTGTGCAATTACAGGGAAAAGCAAAGAAACGTTGGATATTTATAGAAATACAGCAATAGCTACGATGAAAAAGTTACGAGATTATAAAATCCTCGCGAATTTTCACGAAACTTATTTTTGAAACAGAATTTGGTTCTTCAAGAGAAACACGACCATGGTTCTCGTATAGATATAGATCAAATGATTTATCAGCAATGAATTTAATCGTGTTGTAATTTCTATGCCATTCATCAGTTTTCAATTTTTTCTTTATTTCTAACTTTTTTGCTTAGCCGTTGAAATAGAGTGCCCTTCTCCCTCCCCCTCCCCCTTCTCTCTCTTCCTCTTCGGTTCCAGTAAATATATCGGTGATTGAACTAAAATCAAAATAGCTTATACCTACGAATGTTAAATTAAAGAATGTGGAAATATTAATTTAATATTCTGATTGAAAATAAAATGGATCAGAACGTGTTCGAAATGCTTCGGCGCTCAGCGCGGGAGGAGTCAATGTTTTACAAATAGATCTTAGAGCGCTCGTAGAAGTAAGGTGGCTCATGTCCAATTTTGGCCGGTCGCGCTTCACGCTAGCCGTATTAAATTTCAGGCAATATTTTTCTCTCTCTGCCCATTCCCCTTTAAAAAAATTTACAAGTATCGATGTCGTTTCTTTTTCACATCTTTATGCATTTTTCAACAACCTAGGGTTGACTGTAACGATGTTATCAATAATATCGTAAAATCAATGATTGTATATAATACTTGTTTTTATCGAACTTATTATATTGTATTCTCGGAAAGATATAATTTGCAATTAATGAAATAATAAAAAACGTGTCTGTTTTCAACATTTATTTATGTTACCATGCTACGCTATTCTTTAATTGTATTTCAAACTAAATTAGAAGCTTTTTTTTGTAAGATATGTTCATTAATGCTACGTACTATATATTAGAAGATAAGAGAAGAAAATATCTGTGTGATATTTATGTTTGTATAAATCGAATATTGCAATATTTAACAAATAAATAACTGTTTTTCAAATAAAGTATGTTTCAAGTCAATTGCTTCATTTAATCATGGGAGATGGTATAAAGTAATTGAGATCGTTATTGTGTGTTTGAATATATCGAATTTTATGCTTCAAGATATCAAAGGTTTGAAAATCTTTAGCCTGGGCAATGGGAAGCACAGTTTAAGAACCGGGACAGGAGATATATATAGCAGGAGGGATTGGGGTCGTTACTAAAATATATGCTAAGCAGCATTCAAGCTCAATTCTCCATTTTAAATTCTTTTTAACCGTGAAACATTACTGTTTAATCGATCCTGTAGAAATTGAGATATTGAGAAAAAAGATATCGAGATATTATTGAGAAATTAGAAATAGATAAGTAGAAAATGAGTGAACGTCAATGTTATGTTTATATTTGCAGACATTCACAGCATGGTGCAATTCGCACCTTCGCAAAGCCGGAACCGCTATCGAATCGATCGAAGAGGACTTTAGAAATGGACTGAAATTAATGTTACTACTTGAAGTAATTTCTGGCGAAACTCTGCCAAGACCAGACAGAGGCAAAATGAGGTTCCACAAGATCGCGAATGTGAATAAAGCTCTTGATTACATTGCCAGTAAAGGTGTAAAATTAGTTTCTATCGGAGCAGAGGGTAAATATCATGATTCTTTGAACAGTTCCTTGTAGGAGTTGAGTAAAGTTGAATAAAATGCAAGGCCATTGTTTAATTTTTATCAGAAATCGTGGATGGCAACTTGAAGATGACATTGGGTATGATCTGGACCATCATTCTGAGATTTGCTATTCAAGACATTTCTGTGGAAGAAATGACTGCTAAAGAGGGTCTTTTACTATGGTGCCAACGTAAAACTGCACCATACAAAAATGTCAATGTTCAAAACTTCCATCTATCCTTCAAGGATGGTTTGGCGTTTTGCGCGCTCATTCATCGTCATCGCCCTGATTTGATTGATTACAATAAACTTAGCAAGGATAATCCTTTAGAAAATTTGAACACTGCCTTTGATGTTGCTGAAAAGTATCTCGACATTCCTCGTATGTTAGATCCTGATGGTAAGTATATATATTTTATCTTTTTAAACGTTTCGTCACATTCAAAGCAAACGTTAAATGCGTTACACTTTGCATACTGTCGATTAACGTGATAGAGATATTTTTTAACCAAATAGTTTAGGCATTTTGTTGGGGTTCAGGATGGAACTACGATCAGATGAGCTTTTTCTGTCACTTAAACGAATAGATTCTTAATATTATATTCCCTTGATATCATATAGATTTGATCAACACACCCAAGCCAGATGAGCGTGCAATCATGACGTACGTGTCCTGCTACTACCATGCGTTCCAAGGTGCTCAGCAGGTCAGCGTAAAGAAATGCGTGTTGTTCCCTTACTTTGGTTACAAAACGACCTGTGCTATCTTTCACTAATACACTATCATCGTATGCTTACACTTAACAGTGTTTCATCATGCTAATTTCATTGTATAACTTATACTTGTTTTATGTTCAAATGCTACGTACTTACAGACAAAATGTTGACTGTTGGAAAGATTTTCTTGATTTATCTATAGGTTTGTTTCTGTTACCCCTACAATGTACACTGTACAGCCAATTCATGATATTAGCTAGAGACAATTAATATATTTTTAATACACCAATGAGAATTACAAATACCAATTAAAATTATACTCCTCGATAGAAGACAAACAAAATTTTTCAGTGGACATTCTTAAGCTAACATTGCATGGTTTGAGTTTTTCCGAATGTGTTTTTCTAGATATGCGAAATACAGCAATGCCTGATGAGAGAGCTGTGATGACCTACGTTTCCTCATACTACCACTGCTTTAGCGGTGCACAAAAGGTGTGTGTTTGCATTTGAAATTAACCTATAACACATAAAAATCATATTATCTATGTACAATTTAATCGTTGAATGTTTAACCACAACTAAATTGGAAACAAATTTCCGATGATATGCTTTTACTCAAACATATCGACGCACATGTAGCGGTTACAACGATACATTGAAGATCTCCATTTCATATGACGAATTTCTACTTTTCATTGTAGGCAGAGACTGCCGCAAACAGAATATGTAAAGTTCTAAAAGTGAACCAAGAAAATGAGAGACTCATGGAAGAATACGAACGACTGGCATCTGATTTACTGGAATGGATAAGACGAACCATGCCTTGGTTGGCTAGTCGTCAGACCGATAATTCCCTTGCCGGTTGTCAGAAAAAATTAGAAGAATATAGAACGTACCGTCGTAAGCATAAACCACCGCGAGTTGAGCAAAAAGCCAAACTCGAAACGAATTTTAACACTTTACAAACGAAACTGCGACTGAGCAATCGACCTGCTTATATGCCAACTGAAGGAAAAATGGTATCCGATATAAATAAGGCTTGGAAAGGTAAAATATTCTAACACTTGTGTCAACTCTGATGACGAAGTAACAAGTACTTTTGACGAAAGTACCAAGATCATTTGATTCGATTATAGGTTTAGAGTTGGCAGAGAAGTCATTCGAAGAATGGCTCTTGTCGGAAATGATGCGTCTTGAGCGTTTGGAACATTTGGCTCAGAAATTTAAACATAAAGCTGATGCTCATGAAGAATGGACTGCAGGAAAGGAAGAGATGCTCACATCACAACATTTCCGACAGTGCAAACTCAATGAACTCAAAGCTTTGAAGAAAAAGCATGAAGCTTTCGAATCTGATCTTGCGGCGCATCAGGATCGCGTGGAACAGATAGCTGCCATTGCTCAGGAGCTCAAGTAATTTTGCAAAATACTTGTACAAAATTATTTTGAAGATATGTTCATAATAACATTGGTACTTTCTTTTATAGTACCTTGGAGTATCACGATAGTGCGTCCGTTAATGCTAGATGTCAACGAATTTGCGACCAATGGGATCGCTTGGGTACTCTTACTCAACGTAGACGTCAGGCGTTAGATGAGGCCGAACGTATTCTTGAAAAGATCGACGTCCTACATTTGGAATTCGCTAAACGAGCTGCTGTAAGTTTATATTATTACGTATGTGGTAAAAAAATCTTTTCCGGAATGTAATGATTATGACATAATTTTTAGCCGTTCAATAATTGGTTGGATGGAACCAGGGAAGATCTAGTAGATATGTTTATCGTTCATACGATGGAGGAAATCCAAGGTTTAATGGATGCTCATGCTGCGTTTAAAGCAACTCTTGGAGAAGCTGATAAGGAATACAATGCTATTGTGGGATTAGTGCGTGAAGTTGAATCAATAGTTAAACAGTTCCAAATTCCGGGAGGTCTTGAAAATCCGTACACTACTCTCACTGCTTTGGATCTTACGAAGAAATGGAGCGATGTCAGACAACTTGTACCTCAGCGTGACGGTACACTGCAAGCGGAACTTCGCAAACAACAGAATAATGAATTACTTCGACGACAATTTGCTGAGAAAGCTAATGCCGTTGGCCCATGGATAGAACGTCAACTAGACGCAGTTACAGCTATTGGTCTCGGTCTTCAGGGTACTTTGGAAGATCAATTACATCGTCTGAAAGAATATGAACAAGCGGTTTATCAATACAAAGCTCATCTTGAAGAACTGGAGAAGATTCACCAAGCTGTCCAAGAAGGCATGATATTTGAGAACCGATACACTCAATATACAATGGAAACTTTACGAGTTGGATGGGAGCAATTACTTACTTCAATAAATCGTAACATTAATGAAGTCGAAAACCAAATTCTTACTAGAGATTCGAAGGTAACATTCTTTTTTTAAAATTATCTCCTCATCTTTTTTCCAACGACTAAACTAAATTTAATGTGTATTGTAGGGTATTACGCAAGAACAACTTAATGAATTTCGTAGTAGTTTCAATCATTTTGACAAGAACCGTACAGGTAGATTGGCTCCTGATGAATTCAAATCCTGTCTTGTTTCTCTGGGTTATTCCATTGGAAAGGATAGGCAAGGCGACATCGATTTCCAGCGTATTCTGGCTATTGTTGATCCAAATAATTCTGGTTACGTACATTTCGATGCGTTCCTAGACTTTATGACTCGCGAATCTACAGATACAGATACAGCTGAGCAAGTAATCGATAGTTTCCGTATACTTGCTGGAGACAAGGTTTGCATATTTTTATCTAAATGATCACAATTTTATTTCGAAATATTAATTAATTATTATTTGTATCGCGTAGCCATACATTTTGGCCGATGAACTGAGAAGAGAATTGCCACCTGATCAGGCTGAATACTGTATTCAGCGAATGCCTCCATACAAAGGACCGAATGCAATCCCTGGAGCATTGGATTATCGTTCATTCTCTACTGCTCTATACGGTGAATCAGATTTGTAAGGATACATATCAAAAATCATGAAAACTTTTTGGACGATTTCCATTTTAAAAAGCAGATGAAATGTTATTTGAAACGTATGCCGCACGTTTTGGTACTCTAACGCATCTTTATAAATTGAGAATCTCAACGCGATCAAAGAATCATTGACTAGCCTCAAGAAATATAGTATAATATTCGGAGCGTTTGGGATGAAAAGGCTCTAATACGTTTACACGTGTCACGAGTGTTAGCAATTTTTTATTCGTGATATTTTTTTAACGTAAAGGAACCTGAGCTATACCGATAAATTTTGATACACTGATATTTGCTAAGATGTCTATTCTCTATCGTTATCACGAGATGAAATTGACGTATAGCGCTCGATGAAGGTGGTCCGTACTTAAATAAGTCTGTACAGTGACAATAAATATACACAATTTAGATACCTTGACGTTAAAAGAGTAGCACAATCGAATACAACAGATTCTTCTAGAACGTTTGCTTCTTGCCTATGTCTACGGTGAGTCCTATAATTAGTAAGTTAATGTTTCAATTGTATATAAACATGTCCGAGAAGTCACATGAGTACCAATAATAGAGAGAATAATAAGCATTTCCTTTCCGTAAATGTTCCAGAAAAGGAGAGGATAATATAGTTCCATAAATGATTAATATGCTAAAATGGAAAACGTGATTAAACGGTTTATTATGTACAATTTTCGCGTGCATCGATATTGCAGTCGTACATATTGTTCAAAAAAAATTCCATTTTATTGGGAGTATTTGTATATTTTTGAAAAAGCTGTTTAAATCGTATCATACAAAAAATAGCTTAATTTCTCCTTGGAAAGAAAAGTTTGATTTGTCTAAACGAGATGATTGTTTCAGTTGAAAAACTAAATATGAATATCTCACAGTTCCTATTCATATATAACCCAGCAGGAGATGATGGGATTTTCTTTATTTTTTTATAAAATAAAGCTTTGTAAAGAAATAGTTACTCAGATTTAAACGTAAGGCGCAAATCGATGTTCGTAAAATATGCGAAAATTCATAATGTGTGTATAAATTAAGGATATTAACGATATAAACGAATATTTGGAAATTCGTACATACGTACGAAACGACTTTCTCGCTAAGAATCCAGAAAATACTACGCTCGAAATCGAACACAACGTTCATATTTTTTTATAATAAGCGGCATAACGAATTCTTAACGAAAGAGGGGGGGGGCCGCTTTTACATTTCGTAAATCGTATATTAAATAATAATGCGAAACGATGCTAAAGAAAGCAAATTATTTATTTATTTGAATTAAACGATTATTTATTATTGTTCCGATAATTAATTATGGTAGTAAAACAAAGCCACTTTTTCAAAGTATTTATTTTTATAAATATTTGACAGAAGTGATAAATGAAAGGCCACTGTAATATAAGACCCATTATGTAAAATTTTCAAATAGCAACCGCCATTCTTGGTGTCATGTTTATTAGATCACAATTTATATCAGCAGTCTAAATATCATTTTATCGAATCATTGTTATTTAAGGTCATGGAAGACGCTCGTGTGTGAAATGCAATTACTTATTTGAGAGGAGAAAAAAGTACTGTGACGTTTTTTGCTTTGAACTAGTGCTTCTTTAATATGTATCTTAACGCGTTTTACGAGTTCACTTTAATTCCTCTTACATTTATTTTTGTTAAAAAATAAAATTATTATTGGGCTTTTTATAGAAATGAACAACATAAAAAGAACTGGGGAGATCTACTGAACAGTATATACTGAGGCATATATATAAAAATACACAGACACACATGCACACGCGCACGCACACGACATACATACACAGAAGGTTGAGATTATGAACATCCATTTTGATATCGAAACATAATGAATCTGTAATAAGTACATATGTGTTCAATGTATGTATAGCCGAAAGAAATAGTTTTGAAAATCAAATTTTTCGATGCGTTCATATCGTATTATGTATACGTATACATTCTCATTAATAATCACATATATGCATAATTATAATTCTTATAATTTTAAATCATTTAATGTAACTTTTACAGTCTTAATTCGATCTACACATCAGTTGGACAATCGTATCGTATTGCATATTACACTTGTCAACTATTCTACCTATTTTTCTTTTATCAGTTCCATCTTCCTCAGCTAGTTTAATAACAAAAAGCATTGTAAAATCAAACTATGAGAAAATAAAAAATGGTCTTTAAAGAGAGAAAGAGAGAGCGAAAGAGAACGAGAGAGAAAGAGAGAGAGAGAGAGAGAGAGAGAGAGAGAGAGAGAGAGTGAGTGAGAGAGGACCGTTCAAGTTTTGTATCGAAAATAAAGCGACAAGATTGGGTAGTTATTTTTAACGTATCCTAATATGCGTCATATCAAGTGGGCGATATAACAAAGGCTATTTAAATAAAAATTTCTAACAGTGTGGTTAAAAATGAATGCTTTTATTCCAAACGTAAAACTTATTATATATGTAATTCCGATTCAACTTTTTTGATCGAGTGCAAAGAGTTTTACAAGTACATGTATTTTACAAAGATACACTTTATTAAGTTTCTCGGTACTACATGTACTAACGCTTAAGTTATTTCATCGATACGCCATGCAATAAAGTAAACTAGATCTATGTATATACAATAACTATAATATTTACAGACAAATTTTTAACTATAATATCACCACGTTTCGTTTCCGTTAGATATGGCTACATGCGTTTGTAAAAATTTAGCCGAATCTTTCTTGTTCGTTGTATAATGAATTGGTCATGATTTAGTTTAAATATGAATTAAAAAATACTTTATGTTTGATCTATGCGACTTTTAAGACACTGTTTAATTAATGATTTAGGAAAAATTATTCTTTGCAGCCAAGTCCGGCTGACCAATTGCAAATACCACCGACCGGATCAAAGGATAGTTTATCGGGACAAGTGTACTCAGCTCCGATTACCTGACCGTTCACCATTCTGGCGCAAGTAATAAATTTTTTGCAAGAGTCGGGATGTGGAAAATTGCCTTGATCCAGACATCGGAAGGTTCCTTTGCTGGTGAGGAAGAGTTTTCCGTTGAAAGTAGATTTTCCAACCACCGATTCCTCCTCGTCCTCGTAATAATCGTAGTCGATAACAGGCGGTCGCCTAGGTCTTGTCGTTACATTTTGTAGAGTTTTATCCTTCGTCTTTGACTTTTGTCGATCTCTGAGACTCGGGGTGAATCTGAGGGTAGCTCTGCTTGTTGTCGCGTCCGTTCTAGGTGCAACCGTAGTGCTTATTTTGCGCCTCAGACCGTTCCTTAACGGTGGTCGACCTGATTGTGTAACTCGATTAGTTATTCAATCTCCAAAAACAAAAGAGACTAGAAGAATCCCGTTAGCACCCATGGAAGAACATAAAAGATGCATCAGCACGCATATGATTTATCCAGCGTGAAGAACGAGATGTGCCTGCACACGTAAGGATACAGGCAAAAAGGGAAAGAGTATCAATGTGCGTAAAAGTTATAATTGCATTAGTATTCATATTGGGCGTTGATACAGACGGTGATGGAAAAGGTGAAGAACATGATTGCAATTATAATAGAGTAGAAATGTATGGAAAAGACAAAAATATTAGCAAAACAGGTGAACGATTATGAAGTCGACGAGGTAGAGTTCTCAAAAGATGTTGATTAGCTTCCATTAAACCCCCAACAATGAAGTACATCTTCAAAAAGAATAAAATGTGATTAGTTCTTGATGGTAACCTCGGCTCCTTAAAGGTTTTATAGTGTTTGAGTATCAGAATGGAAGAAGTACACGAATTAGAAGTAAGTAAATGGAAAAGTATCGTCCTCATCGATTGATTCGAAGAGTATGAGAAAATATAAGTCGAAAATTGCAGTGCAATGAGAAATTATGTCCCAAGTGATCCATGAACAAGAGTGAAATATGCGACCTAACATTTTAGTTTATATAAATTAAGAAATCTGATGGTGGAGGATTTAACAAGTTGAGTGTACCCGTAGCTGATGTTTGTGGAGACGGTGGATCTGCCAAAGTCACCGCGAATTCTTGTGCTCTACTACTTTGATCGATATCTTTTTCAGATTTCGCTGTTTCTGTTCTTTCATCCACGGCATCTAAAACACAATATAGAAACGTGTCTGTAAATTATTTCTACAATTATTTAATAATATATTCTCCGAAAACTTTTTATTTTATTTGATTAAAGGAGAGTATCTATTAAAGGAGATTTGAATTTCAAACATGTCGCGCACACAATTGTTTACGCAAACGCACGCGTTTCTAATGGTACGATACCTGGTCGACGCGGCGTTGTGCTTCGCAATAATTGGCGGGACGCGATCATGTTACAGAGTTTCGAGTTGTAGAGTATCATGGTTATGTGTAGATTTTATATTGTCGTATCTTCACTTACCGAGTTTTTCGTTAGCAAGAGTTTGAGACTTTCCGTCGTTTGAATGAGTTTTTCGATGATTCGCGAATGTGTTGGAAGTTTTGCTTTGCAATGTCGCCAAATTGAATGTAGTGGGTTTCCTCAACCTGGTTGATGGCAAATTTCCTGGTGTACGAGATGTTACCGTACTCTTCGAGGAATTCACCTGTTCGTAGAGCATACGCAGATTGTATTTTGTCTAGGTCCGTTAGAACGGTAAGTAGAATTTCTCATCGGTCAATCAAAAAATATTAGTCGACGGTCAATTGGTATAAGTTATCAACAAGAAGCTGATATTATGAAGTATTTAATATGTCGAGAACGAGTTCGTGAACGATTTTTTATAACCGATTAATGAAATTTGATTAGTGAAACATTACCTCGATAGGAGATAACATAACAGAAACGCAAGATGCCTCGAATTTATGACGCGAATAATATATTAGGTCATCCCATAAGTTCGTGCCGACTTTTGTGTATACATTTCATGTGTCGATTTATAAACATACGGCGATAAGGGACCAATGCACTTGAAAAATGGGAAGAAGTTGTACAACGAGAGGGGGATTACATTTTTTCATGAAACTGAAAGGTATGTAAGTAATCTTAACATATATAACCGCTTGAAAAACGGAACGAACTTATGGGATGACTTAATAAATTCAAAATATGTTCATAGATAGCGCGTTGTAACGAATTTCAGTGAGATATCAAGAGCGTAGGATCCTTTACCTAAACGTTTGTAATTTTTGCGTTTCAGTTTAACATCGTAAGACTTATACCGATTGACATGTTGGCCGTTCTATTTTGAATAATTGTATTCAGGGCTAGGAAGCACTGAAACGATACATAAGAGAAGAGGAGCTAAGAATAATTAGAAGATAAGCGCGCGAGACAACAATGGCACTTCATTCTTGTGTTAAATTGCTGAATTTTGTAGCTAAGCATTAACCCTTTGCACTGTTGACATTTTACTGCCATTTCACAAGCATCAATGAACAAAGGTTATAGAGAAAGTTTCATAAACGTCGAGTTCGCGATAAATGTACATATATGTAAAAGGAGCAAAGCACAAAGGGTTAAAATACATCGTAAGATGAAACAAAATAAGCATAACGCAGGCGCCCTAAAATATGCGACACACGCCTCGTAGAAGAAAAAAGTGTTAATTGATTTGAGGGTAGAGTAAAATCAGTGGTAGGTGAAGATTATGGCGAAGATGGCAGAAAAGATGCTCGATGAATTTCTTCCGTAGATAATGATCCCTTCTGAAATACTTTTCCTCCTGCTGTTATACGATTTTTTTCGTTAATCGTTGTCACAGAAGAATCGGATCAACTCCTTTCTTTCGTTATGGCGTGAAATGAATGCCGCGATCGATCTGCGCTTTGTCGTATGCTTTTAAAGTCATCGACGAGTAGCTTTGTTCTTTTTTCGTTCGGATGTCTGGATAAACTACAAGGAGGTCTGATCGGTTTTGTCGTTTTTATTTACGGTTCGTGAATGTTGCGTATCCCACTTTGTTTAGTTAGATGTAAAGAGAGAGAAAGGGAGGGAGAGGAACAGCGAGCGATAGCGTCTGAGTTAGAATTACATATTGTAAAGAAATTGTTATACTTCTTTTTTTATGTCATCGCAAGTCGCAAGTGTAGGAAATTTAAAGTCTAAACTGACCTCAGACTCGGATCGACCGATATTTTCCTCGATCCGAAGACGTTCTTCTTTGGAGATAGCTTCTTTTCCGGTAAGATTTGCCTTTGGCACAACCTTCTTTTCCACGCTTGTCTCTTCCTTGTTCGCGTTTTCTCCATCATTTCGATTTTCTACAGAATTATCCGCTTTCGTTCTTTTCGTGGAGCCAGTTATCGCTTCGATTTGCTCGGATTCCTCCTTAGCTGATTTCTTCGTTACATTCAGTTTATCATCGCCGTTGACCGTGCGATTAGTTGTACGAGTGGTTGTATTAGAGGCAAACGAGTCGTTCACAGCTGTACTAGTAACAAAAGGTCTGCGGTGCCGCCCTCTGTAACTAATAACTCTACGACGAGGATGTTGCGTTCTCCTTGTTTCTTTTATCGAATCCTTTTGATCTTCGTTCGATGGGCTTACATAACGATGGTCCTGCCTACCGTCTTGAGATTTACGTCCAAACTCTTGATTAGGATTAAATTCGATCCTTTGTCGGCGGCGATTAAATTTATTCGCCGATCTTTCAGATTGAGTAGAAGGACGCGTTGTGGTTGACAACGATGAACTCAATTTCGATTCTTCGCCATCCTTCACCACGTTTCTTCTAGCTTCGCCAGTTTGTTGAATGCTACTGACTTTTTCGTCTGTCGAATAATTCTCTTGCAAATTTGCAGCATACGTTTCATTTTCTATATGTAATCCTGTTTCTGTTACGGATTCTAAGATGTTTGTTTTAGTCGTGAAATTAGATTGTACTTCGGTTACAGAGGTTGAAGTGGAGTCAGTATTTTTAATAGACAGGGTAGCGTCGTCATTAGTCAAGGATTCACTGGTTGTAGAAACAATAGACTCGGGTTCATTAGGGGATAGAGAAGTAAATGTAACAGGTGAATCGGTCGGAGAAATTACGGGTATAGAAATCGAAGGTGCTGCATTTGTTTCCAAACTTGGTATCTCCGTAAAGAGATCCATATCTTTTTCTGTTTGCACTCGATTCGTCGATGGTGCTGTACTTTCGTCTCTGTCTTTATCTTCGTTAATCATTGTGGAAAAATCGGGCTTTAAAGTTGTAATAACTTGGGTCGAAGATTTAGAATTTTCTTCGCTATCATTATGGTTAAAATCGGTAACAATCGTTCTACCTGCATTGGGTTGTTCGATTTCGTTAGCGATCTTGGAAGAAACATTTTCTTTGCTTTCTATCGACAATGTTGTCCACTCGGTGGTTGATTCGTCGTTCTTTAATTGTTCTGGTATCGGATGTTCCGTTTCGCTTCTAGTAACATAAAAACCACGGGGGACTTGGCTTTGCAATAAATCAACTAAAGGAATACCACGCATAGTGGTAGGTTTTAAGGTGACAGTCGTTGACCAATCTTGTCGATCGATCCTCTTTTTGTTAGTCGACGAAATATCGTTTTCGTCGATCGCGATATTATCCTCGACGTAATACGTGTCTATACTATCCACGGATAAATCTAAATCATTTTGTATCGCGTAACCTGTCTCTTCGTTTTGATCATGCTTATTCGGTATTAAAGTTGTTGGTTCTGCATTGAAAATTTTATCATTCCGAACAGTTGTTCCCTCGAGAATGCGGTTCGTGTCTTTTTCATGCGATAAAATCTCTTCGTCCTTCGCTTTAAGAGGAAACAAGCTCAAGAATATGGGTGACGGACTGCTGGCGTATTCGTTCGTTTGATAACCAATTAGTTCCTTGAGGGTTGGTAGTCTATTGACTTCCGAGCTGGCGACCTGAAAATCAGAAGAGGGTAGTACGCTTAATGACGATCTTCCGAAACCTTTCTCTTCGATCTCTCTCTTTTCAGCATTCTCGGGGCAATCTCTTTTTGTCTTAAACGAGAAGAGAGAGAAGGTAAAGAAAGTGGACGATCCTCTGCGCTGATATCGGTGATTCTATGCTGATTTTCTGGTTGTCAGCTATAGAGGTTTGACGATCATTGATTCGATTATCCTGGCAGCTTTGTTCCGGTATTCAAGATCGGGGAAGCTAGTTGACAGTGATTCGACGAAGGACAGAAGAGGAGAGAACTTTCACCTATTTTTTGATTCGTAGATCGTTAGATATCTTGTGAATTTTTGATGATACATGATAAGGATAATCGTGTCTATATATATACATTATCGATGAACGATTCGAGAAGACGCGTTTTATTACTTGGTAGAGTCCCTACTGCCGATCAAATTGTTGAACACCGATTCGATCTCGATCGTGGACGATTCATGAGATTCCGTGGTGAATCGTGCCTGATAAAGAAATTCACCCTCTATGGGCAACGTGGATCTTTCGACTTGGCCCTGGCGAATCTCATTCACCGATTCGTCCTCGTTCTCTTCCGATTCATCCAGAGAATCCGTAGATCTTTCCAGCGTACCGGAGATCGGGGAGGCTGTAGTAGCAGGATGTTCCAATCGAGCGATCGTAGTCTGAAGGGGAATCTTCGTGGTTGACGTTAACGAAGAGTATTTCGTTTTTATCAGAATCTTTTGTCTTTCCGTGGTGGCCGATTCCTCGACGGATGTGACCAACCGCGTCACCAGCGGTTGCGAAGAAGGCGTAGTCACGTAATCTCCATCTACGAAGTTTTGAACTTCCGCTCGTTCCTCGTTCAAACTCGTCCAAGTAGTCGAATCTACCTCTTCGTTTTGATTGCGCGGTGTCGTTCGTAGAGATTGTTGCCTTCTATAAGCATCCGCCACATAATCGAATTTCTTCGCTGGAATCAGAGTCTCCGTGACCGGTGCTTCTGTGCTGGAAACTGGACGTCTCGCGTAGAAACGCGTTCTCACCTGCGTTGAGGAGTCGAAGCTGGGCGATTGCGTAGCATCTGCAAGCGATTTTTCGTTCTCTTCTCCCTGATTCCTCGTTATCTCTCGATATTTGTAACGCGTTCTCGGTTGACGAAAGTTCTGATATCTAGACTTTTGATTGTTCGATTCTCCGGATTCTTCTGGTAACGAATCGAGAGAATAAAGACCCCCCACACTCGCTGTTTTCTTCAGCGATTCTGGGACTCTATAACGGGGACGAATCTCTGGTGAATGATTATTAAAGGATACCGATCGATGGCTTTCTTCATTTTCTGAGGATTCGTCGACGTTTGCGGAGTTTTTATCGAGTGTCGTTTCGCTTTGTACAGTTACCGGAAACGGTGAACGTCTTTCACTGGTCGATGGAGTAGTGTAGCGATTCCAGAATTCTTCCGATTCCCTTGCGGCGGATGGAGTAATAGGGTAGAAGGTTTCATCGTAGGCTCGATTGATTCTTGGAGTAGCATTTTCGACATCACGTTGCACTTCCAACTGCAATCCCTTCTCGTCGCCGAATTTATTCTCATCTATGAAATCTTCTTCGATAAATCCCGTTGTTCTCGCGGTTGTAGAGGAGACCGGTCTACGACGAACGAACAGACTCTTTCTACGTTTCGACAGACCCACTTCGCTTCTCTCGCTAGTTAAAGGCACGTGGGAC
This sequence comes from Bombus affinis, assembly GCF_024516045.1. Lineage (NCBI taxonomy): Eukaryota > Metazoa > Arthropoda > Insecta > Hymenoptera > Apidae > Bombus > Bombus affinis. Next base: position 2,386,368 of record NC_066349.1, on the reverse strand, counting down.
GAAGTTTCTATATTTGGATACCAATTGTTGGTGACATTTTCCGAAGAAGAAGAAGCAACTGGCCGCCTGCGTACAAATTTCTTTCTCACGTATCTGGAGTCTAAATAGTACGTCCTATTGTATGTCTCTAACCTACGGTTGGATTGGAAAGCCACGGAAGGTGTAGTGAGCTGGGAAATAGTGGTTGGCAGGGCGTCGAGTTCGTTCCTCGATGGTAACGTTTCATCCGAAATATCATTCGCGTCGGTGAAATTAATTAAGAAATTCGATGACGTGGTTGATTCCGTTGCATCGGTTTCCACTGTCCACTCTTCCTTGCTTGTCGTGGAATCGACCGCAACGGCGGTAACATTATCGATTATCGTCGAGGCCATCGTAACGACATCGGGTTCGAAGAAACCAGTGTCACTGATCGCAGTTTCTGCAGTCGACGTTTCCAAAGTGATTCCTGTGAATCCATCGGTTGTATCCAAGTCGATCGTTTCTGCCGTCACAGATTCGGTCGTTGACAAACCGAAATTTTCCGTCGAAATGTCCGACGTTTCAGCGACGATCGTACTTGTCGGATCTTCTCTAGGAGTCGTAGATCGAAATCTAAGCAAAATTTGATCCTTTTCCGTGGAAGAAGCAGCATCTACCGTGGATACTGTGCTTTGAACCGGCCGAACACGCTTGATCACTTTCCTCCTACGGGGAATTAGTTTATTTTCTTCTTGTTCTGCTTGCGATGCAGCTGTCGTGCTCGGTGTAACGGGCCGTCTTCTTAGCAGAACTTTTCTGCGCCTCGGAACAGCAAAGTTTATATTCTCATCGTTAATCGTTTCGGTATTGTTCGCAGGAAGGACGATGGTTACGTTTGGATCAAAATCTTGCAGTTTGATAGCGCTATCGGTCGTTGTAAGGACTTGATCGAGCCCTTCGCTAGGATCGACTCGATCGTCCGTCTCCGTGTTCACTTCGTTCTCTATTGTCAATTCCGTGGTACGAACAGCTTCGGCGGTGTTCGTCTCGGTATCTAAACCAGTAATCGTAGTTTCTTGCGTTTCCGGTGATATCGTCGTTTGAGATAAAACTTTATCGGTTTCGTCTATGGAATTCACGATCGGTCGTTCGGTCGTAGTTACAATTATGGGTATGGTGGTGTCGTTTAAAGAACGATCGACGATCGATTCCGTTGTTGTAGTAGATGTCGAAGAATAGAAGAAATCTGGCGCGGCTTCGCTTGTTTTTTCTTCCGTCTCCTTTTTGAATTCACCAATTTCTACGTTGTTTCTTTTCCTCGTATATCTGGTCCTGGCGTACACGTCTCTGTTCAATGTAGTCGGCTTTTTGAATACCTTGATGTTGGTGATTTTATCGTTATCTATCTCGTCCTTAATCGTATTTTTCGATCTCGAAGATAAGTTTCTTCTGGGATAACCTTGGGCGATCCTAACGATAGGACTGTCCTCGAGTTCGTTAGCTTTGGTGGATTCGGTGGTGGTTTTAGCAATTGGCCGGCGGAACCGCGTTCTCGAAGCATCCGTGGTAACGGCCGTGCTAACAGGAGCTTCCGTAGTTCGAATGCGTTCTCTAACTACGGAGTTGGACGAATCTTCGTTTCTAACTTTGAAGGTCGGCGGCGTGTATCTACTCACTCCTCTGCTTTTCGACCTTCCACGAGTGTGCGCTGTCTCTTTGACAACGCCGCCGCGAGAAGATTCGATTTGCTCATTCTCAGTGGTCGGCTCGTTTCGACCGGCGTTCTCCTGCCTCGGTCTTAATCGATCTCGTCCTACCAAAAAGGACGAGCGCGTTTGGTTTCGCGACGATATACTCACCTTGGACCTCGTCTGATCGTTGGACGGTGGCAACGGAGTGGTGGTAGGCTCGGTCGTAGGTCTATTTCTTCGGTTAAAGCTAAAAGGCCTTGGCTGAGATACCGATGCGGTGTTGATCCTTGTATTTGGAACCGACAACGTAGATAAGTTCGCTGGTGCCGTAGTTAGGAGGATTTCCGTAGCCGAATCCTCGACGAGTTTCACAGATTCGGTGGTAGTCGAGCTAGCCTCTGGAGTCGTTGTCGGAATCGGCTTTTCCGTTTCCGAGTCGACAAGGATATCGTTCGGTGTCGAAGATAAGCCAATCAAAGGTAAAATGTTGATCACTGGACTCGTCGCGGTGGTGGTATCCACCTTTTGATCGATTTCGGTCGCTTCGCTCGAGACCGATTCCGTAATTGGTTCTTGGCTAGTGGATGCCACTTGCGAAACAACCTCCGTAGGATGTGAAGTCGTACTTCTGAATCTTTGAACGCTAACATATCTAAAGAATATTTAAAGAATTAGATAACAATCGCTCGAAGTTTACTAGATGGCGGAGATTGTTTTAGATATAGAAACCTGGATTTAGTTGTCTGTGGACTTTCTTCGTTTGCGGATGAACGAGATTCCTGATCTCTGGTATTTTCAGAAGAACTCGTCTCGGTATTTCTATAATCGAAAGAAGCAAATTATTCGCTTTTCGAAATTGTATTCTCTTTACTTTTGGCAAACAGCGATTTTGAATTAAACACAGACTTACTTGGGAAACACGCTGGGACGCCGGCGTCGGGTGGGAATAGGTGCCTCTTCTTCCGTGTTCTTATTTTTCTCCTCAACGTCGTTCTCGTATCTGAGGGATTTCCATTGCAGCGTTTACAAGAACAACATCGTCCTCCTGCGTTTATTCTCTTTCACTTACCTTGAGGTGGAAGGTCGAGCGCGTCTGATGTTGATATAATTAGGCGTCGCTCTCTGCGTCGAGCTAGCTAAGAAAGGATTGCTAATAGTCTGTTCCTCGGATGAAGCTACATCCGTGTTATCTTCATCGAGATCTTCTTCTTCGTCGAGTTGCTCGTCTTCGATCGGCGGTTCCTTCGTAGACGGCCTGTATCAAAGGAACGAAACGAACGAAACGTTATAGTTACGCAACGAATGAAACATCAGAACGTGCGATATCACGTACTTTGGTCTCTCGATGGTCACGTATTGCGGTTTTTGCGAGCGCCTCAAACTCTTCACTTCCGGAACCTCATCCAGTCCCTCGAATTGCGCACTTCCTGGCCCATTCGCGTAATTTGTATTCGTAGAAGTGCGTTGCCTATTTGTAACTTTACCAGCTTGTCGATTCAGTACACGTTCGTACAAAGTGCGACTTATCGTAGCAGGAGTAGCGTTTACGCTGCCAGAATTCGCACTGTTGTCAGCATTCTTGTCTTGAAGTAACAGCTGCTTTTCTAGTTGCTCTATACCACCTGCTTTCTTGATCAGCATTATTAGCTCTTTGATAACCCTAGGATCCTCTTCGTCCTCAATATTGGTAATCTCAGGCTCATTTTTCCCAACCTTCGAGGTGGTCGAAGGCGCTTCTGTCGTACTCGTAGTCGTAGTCGTACTAGGCTTGTTTCTGGTAATCGTTTTATACAAAAGCGCTTTCGGAGTGGTAGTCGTTTTAGGTTCTTCTTCCTCTCCCTCTTCTTCATCTTCCTCTTCGACTTCGTCGTCGTCCTCGTCGTAGTACTCGTACTCTTCCTCTGTGTCTGGTTTTTCGGGGGATGGTCGACGCGTAGTGCTATAGAGATAAGTGGTACGGCTGGTGGCAGCGGTTATCGGCGCTCTGGTCGTCGACGCGGACGTCTGAGAAGTTTTCGATTTGGGACATACAACGTTGCGCGGATAATCGCAGGAATCGGCTGCCTTGTTAAACACCAAACCTGCGCGTTCGAAGGAGAATCATTTTTAGAACGAGTAGACGACCTCTGAAATGGATTTTCGGATAATTGCGATTGAATTACCAGAAGGACACGTAAACTGGTGCGCTACTACGCCAAGACCTCCTGGGCCGCTCTCCAAACACCAGAAATATTTCTTGCAATCTCGGGGATGCGGGAAGAATCCTTCGTCTTCGCACTTGAAATCTATCGAAAACAAAAAGTTAATATTTCTGCGGTGTGGCGTTTGCGAAATATCGCGGCTAAGTTACCTGTCCCGGGATCGGGTGTCGTTGGCGGCTCCGGAGTAGTCAGTTTATTACTCAACGATTTTTCGTTCGAGTTGCTGTTGGTTTCTTCTTTGCGGCGAGCTTGCTTTCTACGATTCCGATTGGAACTCGATCGATCTTTCGATGATCTCCTTTTATTCTTGTTGCTGGGTCCTTCGTTTTTGTTCGCAGTCTTAACCGCGTTTCCTCTCTCGGAGCTATCTTCTTCGTCGGAGGATGGGTCGTACGATCGTCTGTCGACTCGTTGATCCTCCTCTTCTTCTTCGTTGATTTTAGGACGCGAAAACGTCCGATACTTTGGTCTCGAGGAGGACGCTCGGATCTTCGGAGCAGGCGCTGCAGTCGTGGTACTTCGTCTACCACCTTTTCTTCTTACGGTATTGCTCTGAACACCCTGAGCTCTGGGTTTCTTACGATTGTCCACTGTCTTTGATTTCTGAACGGTATTCCTGAAGTTTCAAAGGAAACATCGCTATCGGTGTCGTTGAAACTGTAAAGCGGCGGTTCGTCGACACGGTGTACTTACGAGCTGTCTGTCAAGAGCATCTCTTTAGCCGCTTCGATCAGAGGATACGGACGATCGTGACATTTGCCTCGGAAATCGTCGTTGTCGATCGTCCAAAACATAATTCCCCCCAAGTTCTTCTCGTTCGCGTATTTGGCTTTTAACTTGACTATATCTTCGTCGTCGTAACCTACCCATTGGTCTCCCTTGTACGCATAAGGACCCATAGCTTTTGCATTCGGCTGAACCACCTGCCACTCGTCCGATTGCGCTAAGCTCTCGCAAATCTGTGGAAGCGGTATCGTATTATTTGGTCTTAAAATTAGTATCGCGATGATAAACGGCAAAAGCTAACTTCGTAGTAAGCGAGGTAGCCTTTCTCGCGGGTCGCGTCGCCTTCGACTCCTGGACCATCGGCCGGTGAACCCAGATCAGTGGCATCCTCGTTGAAAAGCGTGTAGGATCGGCCGTACGTTGGAATTCCTAGGATTATCTTGGCCGGAGAGGCACCCTTTTTCAGCAGATAGTTCACAGTGTAATCCTGGAAACGTTATCGCCAGCGTTAGCGTTTGCGAGATTCCACACACCGATCCACACTGCGTAAGTCTTACGATCGTTAACTCGGTGTCGTAATTGTATTCGTTGTCCTCTTCCAGAGGATACAAAGGAGAGTGATGATCGACGGCTGGTTCGTAAGACGAGTGGTAGTCATACGATAAAAGATTGATGAAATCCAAGTATTCGTTTAATCTAGGAATATCGTAGCCTTTGTCGATGTACTCGATACCAGCTGGCATCGCCAACGTTAGTAAAAGTCTCGGTCTTCCGGTCTTTGAAGACTCCCTCTCAAACTCCTCTCTCAGTTCCTTTGTAATCAAATATGAATGGTTTCGGGAGAAGCATAACGCGTACAGTTAGCTAGATCGGTGAGATATTTATTTGTTACTTTACCTGCACCAAGCTGGCATAGTTGTCTTTGTCCCGAGGCTTTCCACCGTCCCTAAAAGCTGGATATTCCCAGTCGAGATCGAGACCGTCAAAGTGATTCTTTCGAAGGAACTTTATGGCATTCTTGACGAATTCTCGTCTTCTGTCAGGGTCGGCAACCATCGGAGAAAACCTACTGGAGCCTTCGTTCCAACCTCCGATAGCCAACAGGGTTTTCAAGTTCTTGTTGTATGTTTTTAAGCCAGTGAACTTGGCGTATCCACCTTTAAAAGTTGCGCAAGGTTAATCGATGCAATTTTTTTCGTGTTTGGACGAATCTGGTTTCTCGTCCTCTCTCTTTCGCTCTCTCTTTCCCTCTCTTTGTTCGTCATACCTTTCTCGATGTCCTGGTATTTGTCGAAAGGCTTCAAGGCATTGTCCTTGGTGAAACCACCGAAAGCGTAGATTAGATGGGTGCATAAATACGGATTGATGTTTTGCGGCGAGAACTTGGCAGTGCCTGGTCGATAGATCGACCAGTTTGTATAATAGCATACGATCTTGCGTTCGGCGTTACCTGCGTTAAACCGAGTATTCCTTTGTTAATTTCGTTTTGTACAGGTGCTTTAGCTAGCGTAACTCTTTCATAGAAAGACAAGCACGAGTGGTCGACAGAGAAACTTTGCGGAGAAATTGAAACGCGATTGAACTTTCATTTGTCGAGCGAGAAACAGATTCGCGAATCGCATACGCCACGAATTTTCATGATTGTAATCTCGCGTTAACACAAACGAATTGCCTTTCTGACGTAAATCTATATAATAAAATCTGTCGTACTTGCTACTTTTATCTCTTTTTACCCGTTTAACGAGAAGAAAATTACCGGCGTCGGATAACAGTGCCAGTTTGACGATAATTGCAAATTGTTCGTTAATGCTTATGCACAAGTACTTACATTATGCCGGAAATATGTCAAACCCGGTCATCAGTGATCGCTCATCGTGTTCGTAATTTAGGATTATACGTATATACTCGTAGATAGTTAGTGAGAAACACGGCGACTGGTGCGTCGCGATTTCTCTTTTATTTTCACACGTTTCCTTCATTGATAACCCGATTTGCAGTCGCCTTGACGAACCGTTGTCGGTACTCGCTTTCGATCGGGAATTATCTTCGATGCTTTCACTGATCGCGCACGAATCGAGGCCGTTCAGAAAGAATGTAAAAATCGAGACCAGAATCAAGATCGTACCTGACCCTGACCACCCACGTGGCACAGAGACTCGTCAACTCGGTCAATGATTTTGTTTAATCGATCTCTGATAATGCACTGTTCAACTGCATTTCAGTCGTTACCGGTCTTCGGTTATTACCAGGAGTTTTCTAACATGAAATTCTATACACCGAATTGGAAAGTTTGTTTTCGTTTTCGATTTTCATTAGCAATATACTAGCAATACGTAAGTAGAAGTAGAATTTTATATAGTTTCCACGATCGTTTTCCTCGATTCGCACGCTTCGCACAAAGCGGAATTGTGCTTGCATTCGTGTTTGTGTCACGACTGACAGGATAATGATAATCGAGCAAGGAATAGGAACTACACCCGGGGCAAAGATCGACAGCGATACAGAAAGCGTCCGAGATTCTGTTTCATTCCTACACGCTGGCGATAGTTTCGCGTTATATGAACGTTACAGAGACGGTAATGGAGTTAAGCACAGCGCATAATACCAGAGATAATATCGGTAAGAGGCTCGAGACACGCGGTGTTACCCGCAAATCTGGAATTCCTACCGCAGCTGTATCAAACACGCTGTCCACCTGCTACCGAGACCGCTAAAACGCTCTGTTTCTTATTTCTGATCCTGATTATCGATGTTTGAACGAGCATTGTCGCTTAAGTACGACGTCCTACGATCGAAAAGAAGTTAGTGGTCGTTAGATCTACAGGATACGTACAGTGTCTGGTATACTTAATGATCCGAAGCAATTGATCTCGTCGTTAGAAACTACGTTACGTTTTATAGCTGTGCGAAGTAGCATTAGCAATCTCGCGACGCGAGAAATTTTGCGAGTGTTCTTTCTTCCATTGGAATATAGATACATATCTATGTAGGTATAGTACATCTTCATTTATCGCAACGAGATTTTCGTTAATGCCCGATTAAGTGAACGTTTACCGATTGAATTCATTTATCTGAACACGAGCTTCTATTACACGAACGAAAAATAATAGCAGGAAAATTGATGAGCTGCTATCATATGAATTCTAATTGTGTAACTGTTTGTTTACCGACAAGATCAGATAAATGGAATTCTACCCTAATACGCGATATACGTACACGATAGATCGCGATTGTATCTTTATCGTACTTCTTTATCGAAATGATCCGTCACGTCGACTATAAGTTTTTTCCTGCAAATCGGGCAACGATTATCGTATCGATTACGAAACACGGGGTAGAAATTTGGCGAGAACGATCGCATTAAATATCCCGACAGTTTTATGCTTACAATGTTCATACTTTCGAGGTTTATTGCCCCTTTCCCTATACATATCGACTACACCTCGAATGGGGCCCCGTTTTTGCTTCGATCGTTTTCTCCGAGAAGGTGCATACGTTTCACTGGTCGAGATCTGGCGAGTTCAGTGAAACTGCACCCGCGTGCGTGCACCGATCCCCACGTGCTGCACCGGTTATGCTAGAGAAATTACAGGAGAGAGATCAGAGACTCGGTCACAAAGTAAATGGGCTATTCGTCGTTCCAACCTTGTCGACCCAATTTTTTATTTCGATAGGAACGAGCGCAAGTTTTATTCTTACTGTATCATCTGTCTTTCAGTCATTCGTTCGCAACGGTAGATCAAAAGATCGCGACGATAATTATCGTTACTAATTAATCGCTCTTATAGGATAAGCTCGTAGTTTCGATTCGCGGGCTGTTTCTCAACTTGCGGAAAATTATAAGTCAACGTGGAATTTAGCTATCGCACGTCTTGCCTTCCGCCATCGACTCGGAGACACGAAATTACTTCTCCAAGTACAAGTTCCGTTTGGAGATACTCACCGTTGTGAATCGTCGCAAGCAGAATGCTTAAGCAAAGTAACAGCGACACTGTTCGGTTCTCCTGTAACGGAAAAGCGATGCGGCGCATTAATAATTTGTTATTCGATGTGCCTACGGAGCACGAATAATTAACTGTATCTGCGTGTAAATGGCTTCGTGGTCAGTTAGCGTGAATGACGCGTGTTACGGTGAAACTGACCACGTACTTACCTATCTTCATCTATGCCTAGAGTAAACACGATGCGTACGTGCAAGAATCAGCCTTCTTTCGTTTAATAATAATATATTTATTAATATTCTCTACACATAAGCGAGAATGAGCAGCTTCTGAAATTTTGACGGAACTTGGCAGCCACGAGCAATTTTCATATTTTTCTACACGAAATCACGGACGAAATTAGCATCTTGCGTAAGTTTATCATAAGAAGGCTCTTAATATGATACTAAAAATCGTGACGCGATAATAGCGTGGCCCGTCGAAATTAACGAAATAAGTAGATGTACTTATCAACAGAATAAGTAGACACGCTATTCGTTGTAGCCCGCGGCTACAGTGTGTTAATCATCGTAGCGTTAAAGACTCGCTATAAACTTTCATCCAATCTATCTCTACGATCGATCTCCGTTTCGAATTGTGGTATTAGAAGTAGATCCGGCGATTTGTGCGCTCTAAATTAAAAACTCCCACGTCGACTAAGATACTAAGGATAACGTTTTAACCGTGGAAAGAGAAGCTATCGATCGATCGATGAACGGCGGGTCGTTATGGGATCGCGTTGGCGAGCAGCGCACCTGCCAACATGCAGCAGAGATTCCGATTATATCGAAGACCTCGAGGATATATCGACGTATCCGGCAAATAGAACAGGACCGTGACACCCAACGAGCCACTCCTCGTTACGTAACGAGTGCGTAAAGAGAAAGCAAGAAGAAAGAACATCGTTCCGCGACGACTTTCTCGTACGTTTCGGCCAGCGAGCGCGTTACGTTAACGTTACATCGTAACGTCATTCCTGACGATAGAACAATAATTAGCATGGCCGGGAGAAGAAGCTGAGAAGGCTTGAAAGGACCGTCGTCGATCGCGCATTCCACTATTACGATCGACAGGGGTGCGCCCGATTTTTCCGCTTCTTCGTTTCAACGGAGTAACGCCAAATGATATCGTTTTCCGACACAAGCAGTTCGTTTACAAGCAGAATAAAGAAAAGAATTTTTGATTTCTCGTTGGAAGATTTAAAATCGGAACATCGCGTGGCAAAGAGAAAACAGTCGCGATTGAATAAATTGTATGTATAGCCGCACGCTAACATGGACGTGGGTGAGTCGAAAATTCCCCGCGGACCTATCTAAATGTCAAATAACTTTCTACGAGAACGGCAGACTCGTAGTTCTACAAGCGCGCTTCAACCGGGAAATTGTTCTGGCTAGCGACTGCAAACGATACGGTGTGCAACGCGTGAAAACCACCTGCTCCACTGACAAGTTCCATTCGGGAAGTTTCATAACCGGAACGGAAATATTCACTAGGAATTCGGTGATTCCGATCGTCACGGAAGCTCCGACTGTTATCAGTTATCGCTGTGCAAACTTTGAAAATGTAGATATTTCAACTGGTTGTTTAGAAGTGAAAGCGTAATTATATTTGAACGTTATTCGTTGAATTCCAAGATTCTGTTCGTATCTATCCAAAGATTTAGCAAAGAGATTGAAGGTGCCGTCCGGTGATTTCAATGCTAGCAATAGCCGTAAAGACCTGAATTCGAACCTCATCGATCATAGATGATTCGCAAGTTTTGATTGTTTTTACCAGGAAATGTCAATCGCAGGTACTTTCGATTCCTCATGCAAAAAGAAAGACTATTACTCGATGTGAAAGCAGCGGGTAATAGGAATTATCGATACAGGAAAGACAGGAACACGTTACTTGGACCAAAAGTTACATCGATTCGGCCACTGATCGATACCCTGTAATATGTGGCAATTATCGAAGTTCAACGTTACGCAACCGTTTCAATCGGAACCGATTATTTGGCATTGGATTATTTGGAACTGGCGACGAATCGTCAAACGAGCAACTTATTTACATTCGATCCGTACGACCGCCACTGGACACGCTTCGAGTTCCTGTGACATTTGAACGGCTCGTTGACGTCCAGACGATTTCGATGACTTCACCCTTCGCTTTAATTCCGTTACTTGTTGTCGATGACTCAACACCGAGACCTTTTCAGAGAATCAATCGATACGTGTATTATGTAGAACGAGTCGCATCAGTTTAGATTTAGAACCGGGATTCTCGTGCGTTGCTCTACGAGCAAAAGTAGAAGGCTAAGCTTCTCGAAATATTTTGTCCGGCAGATGGGGAATTCCATCTTCTAAGTTTAGGAAAACAGGCACGTTGAGAAAATAAGTGTCAACGACGTTCGTATCGAGCGAAACAAAGGTCGACAGTGAAACACGCTCGCGAGGATCTTTCGATATTCCAGGCACGCAGGGACGAAAGAACGAAATGAGAGATAGTTAATTTTATCGTAACCTTGAAGATCCAGAATCTAGTACCGGTAGCTGTAAACCAGTTGCAAAGGTTACCGGACGATTCGTGCGACATTGTAACGAGGGTTACCATATTCAATGACTTTAATTATTTCGAATCCTGTATTCCATATCGTTTCTCATATCGTGATGAAATTCTCGTTCGATTACAGCTCCGATACCCTTCTGTTCCTGAGATTTCCAATTATCGCCGCAATCGCGAATCGCACGGAGAAGCAACGATCGTTTGGTAAGATTCAATTATGAGTAATCTTGAGAAAGAATGGTACCGTGGATTCGCTTAACGTTGATCAAGTGGTAATTGAAGATCGGGATCAGCAATAATGGAAATTGCATCGAGTTGCGTCCGTTTCTAAACTGTAGACTACTTGTTGGGTTTTGAAAATCCAAGTTAAAATCGGTTAGCCTTAAACGAAAGAGTAATTTATTGTTTCACATCCCTATGGAACATGTAGTCGAAAGTAAAGTCGAGTCGGGTCGATCTATCTCTGGCGGATAAATCTAGCGTGGTTTGGTCACTTTTACTTTCCATGGAATTCGCTTCGAGGCACCGGACTCTCGCTCTGTTTACTAGGAAAACGATCGTACCCTTAATTAAATCTTCTTTATCGTTCTTAATTACCAGAGGGAATCCTGACGATTCGCAACATAATGGAGTTCGGTGGTCCTCGTTCTTTACTTTATTCATTTACGTTTTTCCTTTCGTTTCACTATTTTCAGTTCCGCATTCGGTTCGGCGATTCCTGATTTCGTTCTTTTTCTGTATTTTACAGTCGCAAGAAATCGACCGTAAAACATGGAAAATTATGCGGGATCCGTGGAATCCGGCTAGCGTCGTTAGGAGAGATCGAAAATGCAAATCGGAGCAAGATCGTAAAATCGGATGCCCGATATAACGTGAAATGTGTCCATGCCTTTTTTAATTTCTTTATCGATAAAAAAAGCTTACTTTCTGCCGTAAAGAGGCAGGTCATAATTGACGACTAAAAGGAAAGAAAGATCGCTGAACGAGTCTCTGAAAGGTCAGCAGATGGCCTTCCTTGCACGCTCCAAGTACTTTTTTCGTTCTTTTCTTCTCTTCTCTCGCTTTTAGTCTTCGTCCACTGTCTGCTTTTTCCGTCCGTTCGTCCGTAAGCGAACAAAACATTCCTTTGCCAACATTTTTTCCAAGGACGTTATAAGTTCGTTCGAAAAGTTGGTCCAAACTCTATTAGCTATCTTAATGATTTCCCTGCGATGTGAAAGCGATAATGTTTAATTAAACGGAATAGATTATACATTTTACACTTGGTTGCGTCAACCGATTGCACAATTATTTCTGATTGATTCCGTCTATGGTTTAGTTAATGGTTTTCGAAAAATGCCTGTAGCATTTCGAATTTTACGTTGTGTAAACGTTACAGAAGTCTTGGATCGGCCCTATTCGCCATGGATCGCTCTTCCAAGGACGCGCGTAGCTGTTTCTTCATCTCGAAGTTTAGACATGCTACGTTTATTTTCTGTCATAGGTGAGAAAGTAGCACGATTCTGATCAAAAGAAGGTACCTAAGTACTTATGCGTGTATGTAAAATGATATTTTCGGAGCAAGTACATAGGATGGTAGGATGTTGGTTTGGGTAAAGCGGGTAAAGAGAACTGTTACGACCTCGACTGTTTTGCAATCTCGAATTGCTACATGCATTCGCTCCTTCTTTGCTTGTCGCGGTGGCTTAAAGTGAAGTGTGCAGTTGAAGGCAGTGGTATGGCTCGAATAACCGGTAGATTTCCTCTCCCTCCTCTACCGGCAGGAAGCCGACGATCGTTCTCAAGTATTTGATATGCATGTAGATCTCGCCCTCGAACAATCCGGTCAGCCCAGCCCCAACTTTGAAAACGCGCGGCGCCGCTCTACGAGGATTTCGTCCGATGATGCTACCTACAATTGCCCCAGGATTCTACATTCTAGTCTATCTTATCTTTCTTTCAACGGTTTAGACTGTTTTCTTCCTCGGAGAAACTAACGTTTAGCACCAGTCATAATTTACTGAATAAAGTATGGAGAAAGTGATATCGATCAACGACCTAAAGAAGTTTTGCGGTGCCGCAAGTTTATTTTTGATGCACCGAGTTCTGACGTCCAAATCATATTTCTTGATTATCGATTCATCTCCTTGTAAGAGAACACCCTACGTTGCCTATTAACTTGCCACAGCGAACCGTCGAAACGTGGATGAGAATCGGGTCAACCTAGACCGAAAAGCCATAGGAAGATGAACATTGAACCACTCACACGGTGTTTTTTTACGTCATGATTATCATTCATTCTCGCAACGAGAAAGTTCCTTAATGCCATGCTACCGTTACTTGTTGAATTTTTTACCTAAATTTTTCGAGCGGCTTTTTAAAGAGACCTGTCTTTTCTCATATAAAATTTTAATGAACTCTTTGCCAAAGGAAAAGATCGATAAAGGTGTAAATAATAGCACCTTTCTAATACTTAAGATGACTAGAGAATCTTTACAGGATCTTGCGTCCGTGTGCCAATCCTTATACTTAATTCGATGTTAACTGCGTTTTTGTAAAAGGAACAAAATTAGCTAAAGTATCTGATCTTACCCAATCCATTTTCGTTGTTTGATTATCGATCCCCGGTTGTCGATTGTCTTCGTTGGAAATTCGTCAGGTCGAGCACATCGCGCACTATGCTTGCATAGACACGACTTCTCGATTCCCCGTGCACACGTTTCCGGTGCACTCGCGACCTTGTACCTGTACGACGACACCGAAGGACACTGAAAGAATCGCGTGCACCGTTCTCCAGGGCAAGGAGTATGAGACTAAGTGTTGAGCAGAAGGTGGAGAAGGCACTGTTACTTTCATGGGTCGTTTCCACCTCTACCGTGAGACTCCCCAAGCCCCTCGAACCATTCCTGCCACTCCTTTTAACAGAGGTGAAAGGAAAACATTTCTTCCCTTCCACCTTCTCCCGAATCCTCTGCGTGCTCGCTTCTTTTAATACTGATATATCAAAAGCACTGGTATCTTCGCCTGTTTTTTATCTAATTTGTTTACGACAGAAACGTCCTAGAGTTGATTTAAATTTTTTGACACGCCTCACTTTTTTCGAACTTTCTCAGATTAGTCTATAAATCCTCTCGATTTTTTTTTCTATGCAAATTCTCCTTAGTCATTCCATACTACAATCGTAAATTTTAACGTAAAATTACTATCGAGGTAACATCAGAACGTATTAACGAATTAAAAAAGGATTATGCTTTGGGAAGCGACTGTACAGGTAGCATAGAAGTTACAATACGATAAAATGTTTTGATCTAGAACTGTAGTTGCGAACCGTCTTCGAAACTGCAACTAAATCGGGCTGGAACGTGGGTCGAAGATTAATATCAACTAGGCGATATCCACTGGCACGCGAAACCAATTCAACAGTATCAAAACCCAAATACATAGAATTAGTACGCGTAGTACGATGCGTCACCAGTGGCATGTTACTGGTAGAAATTCAAAGTATTTTCGAGAAAAGTAAGACGAGAAAAAGTTCCAACGTGACGCGAAGGTTAATAATGTGCACGCTTTTACGAGTCGAAGAGAATTTTTTAACTCTCGATCGATTTGAATCACTGCCAGCTATTGAAAGGAAATACACTCTGCGAGTCACGTGTACTTCGTGAATTTATTTCTTTGTTTCCTCGGTCAATGCTATGTACAAAATCTGAGAAACAATTTAACTTATAATAAATTATCTTTATGTATTATAAATAACTCATAATGAGGCATCTTCCAAACCAACGTCTTCTGGATTTAGCGTCGCCTTTTTGCTCTTCTGAACCGGTTCATCTGTTAAAGAATAATTTATTGGCACGCACACTGTAAAAACGAATCATAGCGTACATACCTTGATAAAAGTGTTTAGCGGTTCGCTTCCTAACTTCTTCCACGCCTTCTTCGGTTTGAGCCCATTCCAAGACCAGTCTTCGACCGTACAAGTGAGTACTTTGACACAACGCCTTAAACGCTTTCTATGAACAAAATAAAAAGCATGAAATACCGATCGTTAATTTAATGATAAAAGATTGTATTAATTTTTTTGAATACCTTGGCTTCGCTTTTTGTATAATACTCTACGAAGGCGAATCCTCTGTGCTTTTCAACACCAACCAATTTTTTTGGCAATCGCACCGCTTTCAACTCTCCGAACGCTCTGACATTTTAATAAAGAAGACATAAAAATCGTGCCTAAATTAGAATAAATAAAATACGTACTTGAATAGTTCAGTTACTTCCTCAACCGTTGCCTGGAATGGTACGTTTCTTATTAAAATTTTCGTGCCTGTTTGAGCCGTTACCTTCGCTGTCTTCTTTGCACTCTTTAAATCAGTTCTGCAAATATTTCAATAAAAGAAAATGTTTGTTAGAGTTGCAAATGTCGTAACAGAACTCGTAGGAAATTGATAGACATACGTTAGCGTTCGTTCAGAACGTTTGAGTTCTAAAGTCTTTCCCTCTAGCACTGTCATTTGTAAGACTTTTAATGCTCGATCCGCGTCTACTTTTCTTTTATATCTAACGAATCCATAACCCATCGACAGTTTAGCGCCAGGATTTTTTGGATCCTTCTTTGTTGCTATCGAGACATAATGAAGAGCACCGCATTTGCCAAAATACTACAAAACAATACATTATTCATCGAATAATAGAAAAAATGTAATATTAAATTATTTACCGTTTTTAACTGCTCTTCCGTAGTCGTGAAATTAATATTCTTTACGAAAAGAGTTGTTTCTTGTTCAGGTTCATCTTCATCTTCGCTTTCTTCTTTATTAGCCTTATTTGTATCGTTTATACTTTCTGAAAATTCCTCTGCCTGTTTGTCAACTTCTTTAATGTTATTTTTCTCGTTTGTCCCAACTTCTGTGGCTTTGTTTTTTCCCGCAGGAGGAGGGGTAGTAAAACTATTGTCAGGAGCCCATTCAAGATAAAGTGGTAAATGTTTATATTTAGTATATGCCAATTGTGTAAATGCTTTTCGTGCCTCAGAAGGTTCCAAGAATTCCACCAAAGCTAAACAAACATTACACGATAACTCGTCGTTGGTAATGATACACATAATGATATTAATAAAAACCATACCAGTAATTCCTGAGGGTGGCATTACAAATCTCCCTAATTCACCATGTCGTGCAAATAATTGTCGAATTTCCTGTGCCGGCGATGCAGCAGGTAAATTTTTTACTAGTATCACAGTTTTCGATCGTTTATTCGGTGGCTGAGAAAATGTATCAATCAAATTATTCGATTGTCATTTTTTATTCTCGGTTACATCCTAAATAATACTTACTTGATTGAATGCATCTAAACAAACTCCGTTTTCCTCCAAAAATTTCTTGGTATCCTGAACTAATTGTGTTTCACCCAATGCCAACTTAACAGCGGCACTTAAGCCCTTTGATCCATCTTCAAGCACTCTTTCCTTCGTCGTATTATAAGTAGCAGCTATAGTGTCTGCTACAGCGTTTTGACCAAGGAAAAGAGTATTCCAATTGTGTGATGATCCCGCAGTTATTTTAGCTTTCAGTTCTTTCTTCTGCTTGTAAGTTAATCCTTCTGTAACATAAAAGTTATATGCACCACAATTATTCGAAAAAATTGGACGATAGAATTATATACGATTTATTCTCACTTTTGTCAAGTTCTTCCATAGGATCGGATTTCGCTTTAGCTGGAAGAACATGTAACATTCTTCCATCTAAAATCGAACCGTCTAATTCACTGTATGCTTTAACAGCATGCTCGGCCATTAAAAATGCTATTGTACCAAAACCTTTTGGTTTTCTGGTTATGCGATCGATAGGTAAGTTAACTTCACTTAGAGGACCTATATAAAAGATCGTGATATTAGTATTGTAAATATTGTATTATGCATAAAAATCGGCCATCTACCATATTTTTCAAATAACTGCCGAATATTATCTTCCGTTATTGTATATGATAAATTTCGGATAAACATTCTTCCAGATTCCGCGATGCTTTCTTCACTTCTTAACGCTTCTAATTGTTTCTTCCACCTAACGTTATCGTCTTTGTTTTCTGCTTCATCAGAATTATATTCTTTTGCTTCATATTGCATTACAAATATTTGTCTCCCATCTAAAAAGAACAATAGAATAGATATAAGTAAAAAAAAGATGGAAAATAAAAAAGCTCCCAATTGCAATTAACTACATCGTTTATACCTAAAAAACTTTTGTTTTTCTGCAATGCTTTCCTCAAGTGTTGTTCAGTTTTGAAACCAACATAAGCAATACCCTTAATTTTTGGTGATATTCGTATTGATTTTGCTTTCAGTGGATGAAAAAATTGTTTGATATTTTTTTTCTTGTGATTATATGCTAATCCTCGAAGTTTCACAGTAAACAATTTTATAGAACCATGTTTAGATTTACTCTTGTCACTCGGAATCCTTTCTTCTATATTCTTTTCTTTTCTTTTTAGGGATTCCATGTACTGTTTAAGACAGAACAAACATAAATACATGCAGAAAAACTCATAAGTAAAAGAAAAGTATGCGCATTCAGAATTACCTCTAAATCAGATATAACTTTGTCTGCAATCTTTGGTTCCTTCTCTTTTCTCTCTTCTTCCTCATCATCTTCTTCCTTACTGTCTTCTTTATCATTATACTGATCACTAGATTTAATATCATTGACCTCATTATCACTAAGTTCTTTAGTTTGAATAGTTGCCAATATTGTATCGTTCTTCCATATAGCCTTATCAGTTGCATGACTTTCAAGAAATTCCATAAATAAAGGATCATCTTTGTGCTATATGTATAAATGAGTGTGATAATTAAGTTTCCAAATTTAAAAAATATAGCAGCAAAATAAACTATAGCTATATGTCTACCTTTTCCAATGCCTCTCTGATTTCTTTTTGTACGCCTTCTTCTTTTTTACCTTTTTTATTTCTGTCTTTCTCTTTGTCTACTATGGCTATGTTTTCTGTTATCTCGGTAGAGTCTTTATTATGAATCTTACCCTTTGAACTATCAGGCGCATATTTACTCCATGCTCTGGGTTTAGAAGAATCTCCTATAGGACTCAATATATATGAGTAAATATTAAATACACATCATTGTTTCTAATATAATTATATATTAATAATTCACAAATACCTAAACTTGCACACTGTTCAATGGATATTTTGCAGGTGTCAATACATGTTTGATCAAAATATTCTTTGACGGCTGTAGCTTGTTCTTCTGTCTTAAGTCCAATAAAAGCAAATCGTCTAAATTTGCCATCCTTCGTATATTTTAATTGTACGTCTGTTATTAAACCTTTTTCACTGAAAAGTTCCTTTAATTTTGTATCTGTAACCTATAAATCGTCATCGCAAATTAACTTTCTTACATATCTCTTATTTATAATCTTTTATTTATTTTAATGTTATGATAATTTAATATGATGTCGTGAGACATTATCACTTACATTTTTTGGTAAATTTTTTACTATTAATCGCGACATTTTGTATGTCTGTATTTATAATTATTACTGAACATTCAACGTTTATATAAATTACACATTTACGTTTCATACAGGTTATGTTTCTAGGATTTCAAGAAAGTTAAGATCAAAAAGGTTAGGTTATACCATGTGCATATTCCTGTCCATGGAATATACATACATACATGATATATATTGATATATCGATATATGTGTTGGTATATAATATATCGGTCATACCGATAAATTTGGTAGCACTACTTTTGTAAAGGAAATTCGATAATAGTAAAACAATATACAAGTGGATAAATATAAAAAAAGAAGCTGTTTTATTAAAAATTATGAGCAAATACAGCTAATAATTTAAAATTTTTGACATCAAGTTATACAAACAAATTCGATATGTCTACTTATAAAATAATAATACAATACTTTATTCTATTTTACTAGAGACTAATAATTACAACACGTGCATTAATTAAATTAATTTGTACTTTGTAAACAAAATTTCATTTATCTTTCAAGCAAATACATTTCATAAAACTGACGATCTTCTTCTTTTTGAAATTTTGGAACGAAGTTTACATGAACAATTTCTGTAAAGCCTTCCTCTAAACTTGGTTGCTGATAAGATTTCCTAAAAATATTTCAATACGATAAGCTTTGTATAGATTTAGTTTTGATTTTACTTACACATAAGAATTAATAATCAGGTCGTTAACTTTAACGTGACTAGGATCGGTTAATTCCCGAAACTGAAATAAAGTATTCAGTATAGTATTTACATTTATATTGTAAATTTCGTTTTATCATTCCAAATTGGACTATTACCTTATTGTTATGTTTTGCATGGTCAATACTTGTTAACATAACGAAGCATCTTACGGGTATGTTATATTTTTTCGCTATTTCGATATATCTCTGCCTTGACACGCAATCAGGATTAGTATTATCTATAACTACGCTATCTTTTTCGTTTATGTGTTTTTCCATTATAGTAATACATTTCTGCCAACTTCCCAGAGTATCTCTATTAACATATCCATAATGTTTTAAATAATTTCTTGCAAAATGTGATTTCCCAGAACCAGGACAACCAACCATTAGAATAATCTAAACATATAAATTATATATAAGAATTACATGTTTAAGGATTACTTTCAAACAATGTTTAGTAAAAATTATTACTTCTTGACTGCTTGAAGTTATATTGCTTCCCGAGCATATCTCTCCATCCGGTAAATTTTTTGGATCAAATGTAGGCAATTCAAAATGG
This sequence comes from Bombus affinis, assembly GCF_024516045.1. NCBI lineage: Eukaryota > Metazoa > Arthropoda > Insecta > Hymenoptera > Apidae > Bombus > Bombus affinis. Next base: position 2,366,511 of record NC_066349.1, on the reverse strand, counting down.
GCCTGTTTATGACCGAGAAAATGTTCCTCTGGCGTATAAAATTTTAAACCCAAATTAAGTGCTAGCAATCGGTCAACTGACGAATGATCTTTCTTTTTTCCGGGAGCCCAATTTTTTGGGCGTCCGGCTGCATCTCCAACGTAAAAGGAATTATCTTTATCAATTGATATAGAATCATTCTTCTGTAAAGAAATTATTTAAAATCAAAATTTCCATGGTAAGAATAACCGTTTTATAAAATAATCATTACCTCCTCCAGTTTTTGCCACATTCCAATTGCTGGTTTTCTATAGATGTTATTTCCAGTAGCTATAAATATCTGCAAATGAATTTGTGAATTACATATAAGATTATTCTACTTATTGTAAATTTATAGAAAAAGAAGTATACCTGTATTGGAACCCTAATTTTTTGTATTATATTTTTAAGTTTATTCTTGAAAAATTTTGGATTTAACTTTCCAGATCCAATAGATCCTTGATTAGTGAAAATTACTATTTTATAGCCATCATTATGAAGTTTGTGTAATTTTTTTGGCACATCAGGATATATAAGTTGCCAATCATCATAATCCTTTGGAAATACTAAACCAGATTTTGTTTTTATTAAGGTTCCATCCATATCATATGCTGCTATCTAAAAATGAGAAGATTTAATCCATTCTTAAAAATGTCAATATTCCTTTAATTTACCTTTGAACGACTTTCCACACCCTGTGTTGTATATATTAATAATGCTCCACTTTCCTTACTTTCCCATGTGTCCTGTTCAGTATCTAAATCTATCATATTATCTACATCTTCAAGTTTATCAGAAATTACTTTATTTCTGTTTATAAATTTCAAAATATCAGGAGTATTTTTTATATGCTTCTTTTCTATTCGTGCTTCTTTTTCCTGAGTTTTGTAGTCTTCATTTTGAATATTATCATCCTCAACTTTAACTATTTTATAAGAATTTTCTTCATTTTCATTACATATCTCTATGCCCCTATTTCTTTTCTTTGGTAAAGTAGTTTTAAAAGGTGGAGGATTAAATTCAATTTGATAAATATGCTTTCCATATAAGATTTCTAAATTATCATCATGATCGCCTATAAATTTAACATCTTTACGTGTTTTAAAGCCATTAAAACCACAGGGCCTAAGTCCAATTTGTTGAATAAAAACTTTGTGCTCCTCATAGTCTGCATATAATTGTACTAGAAAAAATGATACACAATGCACATTATAGATAAAGTATGAATCAAAATAATTGATAATTGCATAGAGCAAGGTGTGAAATTATAACCTTGTTGTCTAGAGCATTTTGTATCAGTAATATTTGTCTCTTCAGAACGACCCAATATAATTGATTTTTTATGTGGTAAATACACTGTCTTTAGTGTTTTATCATTGCTTTTCAAATAACAACTTTGAGCTTGCTGATTCATCTAGGCACAAAAAAATAACACTTTTAAGGTAGCGGCATGAAAATGATTGATAAGCAAAATAAACATTCAATAAAAGTCTGATATTTGATTTTTTAGTATCTAATATCTTTTAACTGATAATAGGTCTATTAAGAATATCTTTATAGATATAAATAGTTGAAATAAAGTAATATAAATGTTTTATATTCATTCATTTATTCTTTTACGATATCAATCTAGAATGTTTTCTTATCCAAATCAAAGCCAATGGACATAATAATTTATATTGATCTCAGGTTAAGTGCGAACATAACCTGATATAACAAATGGAGTACACGAGTATCAAGGTTGGAAGAAAATAAGTGGCTAGATTAAATGTTTACATTTATTAGTAAAAATTGATATGTTCACTGAATCAATCACGTAAAATACAATTGAACAAAAGTTTTAAAAAAATATGACTTCAAACGAACCTACCGAAGTAGAAAAGAATCCTTACGCATACCTCGAAAGAGCTGATTTTACGTCAGAAAAGTATAAAATTGAGGTACACGGGTTACCAAAATATTATGGAATTGGTGAATTTAAAAAACTTTTAAATGAGAAGCTAGAGTTGCAGTCATGTAAAATAAAGCCACCAAAACGGAGCAGTGGATGGCTTTATGTATCTTTTAGAAACGAGGAGAATCGTCGGAAAGCTATAGAAATATTAAATGGAATTTTATGGAAAAATTGTACGCTTAGTGCTCAGGTATTTTAATTTAGTGTTATATTATTTTACATATCTTCCTCTTAATCTATATGCAAAACATTTCTTATATATCGCAGTTCTTATTAAATTGAATGTAAATTATATCATGAAGATTTTACCAAATCTTGATACTTAGTATCATTATATGCATATGTAGATAAAGTATTTTTATCTATTAAAAATAGATTGCAAAACCTGCACCAGATCCATTTGTAAAAAGGAGACTAGAAGAAGAAACTACAAAGAAGCGTTTAAAATTAGATAAAGATGATCAAAATATATCCATAGAAGATAAAGTTAAATTAACTACGATTCCCCTTTGGGAAATGCCTTATCCAAGTCAAGTAAGACAATACAAGATAAAATGTATATAATAGAAACTTGAGAATAATGTGCTTTTAGTTGGAACTGAAACAAAAAGAAATGAGTTTGATTCTATCAACTATTTGTAAACAAATGTTAAAAGAAAGTAAGGGTGATCTTTTAGAATGGTTAAATCATCAAAAAACTAAATATCATGGATTGCCTTGTGAATTGCTTCCCATTTTGAGTACAGATACAATCACAGAGTATAGGAATAAATGTGAATTTACAGTTGGTAATTCCATATATGAAATTTATTTATCCTTCTGATAGATTATGATAAATATATCATGTTTAATATCGATTTAATTCAGGTAAAAGCGAAAAAGAAAATGAAGTTGTAATAGGATTCAGATTATCTAGTTACGCATCTGGTTCCACGGCAGTGGGACCTATTGATAATCTTTGTCACATTCCTAACACAATGAAAGTTGTAGTTAAGGTAAGTTGCTTAGGTTTCTTCCAATTTGAGTTCTAAGATTTGTTTTTTGTATTGAGAGTATTTTAGGTGCTTGAAGAGTTCATAAAAAATACTGAATTAAAGCCTTTCGATCCAGTTGATCATAGTGGGTATTGGAGACAAGTTACTGTTAGAAGCACTCTTTGCAACGATTTGATGGTAATAGTGGGAATGCATCCACAAGATTTAAGCTCAGAAAAATTAGGGGAATTACAATTGCAACTCAAAACTTTCTTTGAAACCGGAAATGGCGTACAAGCACGAGTAACATCGTTATATCTTCAAATAATGAAACTAAAGTATAATAATTGGCAGAGTGTTCAATAGCTAACTAAGTTTCGTTCGCTTAATTAAGTTGCTTTTTATTTCTAATTAGAAGCGTCGACGGAAAAAGTGAAAACAATTTTTATCACATTAGCGGCACGAAATACATAGAGGAAATGTTGTTGGGTATGAAATTTCGTATATCTCCTCAAGCGTTCTTTCAAGTGAACACGTTAGGCGCTGAAGTATTGTACAAAGCAGCGATTGATTTGGCAAAACCGACCGTGGATACTGCGCTTCTGGATATCTGTTGTGGTACCGGAACGATAGGCCTTGCATTTTCAAAGGTATCGAAAATAATCAATAATTAAATAAAACATCATATGGACAAGAAATAGACAGAAACGATTTTAGTATTGTGGCGAGGTGTTTGGAATAGAAATGATAGAGGATGCTATCAAAGACGCGAAGGAAAACGTTGTCGCGAACGAAGTATCAAACTGCGAATTTTTTGTTGGTAAAGCCGAAGATGTTTTGTCCCCTGTAATTCGAAGAACCACTAAGCCCGATATTATCGCTGTCGTGGACCCACCGCGAGCCGGACTTCGTAAGACATCGTTAACGTGATCTTTGTTAACTTTGACGAAAATATGTATAAGTATAAACATGTTTATTCCAGATCAAAGAGCGTTATTGACTATGCGCAAGGCGAAAAAGTTATCAAGATTAATATATATATCTTGTGATCCTCGAGCAGCTGCGAAAAATTTAGTGGATCTAGCTAGACCCGTCTCAAAGCAATACACCGGTGAACCTATGGTGCCGATAAAAGCTGTTGCTGTGGATATGTTTCCATATACCAAACATTGTGAATTAGTTCTATGTTTGGAAAGATTATCCACAGCCATGAAAGCACGTGATTGTACGGAGCGATAATTGACGATACTTGCATATTTCGTTCTTGTAACGTTTCTTTTTTAATAAATGATACGAATAAAAGTATCGCCTCTCGTGTACGGCTTGTAATCTTATTAATTATTCCTCCTATTGAAATAGACTTACCTTCTAGGCGAATTATTCAGGGGATCAGGATACGATGGGTAATGTTAGGGCATATGTCATGCATGAATAAGGGATTGCTTAAATTTTGAAGCAGTCGAGTGAATACGGTTCATCCAGTTTGATGCACTTTAAGTAGATACGTTTAATCGATACTTGTATGTCGAACGCTTTATAAACCAGAATGATATATATAAGCTGACACACTGTTTAATACAACTGTTGCTTTCACTGTGATTAATAACGGATAAGAGAAAGGAACAGCATCGAAGAGGTAGACAAATAGATTCGATAATTCGCAGGCTGACAAGTGGTAAGTCCGATTCATAAGAAAAGACAGAATCATTTTTGGACTTAGGGTATAGTTTGACCTGAGTTTGTGTTTTATTTGTTTCTCTTTTGATCGGGAAAAGCATGCGAGGAATCTCGTGGTCGAATCGGGTTTCGAAGTCGCGGTGTAGACTGGTTACGTTGGTTCATTATCACTTTCTCTTGAAGCATGTTACAGCGTTGAAGTAACAACGCCAGTAAACCCGTCCTTTGGCCTGTCCGCGCCGTTGAAGGTCCATCTGTATAACAAATGAAAATTGATTTCGAAAAATTCACTTTTGCATAAAGAGCGTAGCTTTCTGAACGAATTTGTTAGAGAGTACATGCAAAGAAGTATGTAAGACAAGTTGTAATGCGACCTTCACCGTTTGCTCGTCCGTTGAAGGAATTTTTTGCGAATTTCCCACCGGCAGGTGAGGCCCCGATGGCCCCGGCAACGTTCTGCCTCCGAGTTCTCCTCTGTTCTGGTTGTCCACCACTTTTTGCAACGCGACCATCAATTGATCGAACAAAAGAGCCGCCCTCTTTGGCACTACCACCTGGAAAAGAAAGTTTGATTCGATCAAGGGATGGATCGGTGTGATAATAACGCTTACCACGACTTGCGGTATTCACTAGTATGGTAATTACACGTGCGTAGGATTTACGCGATAATTAATTGAATGGTATCAAGCGGCGTGGACTGTAATACACGGACACAAGGTGGTTCTGTTGTTATCCTGCTCGTTTTCATCGATCTTTCGCGTCCCTTACTCCTGATATTTAATGTTTACGCCAATTAAAATTAATTAGACCGGAGGATAATTGCCGTGGAGTTTTAACGCTGAATCACGCCACCTGACGTGAATCTCCTGCTCATTTTCTTTCACATTTCTCGCTTCACGTTTCTGGGATAAAGTCCAACCAGGGTGAAAATAGGATCTAGGAAATTCTCTTCCATCTTCCGCTAATTTTAACCGTTGCCGATCTCTATTCTGCCATATTAATAATTCCGTTTCGCACGAATTCGACTTGTTAGTATTTTTATCAATCGTAAAGTTTCCGAGAAATAGCAGAAAGGCAGGAGTTTACTTTAGATAAACGGAGGAAAACCCACGTAGTTTTCGTTCGAACAACTTTCTTGCGACATCAGTCGATGAATATCTGTTTCTTCGCGACAAATTATCTTCTCCAACGGAAACGAACAGTATCGATAGCCCATCTCTTTGTATTTTCCATTTGTAATCTGTAAGCTTGTCAACTTCTCGATTACTTTGACGAACTAACAATAAGAAAGGCGAATTTATAACACGTTACATACAGTTTTGTTAGAGATTAATCTTTCTTTAACTCGACAATTGGCAGAAATCAATGTTTCTTTGACGTAAAATATAAATCTTAAGACGATCGCGAGATTATACAATATATCCTACAGTTTGATAGCAATAATTGTTTCATTTCGAGAAAATTAATGGAAAATAAGGTCCTCGGTTTTCGAGGACACGGAATATACATATTTGAAGGATTTAACGAGCCAAAGGATTCCACTCGATTATCTCGTCGTTGCTCGAAGCTTTCCGAAAGTTGGCAACTCGATGCGGATCTAATTATCGCCTTCATTACACGTTTCAAATTAGTTAGCCAATTTGCTCGACTATTATATCATTTGGGTTCCTCTTCGACCAAGGCAAGTTACATCTTACCGAAGCGTATCGGAGAGAGCAACGAACGTTCACATTTCATCCTAGTAATCGGGTGTATCGTAAAGTAATCGTATATCCATAATATAGAGATAAAATTGACCGTGATACGATTAAACGGATCTAATGGATTTAATTCACAATAATATAAAATAAAATAAAAGATAACGCAATTAGCTGGGTCAGGATATGTTCAATTTCCTGTGACCATGGAAACCGGTGACCGGCAAAATTTTTATTTCCCTCGGAAAAGTAAGCCGACGTGCATGTAACGTACATACGCCGAGGTAAATAAACGCGGTTCTTTCTTGCTATTATACGACCCGAGCGATTTCCCACAGGATTCTCAATCGGCTTTTATTTACTCGTGACGTATCATAAAAATCGCGACAACTGAAATTCGACAAATAGTCGCGCAAACGGATGACTGATCTGTAACACCAGCGGAAACATAAAAACAACTGGTTTGCAGATATGCCAAGCGATTTTTCTTCCCGCGAATTCTTCCTTACTCGTTCCAAGAAAGCTCTCTTACCTATTTCTCTTTTGATTCCCAGCAAACGAACTGTCAACTATACCGGTTGATTTCCCCTCCGTCATTCCGTTGAAAAGAAAACAATTTACTAGCAATGTTTTATTATGCCCTTGCTAAATAGAAAGAAAGTGGTATTCGTGAATGAACTGTAAGAAAAGGTCGGTTCAAGTTTTGTTCTCAGATGGTTAGCTCGAAGCGACGCAGGGCAAAAGCGAAGAACGAAAATGTCGCCGATGACAGTAACACGCGAACAGCTGGAAGAAAGTCAAAAGTAATTAAAATTCTCTGCCACCAATCGACAACAGCGTACAGAAACTTGCACGTAATCGAAAAAGAAGCATCGAGTAAAGGCGTCTTTATCCTACGGCCGTCCCACTGGTATTAGAAACAATCGAAGAAGAAATATCTCTTCCTTCTGTCGAACACGCTGACATTAGCAAATCCGATAAGAACTTATTGATGGGCTTACTCGAAACCTTTTCGTAGATTTACTCTCAAGCAAACAATGCTTTATCCAACATACTGTCGCGTACAAGTACGCAAGTGGACATTTTATATAAACTATACGCGAATACACGTATGAATTAATGGCAAATTAATGCTCGGATATAAAATATGAATTATCTATTTTAATTCTTCTTCTTATTATTTATTTATTTAATTACGAACAGCTGGCACCCTTCGATACAATAAAGAAATACGATAACATAAAACGAACAGATAATTGCGATTAGTAATAAAGATAGGTTTTAACATTTTTCAGCATTTCTAGTACTTTTAACACTTTTCTTAAATGCAGGAAGCGATTCGCGAAAGAAGTCTAATCGGTGGCCAAGAAAATTACCACGTTTGCAAACGCGATTAATGCAACTATTGGAAACGTAATTGATTTTGCATAGGGATGTGTGAAAAACTGGGCATCTCCTAAGAAACATATTTATATTTAGGTAAATACGCGATCTAACAATTCTTTTATTGCGTATAACTTTTAAAAGTAAATTTTATTATCCTACGTGTCATGTCTGTTGAAGTATAAAATTGCCCCGAGTCTGTGTTTTTCCAGCTAAAGTACGTTGTATTAAAAACAGCAATTATCCATGTATTTTTGAGCGGCAATGAAGGTTTACAAAGTCTGAAAAAAAAAAAAAACGTTAACAGATACGTATTTACCGGAGAAATCGAGGCTGCAGTGCAGAGCGTAAAAACATATCGAACGACTTTAATCGCGCAACTTTCGATTCTGTAAACGATTTTCAATAACCTTCGAATGTCCTCGTACGTAGTTGAGCGGCGGTGTCATTTTATTGGTAAAAGTCTATCGAATATGGAGGAATTTACTTGAAATAAATTTATCGAACTTTGATTTATCGAGTAATGAAAGATGATCCCGATGGAACTTGAACAAAATTAAACCTCTCTCGTCGATGCCGAAACCACTGCTCACCGCTGAAATTTTCTCGTCTCTTAAATAATTCCTTTTAATTGGAACGCATCGATGTCCCAGCCGTAACACAAATTTCATTGTGCAAGGTGGAAGCGAATCGATTACATTTCATTCGAGTTTCTCTTAGTAAATATATTGAAATTCTTTGAACTTTTAGAAATATCTCTCTCTTTCTACAATAAATCAAGGAAGGAATAAATTGTCAAAGTAACAAGTTATTTTATCTCGAATACACACCGATGAATTCATTTACTAGTACGCGTTCCATCACTCGTTCTTTGATCAGATTGTGTAATATATTATGTACAACTTATCGTATTAGTGACGTGTTATGCACGCGTCATCCATTCGTGGATCCACTTTCGAATGCCACGAAACGTCAAAATTAAAATTGCCACAGTTAGTGGAAAATTTCGAGAAGTACGCGTTAACGCGAAGACAAATGTTCTTTCGCGCGCGTGTAATGTATCGTAACATGTGGCGCACGAGCATATCGCATCTTTGAAAAACAGATAAACGAGCAACATTTTATCCATCTTGTCCGGTCTTTTTTACTTTAACACGATGAGCGAACTGTGTCACGTGCCAAAAGAAAAGAGCTTAGTCACGATACAAAGAGCAAAGTGGATTCTATCTTCAGGATTATGTAAGGAACATCTTCGTAAAATGGGACAAAAAACCGATAGAGCTTGATTTGTTTTTTATAGCGATCGAAGGAAAGGACACTTTGTAGAATCTGTTGGCAAATGACACACGTGTTAGGATTACGAGTTGGACAACAAAGAGGATAGTTAATAACCATTGACTACAAAAGGCCGAGATGATCCTTGATGCGTTATTAGAATATAGCAGAGAGCTGCTTGTTACTCGCGCGATCGCTCGATCGTTGCTGAAAAATTTAATTAAAATCGATGCTCCTAACGTGACTTGAAAGCTCTATCTATCAAATATCGTGAGCTTTGTTCTTAGCGCGATCAAGCGCGATAACGCGTCGTCCGATTATTGTATCATTGTCGGCCCTTATCGCTAATTTAATCACAAATGCGTGGACATCGAAGCTTTGTCGCTTATCGATAATTAAATTCCGAATGGGCGCCGATACGATGCGATACGATCGACAAACACACCGAACAGAGCCAACCGAAACCGGATGTTCCAACGTTCTAACGGATCGTTTACAGAAAATTTTCTAGTTTTGTTCTACGCCGAACATCGATCGTTAGAGATTCGATTCGTCGCGTTCCTTTCACCCATTGACTTTCAATGACCAATTTTTTATGGCGTTTAAGACCTCCGGAGTTAATACTCTTCCAGCGGACCGTTGTTCCGTTTTCTTTTTACTTTCGTCGGACAGAAGAACTATTTTCGCGCGATAAAGCTCGTCTACCTACGAACACAAATCGTAGTCACCGAGGCAATTGCAAAACGCAAGCTATCATTACGTGGGCATTCGTCACGCCAAAATGAGTATAATTGTTGACGGCATAGCGGCCGCCAAAGTCATCTATTTAGTTGTTTCAATGCCGACAGGCCAAGTATCGTAATCGTTTTACCGGCTCGCGTATCGTCGAACAATATTCGCGTGTTAAACACTATTTCCAGCCAATTTCTTTATCGCTAATTTTAGTAACCGACGAACATTGCACGGAGGGCAACACAGCCGGATGGACGTCGCGCGGACAAAGACGGACAAATTAATCGATTTATTTCGAGTTGGAGAGAGTTGGCGCTGTTCTGCGTAAATGCGTGCATACACGTACGTACGTGCGATCCAAATAAATTTGTTGTTCGTTTTAAATAGATATGGAAATGGCTAATGAAACACGTAGTCGTTCGATCGCGATGCGTTGGCGGCCACTGCAGGAAAAAGAAAAAAGAAGAAACAAAAGGAGAAGAAAAAAAAGAGCGTTTTTATATATATGAGAACAATTCTTCCTTACGGAAAATCTTGTACGTATAGAGCTTCGTATATTTTTGTACGTTCAACAGTCGACAGTATAAATCTAGAAATAACGTGGGCGACGTATCTTCGTTTAATTAAGCATATCATTCAAGTTTATTTTTTCCTATTCGGCGGACGAAACCGAGCGACGCCTAATCGTAAGTATCGCGATAAACTAGTTGATTAGATGTTGGGTCGCTAGGTTGCCGGAAAATCGAGGGGAATTTTCACGGCAAGGGAAATTGAATGGGTCAAGGAACGGGAAAAATAGTTTCAGTTATCGTTCCAGGAAAAAATAACCGCGGGAATGAAGTTTTAATGATGCACAGCCCACGCGTTTATCTTTACCAGTATTTTCTTTCTTCGAAATTTTCCAAACGTTGCTAGAGAGTTTCCTTGAGAAGAAGAAAAAACGGCCATTTGACGATTATTGCTGAGTCTGTTACTTCGCTCGATTATACTCTTAGAAAACGAAAGCGTAGTTACATTATACTCGATCGAAATAGCTTTCTTAAAGCCTTCGTAAAAGTAACGTTGAATCCACTTTCGTTTTAAAAGTTGACTCGTCTCGTTGAAAACGCCGCTGCAACGAGTGTGACGAGCAACAATGACCACTGAGCGATTTACGATCAGCCTAACTCTCGAAACGTTGAATTATTTCGAATTTTACACACGCTGCTGCTTTCCTTTCAAAAAATGGATCGTATAATGGATTAACGTCGACGCTTTTACCAATATCGATGCAACACTTGCAACCAAAGAGAATTCATTCGTCGACAAATTCGAAAAGCCTGTCGATCTCTTCCGACATAACTTTCGCGCGAATCGGACCATGTGTTGCTTTCAATATCGTCACGTCCTCATACTCGTGCGATAACTCAGTCTATTTGAAATTTTAGCATCGACCGACGCACGCCACGGGACGCTATACGTATGCACCTGTACGACGCATCACGTCGCTCGAAACTTGCGTCGAGTGCAATTTCATTCGCGTTAACGTGCGCGGTTTCGAAGAAAGTTTCAACATTTTTCTTACGCCGGAACAAACAATCACTGTAAATCGTTGTTTTGCGAGCGCTTAAGGAGATCGCGACCGCCCAACCAGATGCTTCGTCGCATAAATACGCGTTAAAAAGCAGCCGCGAGATGCTGAAAATGAAGAAGAAAGAATGCGTGGGCGTATATCGGGGAAAATTTATGGTTCGAGATATTTGCTCCGTTCCGTGGAATCGAAGCGCATCGTTCGCGAAGGTACACGCGGAGTGCGCTCGCTATACACCGAAGGAACGTTTCTGCGTTTCGAAATTCGGGCTAACGAAGCAAACAAAAGTATTGGATTGACAACTAAGCGATTGCGGATTTTGTCACTACCACCTAATGACAAAGTCCGCAATCACTTAGTTGCCAGCCCAATAGTACGCTTTTAATAAAACGCATCTTATCCTCGGTGTTCTACTGTTTCTGCGCTCATCGACGTTGTCTTGTCGAAGGACGACGTTGCGACAAAAACTTACGTATCACGATAATTCCCGCATCCAGGTGTAAAGCAACAGATACGGTAGCTCACAAAAATATTCGAACACTTGTGGCAGAAAATTTAGACGATTATGCGCATTATCCATTATATAATTAATAAAAAAAAAATACCTAAAATTAAGATATCTACAGTATGAACAGTAATGTTAAACGTGGAAAATAGCCCGACTAATCGTGGTTTATGATTATGTTCCGTTTCTTCCAATAAATATCTTGTGACGTTTATGTACATTTTCAGATTCATCTCAAATTTGATCGATATCATCGCGATAGCCGCGTTTCGTTACAGCGTTGACGAGACCTCAAAATGTTCCCTATAATATGTATCATCTTCTGCGAAAATCTATCTTCCTGTAACCGTTTGAGAAAAAGAACATCTTAAGACGTTACTAGAGCGACGGCTGACAGTCGAGAAACGCATCGAAAGATAGAGAAAGCTTCATCTAATCTTGACAGTGAGAGAACGATCGTCTCCTGCCGCAAATAATTCGACGACACGGCGTTGAATCGATTTAACGATGATTAAAGTCACGTTGATGACACGTTTTTATTAGCCGGCACATAAAAGTTATTGCCGCGAAGTTGCCGATGGCGAAAAGATGAGCTCCGAGCACAACAACGAGACGCGCTTCTTTAGGCATCACGTAATCCAAACGAATTGCTTGACCGCGAAACTTCTCTCCTCTGCTTTGTACTTTGTCTCATTATTTTCTCGTATTTTATCGACAAACGATAGTAATAACGTTCAAAGCGTATCCTCCACATCAAGATGGAAACATTCTGGCAGATCGAAGACGAATAGTCTCGTAGAAGGATCGAAGAGATTGAAACACCGGAGTTTAAACGTGTCGAAGTTGCCGATTGAAACTTATTCAGATGACACGACTCAATGCGACATCCTTTCAGAGACTTTAACGCTGGAAATATCAACCAGTGTCTTAACTCGCCCCTTGACACTCTATATGAAAGATTAGAGCGAAATCCGAAATTTCTTTCTCTCACGGTACATCTGGTGAGAACAATAGGATTCGTATCAAATGGCAAACCTACGTTTTCTCGATCGATATTTAAGAAATTTAATCGACGGATCCGAGGAAAATTTGTCCTGGCGTTCAGTTGCTTCTAAGTATTGATTTCATCTGAACGAAACAGTGTGAATTTTGGCCTGCATCATATATCATAGGGTCGTAATCTTGTTAACTCCTTAACGAAGAAAAATAGGTGGGTGACCTTTGTCGCAAGAGATAGGAAAGGAGACAAACGGTGACAATCTCTACAACGTTGGGCGAATAAAATATTGCAAAAAGACATTAATACGACTCGATGTATATAAATATAATATGAATTACGATAATTCCTCTGACGTCATTCCTCGACAACACCAGCAGATATCTAAACCGTAGCTTTCAATCGGACGTGCAAGCATACGGATTTAATTGTGTCGTACAGCATAGACGAATAACATTAATGACATGGAAATGAGTTCGAGTAAATAATAAATATCGATAAGATAAATAAACGAAAGATGGAAGGGACAGCCAACTCGTCGTTGTCATTACATATATATATATGTATATATAATTGGCCAAAAAGGTCGTACAGGGTAATTATCGTACGTCGTGAAAAATGTGTCTACCTCGGGTCGAAAAGCTGATCGTTTGCGGGATTAACCAATAATTAATAGAAAGCAGCGTACGTGTAAGGTGACTAATTAGCGTAAAGTTAACGGGGCAGACTAGCGTTGCCTTATTTCGTCGGTGGAACGTAAATATGATTAATGCAGTTGGAAATAATTCATTAATTAAGTGGTTCAGCTTCGAGGCAGATGTCTGAATTAACGCGCATGGATTGCGACTAAACGAGCGAACGACAAGTCGAAGTTGTTCATTTCGAATTGAATCGGGAGACAGTTTCGATTTTACTCGAACGAGCTGTCTAGCGGAGGATTATTAATTGACGACGATTCGAAGAACGAGAACAATTTGCAAGAATAGCAGAACGAAAATTGCTACGCAAGAGGGATTAATCGAACGATTAATTAATCGGTAGAAAATCCGACCGATTAATAGTAAGTATTGTAATTGAATTCCGCGCGACCCGACGTCGCGTCGCTTCCATTTCGTTTTAATTTCATCGGTAATTGTATGGAAACTTTGAATAAGGGTCCATAGCGCATTTTGGTTGAAATTGTATTAACAGCAAAATACGATTCTATAATACTCGCCGATCGTTTTAGTACACGCAGGGTGCAGATATTTCTTCGAAAGACGATGTAACATCGAAAACAAGAAGCACGTTACGTGCTTGAAACTTATGGAACTGCGAACGTAATTTAAAAAGCACCTTATCGCAAAATTTTCTAAATTGAAATCGGTCGATCGCGTCGGAAGATCCTCAAATTCGTGCATTGTATCAATTAAACCTTTAATTGTAATTTGAAGTTTATCAACTTTTGACACGGGACCGAGATGATCTTTGTACGAGCTTTGTTATTCGTACTTTGTTAACTTTAAAAATGTCGATGGTCTCTACTTTTTGCAATGTTTTTTTTTTTTTTTTTTTGAAAAGAGAAAAATCGTATTCGAAGGTAAATTTTTACGTTGGTTAAACGTAGGTTGAAGATTTTCGGGAAACAACGCTCGAACGTACTAGTCAAAGAGGATTGCACGGTGCGTCGTACGTTCGAAACTTTCCTGTTTTATTGTTCGGCGTGTAAATCGATAAAAACATCGTCGCATCGACGTTGACGTAGATTTAAGATTAATCCGAAGAATCTTCAACTGTTGCGCTTTATTCGACGCGAAAGCTCGCAATGCAATCATACATTGACTTGGCCGATGAATATCAAGGTAAAAGGTATCAATGGTAAAAGGTAGACTAGTATGTTTGAAAGACGCGTACGATTGGTCGGCGAAAAGTGAAATATCATTGAATTTATTCAACGACAACGAGCTTCCGCGTTCAGCGCCACGGAACAAATAAAAATGAGAAAACGCTCGACACCGGTGACAGTAATATTCTCAGCTTACGCAAAAACCTCGTTTACCGCAAAACAAAGAAAGCTGCGAAAATGAATCTACCAAGTAATAAAGAAATTCGAGAAGAATGAAATTTCAGGCGGATGTCAGAAGAGATGAAAATTGTGGGAAGCGAACGACAGAAGAATTGGATATTCTATCGCACGATTACTAGATGGAACCTATATACTTTTCGTTTGGAATCGAAAGCAAAGGCGACTATATCGATCTCCCTTCTCGACGATCTATCCTTTGTATTTCCGATCACGAACTTTTCCAAGTTATTTCGTTTTTCGGAACATCGCTACAAAACAAATCGAACGATACACCAGCAAGTTTTATGTTTGTTGTCGAAGTTTCACTCTTTCTCCAGACATCTTCAGCTAAATGTGATTTTGTAGGAAACACGATGAATCGATGCTCTTCGAAGAAAACCACGTTATAGCTTTTTCAAAGACGTTTACGGTAAAATGAAAATTCGTAAAACGCAAACACAAAGATAAACAGAGATAGGGAGAAGGGAGAATCTAGCGGAAGAGCATGCGACTCTACTTGTTGATTGTGATTTAAAATCGCCCTCCGTTTACTTCCCTTGCGAAATCGACTGGAAGAGAATGAAAATTTACGACCGCCGCAAACAAATTTCTCTAATTTGCGGTAGCCGAGATGTTGCCGGTAAGGTTCGCTCGAATCAAACGGTGCAAAGACTGGAATGGTTATAGAATTCGATCGTCGCATCGAACATCGTTTGCAAAGCTACGCTACTATATCTTATGCAAATTGAAACGACGTAGGAATCCACGAGCGATCTAGACAGGACGATACTCGTAGCTAAAATATTAAGAAAAGTCGTCCGACTGTCCCTTCGACTACGATCTTGTACGTCCACTCCCATTTCGATGTAACTTTACCTTTCTTTTGACGTGACCATCGGTCAATCTACGAGTTCACGTAGCCACGTAGTGCTTTTTGTTACGATGAACTATGACGCAACAAAGGAACAAGCAAACAAGCTTCGTGAATGTTTCGAGTTACTCACCGGATACTCGTCGTATTTGGTCGAATAGTCGGGATAATCGAGATTCGTTGGCGCGTTCCTCTTGCTGAGAGCACGCTGGCCGATAGTACCACCGATTATGGGCACCATCGCCACTAACATCAATGGAATCACTCCGTTGCCCATTTATATTTGTATTTTGCTTCTTCGTTCGCCGAATGATCTCGCGGTTCTCGAGTAAAACTACAGCATCCGTGAGTACACCTTTTGCGAATCGATCGTTTCTTTGCTTGGATCGAAGGAAGCTTTCCCGCGATGGAACGATCTCACTCCAGATCTTGACCGAGATGCGATCGGAATTACGGTGATTCGAAACTCTTCTTTAATCAGCCTTATCTATTTATCTTAACGTTTCGAGCCAAGAAAAAGGACGAGCGCGGCGGCTTTCCGACTCGATTCGTTTGCAAGTTGAGAAGCAGCGTGCGACACCTCGAATTTCTGAACTGGCAAACGATACCAAACGATGCTTATCGACGATGTCCTGTACGTGGGTTATTGCAGAAAGACGAAGGATGTACTCGAGGACGCAATGTGACGCCTCGAGCGGCAACCGCTCTCCTATATACTTCGTACGCGTGCTCGATGTTACGCAGGCGCTGGAAATGTCCGTCCAATTCGGGAAACCGCGCGCGTTATCCTGCCATTCTGACGCACATTTTCTCCCGCACGAGGTTCGATCTTGCGAGCGCGAATGTCGGAAAAACATCGAAAATGATCGCCTTCCAGCGGATCGGAGCAACATTAGTAAATTCACGCCGATAGATGTATCTGGTTTAGCGAGCCTTGATACTACGGTACTTGTCGTGATAAATATGTCGCCCCAAACCCTCTCTCGATCTTCCTTATCATAACGAAGAAACGTAATGGCAAACTATATAATCGGCCGAGCATGCAGGTTGAGAATCATCGGCGAATCGGAAACTGGGCAAAAAGGTGGCGTGGAGTCGACGTACAAGTCGAGCATACTCGCAGGGATTGAAAATTGTACGTAACGAGTTTAGTTGAGTTGATTTCACGTATACGCGCCAACGCGCTACTTACTAAAAGTTGAGAAACGCGAACTCTCTTATAAATTCAGTCGCGTTTCAAAACTTGAGAACTTGTTGGAAAGATGCAGTTGGCAAATTCGCCGCGGTGCTATCCGACTTGTGGCCAGTCTCGTTAGGGAATAGATCGTGACTACAAAGTCAAGAATTGATCAGGGAATTGTAACTCTGGTTGGAAACTCCGAAAATTTCTCGCTGCAAATGGGATCTTAATCTTCGCCTTTGGCTTTTCGCTCGCTCTCTCACCGAGTTCCCTTCCTAATAACAGAGTTCGCGTCTCTTCGTCCTTTTATTCTCGATTAATCGGGCTGCTTCTCGGAAACCTCCGAGGTCTTTCCTCCGTTATACATCCTGTTTTCTCTTTAGTCTAGCGCTTAACGTAAAGTTATGGCAAGTTTGGACCCAGCGATCAAAAACATTCGTTCGTGTTCCTTTAACATAAGTAGACAACTTGTTCGTAAACTCATTTACACCGAAAGACCTTCTTCACGACGAACGCGAGCAAAGGGTTCACCGAATAGTCGCCACACGGCGAAAGAATGCTAACTAAATGTTTAACTAAAATTTTAAGAAAGAGAGGAAAGAACGAGCATTCGCAGCTTTACGCGTGATTACTCGAGCCTCGCATTTGTCTTCGACGATGTTCAACGCGAGCTGACTGCGTTACAACGAAAGGCGAGAAACGAGTGTCGCTGGAGTAGAATCGCAAATGCGACAGGTGGTTCGTGAGGAAGAATTGGACTCGTTCAATCAAGCGACTTTCGGTGTCACGTGCCGGCCACAATTAACGACTAATAACGTTGCGGTGAGGTACGTGACGGACGTGAAGTTACTT
The DNA here is from genome assembly GCF_024516045.1 of Bombus affinis. Classification (NCBI taxonomy): domain Eukaryota; kingdom Metazoa; phylum Arthropoda; class Insecta; order Hymenoptera; family Apidae; genus Bombus; species Bombus affinis. Next base: position 2,348,782 of record NC_066349.1, on the reverse strand, counting down.
CAATTTCCTCGATGGATTTTATTCTCCTGCCGAATTTTTCTTCATCTTGCACAGTTTCTTTCGCGTTTTTCTGCCTCGCTCCTTCTCCTTTCGCGCCTTTATTAATTTCCTGCTTACGTTTCCTACATACCTTCTAAAGGTTTCTCTTTGTTTCAACTCGATTCAACAGGCTAACTGATAGACGAAAAGTGTTTTCATTATCATTGTCAATATGTTATTCATTATTAATGATCGCGCCAGTTTCGCGAAGCTAGAGCAAAGCAATCATCGTCGGAAGAGACAATCCGTCTTGGTTTTGCAAACAATCCAGCGCGAACTTCCTAGCGTTTTCTCGATTCTTCGTGCAATCGGCTTTGTCTAACGATCAAATTCAGGCAGACAACGCGACTCGACGCGACGGGGAATATCCTTTTTTTCCGTTGATTCACCGAATACTCTGTTGCGTAAAAAAGGATAAACGCGTCGAACGTAATGAACGAAAATAGTTCCAGTCATAACGAAAACAAAGAAGGATTAGCAAAAGGATTAAAATAATAATCTCGTGGTTAAAATACCCGTATTGATCGATAACACCAATTATATCGTACATTTATGAAACTGCAAATATCAGCTAAGTGATTGCGGATTTTGTCAATACCACCTAATGTCACCTAATGTCATTAGGTGGTATTGACAAAATCCGCAATCACTTAGTTGCCAACTCAATAGAAGGATAACTTCACGTACGCGAGGCACGCGTTAATTAAGCGTGAAATAAGGAAAAAATTAATTCGAAAGCTAATGATTTCGAACAGTGAGAAACTGCATGGGAAGAAAAAGACGTGCACAAAAAAAGAAGCAAAACGGTATCGCTTTAACCAAATATATTTATCTATTTGTTTCCTTATTTGTAGGATAAACCTTTTATACAAAGAGATATGTATAATGTAAGGAAAAATAGAAATAAATATGCGATGTACGTATAGTATATGTAAATAGTAAACAAGAGATAAAGAGAAAATAGCAGTTCAAACGTAAGCTAAGAATAAATAATTATGGTTTATAGTATACGGCCTAAGGAGTGTTTTGATTTTAAGGATGCTGGGGATTGACCTAATACGTCAATATTCTGATGGACGGAGCTAATTATACAATCGAGATATCGCGAATCTCGATAAATTTTGTGAATCACAATGATTTTTCCGCGTGACTGAGCGTTATCGCTGAAGGATAGCGATTAACGTTTCCAGTTTATTTAGCGAAAGCCGATCGTACGTTGCCACAACAAATATCGTGTGGGTCATCTGGCAATTAGCTTTGGTCCCATTAATTAGTTAATGACGGTGATGCGAGTTCCGATTCGTTTATCACAGAATCGAAGTTCAGTTGGAAGTTCGCCCTGAAATAATAGAACGTACTACGATTCGCGGTTTATGATCGATACGTTTTGTAATATGCTCGTTAAAACTTTTTCTTCGGCTTTTTTTCGATAACGAGCATCGAGAAAAAGCGTTTACGATGCTCTACTGTGCCACCACTACTATTACAGTTATTCATCGTTTACGCAAAAAAACGTTAATCCGATTTTTCTCCGCGGAAACGATGCACGGCGACGAACGCGTGATCTGTGATTGGCAGATCTTTGCGAAATTTATGCTTCCAACAAATATCTTGTAACACGTGTACACATTTTCAGATCAAAATAATCACGGTGCTCGTAAAATACACACATAAAACGTTTCTAAGACCGCGTTCGAATACATTCGCGAGCCACTGTACATCGATCAACCAATCTGTCGATACTTTTATTCGTTCGGGATTTTCGTAATTACGGACACGAAATTGAATCTTCGGTCAGGCAAAGGTTCTTGGCGAAAGGTTAGCGGGATATTAGGATCGACGATTTCGCGTTTACGAGTAGGGCTCAGGAATTATTGTTGAGTAAGTTAAACGGCGTTTAACGAGCTGACCACATGCACCGGTGGCTCACTTACGATCGTGCCGATGGCTCTTATAAAACTAAAAACCACGGGACGCTTCTTGACGCCGATGGATCGAACTTTTTATCCATTTTTATCCGAGCGACCGTTCGAAATATCGTTATATGCAGTTACCGTAAATGAAATCCGCGATAAACAAGAAAATGAATAACGTCGTACACAAATTATACCTCGTGACGTTGAAGTATCCTTTGGAAATAGAAAGGGCCCGAGAACTCGATGAACGAGATTCGAGAAACTCGCGGTTGACGAGAGATTTCGGGGAACAGAACGATAAGTAAACTGTCGTCGGACGAAACGTGGTTTTGGGAAAAGTCAGAGAGAGAGCGGGATAGAAAGACCGCGAAAAGCGTCAGCGACACTGAAAGTCAATCAGAGTACAGGCTGATCGGACCTGGGTAATGGAAAGTCAGCCTAAAGGTTTCTCTGGTACCACTCAACCACCCGTCGCGATCTTTTTCTCGCCGCAGTCAGAAACCGAAATATTTCTCGGTTTACGACTGTAATCGCAACTTCCTGTTTGTCGATCGATGGACGCGAATTGTTTTTAAACAAATGCGTAACGCCTCCCTCGTTTCTTCTCGTTGCTCCTTCATTTTTTGTCGTTAAGCATTGCAAAGCATTTCTCCTCTCGCAAGCTTAACATCTCGATAACCGAAGATTACCCTCTACACGCTCGCAATGCAGTCGTGTGATCGGAGAGTCGATAAGTTTCAACGATACATTTTTACGATGCGAGACAAAATGAAATTACCAGGAGAAAGATTAGCAAATCAGCGACAGTGTCGAACTAGCCGTGTAAGATGAAAAGGAAAAGGAAGTAAGAAAGAATAGTATGAAAAAAATATGGTTGATTTTATCGACCGCGAATAAGAGACACAAGGCTGTCGATTTGGGGGATCGAGCTTGCACGATAAGCTGCGACTTGGACTTCGATAAAGAAACTACCCTTTGACACTTCCCTTCTGCTTAGGAATTACCGACACGATGTTGCATCCGCCACGGTAAACCAATGCTTTGTTACCTAGCGCACTCTGTCAGAAAGTTCTTCTCTTGGTTTTTCCTTCCACTAGGTCACAGATATTCCAGGCCGTATATTAAAACCACAATGACACCGGCAGTTACAGATTTATTAAGTTAGGGATATTTTATTTGCGTCAGCTGCGAAACAAATTACGGTACTTCACGAGCGTATATTAAATATTTCGTAGTGTTGGAAACACGAGAATTATCTCGTGTTCACGGTTAAAGTAGGAGACGGTTGTTTTTATTCGAACCCGAAAGTTCAGAGTTTTGGTAATTGGTCTTTGAAAGCACGAAAACGAGAAATCGAAATGTTCCCAAAGAAGCTTTAATGATTCTTCGTTGCCAGTAAATCCCCTTCCCAAACCAACGCGGGAAAAGCTGAAAAGAGATCCAATTTCGGTGGAGTAACAACTTTGATCCGTTCAGAGGCTTTTGTTTTTCGCGATCGATTTAGAATCGTTTCTATTCCCTTGACCAACGAAACTCTGCCTCGTTACTGGATAATTACAACGTCGATCCGTGTTCCTCCGTTTCTTTCGTTTTCGTTCGTTTTTTCGTTCGAGCTGCGACACGTCAGTTGACTTTTCAACTGTGTCAAGGGAAAACATGTATTCAGGGGAAATAGATAGCCTAGAAAGGGCTACTCTTTGATTTTCGGACTTCTTCATTTCTTTGATTGCCTTCGGTTAATTATCAGTTTGTGCAACTCTCCTTCGAGAGTGTACTTAATTTTCACCGTTTATTACGCGTTTACGTAACGCCGGCAGCGACAGCTTTATTTCGTCCAAGTATCGCGTAACGTTACGAAAGAAGATAAAAATCCGACGAAGGAAAAGGGGAGAATATATATTTTTCCAATATTTTTAACACATTCGGGATATTTTCTTTTCGCATTTACAAGCGATAATTTTGATTAATTTAAAAAGATTTGTAATATTTGCCATTTAACGATCAGTTGTTAGTTTTGTGTGACATTTCCAAAGGATGCAGCGTTACGTCAACATCCTTCAATGAGGAAACAGAGATAGCGTGTGCGAAGGAGCGACAAGGAGTTAAGGCAGAATCCTCGTGTCTGACCGAACAACGGGACGTTCTACTGCGGCCGAGTCGACGTCTCTCCTACTTGGTTTGTGAAAGCACCTCGTGATTGTCGATTGTCGAAAGATAGCGAGAGTCGCGCGATACAATTTATATTGATACCTTCGCCTACTCCCTGACGTTAAATACACAATGATCGTTGACACGCGATAGAGACTTCAAGGAGACGAATACCTATCCCAATTGTAGGAACAAACTGTAAAATTGTACGAACAAACAAAACATCCTATGAATAAAAAAAAAAATGTGTGTTCCTTCGCGCTGGACGAGGTGATCTTTTCCGCTGGTTTCTTCTTCGGTGAGTGTCATGGCAAAATTGCTCGTTAGGTGTAGGCGTAGATACAGAGTTGAAAAAAAAAGAAAGAAGAGAGTCAGACGAGACATTAGACAGAATTATGAAAATACTTAATTAGCGATAACGGCGAAGTAGTCGTGGATCCATCGTTAGGTTACGTAAAATGTTCGTCAAAGCTTTTAAACGGATATTTTGTTGCGGCTCGGAACCGATCGATCATCGATTCGTCGATCTCGTTGTTCTTTCTGTAATCGGTTTATCCAAATTTCCGTACGATCGTTCGTTCGCTTTCGGAGAAGGTGAATCCGATCGAAGAACTATCTTGTTCAGTGCTAGTCTTAATTAACAAAAGTCTCGTCGTTTAAGTTTAATCACCCCGATGTTTACTCCTTTTTTCGATTTTATCTCAGCCATCCGAGTGACCTCGAAGCATCAGTGACACGTTGTCGGTGACCCTGAGAATTTGTCTTAAAAGTTGAATTTTATTTTATGTTATTTCAACGACGCTACCTTGATTTTTTCGTAAAATTACGCAGCACCGGAGAGAAACGATGCAGCTTTCCACACGTTGTTAATGCAAATTTCAGCGGTCCGGTTTTTATCGGCGAGCGCTGGCGCAGTTGGTACTTGGGGCACAAGTACTTGGCGGTTGGAAAATCTCAAAGGAAAGATAAAGATTCTGTTTACAGGCATCGATACATGCATCATTAAACAAACGCTTCGAGACGTGCGACGAAGGAACTCCGAACCGCATTTCGCGATACCATAGCTCTCAAGTCAGTCAAAATACTGCACGGTCATGTACCATGGAGAATGCGGAGATTTAAAACAGTAGGAAAAAATTATAAATTGTCTTCTCGTGAAAGCGATAAGAATCGAAAAGATCAGACGAGTTGTGCATGTACATTGTACATATTTCAACAATGAACTCTGTAAAGGTAATACTATATAACGTTTTATTAAATACAAAATTTATTAGAACAGAATAATTATTTTATATATAACATAATAACCTGAAATATTAACTAACAGCGCTCTATTCTCTTGTACATCTCAAACAGGAATGAATTTGTTTTATTGCACATCTATTCATTCAATACATTCTCGTCTCATGACGCTTTCCTTTTGTCTTCCTCTCTTTCATTCCTCGCTCGTACAATACAGATGTACATACATCTATTATTTAACAAACTCGAAGGCTAATTTTAAGCGAAGAGTATTGCAGCAGTTTAACGGTTATCGTTCGCTCATCTTTTGCAGATGGCAACTATTCAGGCGTTAAGTTTAGGTCGATGAAATATGACTGGACTGCTCGTGCTGAAGTCGATTGATGCTAGCGTTGTTCGCTTGAAAAATATATCCAACTGCTTTTTACGCTTCGAGGGTATAAAGTAATTTCTAATCCGATTATATATTAAACGACTAAGCTTTATAGTTCTTCGGACGCCTCTCGAACTTACGACTATTTAACGAGCATCAAAATATCCCAGGTACTTCCGGGGTAGCCAACATCGAGAATAAAAAGTTGATGGCAGTGCCTTTGGGAAAATGTGTAAGATCCATCGTGGTGAACGATGACCTGCAGCTTTTATCGCGTTTTATCGTCATCGCTGGTGTGATTACGTTTCCCAAAGCTCCATAGTTGATGGCCCATTTCTAGCGAGTCGATTACATATCGCTATACTGTCGATTGCTGCCCTCTTTATTGCCCGATAACGAGCATATCGAAGTTCCACTATTCACAACTTTCTTTTCGCGTTCCTATAAGCCTCGAACAACGTAGCTGTAATCGACAACTGTAAGGTCAATTTAAACCGGCTTCGATATTTCTTAAACGATGTTGCGTGCACGTAAACGTAAAAAGAGAGAAATCAATGGAGTATAATTTGCAAAGAATTTTCTAAACCCAGGCGTAGTCCATTGGAATCATTGCATCTTCGAGAATATCGAGATAAAATAGCCAGCGGTCAGTATCGACGTTCTTCGCATGAAAAATTAACGTCGTTACGTAGCTGCAACTCGACCGCAGGAAAATCACCGGTTTCCATCTATAACCTGACTGCGAATAAAAGAAAAACGACGGAATTTGGACGAGCGAACGGTCACGGAGAGTAGAACACTTTTGACGGTGAGAGGCGATCTCGTTACATGAAAACGCGACGGTAGCAGCTCGATTACAACAGGAATCCATTGAACGCGTAAAACCGGTGCGTATTACACGGAGCAAACACCGAACACGTTATAACACAACCGAATGATAGATGAAGGGATATGGAAGGATAAACGTGATCTCGTGGCAAGAGTCAGGCCTGTGGTACGTCGACCGGGCATACCATTTGGCATATTTTGGGGGATGAGACATTCCTGGCTCTTGCCACCGCGAATTTCCAGCCCAGCTGCCGCATTGTCCCGCAATTCTGTCCGTCCGTCAGACTGACAGTGGATCCCTGCACGCGTTGAAAAATGTCACGCCACCCTTGTCTCTTAAAATTATCATATTCGTAATCGAAACTAATCGGGGCTGCCGTCCGTTCCACGTTAAGTTTTTCTCTCGTTTGAACTTGTTTCAATAAGAATTTACCCTAAATCTTCAAGTGCGGAGTTTTTAAACTTATAACATCCGAAACGAAAAGGCCACTGCGCTAAAGTTTGCCGCGTCGAAGCGATACTAGCTTCTCAAGTTTCGTTGATCTCATGAAATGTATCGTTCGAAACGGTTAGTCAACGATAGTGAAATATGCTCTAAAGTTATTCGAAAGTGAAAGCACGATATATTTTGCCGATCGTTCTTTACTTTATGGTCTCTTTTGAGAATCGAGGTAATTATGGCCATTTGCACGTCACGTCGGTGCTCGACTGCCAACAACCAACATTTCTCCTTGCGCTTCCTTTGAACAACGTTCCCTTCCGCTCGAGTAAAGTAAGAAACGGTCAACGCAAAGAATCAAAGTGCTTTGATAAGCCCGCATTTTAATAAATGGCCTTTTTACGTTCAAAAATACCTTCTCTTTTGTTTTGCCGCGATTAGTGGATTCTCGCGGGGCGAGCTTGCGAGAGAGGGAGGGAATACTTCGCGAATCGTGCATTCATCGAATTAATCCTTTAATCGGTGTAACCTGGTACGGTGAGTAGGTTAGGGTGGGGGAAGGATGGGTGTCGTGGGGGACAGGTAGGTGTCCTGTGGGACGGAGCTTCGAAAAGCTGCTGTATAGGCGTCGAAATATCGTCGAATCGTCGGTGGAACGCGTGATCGTCGAAAGAGTGGCTCGGGGTGGGTTTTCCACCCCCAGCGTTTCCACCACCAACGCCACCGACCCAGTCCCTGTCTCGGATATAAAGTGGTCGCGTGCTTGCAAGCTCAGTCACTCTGCCGCTGAAGCACCGATTCTCGCAGCTGCTCACCAAAAACAACCGCCCCACTGACACCGACTACCCTCGGATCGCATCTCGAATTTCTGGAACTGTTTCCGCAAGGTACTTTACTTTTTCATTCGTCCTTTTCATTTTCATCAATTGTCGTCCAATCGCTGTTTCTTTTTTTTCTTCTTCTTCTTCTTTTGTCACGCTTCACATACGTACATATAACGATACGCGTTTCACGTACGAATCACGATCGGATTTAAATAACGTAATTCTTCGACCAGATGCGTTTTGGAAATTCTGCATGTTGGAAGTTTGAGTTCCGGGTCGCATCGTTTCATTAGTCTCAGTTACCTCGACCGTTACGTTTCGTTAATGTCTATCGTATAGCTCATCTTTGTTGGATCAATTCAAAATCGGTGAGTCGTGATCCCTTTGGCATAATCACGAAAATAGAAGACCGCGTGTAAGGGAAATCGCGCTTAAAACGTTTTACGTAACTTATTGACGGCACAATAATTTATTCCGAAACAATCGCGATTACGTTTGCCCATCCACGACTGCTATAATGCCTTTGACACTTGAATGAAAATTATCGTGAAATGTCCGTGACTACGCGTAATGGTTCATTCGGAATATTACGAACGTTTTTCTCTAACAATGTGTACAAACGTTCCATTTCGCTTTATTGTAGTCTCGCAGACTGAGTCATTTCATCCGATCGCGCCTAAAGTGGAACGATCTATTCAGTTGCTTTGAAAAAGTGCACGAATGCTTTTAAAATTTCCGATATCTCGGAGTACGGAGCTTCGAAAGCTCTAAGAAATAAGCAGGCGCGGAAAGGCAGTTTTCCGGAGATATCGTAAAGTTCGAAGCGTTCGTTCCTGTAATTCACGCATTCGACAGAGTCGAGGAAAACCTGTTGCCTAGGGAGGAGTGCAATTACCCGTCATTGCCTTGTCTTGTCTCCGAAAACAAACGGTATTCTCCAACGTTTCCTAACTCGTTGCAACAAGCACGTAATTATCGGATCTCATTGTTCTCGTCTTTTACTTTCCTTCTACGACAACGCACGCGAGTTCGATACGAAACGATGCAACAAATTTAAAGAAAGAACGGAGCATCGTTATATATTCCGTTAAAATCACTCGACATACATATGCGTATATATATATATTGGCAGACAGATTATATGTTTTCGAGGGAAACACGATCTTCGTGTAATTAGTTTCTCCGTAGATAGAGGAAAGTTGCAAGGCGTTAACTTGTGTATCTATTTCCCTTCTTTTTCATAGATACGTTTCATAAAAGCTTTATAAAATAAGGTACGATGTACCCGCTAGACTAATAGTTTTTCGACATAGATAGATTTACTTTTTTTACAGAGAGTGCTGAAATGGATCGTTTGATGCATTCAAAATTCTATGATTCTATTTCAAGAATAACGCTGACCTTTATATACTCTTCGCGCGTCTGCCTAAAACAATATATCTACATTAAGCTACTTCCTGCCCGAATTGTATTTACAGATGAAAATAGGGCATCCTGTGCATCTCTAGACATTCCGATCGGTATTTCGATATTTAATTAATCGCGCAAATCGCATCACGATGCTTCACTCAGCAGCGTGAGTATTTTTAAACGGAGGCACCGTATCACTCTCGATATTTCCTCCGTTGAGTTATCGTTCTGTCAACGACAGCTAGAGCGGCTGTCGGTGCTCATCAAGCAGAATCGAACTGTCGGCTTTACCGACGAAAGCGTCCCCCTTGTCAGGCCCAAATAAATAAAACCATCTGACCAACCTATTTTGACACCGAGTAAAATATTCCAGCAACGATCGATCTCATTCGTTTTACCAATCAGAACTCGCTGCCATATAAACTCCACCGTCTTTATCTTGCTTGCTTCCCCTAAATAAATTACTACGAAATAGGAGATGTTCTTCTTCTTACGCACGAAAGATGGATGATCGTTCTTGAGAGAGCTACCGCCGCTCCACGTTGGTAGAAACATTTTCTAATAGATAAGACTGTGGAAAAAGGCGTAAAACGCGTTCTCCATTTTCACGGTATAAAATTCTACTTTGGAGAAAAATCGCGTTACTCGCATTCGGAAAAAGGAATTAAATAAGAATTATTATACATATGTATGTGTATATATTCTTCACCGATCGGTCGTTGGGAACGTTGCGAAAATAGACCAGACGTTGATTTTAATTTTATAAAAGACGCTTGCACGGCAGTCGAACACTGTCTTTGATCGGGATTTTAAATCACCTGGCGTATCGACGAGCCTTTGACCCTTCGACGTTGTCGAAGATGCAATCGTTCGATTTTCTGAAACGTAATCAACACACGAAGCCGTCGTTAGATACTTTTAGAGCTTCCTATGGGGTGATACGAACGCTCGTTACTTGCACGCTATCGTGATACGTATCGAGAAAAGTTCGACGGCGTATGCATCGTTGCTTCTTATTAAAAGAAATAGGTTCGCGTCATCGCCAGATTCTTCGATTCGCGATAAACATATGATTTTCATAGAGTAAAGCGCCATAGAGCTTTTCTTCCACGACGTGCACCGATAAATGACATTTGTACTTTCTTCGTATAGCTTGGAAATTTTCTTCCCTCCGATATCGTAGGTTTATTATCGATCTTCGAACGATATCTGTTTAATGATCTGTTTAAACTGTTCGAAAAGTCAAGCAAGATCGGCGTTAACTTTGGCTACGTGTTGGAGAAAATAGTCGTTAACGAGTCGATCGTTAGAAGCGTTTGATTTAATACTTGCAACAACTATAGTCCTTTCAATTAGCCGGATTAACCAGATTTTTGTTGCAGGACAGAGATATATCATGTCGTCGCTACGAACTGTCATATTTCTGGCCATGGTCCTGATGGTGTTGATCGACTTGTCGATAGCCCTTCCAGCCGCCGACAAGGAGAGACTTTTAAACGAGGTAGACGTAAGTAACAAAATCCGCCCCCTAAAAAGAAAAGAAAAAAATGATACACGCCCAGTATAATTGATGTTTCTATCGGTGATCGCAATCGAACTTGCTTGTTAGCTTGCTAACTAATCACGTAAACTTGTTTTTAAAATAGAGATGCATAAATGAAAGAAAATATCGTTTATAACAAGCTGCAACCTCACGCTAGACGAGAGAATACCGCGTCCGTACTCGCTGCGACACTCGAGCGATGACAAATGTGCCTCGTTACCCTCTCACCTTGCGTTGTCCTCGATTTTATCCGCGAGAAGGACGGCAACGCTCGCCTGGAACTCGTTTCGATGCCGTACAAAAAATATGGAACTGAACAAAAAAGTCCTATCCGAAGACTTAAATTTGCACGTACGGAGTGTCAATCAGCTTTTTATATTCCTTTTAAGTCGCACCACCGTACTCTTCCATTTCTTTTCCTTCCTTTCCTTCTTTTTTTCTCATGATCTCGCAATGAACGCGACGTTATTTGCGGTCGACGAATGACGCATTTCGATCGGTTAACCGCACTTTGAAACTATTTCACTGCATCATTTAACAGCGGCTTCTCCCCGCTTCCAAATTAATTTCTTCGTCGATTAATCAGACAAATGCGATCGAGTAATCGGTACACGTAACTTTCACATCGCGATATCGTGGTTAGCCTATTTGTCCCTGAGAATAAATAAATAAATAATTAGGATAATTATTTACAAAGCGAATTGACTGGTTTCAATAATCTTGAAATATATTATCAAAGTCAATATCGTGGACAATCTCTTCCTCTACGTGTTACCGTCGCTCGGCTTTAGTTTCCGAGATATTCGCAAAAGTTTCTGTTTCGTCGACCGTATAATTTTGATCATCGAACAGTCACTTTTTTCAATATCATGATTAAAAGCGTTTTCAGCTTCGAATAATAATAATACAATATAAAACTTAATATATGAAATTCATCTGTTTTATTATTCAATACCTGAGCTTATTTCATAGTAGCGTTATTGGTCGCTTCACAGCGCTGGAATACTAATTCATTATCTGACCCAAACCTAATCCATTGATTTTTCTTTCCCAATCGAGTTGCAAACGATCGTCGAAAATGCGTTAGGCTGTGCTATATGCCAGAACGAAACGTAACGGTACCGTAAATTGAGCTGAAACCTTTTGCGAATATCTTGCGCTTGATTATTACAGCCGAGCGAACGATAGTAACGTGTATAGAGAAAAATCGTTCAAAATGTTGATTCTGACAACGCGTATCAAGCTCGTTGAAATCAACGAGGTCGTCCGTTTTGTAAATAATTACCATAAATAGGAAATGAGAATTTTACATCGAGCAAACAATTTCCTCGTGGGAAGATCGTACAAAAGAGAGAAGATGTAGTTTGGTAAAGAGGCAACGATTTATATTACAGTCACGCGCGTCGATACAAATGAATACCGTTCTGTCGCATACTCGTTTCGCACACCAGGCACACGGATAGCGACAGTGACAGCAAACCGTCCTTTTTTCAATACGAAGGACTCTTCTTATTATGCCAAGTGTTGCCCTCCACGTATTCGATATATTCGATATTTCCAGGGGGCACCAAGAGAATGTTAATAATCGGACCTATCCTTGACCAACGAAAGGTTCACTCAACGATCGATAATGAAATTTCCACAATTTCCGAGCGATGTCGGAGACTAAAACGCGTTACTCTTCGAAACCTTTATCCTAGCTCCTACTTCGAGCCGGGTTTCCGGTTTTAAAATCCGACGAAATTCAGATCAAAGTCGGTTACTTCTAATTTGAAATCTGCGAGTAGTTGCAGTTGTTCACGAAAATATTCGAATACGCAGCAGAAAAATCTTCTCTGAATATATTCGAAATAATACGAAAGCTTTTGAACCTTTGCTGTCGCTATAACGAAACATTAGTGTTCATAGTAGTATTTGAATACCAATTCGAAAATACATATGAAAGCTACAAGACATTTGCTGCAAACATACGCTTATTGTTAACTTATTGTTAGTTATAAAAATATTAGTATACGACAAGAATGATAGTCTAAATGTACGATTGCTGCTAATGATCTCGCACTAAATATCGTAGCTTATTAATATAACGAATAATTGACTGCTCAAATACTTGAATTAATTAAATACTTTCAATAAATATCTCAAATTTCACCGATATAATCGCGATAGCCGCGCCTCGTTACGTTACTGTGAGATTTAAAAATGCTTTCTAATGGATAAAAGGTTTCCAAAAGTGTTGGAATACATCCGTGAGCTACTGTAACCCGGATTTCAATGAAACATAATGCAATTCCGCGACTCAGATCTGCTGACGTAACTTTTATCGAGCGTGAGCGAGTTGGTGAATATAAGAACGGCAACGTCGAGCCATCCGAAATGAAAAGGATAATCGGACGAGAAATATGGGTAGGGCAGAAAAGGTAGAAAACGCTAGTGGTTGAAAAGGAAGCGAGAAACCTGTTGCTCGGTCCCTATTCCAGCGTATAAGCGACTGCTTGGCAAATTCAATTTATTTATAGCTGTTTCGCGAAATGTCGCGTTAGTTTCGTCTCCAAGGCTGTGCAAACTGTCGAGTCGGTCGCGTCTTGCCATGACAGAGATGCGTTTGTTAGCTGTGAAACTACTTAGTTTCTTCGCGAGAGTTCCTCGCGCTCAATTTTCCAATCGTTTCGATTTTCCCCGTTTCCTTCGATCCCAAAGCGACGGATTATGTATAGGCGCGTATATCGAAGCACGTGATTGTACCGTGACGTGGCTGTAATGGCAATTTTAATTCCGGATTCTATTAATCCGGAATTTCCACCGGTTAATGTTACCACGCAGGTTCGAACACAAACGACGTTAAGTGCGCAATTAACGCTATCTCTGATAATCCATAGATACGGTTTAATCGTGCGCGTCCTCAGGATGGTCAAAGACAAAGCCGCTTACCACGGCACAGTCGCATAGTTTCAAGGCACGTTGTCGTCCGGAATTCCAACAACAAGAAATAGCTTCATATTAGACGAGATTATAACTCATATACAAGATGTTCCCGAACTGCTGCTGCATACGACGAGGAGGAGAATCTACGCGAGGAAATAAATGGGAAACATGGAGCGACGTTTTTTCCTAGGGAGCTTCGTTATCGAGAAAATCGAGTTCGTAAATTTGTCAAGTATGCTCGAACCTGGCTAAAACCTGGCTGAACAAGAGTAAATAAGTGACAGAAGGTTGTTCTACGTGTGAAAAGAATCGAAGGACGTAGGATAACATTTTTTCATTTCCTTTTTCGAGAAAAGTAAATTTGACTTTCTAATGTGTTTAACGATCAAAATTGATTTTCTTCGATATTTCATTTTATATATTTCGCTTCTTTTCGCATGTGGAATAACCTTCTGCTCGTCGTCTACTCATATCGAGTCTGTTAGCCAAATTTAAGCACATTTGACAAATCTTGAAACTGAATTTCTCGAAAAACGAAGTGCAGTTTGAACAAATTTTATTCCATATTTTCGACTTGTTTTTTCACTAAAAATCATCTTCTTTCGGTTTCTATCATCAGTCCGGTAACCGAATAAGAACGTAAAAGTGGGCATGAAGCGGTTGTTCCTTATGAAAAAATAATATATCGCGTATGTATATTACGAGTAATTATTATTACTCCGCGTTGTCGGTCTACGGAAAATATCTTCAATTTTTAGAAAACGATACGAGACAAACGATTATTCGCGATAGGCTCGTTAATCGCTCGGCAATTTCTTTCCAAATATTTGCGTAATTACTATACACGGAAGAATTCTCGATCTCCGTAATTGGCGTAAATGTTACAAACTTGTGCGGCGTCTCGTAATCCCGTCTTACAATTTCGATGCGGTTCGATCGAATTTACGATTTAATAATACCAATTTCACGTTTCACCTTTCACAACGGTACATCCTTGTCCGTTGCGATGACAGCTAAACGATCGAACGTTTATAGATACTCGGATTAAATTCGATCGAACCATCGGTCGAGTTTCAAGATTTGAACGTGCTTAGATAAACTGTAAATACGATTCGCACGAGTTAAAGAACGTCGATTCCCTGGAGAAAACTAATCGTCCACGGAGAAAAGAAATATTCGAGCTGTTAAACGCGACTTTTGTTAAACGTTTCCAAACGAACGACTGCAGCTTAAGATTTCAATATGCCCTTACTACTGGCTACTATTTCAAAGCGACAAATTAAATTTCTCCTCCGCTGCAAGTACAAGAGGGTTGTTAGGATAGAAGCGTGCGGAGAAACGAAAAAAGAACCGTATGCCCTTTGCAACGGATTACAAAGCTAATTGCCAAGCGAAACGAAATTACGTTTGTCGATGTATCGGGACCTTGCTCTTTTCTCTCGTCCTATAAACGTGCAGCAGTTTACCATGTTGCTCCAGGAAACTTGTCCTAGAAATTATACATATTACTCTTAAACTCGATTAGGGGCCGACCGTTTGTTCGTCCGTTATAAATCACAACGACGGTGACGTGGATACGTCGCGCAAGGGTTTAGTTTGCAGCATTACGGGATTCAGCGATGCTGATGTACATCTCGAACGTAGGATGTACAACGGAAAACGCGAAGATCTTCGAAGCATTACATCGCTATTAAATCAAAACGCTACGCGAAGGTGTTTCATTCGTGCTACCTTATCCAGGCTTTCCACGACCATCGTATAAAGTACAAACGCGACGCTCGCACAAAGTCCTGTTGCGTAACTCTTATCTACACGTTTGAATTGCAAATAAGCTACCGCGTACCGCGCGCCATGCAACGTTCAACAACAGGTTCATTCGTTTAAGCAGTTATATCGCACGAGGAATTTCCCGTAATTCGACATTAGCATACGTATGTTACGGGGAAATGAACATCGGAGATGAGCAGATATCGCGCGAAATAACGGCATCTTCCATCGATAGGAATTTATTCCTTCCTTTCCTCGAAAGGAGACCATTCCGTGCAAAAAGAACTCGAACAATATAGTTACTCGTTCTTCGATTCCCTTCCCGTGTCGTCTCTAACAGTCAGAGTTCGCTCAGGCTCGAACGACGGTATCTCGCCTAATACGTTTCTTCGATGAATTTTTTCCAAAGGAAGGCGAGTCTCACGAGCCGCGTATATTCGTTGCAGCGTCGCTGGAAATCGAGACGGAGCTTTTTGCGAGTCTATTCCGGCGGACCGTCAACGTACGTCTCGCCTAACTGTCCTTACAGAGGAATCGCAGGATATTAAAAATCGTTTTCTGCCCGCGACGACTAATCTCGCAAACGGCTCGTGCAAAGCTGGATACCGCGACGACTTTTCGAGCTCCGCCATGGAGAGAAGCAACGATAAAGAACGGTGGTTCGTTCGACGGAAGGCTGATAAATTTGCGGCTGATCCGATAATCGATAGCTCGGCAACGGCAATCCGATTTCACTTAGCGTCCGGTTGTCCGTCGCGAACGCTGATTCAACGACTTTATAAACGTCGAGTTAAACGTTCTCCTGCCGCGATAGACGCGTTCTTCTTTCTTTCCGTTTGTTTGTTAATTTTTAATCATTCACTCCTACAAATTGCTATTTCATCTTTCGAAGCGCGCACAAACGATTAAACGAGAAACGCTTCGGTATCGGATTATTAAACCCCCCTCTCTCTCTCTCTCTCTCTCGCTTTAGTCACGCTTACCACGCTATCTCTCTCGATTCTTTTTAAATACCTTTGTTTACTTACGTATTCAGACTCCAACCATCGCGTTTTACTTGCATCCCGCCTATCCTGAATCGGATACATGCGTTATCCTGCTTCAACGACTTTACGCTCCGTTGATTTCGCGCACATTTCTCAACTAAAAAAAGGGGAAAAAGAGCCGCGCGAGAGAGAAAAAAACTCGTGTTCAGCGAAGCCATACCGTTATCCACGCGTATTTTTTAAACGATTTCCCGATGTTCTCTAACGCCACGAAATTCTTTTGAACGTAAATAAAACCGCGCTAGCTTTCAGAGCATTATTATCCATTAGCGTTGCTTTTCCGATGGTAACGCGAAAGATCGCGAAATGTATCGGGGTCAATACGACGTCACAAGGGTAGGATGCTCTCCCTCTTTTTTTTTTGACTTCCGATGCACGCCATTACGGCCAATGAAATTTGTTTCGTTTCGCTCGCACGACCCATATAATCGATGTTCATCGAATCGCAGCTTTGGTCTTTCTGAAAAAGTCGATGCTACGAAAATCAGATATTAGAAATAACGACGTTTAACACGCCCAACAACGTTCCAATAACACGAAGCATTTTTCCTTCGAGATTGCTAGTTACGTGATCGAGTGTTTTCCTTTTTCTCCTTTCTTTTTTTTTTTTTTGCATTCAGGAAAATATGCACGTGTACGCCTAATCCTGAGCAGCGTGAACGCAGAGTGAGCACGAAGATTTAGTGCAGGATACATGTAATAAAGCTATTTTTCAAACTTTGCGACGTCACTGTTTGCTCGAGATAGTCAGAAAAAGATTTCGCGTGTACATATCGGATTAACCGCGATATCCGCAAAAATTCACGGCAGCAAGACTATCATAAACTTCGGTTTAACGAAAATTTAATGTCTCTTTCATGTGACGGAAAAATCGTGAAATTCGTATCAACATTGACGATAAATCTTCGATCTGTTCGCGATATACTCGAATAAAGAGTATGATTTTTCGAGACCTGGCGAAAGCGTGTGTTTCAGCTGGTGGACGACGATGGAAGCATCGAGACTGCTCTGATCAATTACCTGTTTACGAAGCAAATCGTGAAACGGCTTCGGAATCAGCTGGACATCGGGGATCTCCAGCGTAAACGCAGCTACTGGAAACAGTGCGCTTTCAACGCGGTCTCCTGCTTCGGCAAATAAAACGTCCAACTAACTCGACGACCGCCATCGTGCTTTCTTCTTCTTCTTTCTTCTTCTCCTCCGCCTATATCTCTCTTGTCCAGTGGTAACTTTTAAATAGTCGAGTGTAGCTCGACCAACACGAACCCGGTTCTAGTTGTGAACTTTACATCCGCGCATATCCCGCTTCCGCTGATCTTCGGATATCAATGATATCAAAACTCTAATCATATTTCTAGCAGGAAGCGAATCGTTTGTTCCTACCATCGCGCTTGAAATTTGAATCGTCCAATGGAATTTCATTTAAAAAGGGAAAAGCACGTGGAAAAGACTCGGGAATGTAGCGGATGTAAATTAGCACCGAGTTTCCGCAATACATTGTATTCGATATTAAAAAAGAAAATGGTAGATTAGATGTTATCGAGATTATATATTCTCGCGATATAGCGATCGGCCACCTCGCATTTTTATTCTACGTAAATAGACTTTACGACTTATTTCGTTGTTCGACGGTGGAGTGGAATGTATCGCTACGTTCTTGTAAATCAAATTTTACGTTTATGAACACGGTGGCTGTAATCATTAATGGAGAAAGTTCAATAAAGAATTTATTTCTGTTGTATGCAATCGCCCTCCAGCTAAAATGAATAATAAAACGAGTCACGCTCGGTTCCAATAACTCCTTTATTCCGAATACACCTGACAGCTGCCATTATAACTTTATTATTATAGCTGATAAAAAATTTACAATTTCATTCCAACGTATAAAATTCTTCGCAAGAATGATGCATTCCAAGCGACACCAAACCGATTCGAAAATAAAGACTACATGCTGATACGGGCGTAGCAAACGAATGTCGAGAACCTGCGAATGCAAAGCAAATAATATAGACATCCACGCGGAACGAAAGAGGGATATGTCAAAGGTAAGTCGATACGGATTTATCTACTGCAGTATTTCTGCTACAAACTAAGATTCTCCTCAAACGTTTCTTTGGTGAATTACTGAACTCGCGTCTCCGATAATTATACAATCGTCGGAGGTTCCCGTTCTTTGCAATTAAGATCGTTTCCAAGTCTCTGGTTTCATCACGGTGCGGAATATCGATAAGATGCAAGAAACTAAGTAAATGCACCGTCGGTCATAAATATTAAGAAACGCATAGGAAATTTTACTTTATTTATATTATAAGAGGCGTATACGAAGAACAAAGTAACAGATTTATAATAAAATACTTTGAAGACAGCAACAACGAGAAGCATACAATTTGTACTACGTATCAGCTGGTGTTCTGATGCTTACGATCGACGGTGCATATGTATGGAATTATAAAGTATGATTGTAAATCAGATGGAAAGAACAAAGGTTTCGAATTTGTTCCGCTATCATCCGTCGTTTGAGTTACGATATCGAACAACTTGCAATTACGTGAACAAAACGAGAAAGATGACTCACGGTTTAAAAAAATAGAACCTGCACATCACCGATGTAAACAGGGGCAAGAACAGTAATCGGCGATCAGTTCTACCGCATGCTCTTCCGTTTCTTGAATTTCGCAAGTCGAGACAACTGCCTCTACCCAAGAGACACTTACGTGTCTTGCCGTCTTTGACACGTCCTCAAACTCCTGAAAAATGCAAGGATCAAGGTGAACGCGAGGAACATCGTGATTGCGAGATTAGCGTTCGTGTTTGCCGGCGGATGTGGGGAAATCATATTCGACAGGCGACGGAAGATTATCGGTGGCAAGCGACGCGAGCAATTGGCGCCTACGGTTAACGGAACCGACAACTTCCACGTGTCTGAAGCCGCTTAATGCCGACGCTAGTACGCGGTAATGGTGCCGCTATGTTAACCAACTTTAATTCTGTTATCGAGAACCTGCTCGTTCGATCGATTTAAAACTCGTCCATTAACCACGCGATCGAAAACACAATCCCCTTCTCCCCACTGCTTCCAGTTTTCCACTGTTTGGCCAGGAAAGTGGTAAAACGCGTTCCAAACGATATCTTTCTTTTGCCTGAAAGATGATACGATTTGAAGCTTTCGCTTTCCAACGACGATGAAATCGCATAGAAATTGTAATTTGTTTTCCGCCGAGAAACACTGCAGTAGCTCGCTGTAGAAATATCTATCGAAGCAACGTTCGAAAGAGTCGAGCTAGTTTGGACAAATTGCCCTAAACGGAGCAACATCTTCGGAAACGTTAACATAAAACGTCAAAAGCCGTTATACTTACGCGCACAAGGGATGACGGAATCTCCTTGGAAGAATGAACCACGTACATGGCCCCGGATCTCTCTTGATCGTTCAACACCTTGGCCCCGAGACTAAAGTGAATTTTACAGTGCTTAAGGAAGTTTACTACTGGATTGACGGTTGCGCTTGAAAGTTGTACTGGAAAGGTGGCGTTAAGAAGACCGCAACGATTCGCGACCCGTTTCTCGCGAGGGACCCTACAAGATAATCGACTTGGTTTCTTTCTCGCGATACGGTCGTTAAGCGACTCGTCTACTTTAAATCCGCCTCAGGGGAGTATGAGCCGCGCTAAGACACGAAAGAGAGCCTCGTGTTCCATTTTCCTGCCCTGATACTTGTTAACTCTGCTTCTCCCCGAGGTGTTACCTATGAGTTTTCTATGGAATGCAACTCGTTTCACAGTGGAGTCTGCGTCCACCCCAAAGTAATTAAAAATCGTCCCTTAAGTCGTAGCGGAACGTAATCGAACCTGATCGATCAAGTCAAACTATAATTTCGCGGACGGTTTGCTTCGAAAGACGGACCGATGAAGAAAAGGGTCCTCGTAAAAGACTACGTTGCGTAAAAGGATACGTTTTGAGTAACTTGCGAATGTCTTCTTCCTTGCTTTTTGTAAAACCTGACGCTAAACTGACTGGCGCGCCCTTTAAAATACTCTTAGACGTCTGTCAATCAGAAAATAGTTTTATTAAGTTTCAATCTTCGTTAAAAGATGAAATTTTATTTTACCAGCAAATTACGTACCAATTCGTTATCTGTTAGATTACATAATGGTTTTGCATCCGACGGAAGTCCGTTTTCTGGCTTTCGTCCCTCGATCCAATTTAGTGGAATTCCCTTGGCAGAATATTCTATGTACTATAAATAAACGTGTACAGTAAGTTAGAATAAATCAGGCGAAAATGTATCAAATTATATGAAATGAGCATCAATGAAGTACTGTAGCTTGGCACTAAAATTTCAAAAATTTCAAGAGTTTTAAAAATTGAACAAAATGCAGTTAGCTACTTTGGCTTGTGAATCTTATTTGGATAAGGTAAGAGTAATTGCTCATTAATTGATATAAAGTTGAAAACACACATCGTTATTTACGAAAGCATAAAATTCTGCTTGTTCCGCATCCTTTTGATCCGAGACATTGGTTCCTTCGCTACTGCATACTTTTTCGTTCGTTCTTTTGCTAGTATCGGCTCTTACACGATTAGAGGTAGCTTTTGATTTTGCGGGAGACTTGTTCGGAGAGGAATTCTTCTTGATCGTTTTGAAATCGTCATTTCTTTTCGACGGAGATTTTAATTTTCTTTCCTGTTTCGCCTGTGCATTTGATAAGGAATCTTGTCTGGTTGTCTTATCGTCACCTTCTTCCTTATGGTCAGAGGTCGAAGACAAAAGAAGGCTAAGATCTATCGACTCGGAACTCTGCTTGAAAAGACGTCGCAAATCGTTCAAAGTAGTAGCGGAAGTCCAATCTTTATCAGAACGAATACGCGTTACCCGTGGAAATCTAATACTAATACCGTCAGCTGTGTGAACGCCTTGATTGGTAAATTCTGCTCCCGTTATTTCCCACACTGGCTGCTTCTGAAATACGTAAGGGAAGATATCGATACACCTGCTTTCAGTTGAGAATTAAACCAAGTCGAGCAAATACCTTTGGATCCTTTGCGACAAAGTCAGGAATCATTGGTTTATTAGCGCGCAACCAGGTCGGTACTTTGGCCGGATCTTTACCTATTTTTATCATATCGAGCTCATCCTGAAGCA
The DNA here is from genome assembly GCF_024516045.1 of Bombus affinis. Taxonomy (NCBI): domain Eukaryota; kingdom Metazoa; phylum Arthropoda; class Insecta; order Hymenoptera; family Apidae; genus Bombus; species Bombus affinis. The sequence continues at coordinate 2,327,139 of NC_066349.1, read as the reverse complement.
TGGCTAAGGTCGCGTCGTCGTGACCGGTGTGTACCTGCACGAACGATCAATTTCCAAATACAATTTTCGAAATTCCTTATCGTTGCACAGTATGCGTTTCCTTACTTTTGTTACTGTTACCCAGTTGCCACGATCTTCGTCGTAGCAGCCCATCAGGAATACCGACATCATACCGCCTAGAGATACAAAACGCATAGAAGAAAAATTAAATATAGAAATAATGTACGAAACAACATTCAAAATGTAGTAACTGTTTTAATATTTGATAAATGACAAAACCTGTTCTTTTAGTTAAGTTCATAAAAACATGAATTTGCATAAATATTCGCAGTCTAGATATGGTAGAGGGAAATTCATGGTAGAACAAACAGATGGTACAGACCTTTGTTTCCCGTGCCGTACCATGCGCCAAGCACAACGAGATCTGCACTATCGGCCATCGCACCATCGTATAAATAATCCTTTTTTACCTTCAACCAATGTCTTTTACCCGGCTCGTATTTGCTCTGCAAATAATCACACGTTGGCATCGCTTCATCTCAACTATCGCATGAGTTACGATCACACACACGTTACGAAACTCCAAGAATCGACAATGAAAGTATAAAAAAAATAATAAACTATTATTATTAATTATGGTAGGAAAGTTGCTATTTGAACGCAATTCTCATCCATGGTAAATCAAGAAACGATGGTAAAGCAGAAACGCACTTTATAAGAGAATGTTCTATCTTCATACTTACAAGGTTACAATGTGATACGTACGTGGATGTCCTTAAGCACCAATCCTTCGAGGCCCATTTTAAGAACCCTGGCAATCATTTCTGCCAAGTCTTGAGATTTCTGTAAACGGTTGTTACTGCTTTACAATTTTCCACATATATCTTTGAGCGAAAAATCCAAAATCATGCGATCACTTACATAGACTTCCTTGATTTCCGACAGCATTATCCTGTTTGGTATCTCCGTCATACTTTCTCTTAAAATTCGTCTGCGTTCCATCATGGATCTGCGCATAGCAAAAGACTGCGATTACTTTAAGCCGAAGGGAATTAAAGTAATTAAATTCGTTCGACTTACTTATGCAACAAAACAGCCCCGTTATAATAGATACAGTCGAAAATAAACAAACAGGCATTGGCATCCTTGAATTCGGCTTTCTGGAAAACGAAATAACAAATAGAATTTTAAGAATAGGATTCCCGAGAAGATCGTACCATTCTCAACGAATAGTCGAACCTTATGAATGCCTAAGGTACCAAAGGGTAATGGTTGTCCAGTTTTGGTATCTATCATGAGGATCTCGGAGTCTAGAATCAAGTCATCGCCGTCTGGAAAGGCTTTCGGAATATAATTCTTGAAGAGGTTCACCTGAAACGAGAAAAGACACGTGTAAATTCTGCGAATAAGCAAATCGAGAGACGAACGCAACGAAATATTTACTTTATGAGGCAGCACCGGTTTTAAGGATCTGCTGAAATACCGAAATTCGTTTCCCTTCTTATGCACTTGGACCCGTTCTCCGTCGTATTTCACTTCGGCAAGCATTCCATTCGGGCATTTCTTCATCGCCATTTCCACGGATTTGCAAGCCTCCGCCTATTCAGGTTTAGACGTTAGGCTCCGACGTTTTGCAACGCTACTGCCACGTTTTAAGGCAGACCAAAAGCTTACCAACATCGGTAAGACAGGTGTCATCAGCGAGAGCGTAATCTTGACGTTGGAAGATGGACCCGGCGACGAAGACGGTTTATCGAATTTCGAGGATCCTTGCCAACATCGTTCGACCACGCTGTCCAAGTCCCTGGACGTTTGAAAGGCTTTGTACGCGTCATCGTGTACCGCGGCCAAACTGCAAACGTATCGACAAAAGACGAAAAATATCATCGATCGCCGTCTAATCGTCTCGTTTACGGCACAACTATTTATACGCTATAGACTCACATATGTTTCGGGCCAGCGTTTATCCTTAGATCGTGCTTGATCAGCCGGATGATCATCTTTAGATCGCCTGCGGTGCATCTGGAGAACAAGTTACAGTTTGCCTTCTATAAATGAAAATACAACGGAAGCGGGCAATGCAAATAATTTACCTGGAAACGATCGAACGAAAGTGACGAATCTGTTCGTCCTCCTTAGTTAGAAACGACAACTGCTGCAGAAACTCGTCCACCTGAATAAAAAGGATTTCGCTCGATCGATATGGCGACAATAACGACTAATTTTTACGAAATAGTATGTCTATTTTATAGAACAAACCCTACGCGGAATAGAAAGTAAACCGAAGTTTACTTTTAACAAGTAAAATCTGGAAATCCGAAATTTGGCCGAGAATCGGGAATTCCGTTTAATCCAACTGGGTTTCGATAATCCTGGAGACGTCAAAAGAGTTCCCCTGCCGAACGAACCTCCATGCAATTTAATCATATAGAGATAGAGATCGATCGACGCTGAGGGAGAACCGCCTCTTATTTCGACGCGAGTAAATTCCGTTTTGTCTTTATCCCGTTTATTCCAGTGTCGTTTAATGTGGTGAAGTACGTCATCGAAAAAGAGAAGGAGGAAGGGTAGCTTGAGAAAAAATTAAACGACGCCTACAAAGAGGCGTTCAATTTTAAGCATCTCTTTTTCTCCTTCTTTTCCTCCCTCCTTCCTCTCAATTTGTCTACCATGGGAAAAACAGGCTCGTTGCCCCATTTGTTTTTCCACCGTCGCAAATTATAAAGATAACGCACAGTCTCTCTTTATCCCCGAGAATTTATCTCCAACGTTTCATCCAGAGGCTTCCCGCGATTATATAGCGGCACGTGTCTATGGTGAAACACAGTTCCGAATATCTTTCCGTGCGGGAGAAGTTCGTAAATTATCCGATACATCGATACAAATTTCAACCGAAATACAGGACAGATTTTATTACCTCTTGAATTGTAAGTACGCTTTTTAGAGCTGGTTTTAAAGCTACGCTCTTTTCAAAAAACACCTGGATGGTTTCGCCCACGTCTCCTTGCTCGAGATGCTCCAACATCTCGTCCTCGTCCTGAAGCAGGATACGAGAGAACAGTTTCACCAATTGTTTGCTCTGCAGGTTGTATATTCTCTTCACTGTCCCCGGAAGCAGCATTCTGCACCACAGCTTTACGTCGCTGTTGAAACCATCTGAAAACGCGGAATGATCTGAACAACGAAGACGACAAGTTTACGCTGTCGGTTAGAAATACGAGTATCCGAACACCTGCTCGTTACATTCGTCGAAGGATCCTAACAAATTTTACCTTACTCGATATTTTACGTATAATACGAGTGAAATAATAGATTTACAATAAAGTAACCGTTCGAAGAAGTCTTGGTGGTTTTGATCTCGAAGGACGCGTATCTCGGAAGAAGCCAATACTCAGGTGCGAAGATCGGAAGCCGCGGATTGCTTCCGCCCAAGTGCACAAGCACTGGCCAGTACAAGATTGGAAAAAAGTGTTGCTTTCTGGTGAATGGAATCTTAAAATAGGATGCAGTAAGATGAAATTCTATGAAGAAGACAGTGGTCTTAAAACTGTGTGCACTATCGTAGAATAGACGAAGTTCGAAGTACGAAATCGCGGAACGGTAGGAAGACGAAATCGAATCCAATTGAACGCAGTCCGATAGAATATCCGCGATCAGCTTGGCGGTTATCGAACGCAGCTATCGCCTCGTAACTTTCCACTGTGTCGTTGCAGCCCGATGCGCCGACGGTTCTCGTTCACATTCCCTTCTTCCCTTCTTCCCTAACGGTGACAGACAACAGCTCGTGACGTTTCGCTGGAAGGATCATTCGCAAGGATCGTTCGCACTCGAGAAACACCTGTGTATAGTCGATGTATCCGACTAGAAAGAAACGCCATTCGCAAACAGCGAAAAGAATGCAGACATATGAAGAGAGAAGAAATCGGAGCGGAGAAGCGAAGGATTGAAAGACGGACGCGTCGCGTCTTTTCGATTAAGAACACCGATCAGAACGCGCTTCGTGGAAAATTCAGCGACGACCTCCTTTGCGTCGAAGACTAGATCATCGGCAAAATTGCGAACGAATTGCGACGAATAAATAGCGGGCTCCGTTACAGTTGCAATCGTTATCGCGCACCCACCAGTCCCCGCGATGTGTATGTGTACTTCCGGCGCGTAGCTTATCGCGCGATACCTTGATTCTTTTCATCGCGACTCCTCTTCCGATATTGTTCCTCGATCGCCGCCAACATGAGCGAAAACTTCGTTAGCCGATACTCGCCTATGGTTAGTTGGTCGGCATCGTCTCGCAACCTCTGCGTATGTTCGAACTGCAAACGTGTTCGAGCCGCGTGTTTCGTAATGTGTACGAATTGAATTTCAGCAGCACAGTCACAGAAATTAATTAGAGATCCAACGCGCGAGTCCCTGATCTCTGTGCCCCGGTTTATCATCGAAATAAGTAGCCTATAAAAATATGGAATTATCGCAGTGTTTACGTTGCGTGAGCACGCGATACGCGATGCACCTTATTGCGAGACGATCCTCGCGTAACGACTTATCGACGATTCATTGGTCAACAACGGTACACACCTCTTGCAGGCTTGTCGACCGGCCTTCGAAGTTAAGAACCTTCGACTTTATACAGAAATTGTACGTACAACTTTGGAAACTATCGATCGCATCAACAAACTTGTTGCGTGACTTTCAGCGGACGAGTCGGGCTTGATCGTCCGTTTAAGGATGATCGAGATGGCAAAAAGTCGGGAAGAATGGAATCCGAAAGTGAAACGTGCCGAAAGTTTGCCGAAGATCGCACTAGTCGAGAACAAAGTCATCGCGATTTAGTACGGTTATTCGAGAAGATAATCTCGCGTCAAGAACCTCCCTTTCCACGTATTTTCCTCCACGTGTTTTCGCTTTGGGAAAAGATCATCGGAGGACATCGATCGTGATTCCCCCCACTGATCTTTGACGAACAACGAACCACGATCAAGACCACACTGTGGATTTTTATGCATTTATGGGAAATTTCAAAATGCGCACGATAGGTACAATATGCAAAGATATGTAAAGTATTCAGAATACTCGAGATGAAATATGTATCTGCTTAGGTGCTATCTTTCAAATTGTGCTTAGAAAAATGTGCGTTTGCATAGACATCCGTAATTTAATGATCGGTAGATATTTATGCGGATTCATATTTTTACAAATATAATTAGAAAGATGGAATCTAGTTAGAGACTTGGTCTACTTATCGACTAATATAACGAGTACTATACCTTTGATATTTTATTAGGTTGTCCGAAAAGTTTCTTTCGTTTCATAAGGTGATAATAGATGAACAACAATTTCTGTTTTATATTATGATCCATTTCTATTCTTCTATTTTTATTATTACATTCGTGCATAATTCAATAAACTAATATAAAACAAAAAACATTGTGCGTCTATTATTTCCTTATAAAACGAAAGAAACTCTAGCTAATATATATATATATATCTGCGTTACATGTATTTTACGCATCTTTGCATCTTCAGATTCTCCACATAAATGCATAAAAATTCGCGGCCTAATGATCAGCGTATTTGCGGCGCGAAACGAACGGAATGGAGGATCGCGACGCACCAACGAAAGCTTGAATGGAATATTCGCAAAGAGAAAAGAACGAACCTGCCGATTCGATCGATAGGACGGTTCGTTTCGTTCAAGCACGATCATCGACCGGCGACGTATTGTCTGTTCGGCTCGATTATCGAGCAGCTGCAAGCCTATATAAATTATCGTCCGTTTCACCGAACGATGTTCCTTTCGGGCGCTTGGTTCGCGATATCTCGAGTCCTTCTAAAGACCGCTACAGACTGACGAGATGTGGCGAGTAAAGAAGCCTAGTCGACCAGGAAATCTAACAACTCAGATTCAGAATTCCATGGTCGACCGAACGCAGCTACGTTTTATCAATCTACACGATTAATTTTTTGCGTTGGGAAATAAAAATTACTCGACAATTTCTCGCCAATCGGCCATTTAGTTGACCCGTCTGTAACGGCCTTAAGAGTCTCGTTCTCGCGCAAATCGAAAGACGAATAGTCAGAATTGCATGTAATCGGGAATTAAGGAAAATCAGCACAAATCGTATTCGGCTGGATGCGGGACATCGATAAAGTAAACGTAATTCACGGCGCTCTGCCAACAGTTATGAGTCATTCATTGCGCGGCAAAGAAGGAGGAAAGTGATATTAGTAATGGCGCAGAGCGAACAGAGAGAAAGAAACGCAAGATTTCTAGGTATTTTCATCTTCGCCGAGAACGCGCTTAATAATATCTTCGCGCTCGTGCATAATTCTCTCTTGTTTTACGTGAAAACAAAAGATAGCACTTCCGAGTAGTTCGTAGAATTCGCTACATCGATCTACATCATCGATCTATGTCGTTTCGTACTTTGCTCGGACATTGCATCAGGCCCGATCATCAGCGAAGAACGAGCCTCCGTCCCGGCGACCAAAATTAGCTGCGAATTAGTCCGCTCGTGTCCGCTTTCGGCCGTCTTCTCTTCTATCGCGGTCGAACGAGGGTAATCGTTATCGTTCCCTGCAAAGTCTAAAACGCGAATTGCACTGAACGAAATGGAAATTGGCGAGAAAGTTGGAATTCGGGGTTGACGGCGAGCTTTCGAGGACTAGAGTGTCGCAAACGATCGGCGACACCACTTCACGGTCGATAACTCCTAGAGAGACGATTTGACCTTTCGCACGCGCGTCTCTTCGAAAAGCCCGATCTTGTTCGACGTTTCCCCTCCGCGGTGGACCGAGGAGTTGGGGAAGCGGGAAACGAGGAGCGCGACCAAGCAGAAGAGAAGGAGAGCGAGCCGATGATAACGCGGCCAGATACGCTGAAATCTCGTTAGACGAAAAAAACTGCGATTTAAGCGGCGGTCAATTGAATTTCTTTTTTCTTTCTTTCCGGCCAGTTGCGATTACATCGGATTCCACAGCGAGATGCCGTCAGTTTACGAACGAACGAACAAACCAACTATGTAATCAACGAACGAACAAACGAATGGAAGCTTGCTCGCAAAAGCAGAGGTGACTTCATACTTGATAGATTAAAGAAGAGCGCGGTAATTAATGATCGATCGTCCGAAGGAAACGCGAAAACGATAGACAGAGGTCACCGGCGATACCACCATGACTTGTACAAAGTGTAGTTCCGCGGACAAACGATAACGCGGTTTTGCTTCAATGAGATTTTCCACGGCTTACGGAAAAGGAGGAGGGACGCGAGAAAGTTAGATACGCTTTTATTTGCCCCCACGCAAATAAAGCAAATTTTCTTTCTCACTCTCTGCTTCTTCTTCGCACTCTCCTTCCATCTCTTCTTTCCATCATCCTTTCGATCTCGTCGATCCTCGTCCTATAGAAAGTAGGAGAACGAACGGGCGAACGCGGTTTCCCGCCATGTGGCTACCTTAAACGCGCCAACGATAAGCGAACGATTTCATCGGCGACTGTCTAACGCGAATTCCTGTTTCACGCGTTTCGTTATTTCGGCCATTCAACCCGAACAAACTACACATATTCGACACGACTCTCGCAAAAGTTTCCTCCTTTTTCGTTCATTCAGCAACAGTCGATCGCGTTCGACTTATACCCACGGTATTTTTCCACGTGGTTTACCTTGTACGATGTGTGTCAGCAATCACGAGGAAGCATAATATATGTACAACAAATTTTATTAGATATTTTTTACCTACTTTTGCATATACAATAACAACCTGCTAATTATTTACTCGAGAGGTGATTAGTCGAGTTTACGTATATCGTTTACAAATCTTCAAATCTTACTTTATCGGAAACAAAGCACCGTATAAGAAACTTTTACTCTATAGTTTAGATATAGTTTTTACTGCAACACCCTATACGTTCAGACGTAAGCAAAAAATCTAGAACGAAATCCCGTGATCGCTTGACCAATCGCGCGTTCATCGGTCGCGATACCACGCGAGATACTCGAGAGATTTTTTAATTCCAGGGAAAACAGAATAAGAATAACAAAAATGAATGGTTTTTACGATCATATCGCTCCCGATTGCTCGTTATGGAAAATCATTTGTTACCTCGTACAGATTCTCCTATTAAACGATAAAACGCTTATTAAAATGTTTGTTACTGGAAATGTTTGTTACAACTGGATCGAAATACCAGATCACAGGCATTTTTCAATCATTTCTGGAGCATCCTCGTCTAATCAGGCGCATTTCCCTTAACGACTTTGACTTAACGCATCGTACGAAATCTCGCGGTTATTGAATTAAGAATGAAATTCCAAGAAGGTGTTCTAATTTTCAACAATTCGGTGTTTTCCTCTTCCGAGAAAACGACGTGTGCGGATGCAGAATCGATGATAGATGTGGCACGTGCCGAACGAGTCTCGCTGAGACTGAAGAAACGTAACGCGGCGCGATTCGACGGCCGAAACGGGCTCCCACCACGGATGAAACGCCACCAGCGTTTCTCATCATCGTCGAAAATAGAGCGATCGCGCGATTTCGACGCGCAAATCGCTAATTTCTGCCGTGTTGATCGAGCCGCGTACAATGCCGGTATTCTTTAATCCTCCGCAGAATTCCGCGACGTTCGACCAACAATGGTTACAAACCCCGCTGTTTACCGACACGAATTGCTCCGTGAATTCCAGACCGAATAGCAATTTACCAAATTAGATCCTCGTTCGTTATTAGATTCGTCGTCACAGTTGGGATAAGCGTGGCAAGTATGTACGCCCACGTAATATCCTACATCGTAGCAAGAAAAATCGAACATCTCGATTTCACGATTTCGTCGATTCTTCCGTCAGACCAGCTTAGAGTTATAGAATATTTATATATTTCGTGCTGGGAGCCGCGTTAGATTGAAGTACAGTGATTGACAAAAGAAGATTCATAAAGCAAGGAATATACAAAAATACGATAACGGTACAAAATGAATTTATTATATATTTGATAAGAGCGACGATTAAATTTGATATATACCGCAGAATAGATAACTGTTGCCAATGTGATAAAGAATGTTTAGTACAAAAGTTATTAAAATTCATATTGTGTCAATTTTAAATTTTCGTATTATACCGTGGACGAAAAAAAAAATAAAGGCGAGTCTATCGGCTTATCGGTCTGTATCCGACGATGGCATCGATATGTGTGACATATCGCAGGTCGTAGAAGACGATTCGGGGGTGCGGCGGTCGGGGTCAGTCGTTCCGTCGGCACAGCGAGGCACCGAGTTTGGCAAGCTTGGTTGCGCAACCACTGTCGTCAGATTTTTTAACTTGTTCGCGCGCCACCGTTGTTTTTTTCAATGTTTCCCTTCCCCTTGGTCCGATCGCGGCTTTCGCCTCCCAGCGCGAAAACTATTACGTCACTTTACGAACGACCCGATCTAAGGGTCACCGGTGAACTCGCGTTACCAGGCTCGAGAAAATTTCTCGCAATCCCAAAACAATAATATCCATAATACGCTCGATTTATCTAGTATCGAGGAGATAACGCGCTATATAATCGTCGTTCGCGTAAATATCCTTGTTTTCAACAAACGCGGTGTACTCGAATGAAAACGTGCGCACGACGTAAATCGCGTTACGTTCATTGAAACGAGAATCGTCCTAGAAGATGACCAGCCTAGAGAAGCGAACGTAACAACGCGACGTTTCGAAAGAATTTGCAGGTCGTTTGGCGTTTCGTTGACCCTCGAAATCAAAGGCGACATTGGCTTATCGGTGAACGTTAATTGCTCGGGAACCAATGGCCCGCTCCTCCGTTAATTTTCAGTCTTAATCAACTATCGTTCGTTCATTAATTTCGACAGCAGTTTCAACGAGGCGGCACAGCTTTTTTTTCCTTCACAGAAAGAAACAACGAGAGAGGTCGCGAGGAATCGCTTATCGAGCGCGTCGTACGTCACTCTGCTGGCCGATTGTTCGTTCCGATTCGCGATCCAACGCTCGTGAATTCTTCTCACGATCGCTCGTGCGAATCCTTCGACCATGGAAATCGTAGTTTGGATCAAATAAGAGGCAAATTAGTCCGCGGGAGAAGCGACTGAAACACATCGGCTGAAGAAAAAAGAGCAGAAGTGGAGGAAAAGAGGAAAGGGGAAAGAAAAGGAAGGAAGCGAAGAAGCGAGAAGATCGCGAATTAAAAGAGGGGGAAGAGGTGAGTTTAACATGTGATAGGGAAAGAGAGAGAGAGAGAGAGAGAGAGAGAGAGAGAGAGAGGGATAGAGAGTGAGATTATCTATGCGGGGAAGGGAAGAGGCTGCGTAGAAGAAAGAGGGAAAGAATGGAAGAATGGACGAACGTCTGGAGCCAAGCTGGCTACACGAGAAGGGGCTCGACATCGCGTTTACAAACCGAACATGATTAGGTGGGGACAGCTGAGCTTATAAGACACCAGAGCACAGCCTTCGAGACCAATAGTCGCAAAACGGTTAACGCGTGGTGTGCACAAGAAACATTCTACCGAACAGCTTTACGAAAAACGAACTATCGCTTTCGCACGACCGATCTCGACCAGATAATCGAACACGGAAATTTCGAGGAACCGCGCACGACCGATCGATCTTCCTTCGAGGAAGAAAAAACGCTGACGACTGAGTGACTGGAGTCTGGCTGACGACTGAGTGACTGGAGTCTATCTACCAGCGAACCAGTGATAACGTTGGATGATAAAAATCACGAAACGACAGATCGAATTTTGTCGCGGCTAACGTATCAACGTTACCACACGACACGAGAGATCGTTCAAGGAATTTTCCCTGTGACCACGAACGACTACTAGTTGAATATCTAGAAGAAGGAACAGCATCATCAGCAGGGAGACTTTCGATCACAGTGAGTATCTCTTGTAGCGTTCATGTGGTTTCGGACAAGTGAAAAATGGTCGAGGAGTCGGGTTGCTCGTAAACCGATCAACGACTTTTCTAGAAACGGAAAATTTCACGGTAGGCGCGTTGAACGCTAGGTCATGCGTATGACGCGGGGAATAAATCAACGAAGCGCAATTCGTGTCACAAGTTAAATCGGATCATGGTCGATCAGCTGATTTCGGATCGAAACGAGTCGAACATCGATGCAAAGCCCAAACTCGAATCGGTACGAAACGTTTCTTGCAGCAACTTCTAGAAATATCTTCGTTTAGCGAGATATCGACGGTGATCTTAGGCTTCAACCGAGCCGTAACATTTTCGAATATTTAAAAATCCTGCGCGACAAGAATAAGTGTACTTTAGCGATACAAATTCAAAGTTGGATCGCAAAGCCGCGCGAAGACGATTCGAGTTTTGTTGCTCTGGAAGTCAGATAACCCCGTAAAAATCTTCCACTTACGAGCACGGCGGTGGGAATCTGCACCGTCGATTGATTAATGGTCTCCTTGTATCCGATTCCGGTATCGTATTTGTTCGACCTCGACGAAAAGGAGAGGAGAGAGAGGTACGGCGGGTGCGAAGGAATGCGGGAGGGCGTAATGAAGAAAAGACGCGAACTAGTAAAAATAATCGAAAAAGTAAGAAAGTAAGAGGGTGGGGAAACGCGAATATGTTTGCGCGAAAAACACAAACGATATCCCACCGACACAGCATCGTCCATTGGCCCCATATGCTCTTTTTTACCGCAACTTCGACTTCCAATATCGTAGCCATCCTGCCCTTCTGGCAGTTCTCTTTCGGGTCTCGTGACGAGATCGTTTACTCTGCTGCTCGGCGATACTCTCGCGAGAGCCGCTAATTTTCGCTTATCAATGTCAGAAAAACATCGCGAATCTTGGAAGCTATCTCTGGTGGACGATACGCGCAGATGAACTCGATTAATTCCACAAGGCTTCTTTTCAATCGCATCGCGAAATTTTTCTTTCCTTCTGGAAAAACGTTTGTTTCGTCGGAGTCGAAGAAAACCGCACGTAAACAGCTAATTTACGGAAACCAGCTAGCGAGAAACCATGGAGACCTTGATCCGTCGAGAATGTTACGAAATTCGATCGAGTCTAGTGACGTACATACGTGGCTAGATTTGTAAATAAATGAGCACGAGAAGGCGGAACGAGAGAAAATGGCACGAAAGATTGATTCGAAAACAAATCTTGAAACTTACCACCCTCGGACCCTTTGGTTAGCATCTTTCTTAGAATCGCCGTCTTGTCGGTGTAGGCGTCCACTTTGGCCACGTTATCGCAGACCCGCTGAAATTCCTCAAACGCGTCGTCTCTCGTCGGTTTTCGCACCTTCTCGGGCGTCTTTTCCGATCCTGAGATATCCGATGCGTCGTCGATGGCGGACGTGGGGCCATTTCTCTCTTTCTTCCTGGGTTTTTTGTTAGGAGAAGGATCAGACTCCGTCGTACGTGTAAGTTTGCGTTTCTTCGAGCCGGAGGATTGATTCGCGACCGGTGTCGTCTTCGGAGTCTTGAACGGAGCTGGGAAGAAAAAGCGATCGCCGTCACAGTTCGCTCGCGCTAGAAGGCTTTCCACGGATCGGCCGGAGATTAGTATCGAGGGAAAATCGATCGTGGTATTCGACGTATTATCGTCGAGGTATTAGCACCGGCTGACTCGATGTCCCCTAGTTCTGAAATCTCTTCGAGCAAAATAGCGGGATTTATCGGAGGGAAGAGAGAGCGACAGAAGCGCGAAACAAAAGGTATAATCTATACATGCTGCATTCGATGATCTTTTAAGGCTGTAATAATAATCGCTGCTGAACGAGAAACCAGTTTAATGCAACGTAAATCATCGGCCGACCGATCGCTCTAATAGGCGATAATGCTCGCAAGATGATTTATGGGATACAATTTGTACATTGTCGATTTAATTGAACGGCAATTAAAACGCTCGTCTCTGCCACGTCGCGATAACTGACAGAGATGAACGCGCTCTTTTCACGCCATGGAAATTACTCGAATTTCGTTATCTGTTCGTACGTTTATCTTCGCGTCGCGATACAGCTGCATACAGGGCCCGAAACGGCGATTCCCGCGAAAATCAAATATCCTGAAATTAAAGGATCGAGCCGGCAACTATCGGATGGTAAAGGCATCGTTTTCAGGCATCGAGATCACCGCTCACCACCGGACCGGATCTACAGATCGGAGAAAAGGGAAATCTTACACGAGTTTTCAAACTCCTCGATTCTTTGAAGAATCGCAGTTTTGTCCTCGTCGCACAGATCCTGCCAGCCGCTTACATCTTCCTCGGGATCGTCTATTCTCTTGGTGGTAGCCCTTTGTCTGGCGAACACCTCGAACAGACAGCTCAAGTGATGCCAAGCTTTCATTTTGCCATCGGAGAACGGATTCGCGACTAGCTTCGCGATCCTTACGGTGTCCTTTTCTATGGGGCACTTGCATTTTTTGCACTTGGCGCGACCGCTTTTCGCCCGTTCCACCGCGAACGGCTTCTCCTCTTCCTTCTCCTCGTCCGACATCGACATCGATCTGAAAACCGTCAGCGAAATAATGAACGCGAAGGCAATTTAAAACCATAAAGGAACGAACGTTTAGCTTTCCCCTTCTCTTTGTTACAACAACTCCACTCTAAATTGAAAGCAAACAGCGGTGAATCGTAGCGTTGGGCGTTGATGCCACTCCGACCCCTAATCCAGCTTAAAAGCTAAGAAAGTGAAAGGGATTGAAGTGTCAGGAGTGCAGGTAAACGCTTACGCAACGAGTAGTCCATGTCAAGAATCGAGCCGACGCGACGTCGAGCGACGCAGTTCGAACTGACCGACTCCTCCAAGTTCGCCTCTTTGGTTTTTAAACGATACGATAGAACAATACATTTGTAATTCATCGAGTTTCAATCGCGTTATCGACACGTTGCTCTTTGTTCCGACGTTTCGTGAACATTCCACTTCGCTCGTTCAGGGCGAACGCGAATGACTCGATTGAAATCCAAAGTGTCACAAATATGTTGAAAATGCAGGAAAAGATACGATACAAGTTTCCTTGACTAACTCTGACGTTCTTTAGCTGGTTGCACTTGCATCGATGATGGTGTACTCGAAAACGAGGAACTCCAATCCTGTATTATTCCACTTGTGCAACGAGAACTGCTTACATTCGCATAAAAGATAATTCTCGAGCTGCGCCTGGCAATCATCGTAATCGCGATTATTGTCGTAATATCGCTCCAGAAAGGCCTTCGGCTGGATTGCGTCATTCTTTCGAGCTTCGAATTCTACCGAGCTTTCAACACTTTGTTCCTAAAAATATCCAACGTAGCGCGCACTCGACAAACATGTAATCGCGGTACTCGAATTTTTCTCACCGACGTGGCGAAAACTAAAAGAGATGCGAGGATTATTGCGAAGTTTATCAGTTATCGATTACTCGTAATCGATGGTAGCTAAATTTAAGTAAACAAACGTTTGAGAACAAGGACGCGCGCTATTCGTCGCGAAGGATACGAAAGTACGACGCAAAAATCGAAGGCTTCTGGTGCGCCATTTTGCCGGGCGTGCGATTTACCAAGAAATGGGAAAAAAAGAGAATCGCGCCGATAAGAAGAGGCCGTTAATTGAACGAGGCCGATAAGCGACGAGGGGCTGTAATTGTCGGTTAGAGCGCCGATTGGTCGGCACCGATGTCGTCGTATTGAAACACTGACTAATAGCGGCGGGAGATCGTCTATCGAATTCCGTGTATTCTCGCGACATTCGTCGTACCTCTTTTCATCGAGAAGACAGAAGAGACTGCGAGCCATCCTCGTTGACATTTCACTTTACACCTTAACGATGTTTTTCTCGTTCTATGAAGATATAACTTCGCAACGTATGACACGAAGATATGATAATGAAGATATAAATTCAACTCTTCGCGCTCGTCTGATCGACATCGTCCTTTCTCTAGCTACTCTCTTCTCTTTCTTTCTTTCTATTCCGATTATTCGTCACGAACATTGCGATTAGGTCAGAGTGTTTGGAAATATTTTACTTTCTATACGTTCGCTCGCGACATTATTCGTTTGTCGTTCTTTATTTCGCCATATGTATTTCTGGTTTCTACCGGGTATCTACGAGAAGTACGAAGAAAGAATTAGTACGACGAGGAAACAAACGGCAATTTTAATCTCCAAAACACCGGTAATATTTTACGCGAGCAAAATTAGTTGGAAAAACGTGAGATCGAAAAGGGGAACCGAGGGATGGGCTAATTGAGCGTTGTTCGTAAGCGGCGATACGAATCGAATCCGCGAATAAATCAGTGCACGCCTGACGTTTCCATCGCGCCCCATCCAAAGAACGCACTTTTTAATCAATTTTTAAACGTCCGCTCCCCGATGATCGCTTTGATCTGAAAGAGAAGCGCGCGGCTCGATATCCTGATATCGATTGCCTGAGACGTCAGAACGCCAAAACGTCGGAACCTTAAAGAGCTGTTAAAAAAAAAGAAAAAGAAAAGAACGTGAACGAAGAATGGTTGAAGAAAATGAAAATTGTTTCCCGAATCCTTTGTCACGACTCTAAAACCGCGACATGGTAGCGCGAATGAAGGGGATAGCGAAACAGGAATCGTTAGAACGTGGGTAGCAAGTTTTCACGGCGTGTTAGTCCTTTGCGGTCGAACTTCGCTACAGATGCTTCGACTACTTGGAAATGCCACCACTAAAATACGCTGACTACGTTGCAACCATCACGAGGGATGCAAGGTTGGCTAGAGGCAAAGAAAATTATCGCCCCCGAGAATTAACCGATAGTACCTACGGATTTACGACTGAGTGAGCGACTTTCATCGCGCTAGAAGCTCCGATTGTTTTTTCTCTTTCTTTCGTGAACGATTCGTGGAAACCGATGAGAATCGATTGTTTGACTTGGTTTCAGCGCGATGCGAAGCGAATCGTATTGCGATGCGCGGGTACCAGAAACTCGTAAAGCAACCGGGCGCGTTTCTATTCTTTCGCTCGATCGCGGATATTTTGTACGAACGAAACAACGCGAAAATCTGTGGAATTAATCGCGGAACGGAATTAACCACCTATTCCACACGCTGACGTCAATCTCGTGGAATTTAACAGATGTTTGTATTATACGGTGATTTGTCGCGAGTATCGCTAATGAAATATCGAAGCGCAAGAAATTGCTGTCAATCTGCGGGCTACGTGAATTGCGATCGACGAAGTCGAAGGAAACCAGTTACGTAAAAGCGAATTGGAAAATTTGCCGAAATTCGCGGCATACTCGCGTACCCATACGCGTTAATTAGGTAACGTGAACGAAATAAAGTTTCGGTGATCCTGCTATTTCACGGGACTGTTGGTAGACGGAAAGCGGAGGGAGAAGAAGGAAGGGAGGAAAAGAGAAAAGAGAATGGCATGTACGTAGGCGTTGTACGCACAGATATCCTCGTGCTAGCGCGGACCTACAGGTGGTAGGAGGTGCGCCTAGGTGGCGCGTGGTGGAGGATTCCGCTCAGGGTATAATAGAGGGTGCAACAGCCCTCTCTGCTCACTCTACGAGCACGCATCGTTCTGCCAAAAACTCACCGAAATACGCATTCGCTAAACGAGGGAAGCAAAGAAAAGGGAAGAAAATTCAAGTCCGAGTGAGATCGAGCCTTGGTATTATCGCAGTGATCGTTCGATCGTCCAATCGCTTTCCGAGGAAGTCCTCGTCGAGAGGAGCATTTTCGAGTTAAATAAGGTAGGATTCGTACGTCTGTGCTCTTTGACGTTGTTCTTCGGAGAAAGATTATTAAGTTCCATCAGCTTGGATCGATCGGGAATCAAGGGAATCCGTTTTTCATTGACCATCTCGATTGAGTTTTATTCGCAATCAAGGAAGTATTCTTGCAACGACATCGCGCCAACCGATTAAAATAGCTTCTTCCACTCAAATCGATCGTTAATCGTTTTGTTTACTAGTCGTTCGTGCCGACGCGGTTTTCAACGCGATACTTCTCGATTCGATCGCGAAGAATCGTGCGAATTGCGCGTTCGCGTATCCCGATCGTGGGTAAAATCGAACGCATACGATCGAAGGTGGTGAGATTGGCCGGTGATTACACCGCACGGTCGATCGGTCCACTCGTTCGGATAAAGGCCGTTCGAGTTGGAACAATCGCGTGTTATCTCGAAATTTTTCGCGGTAAATGCCGAAGAAAAAGCGATCGTGGCTCGTTATCGGCCGAATAAATACACCAGCCCGATGCACATTAATTCCTACTTTTTTCTTTTATCAACGAAAAAAGAACGATCGTTGCTCGTTCGTTAACGAGCGCTTCGAAGATAGTCGGCGCGTAATCAACATGTATTCGCGTCAGTGATTAAGGTTCCACTCGTTTTGATCACGCGACTCTTACCTCTGTGAAGATTTTAAAGCGGTTCGTTCGCTCGTTCAGAAGAGAAGGAACAGGGAAAAGAATCTTCGTGAAGGAGGGAAAGAGGCATCCGAAATAACTCTCAATCGGATTTGTTGTAGGCGAACCGAATTATGTAAAGTGCAATTGCTCGCACCCCGCCTGATCTTATCTGTTCAAACAACTCATTCGGGTCGCCAGATAAATTACTCAGCTGAATGAATTCACGCGCGTTTCTTGGGTCATCGAGGATTATCCCTTAGCGCGATAAGCGTCGCTCGAGGAACGGGGTACGGAAGAGGGGCTGGATAAGATTACGCGAGATCACAAACAAGGACCGAAGTCGAATATCGTTATCTGATATCCCGTTCATAGACCAACCAGAGAGGAATTTCGCTCGTTACTTTTTTTTCTTCTATTTCCCGCTTTTTTTCTTTTACTACGCCAACGCGAAAAAAAAACGACAGATTAATTTCGCTCGCGACTCGGCTCGGTTACAAATGAAAAAGAAACATTCGTTAATGGCAAATGAAAATTCGAGTCGATCAACAACGAGCCAGAAAATTTACTCTCCAAGTTTGGCTGTGTTTAATCTCCCCATGTTTCAGCGGATAACACACGGTTTACATGGCTAAAACGGTCCGTGGCATTTTCTGTAATAATAGATTTGTTTGGTTTCGAGCGCATACTAAGCAGTTATAAAGGCTTAAATAAATGAGGCTAATACGTCAGAATTCCATGAACGACGCGCAACACCAAGATTATGCTTTGAACAATTAAGAACGCCACTGGGATTCACGACGATGGCGACCCATTGACTGCAGATATGATCAATTTCTTATTTCTCTGGAACGCGTGCGTCGTCCTTTGCGTATACAAAGCACCATGGACATTCTTCCATCGAGCTGAGCGAAAACGGTATCGAGAATGAGGTCCGGAGGTGAACCGCGTCGTTCTCTGTGCCAAAGGCACGTGTACCTCGAAATTTCGCAATGCGTAACAAATGAGACGCGAAGGAAGACTTTTCAACGTAACTATTCCGTGTCGGTATTCGCTAGGGTTTGCGAGTTTAACAAATTTATCGCCGATCGGGCAAGTCGTGTAACTTTCCAGATCGATAACGATGGTTAAGGAGATCGAAACAGTTAACGATAACTGTATTCTTGATCGAACGAGAAAAGGAAGGGTGGGAGAAAAACAAAGGGACCGATCCTGAAGATAAATCGATGTTTAATGGTTTGTTCAACTCGGAAGTAAACATCCACGTAAATCAAAATCTCGCTGCTACTCCCTTCTCGGTTCTCTTTCTCATATTCCCTTTCTCCCTCGCTGATCGGCAGAGTTTGTCAGAACGCGTCAATCATCCAGTTTGCCGAGATTTTCGGCTCCGTTTGACGCTATTCCGATTTTCATTGCGTACACCTGGTTCGAATGAATGATGGATGAAGAGTAAATAGGGCGATAACCGCACAACGATGGGTGGCCAAATTCCAATTCGTTTTATCTCTGTCACGTTTACGCGCGATCACTGTTTTCTAGCCGGAAACGAAAATTACATCGAAACTTCCGAAATACGCTTGATCTTCTAACCCGCGAACAAATTTATTTATTTATTTATTTACTTATTTGTTTATTTATTCAATTAAAGGGCAGGTACTCCGTGTTACAAAACATGACAGATATAGATATAAAAGTACAGACAGAAAAGTGAAGTACGATGCGTTTTAGGAGTAGTTCGGTTAATTTAAAATTCAAATTTATAGTTATTTTATACTTCGATTAAAATTCAATTTTTAATTTTATTCCATACCAGGACCCAGTCTGTTTCAGTACAACCGACCGATTTCGTTCGATCTATTCTCTCTTCTAACGTGTTTGCTACTCGCGATGTCGAATTCCCGATCGGTTTAGAGACAACCGCAAATGCTCCACCATTTTCTTCGATACTTTTCGTTAATCTCGAACGTGATTCTTTTCAGCGATAAAGAGGATCAAGGGAATGACGGGAAGGTCCAGCACGAAACGGACGGGCCTGTGTCTGTTGGCACTGTTGTTGTCCTGCCTCGAAAACGTCGTTGGAGAGCCGGAGCCGATACCGTCGGAGCTCCTCTATAGCAAAAACTTCATCAACAACGCTGAGAATCTCGTAAGCTAGTCACTTTTCTTGTATCGTAATTCGGCGCAACCACCGCTGTTCGAATCCACTCAAATTAAATTTACGTATCGTAGATATTACTGAACAAGCTGAAGCAAGTGATCGATGAGAAGGAGGAAATAGTAGAGCAAGAAAAGACACTGGACGACGTACAAATGATGCTTCAAACGGTACTGGAAGAGAGGGCGAAAGACGATATGAGGATTCCACCGGGTGATTACTCTGTCGAGGAGATACCAACACCGAATCCCCCGCATAAACAGGTGCAACGTTCCGGAAAGCGTACCTCGATAAGCTGTGAGTATCGTTTAGTGAGAAGCGTCCTCGAATCCATATCCCATAAAAGAACGATATATAAACATAATTCGGCTGCATTTCTTGTCTTTGCACGATCGTAGTTTCGTTTCGAATTAGTAACCGCCTACGGGTGCACGCATGCAGCAGATAAAAAGAGACACGCGAAAACGCGATTTTAAGAGGCGAAGAACAGATGATCTCATGCCCCGCTAGATTCGCTGAGATTTTTAGACGAGGGCAGGTACTAGCCCTCGTTATTTCGAATCCCGTCTTACGAACTTTGGAAGATACTCAGAGCTGGTCACGTGCGTTCTCCTGTCTGTTCTTCCTCCGTTATTAAGTACGGAATACTCGGCAAATAAGTACGTGCCCCGCTTATCGACAAGATATCCTTCCCACACCGAGAAATCCTCCGTTTCTCTACATATTCTATATTCTCCGCTATCAATCCTTTGTCCAATACGAGATAATCGAGTAAACGAAGTCTTTATCCCTCGTATTCGTGATCTGACGGATTCGTCCGATAATGCAAAGCGTCGTGTTGATTCCCATTCGATGCGTAGGACCGGGGATTTCGTAGAACTAGCAAGAAACGATGAGCGTGCATCGCGAGAGAATGGCGAACCTATCCATTGCGCCAATTGACTTTTGATTCGAATGATGTCACGAGCGACGTTTCTGCCGTTGAAAAACAAATCAACGATTGACGATCGATCCTCGAGGTCCATTCAATTAATATTCGATACCAGACGAATTTCGTCCACCTCGAATGCAATCGTATCACGCTTTCCTGTCCCTTGCTTTTTCTCTTCTTCGCGAACGGAGTGCTTCTCAAAACGACGAATGCTAACTAGAGATTTTTCTTTGTGTTATTTAGATATGACCTTGTGTCACTTCAAGATCTGCAACATGGGACGCAAGCGACAGTTACGCGAGTAAACGATAAACAGATCGTTTGCTGATGACGGCCATATCGAGATTGGTCGAGCCTCTTGCGCGGTGCACCCTCTGACTCGAACACGATACGAAACCCGCGTGCAAACGAGAAGAAACTGGACCAGAGGTCGCACTCGGATCTCCGAACGGTGCTCGCGACGCAGCGGTTAAATACCAGGAAAGGCGACGATCCATCATCGATCGGTCGATACGTTCCTTCTAAATTTTTCACCGAAATTTCCAACTTGATCGGCCGGCTGTCATCCAACTCGCAAAACAATCGCGACTCTGATTCTGTGACTTCGACTCCGACATCGATTCCAACTCTCATTGAACGTTTTTCATGCAATTTATCTACGACACCTTGCAGCCATTCAAACGCTTTCGAACCGCTTAAACGGCTTTGCACGCGACGAATCAATTCCAATCCGAATCGCTTTGAGAGAAACGAGAGGCAAAGAAAAGTACAAACAAAAGAAAAAGGGAAACGGAAATGAAACGAAAGGGAAAGTTTGTACAGTTTGCGAGATGTACATCATGTTCCGCTCTCGTGCCGAGAGATGACAAGGAAGAAATAATTATTTCGCGATCGAATTTCTGTCGCACGATCGTGTAACTTCCTAAGTAAAAAAGCAATTACAATGCTTGAGTTTTTCAAATATATCTACATATGTATCCAAAAATTGCAAGTGGTCTTATAGAACGAAAAGTGAACGGTTACTATTTTGTCAAAATGGATACGAGTTCTCGCTGCAGATCGAATATCGAACGAGTATCGGACTGTTCTGTTTGCACCGCGACGACCTCTTCGAGCTACTTGTTCGAGAGGAATGATTGATAGACAAAAGTGTTCGTCCCGACTGGTTCGGGCGAATTCCTCGTCCCTTCCTCCCCCATCACTGAAAACACATCGTGGATGCAACAACAATGACAGCAAAACACGATCGGATGCACGCGTTTCGCTCGTAATATTCAGCAGTATCATCTCATTCGACCGAGGACATTGCATTCGCGGCTGAATAATTATTTTGTCCCGTTTAATCGAACGAGAACGCAATAAAATTAGGTATTTCGACGAAGCTTAGTGGCTAATTACCACTTCGGACGACTCACTAATCTCTCCGAAAAAGAAACTATAGTCTGTAAAAAGTTGCTCCTAGACGATATACCCGGGTATAGAATTAGCAGACAGACAGTTGGACGGACGGACGGACGGATGGACAAACACAGAGGAAGAGAAGAGAAGAAAGGAAGAATGAAATTTTTGGAGAGTGGAGTTACCTCGACGAGCCATCGATAGAAATCGAAATGGCGAATAGGTATTTATTCGTTAGGTTTAAGTGAGAAGGGTGCAAAGGCCGAGGCTCCAATATTCTCGAAACTGTCTTCTTTAAGGAACACAAACAAAAAGAAAGAAAATAACGAAAACAATAGTAAGAAAGAAGAAAAATTACTATCACATGACGTGTACAACTATAAAGAATATGGTCCTTCAACTTAGTGATCTACAATTTGTTACGGTACTTGTTTCATTATAATATGTAAATTCAAGCTACTACATACTCACAGAAATAGAATGTAAACGTTGCTATTCGCTAATTATGATTTACGACTCTTTTCCTAATCGCACGCCTCTTGGCAAACTGTACATCCTTTACTATCCTAGAATCGTTAAAAACAATTGATACGTTTAGTAGAAAGTAACAAAAGGAAAATATGTATATACAAAGACATGAACGACTACGAGATCTCAGGAAAATAACAGAGACAGAAAAAGAGAGGCCGCCTGCACCCTTCGTTAAATTATTTATAATCGTTTCGTAAAAAGAAACGCACCAAGTTTATATGTAATCTTTTTATGCGTCACTTTTTATTTATTTAGCACCGGTGAATTCGTTACTTTTTTAGTAGCTCCTGATCCTGAAAACGCATTGTCGTTTACCTCAAAATGTTTTGTACATGACTAGAATACTATCGATCGTTTTCTACAAATTTTATTTTTATTATTTATAATTTAAATACATTCTACGTGCAGTTATATTTAAAACTGTCGTAAATCGTCTATTTGTTAAATTACATTGCTCTTATACGAACACATTGCTATAATTAGAACGTTTAGAAATATTTCGACTCCAAGATAAACCGAATTTAGCAATGATTTCGTTGTATATCGTGCACCACTTTCAAAACGCGATCAACTAATAACTTTGCATCATTACGGCCTCTAATAACAATGTAATACAACAATAGCAACAATAAAATGTGTAGTCGTACGAGCATGTATATTCGTAAATTTATTGTTTTTCTTGTATGGAATTGATCGAGACTTCTCGATACTTTGAAATAAATCTCGTGAAAACAAATATTTCTCGCTTCGTAATCATACAGGTAGTGGGCGGCTCTCTTTTTTAACCATCTATCCATGGAGAATATACACACGGTTATGATTATTATATGATATCAAATCGACATTTTAAACTCTCGTATTTAAGGTATTGAACGAACCCGCGCCATACCGTACAAAGTATGTACACGTGCTTGGTCACGTGAGATAACAAACGCTACGTAGTATAACATTAATAAAAGTTTCGTTACATTATAGCGTATATTACAACAGCCGATAATTCATTTATATGATTGTAAATATTGTATCAGCGATAAATTCACGATAAAAAAATAATAGTTGAATTTCAAATACATACACTCGACATAACCTCAAATCACTTTAATCTCTATCTAGTTAAGTTTTAAATGAAACTCCTACCAGCAGTTGTAGCTCCTTCGAGTACTTCCAATTTGTTGTATTCACTCACGGCATGATGAATAATTAATAAATCGTAAAATCATACAAATGTCACAACCATTTTGATCAGACTACGTTTTATCCAGTTTTATTATTCCTGTAATTTTACTAAATGCTCTTTGCAAGGCATGATCGCCCCCTAGCGTTTAAACGTGCGTACATCTATGATTTAACGTGATGTTTCCGTCGGTACCATCTTTGACTCCTTGTTTAATTTAAATCAAACAAAATATGCATGTACATACTATCAGAAAAAAAATATACATACAGACATATATTTAATATAAATTAGATATTATAAATAATCAAGCGTTGAAAGAATTAAAGAATGGTTTTTATTCGCATAAAAAGTGGAAGTTTACAGTTCAATTTTACAAAATAGATATTCACATTTATATCGCATATTGCATATTGCATATGCGTTCTACGTGCGTAAAGCTTGTAGTACTATGGATAAATATCACAAATATTTTTTATATCATCTCCTTTTTTGCTTGTATTTCTCTGATTTTTCATACCTCTCGACAGATCGATTTTTGGTGCGCTTTTTTTTGTAACTCGAATGTCCGTCTTTATATTTCTCATATCTTAAATCCTCGTTACTAGAACCAGAATTCCCCCTATCCCATCTCTTTTTCTCACCGTCAGATTTCTTTTTTTGTTTGTGCTCTCTATAACTTTCCCTTTTGCTTCTGTCTCGGCTCCTATCTCTGCTTTTATCTCTACTTCTCCTTTTGCTTTCTTTTCTCCGTCTAGATTCGTATTCGTATCTTTCGCGCGAACTATCACGATATCTTTGTACCTTATACTTTTCCTTCTCTATATATTTATCCCTGTTATAAGCGTATTCTACCCTGGCTTTATTGGCGTCCTTTATACGCTCATATTTTCTGTGTTCTATTTCTTTGCTCCTAGGTTCATCCCTCTGCTTATGCTTCGAAATGACTTTTTCTAGATTCTCATTTCCGACCTCATCAGCTTCATCGTCAAAATATTGTACGCCTTTACCCTTGCCTTTCCATCTCATTTTGGCTACCGATTGCGAAAAATCAACGTGTATACGACGATCGTCGATCAATACATTGTCCATTTTAAAATACGCTTCTTCGCAACTTTTACGATCAGCGAATTCGATGAACGCATATTGCAATGAATCTCCAGTTTGCCGATCTCTAATAACTTCACAACTGAAAAAAGTAAAGAAAAAAACAATTTGATCAATATACCAAGTGTAATAGGTGTCTATCAGCAAGATTGCTAAACCATCTATACCCAATAATTTTTCCAAATCTGCTGAAAATAATTTCGAGATCGTCATCGGTCGTAACAGGATTTAGTTTACAGACAAACAGGACATTTTCAGGTGGAGCCATTTCCGCATCTGGAATATCACCCACAATTTCCAATATTGTCGCTCTTGCTTTAGCTTCCTTCTCTTTCTGCATTTCCGTGATCTCTTCGGCTGTCATACCAGCTGTGTCATCTATCACTTCGTCAGCTCCGATCCTATCGCTCTACGAATATATTTATTTACTATGATAAAGAAAATCTTGCAAATTTTAAAAACATAAAGCAAAAAGATATTATACCATTAAAACTTCTTTGGAGGGTGGTGGACTTCGATCGGGTATGATGAAACCTTTTGGATCTTCGAAAGGATCTTCCAAAATAACAGTGTGAGAGATACGTATATCCTGGTAAGGTCTGTGATCCCCATCACAGATAGTTTCATTGAACTTAAGAATAATTTCTAGTCCTTCTGTAATTTCACCAAATACACAATGTTCTCCATCCAATGATTGAAGTTCAGGTGCAAGAGTAACAAAAAACTGAGATCCAAGCATGTTGCTGCCACAATTAACCATAGACAATAAACCACTTCTATCGTGCTTTATTTTTGGCATCTGCTCTGCTTCATAATATCTTGCTTTTTCACCTAACACTATTCCATAGACACTTTCTCCACCTTTCCCAGTACTGGTGGGATCTCCGGTTTGAGCAATAAAATTGCTTTGAACAGAATGGAATAAGTTCCAGTTGTAATATTTTAATTTGCATAATTTCAAAAAATTTCGACATGCTGCAAAATATTATATATTAATAAATACTGTTATCAACAACCAAATTTCTTTCATTGAAAATTCCAATATATAATAACAAGAAAACATAACCTCTATTTTTGTTTTACACTTACTTTGTGGGCGTTCTTCAGTATATAAATCAACAGTAAAATCTCCTATAGTAGTTTCTACTACAACCGCCATGCTTTTACGGTTTCCTTATTTAGAGGCTAATTTCATTTCTGTTTATTATATTTATAGCGTCTCAATATCTCATAATATTCCTACACACATTTCCATACGACATCAGACAATATACTCATATATAAATGTATGAACATACGGATTCATCCTGTAGCCAGTGACATCTACATATGTAGTACTGAACTAAATACGTATATGTAATTATATACATATGATTTAGAATGATTCCTCATAAACTACAAATATGTATGCATTTTTCAAACGTATTACACATAATGGGGAAGAGAAATGATAACTCTTTTTTTAAATTCGTTATATCAATTATGACATATATATATATATATATACGTATATATACATGTAAAACAGGAATGAAATACAAATTATATACAATACAATTTCGCGATTAACAAATCTTTTTATCTCTTTTTTTCTAGTAACATTGACCGTGAACAAACAAGTTTGTGCTTATAGGCATCAGGTACGAGAGCATTTAAGGCTATATGTGTTATTGCTGCGGTGAAACCCCAAACACGGTGTTTCCCTCCTAAATAAACCGGTAAAGTGTAGTTTTCACGGAACTGAGTAAACCGACACACTGAAAGATCGCAGAGATTTTTTAAGCTGAGAAAAAAAGCTTCTTCTACTTCGTTTACATTAATTTGAAGCTTTTCTGGATCAATTTCACCGATATAGCCGAAAACTGGCAACACCATGACGTTCTTTTTATCAATCATGTTACCGGAGACCCAAACGTCGATTTTCTCCCTTGGAATTTTAAGTTCTTCCCATGTTTCACGTAGTGCAGTTTCTTCCAGGCTGCGATCTTCTTTGTCGTGCATTCCACCGGGAAATGAGACTTGTCCACGATTCGAAGTTAATTTGGTTGATCTTAAGGTATACAAGAAACCAAGTTCTCCTTTGTGCATGCATAATGGCACTAAAACAGCGGCCTGCGGAATCGCATTACCATCTACCTGTGGTACTCTACTGGCCTTGAACTTCTTGATAAAAGATTTCCGATTTTTCTCACTAAGCACAACTTCTGGTTTCAAATATTCCAGCCTGATCGTATTTAAGCCTTGTTGGGTTTCCGTCGACTTTTTTGTAAAGAAGAAACATTTTTTTAGTGCGATATTACGATGACAATCAATGGTATCGAAGCGCGGACATTTTAATCGTTTTCGTACATTACATGCTAAAAGAAGCTGATTAAACATATCTCTGAAATGTTAATAATTCAACAGCAGTGACATTTCTTTTCGAATGCTAAAAATAAAGCCAAAGAAACGAATAAAAAATTTCGTATATTCAATGTTAATACATTTTGCTTTCGCCACCATTATTTGGAAATAAACGAATGTTCGCGAAAGAAACGCCATCTGGTATACAAAGAATGAAGCAAGGGAATATATGACAACAACTTTCACATGAAAGAAAAATACTTACAAAACAACGCTGTAAACAGCGTAAAGAAAAGGAATAGAGTTTCATTGATGCAAGTTATATCCCAGAAATAATTTCTACGTTACGTATGATGAGAGATCAGAAATCGTGAGAAAGAAATGCGGTCTACCTAAAACGTAGCTAGCCTTGATGCTCAATTTATCAAGAATCTCTTGCAATATGCCTACCTACCATTATGATGATTTTATGCACAGCTACTAGATGTCCGATCAATCGGATTTAAACGATCTCTTTTTTAAGTATGCTAATCGATGTATCGATCATATGTAATGTTAGTCTCCTAACTCGTGTTTATATCATCTTATCTTATTTTTGTACATTTTGTTATTATTACGTATTCAATTTTGAACATTTCATACACTTACTAATCGAAGGATGTCTTCTGTAATAATTATTAAACAAATTTTTAATCGCTTGCAAAATCCATCATTCTTAGTTATTTAATGGCAATTAAAATATTTACTGAATCATGCATATATATGTGTTTTTTTTACTCGTCATTTAATTCTCATTAAATTTCTTAAAATCACAGAAAACAGGAAGAAACTAAATATTACCTTTCACAATTGATATGATATTATGTATTACGAAAGACCGATGCAAAGAATGATGCTGAACGTCCGGTTGCTGTCCAAATTAACGTTTCCCTGAATATATGTACATACATGGCTAAGGAACAGTCTATTATCTGTCACGAAATGCACATCATCTGGATTCAAAAATCTCGAAGATGTTCTTTCATAGTATATTGCAGTATAGGTTCTAATTCAATTTTTAGTAGTTAGTTTACCAATTATTGTCAATTTTCAAAATGTAAAATCAATTTATCATATATTATTCCAATCATGTTAATATGAAAATTTGATTCTTAAGCTTCAACTTTCACAATACATTGCGAATGCATTGTGCATGTTAATTTATTATTTAACCGTGACCTAGATCACAACGTACAAACAATGTGCAAATTGAATTTTGAAAGCATTTCTCGTTTCTACGAAAATTCTAATGTTCTTACGTTTCGAGATTTTTATCTTGTTGCGACGAATAAATCCATAGTAACGATTGAAAGAGTCTTTGCCCCAAGGCTAGAATACATTCGAATTGATTTAGGTGGTAATGCGTCGAAATACAAGCAAGTAATGTATTATAAATCGATTTATGAGGAATGGTAAACTTCTAGAAACCCATTCCGATATTTCATTTCAGTTCTATAACAATTACGCAACAAATAGATGTGTTATAATATTACATATGTATATTGATACAAAATTTAATTACAGTACGAACGATGATAGCAGATAGTAATAATGGCAATAATAAGTTCTACAATGTTTTTCAATTTGTTAATTGTAGTAATAGTATAGAAAAAAAGTGAAGTTCAGTCGATTTTAATGTTTATTTACGTGAACTAGCTGTTAGCCGGAATTAATTTGTATTAATTTATACATAATATCTATGAATACCACTGATAATTTGTAGTGAAATTAGATAACGTACATTCAGGTGTTAAGCATTTTATACTATATAGAGTTCGAGGAACTGACATTTACTGATTGACGATTATATGTAGTTATTAATCAGAGGTCACTTAATTATGATCTTTATTCGTGACTATAGTTATGACCTTCCTCTATCAATAAGTTCAGGGATCAAAAAATAAGTCGCTTAGTTTTCTATATTTCGTATGATTTTGCAGTTTAAGAATATGTATCGTGTTTCGAGTAAACATTCCTGAGAAATTGAAGCGGGAGCCGAACAACACCGAGAATAGCCGAACGGCCCTGGATCATTCGATGCATTTAGGATTGTGATTACCAATGTCGCCATCATGCTGCGTCTTTGCGTGCTGCGTGCCACTGGTAGAGCGCAGTTCTAGTCGCGTCGTTCGTTCAGTGAAACGTGATCGTTCGCCGCCTATGTATCTTTGTAGACTGTTTTGGACAGCAACATAAAATGTACCAATATGAATAATACAGGCAATAAGCAATCCTAACAAAACTACGTGTTGACATTAAAATACAGTTTAAAGTAATCGTTCGATATCGACTGTGTTTGTAAGCGGGTTATGTATTGGTTTTACGTGTTTTACCGAGGCCACCGTCGAACTTTGACAGACGCTAGCATGTTACGTCTAAACGTGATAATCTTTGTGCTAGGTGCTTGGAATCTTATTAACGCAGTAAGTTAATTAATCACAAAATTACGACGTTATGAATATCGTACAAATAATTCATCGTCTATACCACACCCTGGTATCGTAAAACATCTCTCATTCGTGACGTCATCTCGGCCTATCCTCGTGAAAATTTGCCGTTGATATCGTCGCCGCGGCTGTTGCATTTGTCCAAAGAAGTCCATTAAATTTAATTATACCTTTGCCTTATGCGTTAAGGGGACATTAACTGATGTCACTTGATCTTTATTTGCCGTGATGAGATCAATGCAGATCTTTTTAACTGCTCTTATTTTAAAATCAATGTTCCTGTTTAAAAGAATTCACAAAATTTTCTTTCTAGATTAACGTCATACTTTTTGTTTACATTAACTTTTTACAAAATGTTTGTGTGCTTCGAAAAATGTTATTTAAGACCTCAAATTGTATAAATATATTTTCTGATAAAAAGCAATTTCTTGAAAAATGAATCATGAGTTGAAACAAGGTAATAGTTTATTTTTGTTATCATTTGTTATAATAAAAGATATGATAAGTAAATAAGGAATAATGATTTGTAAATGCAAGAGAGTAGATAAACAGATACTTTATTTCTTTATCAATGTAATGTAATTAGGATGATTAATTTACAACACATAATAACTTTATACTTAATAATAGTCCTATCTCTTATCAAATGATTGCACTATGAAAGAATTTCAATATCTTTATGCATGATCTCATACTGCTTTCATGGCAGTGATTCATTACTTATTAATATTGTATAGTTAACGGAATAATTTAAATTCAATAAAAATTAGATTGAATTGAAAAATTTAAATAATTTAAATTGATATGTTTTCGATTAATATTTTTGCTTTAACTATCAAGAAATTAGAAATACATTTTGAAGCAATATTTAAAATGTATTTTAAAATGTATTTTGTTAAAAGAAAAGTTGTTTAATATTTGTCAATAGGTATCTGCAACACAAGATGGTCAGTGTATTTGGTATGGAGAATGTTACACAGACATATATATGCACAAAAAGAATTGCCCTTATACAGGACCAGCTAAGTTATTGGATAATGAAGGTCAAAAACTATTAGCTAAAAATTGCCCTCATTTAATGATTGATTCTGGAAATGGGATTAATACCTGCTGCGATACAAATCAGTTAAAAACAATGGATCAAAATATTAAGCTAGCATCTAATTTTTTAAACAGATGTCCTAGCTGTTTGGATAATTTAGTAAAGCATTTCTGTGAATTTACTTGTAGCACAGTACAAAGCAAGTTTATCAACGTTACAGAAATACAAACAGAGAAAAGTAATTTGATTATTTAACAATGTTTCTGTAAATATAAAGTCACTGTAACATGTATTGAATAATAATATATAATTTTTTTTTAGATGTAAAATATGTCAATGGCATAGATATATATATAACAAATAAGTATTTGGAAGGTACATTTAATTCCTGTAACAAAGTATCAGTACCTAGCACTGGACAATTAGCAATGGATTTAATGTGTGGCATATGGGGAGCTAGTAGATGTACCACATTAAAATGGTTCCATTATATGGGTGATGCAGCAAACAATCAATATGTACCATTTCAAATTACATATAAAAATACTGATGAACCTGTAGGTTCATTTATTCCTGTAGACCCTAAAATTACTCCTTGCAGTAAAGCATTAAATGTAAGTATTTGTAATTAACTATAATATAATTTAATTAGCTATAAATAAATTAAGTTTAATTGGTTTTCATATACTATATCTATATGATATATGATGTATACTATACAAATACATATTAATTAAATTATGAAGTTAGTATAAATCAAACTACAAACATGAACATTTTTTAAAGAATTTGTAATTTGACCTTTTCTCTGAATTAATGAAATTAACTGAATATGTTCTGTATGTGTAGAAAAATACTCCAGCATGCAGTTGTGTAGACTGCGAAGCCAGTTGTCCAGTACCACCATCACCACCTCCCTTACCAACACCTTTCACCATTTTTGGCTATGATGGCTATGCTGTAATGATGATCATTACTTTTGTGTGTGGTTCAGCTCTTTTCATCTTATCCATTGTATGCTTCAATAATAGAAAACAAATTGGTAAGAAACTTCATTTATTGTTTAAAGATATTTATTCAGAAAAAAAACATCTCATTCTTTGTATATTTGTGAAGGAAATTGCTAAATTTATTGTATTATGGAAATTGCAGTGTGAAATGCACTTTTATCCCTCAAACTCTGTACCATATTTTATTCAATAATAGTTTACACAATACTGTTTTTACCTTGCATTAGTGACTAATTTTGTATGTAATTGTCACTTACATTGTTTTAAAGAGAACAAGTACACTTCAGTTCAAATTATCTTAATATTTAATCCATATCATTGACCTTTCTCCTTGATACAGGATTATTTTTATTGCTGTGTTTCTTCTGTATTATCTTATTCTTTGGTTGTGGTTTAAGAATTTATTTTATAAATTTTGCACTATGCTTGGTTTGATGAACATTTTTTTTTATTTTTTCCCTCGATTAATAATTTATAATTGTGGAGGAGCAGATATATATGACAATTAAAACAATATTAAAAATAACATCAAAACATTTTGACACTCATTGTTTCATTGGCAGATGCTTATATTACAATGAACGGTAGAAATAAAAATATCAACTATTTTTATTATTCATTTCTCATGACAAATATAGCATCATGAATAAATAAGATAATTGTATGAAATTGAAAAGATTTGATTTAGAATCATCAGTTGTATGTATGGTGTGCGTATATGTATAGTTGCACGAGGTGAGGAAGTAGGAAGGCAGGTGGGTAGACGCCTAGCCGCAGGGTTACACCACCCAGGAGATGGTGCTCGTATTGCTCTCGCCGCAGACCAGGAAGACAGCCCACTTCAATCTAAACGTTCCAGTACGTTCCTATCAAGTGTATCTTCAATATGTGGACTTGTGCTTGATCCTTAATTTCTTTTTCATTACTGTATATCGTTTTGTTGTTATGGTATTATGCTTGGTTATCATCCTCATCATTTGTGCTTCGTCATTTTCCTGAGTAAAGAACTTTCCCTTTATTTCTTACTTATGTATTGTTACTATGTATTGTCATCATTAAAGTATTTCCAAATTTCTCCATATTAATGTTTCTCAAAATGTATGCAGTATGTTGTGGGAACATATTCTAAAATTAGTGAACAGAATAAGTAAATCAGTTTATTAAATATTTGTTATATCACTGTTGTAAACATTGCATAATATTTCGATTCAAAGCATATATGGTATTTACTAGGAACTTTTATACTTCCATAATTAATATTCATTTTATTTATCATACGGAATAAGTTAAATTTAAAATGTTTCTATATTTTTACATTTATTTAATTTTATATTTTACACTTTTGATGTTCTACATTCTTTAATAGAAGTATTCAAAACATTATGGTTGCCTGCAATATATTTGATATTTAAAATTTTAAGTTGTTGAACTGAACCAATTATTGTTTGTTTTTTTCTATTTTTATATTAATTATTTCTATTTTATATTGTTTTAGTACAAAATTTATATGATATTTCAACATTTTCGTTGCAACATTTTTATTCTGTACAACTGAATGAATAGTTTGCTTAATGTATCTGTTTACAGCACACTATTTACAATTTATTTCACTTACTGCAGCACTTTTTGGACATATACATTACAATATGCTCTTTTCCGTAACGCAAAAAATTTTATAGGTGTGATATCTGCAGATGATTTGCCGAGCGGATTCGACGATGAAGAACAATCAACATTCATCGAAAGATTAGGTGCAGGCACCGACAAACTGTTAGCAGAATTCTTTTGTTGGTGGGGTACAGGTATGTGATCATTTCATTAGATAATGTTACAAAAGTATTATATTTCAATAACAGTTAGAAGTATTCAATTTCTTTCTTTAGCATGCGCGTCACGACCGTGGTTTGTCCTTTTCGTTGGTTTTTTATTTATCATTAGTTTGGGACATGGAATAAAATATATACACGTTACCACTGATCCGGTTGAATTATGGGCTGCTCCACAATCTCGATCACGAATTGAAAAAGAATATTTCGATCAACATTTTGAACCATTCTATAGAACTGAACAAATAATTATAACATCAATTGGTTTGCCGAACGTAAGTTTTGATCACTGGTAGAATAAAATTATTTTTTAGCAATATATAGAAGACATACAGCTATATCAATTATTTTTAGATTGTACATAATACATCCAATGGTCCAGTTATCTTTGGTCCTGTATTTAATGATACCTTCCTCAAAACTGTCTACAAATTACAAGAAGAAATAAAGAAGATAACAACTCCAAATAATTATACTTTAGCAAATATATGTTTTGCTCCATTAACCAATTCGTTTACGGGACCGCCAACAGTATCACAATGTGTCATTCAAAGTATTTGGGGATATTGGCAAGACAGTGTAGAAGCTTTCGATTACACTACTGTGGATGATGATAATTTTACAGTAAATTATTTAGATCACTTCAGAGTTTGTTCGCAGTAAGCTAATTTGATTATAGAGCATCATACTAGTATTAAGATATATATCTCTTTGCCAACAATTTTTTATTATATTTTATTCTCAGAAACGCATATAATCCTGAATGTCTGGCACCGTATGGTGGTCCTGTGGAACCAGCAATTGCAGTTGGGGGATTTTTATCACCAGGTCAAGATCTCCAGAATCCTTCATATGAGAAAGCCACAGCAGTAATTTTATCTATACTAGTAAATAATTATCATAATAAATCCAAGTTACATCCAGCAATGGAATGGGAAATGAGGTGACTAAATTACATAGAATGAAAAAGAATATTTAAATGTTTATTCTTCATTATTTAAGTAAGTGATATTGTAATTTTAGTTACGTCAAATTTATGAAAAATTGGATAGCAACAAAGAAACCAGCATTTATGGATATTGCTTTTACTTCAGAGCGTTCAATAGAAGATGAATTGAATCGTGAATCTCAATCAGATGTTTTAACTATTCTTGTCTCATATATTATTATGTTTGCATATATTGCGATTTCTCTTGGGCAGATAAAAAATTGCAGTCGACTTTTGGTAAAAATGACAAAAGAAAAAAATTCAAAATCAGATATGGTATCGCATATTTATTTTACCGATATATATCTAACATTTACTTCTTTATTTTTAGATTGATTCTAAAATTACTCTTGGCCTTGGTGGTGTACTTTTGGTATTGGCCTCTGTTGTTTGTTCTGTTGGTTTATTTGGTTTTGTTGGCATTCCGGCTACGCTCATTATTATTGAAGTAATACCATTCCTTGTCCTTGCTGTTGGAGTAGACAATATTTTCATACTTGTTCAAACACATCAAAGGGAAACTCGTCGTCCTAATGAATCAATACCTGAACATATCGGTCGTATTCTCGGTCAAGTGGGACCAAGCATGTTGCTTACTAGTGTGTCAGAAAGTTGTTGTTTCTTCCTTGGTAAGTATTGAAAAGATTCACATGTATTAAGTATGAATTAAGGAACGTCGAGTATAATATGCTGAAAATATTATGTTCCTTTAGGTGGATTATCTGATATGCCTGCCGTTAAAGCTTTTGCTCTATATGCCGGTATGGCATTATTGGTAGATTTTGTGCTACAAGTAACCTGTTTTGTTAGCTTATTAGCACTAGATACCGTTCGTCAAGCAGTATGTATTAATAAAATTGAATAGTATATATCCCATAACAAAAGTTTAATATAATTGACATTTTTATATATTTTTTAGAACAACAAACTTGATGTATGTTGTTTTATTCGTGGATCGAAGAAAGACGACGGGGAGGAAGTAGTAAACGGAATTTTGTATAAACTTTTCAAAGTTGTGTATGTTCCACTATTGTTGAAAAAATGGGTGCGTGCATTTGTTATGATAGTATTTTTTGGATGGATTTGTTCAAGCATTGCGGTTGTTCCGCACATTGAAATTGGTCTAGATCAGGAACTTTCTATGCCTGAAGATAGTTTCGTCTTGAAATATTTCAAAGTAAGTAATATAATATTTACACCAATGAAAAACACAAATACTTAAGAAATGGTTATAATATTTTCTTCTTTCCTTTTCAAGTTTTTAAATAGTTACTTATCTATTGGGCCACCAATGTACTTTGTTGTAAAAGAAGGATTAAATTATTCTAACAAAGATATACAGAATCTTGTATGTGGCGGTCAATATTGTAATAACGATTCGGTATCGACTCAAATATTTATAGCATCAAAACAATCAAATAGGTAATTGTTACATTTATTGTATAAATTATATTGTATCGAATCATAAAACAGACTTATTAAAATAACTGCCTATTTAGGACATACATAGCAAAACCTGCATCATCGTGGCTAGATGATTATATCGATTGGTCTCAATTGTCGATGTGTTGCAAATATTTTGTTTCAAATGATTCTTTCTGTCCGCATACAGGTATAAAATTGAATTTTCTTGTAATATCTCATAATATTGGAAAGAAAACGATAATATATATTTTATATTTTCAGGATCTAGTAAATATTGCTCTTCGTGTAATATCACCACAAATAATATTGGAAGACCTATACCAACAGACTTTGAACGATATGTATCATTTTTCTTGCAAGATAATCCTGATGAAATGTGCGCTAAAGCAGGTCATGCTGCTTATGGTCACGGTGTTAACTATGTTACTGACCTTGAAACAGGCCTGTCGAAAGTCGGGGCGTCCTATTTTATGGCTTACCATACTATATTAAAAACATCTGCCGATTATTACGAATCGATGAGAGCTGCAAGAGCTATATCAGCAAATATAACAGAGACGATTAACAATTATTTAAAGAGTATCGGTGACAGTTCAACTGTTGAGGTGTTTCCATACAGCATATTTTATGTTTTTTACGAGCAGTACTTAACAATGTGGCCAGACACGTTATATAGTATAGGGATATCCTTAATTGCTATTTTTGTGGTAACTTTCCTTTTGATGGGATTGGACATATTTTCCTCTGTTATTGTTGTAATAACCATTATGATGATTGTCGTTAATATTGGTGGTTTAATGTATTGGTGGCACATAACATTAAATGCAGTATCTCTCGTTAATCTTGTTATGGTAAGCATATCGAATTTCAGATTTTAAACATAGAATGTCATTAGGAAAGTAAACAATGTACTTCTTCTGCAGGCTGTTGGTATTGCCGTTGAATTTTGTAGTCATTTGGTACACTCCTTCTCAGTATCAGTAAAAACAACACGTGTTGAAAGGGTTGCTGATGCATTGACAAATATGGGAAGTTCAATTTTTAGTGGTATCACTCTTACGAAGTTTGGTGGAATTATAGTACTCGGTTTTGCTAGAAGTCAAATCTTTAAGGTAGGTTTTAATAATTACGTTTATTTCTGTTGTCCTTATATATATATATTATTCCTGTTTTATAATAAAACTAATGTTATTGTTAAAAAAATCTTCAGGTATTCTACTTCAGAATGTACCTGGGTATTGTGTTGTTTGGAGCTGCACATGGTTTAATATTCCTGCCAGTATTATTAAGTTACATTGGTAAGATTGATTTATTAGTTATGGTTTTATTATCATATTCTCGCATTAAAATCAAATTTCCATATAAATCAAATTAAATTCCTTAAAACACCAGTGCCACTTAACATAGTAAAAAATAAGTTTAATTTTCATATCCCTAGACATTAGGAAGTACAATCGACATACAAGAAAGTTGTGCTCTGCAGACAAAGTATATGGTCCCTTACATCTTTTTGCTTCACTATTAACATTTGTACATATTTGTTTTCGTTCGCATGCCAACTTAGACATTTGTCTTTAAGTATTGGCGACCTTCTAGTAATTTCTATTCGAAAGAACTAAAAAAAAATAGTACAGTAACAACTTAAGAGAGCTTTGGTCATGGCTTCTGGTGGTTCTAGGCACACCAATGAACAGAGAAAAGTTAGCAAATCACAAGAGAGCAATGCAAGGAAATCTGGACAACGTACAGGAGACTTCCTTGAATCATCGCGTAAGCAAACTCAATTCTCCTCCCACACCCACCACAAGCACACCTACGTTCAGAGTGCTTGAATATGAAAGATAGGTACGCAGGATACACATATATTTACACTTTCTTTCGTATCATTACAATATTTCTATCTTTGTTCGACGTGATATTCAACACAGCTTTATGCAACACCCGGCTTTATTTCAAAATTAGTCTATAAAAACAGTATTTAGTTATGGTTACGTCAAACTAGTATTGTAAATATTTCTGACACATCGAATGGTATTTGGTGCACTTACTTAACAGATACTCAAAAGTGCAAATACTATAAGCTTCTTTCTGAGATTTCTTTATTACGACGCAATCTGTGTATGTCGATGAGTGTGGGATGGGATATATATATCTATCGATTTCTACGAAAGTATACTGCTTTGTTAACGTAATTTTCCTTTCATTGTTTCAATAACTATAAATTAGTTGCAAAACTCCTCTTTTCTATTTCATGCGTTTCACGAATGCTCTTGTGGTATAATTGCCATTGCGTGTATTATAAAATGAAGTACATATCACGAATGCTATTGGTAATCTGATTTAATTACATAAATATAATTGGCGATGGAAGTAGTTGTTAGCTTTTTGATCGTGTTAAGTTATTTTGCAATATCATTTAAAAGAGGGATATGGAAAGATGGAAAGATGTATTGCCACTGGTGAATAGATCTCATGTCTTCCTCCTTTTCAAACATATCATTATTTTTGTTCTCTTTTTCTGTTAAATATTATTTGTATCGTAATTTATTTGTTTAACATGCTTTTAGTCAGCTACGATATATAATGGATATCGAATTGAAGACTCAAGTTATGTCTATTTTTTATTATTATTTGCAGGCGTGATGTCGCGCCGAGGGCGTAGAAAAGCCCACGAATGTGCCAGCAGGGCTAGAAACGAATCTAGGAGTCAAGTGTGTGGGCCTGACTCTCCTTTACTCCAAAATGACAACAATCAGTACCCAACCACTTCCTACGCCAGTGTGAACTCCATAGAGCAGTTACATCAAGTGACTTTTTAGCATTAATCGTTATCCGAATTAACTCATAAAATGACTTTTATACTTAGAGAGACTGAACATAATCTGTTTGTATAATACAGAATTATTTTTACTATATATGTATGATCAATAATTTTTTCTTTTTTTAAAGTTCATTAGATTTGCGTCTGAATGGTGATTGAGAATCATGTAATCGATGCGAACTATGAAGTTCACGTCTGGTATATTTCGTAACTAGGAAGAAAAATTTCGTATCTTGTTGTTACTATTAACATAATAAGATTGTGTTATATTTAAGATATTTAATTATAAAAGAACGTTTCATAATTTTACATCATTCTATTTCTAAAGCTTTAAGATTTATGGGTATAATATCTGAAATGGTGCAATTGATCAAATCAATTGGAAGTGTCAAGAGATATTGTAATATGATTTTAATTAATCTTAATTTTATGTTTTCCGGTATTTTTTCAGTGGAAATGCGTAAATCTGTGTTGCTTGGCAAATGGTAAATGTACCTGCATTTTTATCGTGCTTTATCTCTATTTGTGCATTTTGTCATTGCGAGGTAATATTAGGTTCCGATATAGGTGTCGTATAATGCAGGTTTCGAATAAACCAATTCGACGGTAAGATTTGTATATCATATCAAAAGATCTAATATAAACAGCGTATTCCTTTTAATATCTTTTCGAATACTTTGCATAATATGACTCGAAATTTCATCTAAAAATATTAACCGTCCATAATTGAGATGAAATATCGAATATGTACAAATTTGAATTTCGTATTGTATAAATCGTTAGAGAATTATATATACATATATGTAAGCCGTAATTCTCAACGTAAGTAGATTTAGATTAACAGCTTAAAATTCGTGCGGCATCCATATCGGAGTACATTTTACCCTGATTTTCTTTCCATATAAGCGATAAGTACTCGTTGTTTCTTATATATGGTTGATATTAGTAACAGTTTCCAAAAATATGTTTTTAGTTCAAACCAAGCATCCGGAAACTATTTCGTATTCCCTTTATTTTTCTTTTCTTTTTATAACCGATAAATATTTTAAGCAAAGTTTTTTATTTGATTTTGTTTTGTCTGCAATCTTATTGGATATGGGTAATATTAAACAAGTCACAGCAAATATCTAAGTACTGAAAGGAAAAGGCAATGACAAATTATTATTTTTTACTATGCAGTAGCCACTTGGTTTTAGTACGTTTCGTTCTTACAATTTGCCTAATTAATTCTACGTAATTAAGACATTCGATAAATGGAAAAAACAGGTAGTTAGCCTTATTACTAGAAGTTAAATGATATAGTCGTATTAGTGCTTAATTTCTTTTGCGTGCTTCATCGGTGTAAAGTGTCTCCTAAGAGTTGTACGTTTCTGCTCAATATCTATAACAAATTTAAACAGTATTGCTTTTTCATATGAGAAGTTGAACATAGAAAAATGTTCGGATAGCTTGATTGCATCGAAACGATATCAACGTCCTTTATAAATGTGGATATTTCCTGTTGCGAGTTGAACTCGAACATGTTTTCTAAATTATTTGTATACGAATAACAATTTTTATACTGACAACAAAAGAATACGTAATGCAATGTTGCAAAAAATCTCGTTAGTTAAATAATAGATGATTCGTTGGCGATTGTTACGATATTATGCTATGTATATACACAGGTAAAATGATATTCTTTCATATAAATCTATGTTTGTAAATCCGGTTGAGTATTCCTTACACATCAAATTAGTATTCAAGCATAGTTAAAGGCATGTCCTATATATATACATGGTTAACGAAAAAGAAGTACTATGACTGTTAAATAAAAGGTGCCATAATTTGGCAATAAGTATGTAAAATTATACTTGGGTTCATTCATATGTCAAAATGTCATAAACATATCATTGCAAAATCTTCAGTATTAAATTTTTGTGACGAGCAAAGCATGGCGATACTACCAAAGAGATGTCCGATCAACACGACGATACTGTGTTAACACGTAATATGAATAAAAATTTTTCTGTTTGTACAATACAAGTGTCTTGTGTATTCTTTATATAGAACAGATTTAACAAGCGTGGAAGAACAGTGATGGCAAGTATTTCTTATAGACCAAAGATTTTACAATAAAATAGTGGATTTATTGTGTATCATACATCTTACATAAATTAATAATAATAATTAAATACAACAGGATTGTCTTTTGTACGTGCAACGTGAGAATCGTCATTCATTCCGAAACATATGTATTTAGTTAATCCATCGCATGCAGAGGACCAAACAGATGAACTGCTGGACAATTTTCGTCCGGGTTGCCAAGGAATTGCGCGTACAATTCTTGATAACGCGATAAAGTTAGTCCTCCGCGCCTTCGGTCATCATCCTGCGAATGAATAAACTATTGAACAAGATAAGAAACGAAGAAGTTCTTCGAACTATGTAGCATTTATATTCCTATGTTAATGGAAGCATAAAATATTGTAGGATTACGCGAATGTTAATTTATATTAAGAGTATAATCAAATCGAAATTGTATAATAGTTTGTTCTACAAAGACCTTTAATGATTGGTACATGCTTCCGTTGACTACCGGAAATAAATTACAACCATCAAACTTGGCAAATTGTCAAGCTATTGTTCTTTATGTTAAATTTAAAATTAATTCAATTGTATCCGTGACTTTATTAATTCTTTTCTTATCTACGATACTGCCAAAATACATTTTACTTATAGATTTTCTAAAACTATTCCTAAAAGATAATCTTATGTTCCCCAAACTAATAAATTTCAGATCAGATTTATCAGATTGAATGTATCAAAAGCAGTTCTATGTATAGATGCATTACAACAGAAAGGTTACATAGCAGATAAGATTAGGCGATCTTTAAATCGTTACCCCTCAATGTGATTTGTAACATGATCTTACATTAAGAAGATTTTGGTAGGCTTCGTCCAAAATATTTACGTTGTCTACGGGAATCCTTGTGACGCAATTATAGCGAAATTCATCGGCAGCGATTACACCGTCGTCTAAAAACGAAAGAATAACGTATTACTGATACATGGCAAACAAACTGGATGAACGACGAATCGATTTATGTATGTACACACCATTTAAATCTACTATTTTAAAATGACTGTCGATAAACATTTTCATCGCTTGTGGGAAATCTTGATACTTTCGTCCGACGCAACTTCTTTGTACTGCTTCTTTGAACTCCTCGATAGTTACAATACCATCCTGAATAAAAAAATGCAAATGAAATATTGGTAGAAGCAATCTAGCATTTTATTGATCTTACTTTATTGAAGTCGGCGAGCTCTGCAATTTCTTCCCACAAAGAAAGCATAATGTGCAGATTTTCCTGATAACGACCGTAACTGAATTCTCCTTTTCCCTCGATCAAAGTCATCTTAAGAGCCATGCATTCGAAATCGTGTTTCTCCAATATGCCATTGTTATCCGTGTCTGAATATGGTAAACATTGTGAAAATTACCGATTGTTAGTCGAGTTCATATTGGCGCAAAATATAAAAGCCAATGTGTGTATAGCAGCCAATTAATCAATTGGATGGTGCCAATTTATTTTTAAGGAAATCTTGTTATTGTATAGCTGGATGCGCTCCAAATATTTCACTTTTTGGCAGAGGTCGACATTCATCACCAAGTGCACGACCCCCAGATGCATCGTTAGATCTAATTCGTATTTTACATTCAAAGGATAATCGTTACGAAATTTCATCGATCGCTCGATTGAATCAATTATCGATTTTATTCGCGTATCGATATTACGACTTTGTGTTATCGACTTTTCTCTTATACATCGATTATTACGACCTCTTACGAACCAAATTATCAAATATCCATGTCTGTTAAACTCCGAATTATGATTCGGATCGATTAAGATCAACGAAGAACGCACCATTTTTTGTAAATAGACTAGTTCATTATAATGTAATATGTTATTAAGTTTGTGATTGTTACAACGTCATAGGGTGTTAATGATACGATGTTTGCATACAATCGGGACACTTATTAAGCAGAATGTTGGGAAAAAGATCAAGCAGATTGTTCCATAAAACAAATTAGAGCTAAGCTTAAATTTGGCATCAACCAATTGCAGGCGTTACGAAGGTGGCATGGTATACTTTAAAGTCAACCTACATCCTAAACATGCATGACAGTCTCGAAGCCAACAGAATTATTTGTTCGTTCCGTTTCGTTTTTTTAGAACTCAAGTACAAAACTCCTTATTTTATATTCCGTACATAGAAACCTGTTAGTACGTACAACTTCACTTTGAACAGGGATCAATGGTCGATACATATTTTATGTACTTTTCCTTTTGTGATGATGCTGAAAGGAGGAAGTCCCACAAGGATCTATCAGTTTCACAGAAATCACACATTAATATTTTTATTGATAATTGGACAATAACAGCACTCTGATAAACATGCTCTCAACTTAAAGACAATAATAACATTATTTGTGCAATAGCCAAGGTACGATCACGCACACTCTATCGAAAATAACCACGTACTAACCGTAAAGAAATCTTACAATGAAATCTACTCGATTGTTCCAGCTGTAGGCCATTATCCGATAAGTCTTTCTGTCAGTAGCAATCTTATTTCTCTTTTTTCGCCACCTTTTTTTCCTTTTTGATCGCGCGTTACTTTCTTCCTCGCAATATATTTATCGGAAACGAATCGATCGGATGTATAAAGGTAATTAGAACGCAA
Organism: Bombus affinis; assembly: GCF_024516045.1. Taxonomy (NCBI): domain Eukaryota; kingdom Metazoa; phylum Arthropoda; class Insecta; order Hymenoptera; family Apidae; genus Bombus; species Bombus affinis. Next base: position 2,283,851 of record NC_066349.1, on the reverse strand, counting down.
GATTATCTTGCTGTCGTCCGAATGCGAGGGAAGACACAAGGGGTAACCGCGAGATAGCTATGAAGAAACTGATTCGAGAGGATGGTGGTTTTGCACTGAATTCGAGTCGAGTTTCCTCGAGTTGTAGCTAAGTTTAGAGTACCCCTCCTTAGAGAAGGACGACATGGTAATACGGCTCACGACACAGAGAAGGGGCTCAGGTGGTGCCGGTGCCGGTGTCACCATGACACAGTCACCGAACTTGCCTGAAAGTAAATCGCTTTCGCCAGCTTTCATCGGTCGCCGTCTCTTGTTCGTGCTTATCTCCCTTCTTTTTCTTTGTTTAGTCGAGACAATTTCATCGATTGACAATATCATACGATATTTCTTTAGGTTTCGTCTGTTTTTACATCGTTGAAGCTAACCAGTGAAAGCTGTGGCATAAGAAAATATCGTAATTAATTCAAAATCTATGTACATATTACATAAATGATCAAAATGCAATCTATCTAGAAGAAATGATTGCATCGTATAAGTTTATAAGGTAATAATGATTTGATCTTTTTCTACCGAAGGCAATTATTACCTTACACAATGCAACAATTACACAAATATCAGAAAAGTTGCCATCTCTGCTAAATCATAAGTTATATCGTTCTTTGATGACAGTTAATTAGGACTTCCTGTCAACATCAGGTCTGACAAACGTCATTCGTGTTATTTATGCTCCAGTTTACACGCAGACAGTTCTATGGTAATGCGAGAAGCCTTTTATTTTTTGGGAAGAGAAACGAAATACAGAGATAAATGGTCCATTTCTAAAACGATAAAGTTAACGAGTTGATGCACATTGATCATGACATTGATTTATACAAACTAAGCGAAGTTACGATATTCAAGGCTAACGGAACAGCTATTACAGTACAAAGTAGCGATTAGGAGCGAGAGGGAGATCTTTTAAATATATCTCCGAATTGTACGCAAGCAGAATCGTCATCTGGAACAGATTGACCACGTCGACAAAGTTGCCTAGCACGTGTGTTTTCACGCTCCGACCTTCTGAAATCCCAATGCTCGTCAAGACAGATCAGCTAAACAGAGATGTATACATGTCTATTGTAAAACAATAAATTTATTGTAGCATTGCATCATCGTTCGTTTGGCTCGCCAAAGAAAATCTGTTTCTCTCTGTGTTTAGACGTGAAATGTTGAAAATCGTTCCTCGTGCTTTCTCTAATTTTCGACCGTTGCGTCCATGGTCTCGCTTTTACGACAGCGTGCATTATATTGGAAATAAAACTAGACACAGTATGTTACATATAAATTGTCTGATAATCGAATCGCAATGAATTTGCGAGTTGTACAGTCCATACACAACCGTTGTTCTACATTTCCCGATCTACACTTAGTGAAAATAAGCGAGGCGGAAGATGAACGGGCAAAGCGAATACTCATCATATAAGGCACGGTTCTGGAAGGAGGTGTCAGTTGGAAAGTGCGAGCTCTCGTACGAAGAACGAGAAACGGAACGTTTCGGTCTGAGCGATCGACATGAAATCGAAGCTGCGTTCTCTGTTCCTGCTCGCGCTCTTCTTTTCCGGTGAGTCTCGCGATTCATTTGTTATTTCAAGATCGACCGCGATCATCGCCCGCTTTCTGTATGATTTATACGCTAGACGTTGATCCATCGTGATTCAACGAGACAATTTCAACTTGGGAAAATCTTTGATTGCTACCAGTGTTCGTAAGATTCCTATCTCTCAAATGCAGCATCGAATACCTTCGAAACGGATAAGCTTCCGCGGTCAAACCGCGACGTATACCGGAAGTTTCACTTCCGTTTTTGCGACTCGGTGAAAATATATCGGGGCAAATAACAAGATTTCTCTTCCAGAATGATTGTTTCGATGATTCGAAGGGAGTCGTGAAAGTTTTATAACATAGAGTTGGCTAGTTAGACCAGTTGTTTCGTTGCAAATTTGGAACAATACGCAGTGCGCGTCGCGTTCTATATCCATTCAGCATATTTAGCTCACCGAAGAGACAGAACGAAGATAGTTTTGGCAGAAAGTCGCAGTTCGATTGAATTTCCGTATATTTTAGCGAACACGTCACTAGGAAAAGAGAAATCACAAGACACACCGTGTATCGACGATAACAAGTTTTATCGAAATCCCAATGCACCGGCGCATAATGTTTGGTCGCCTGCCGAATGTGCCAAGTATTATCTTTGCTTAGGTAATTCTGTATACTACTATATTACATTTCACCGTTAGCGAGATCGACGCGCAATTTCAATGGATTTTTTCATTGATTCGCAGATAACGAAGTGTTTGAATTCAGATGCTCTCAGGGGTTGCTGTTCGATGTTTCCAGACAAGTATGTGATTTCAAGGCGAACGTCGACAACTGCGATGTAATGTCAGGTACACATGATTTGAAATTTTGTAAGATTAGAAAGGAACGCAGATGTAGTTGAACGATAGAAGGGATGCGTTATCGATTCACATCGGATGGTGATTGGAAATTCTTTAAGCGTTTTACAGAGTCGCAACCACCGAGGCCGCTCCTCGAGGACGGTGATTGCGGAAAGAAACATTTAGCTTGCGGTGATGGTACCTGCTTCCCAGCTACGTACTTCTGTGACGGAAGCGTTGATTGTCCAGATGGTTCCGACGAAGGCTGGTGCGGTAAGAAACGTTTAACAATTCGATATCTGGCATAGCTTCTAATGCAACCGATGCACAAAGTATAATATTTCATAGATATTCAAGATGATCCAAATGGCGCGCTACCTTGTAATCCGGAGCGATGTCAGTTGCCGAATTGTTGGTGCTCCAAAGACGGAACGCAAATTCCTGGAAATTTGACGACATCGATGGTACCGCAAATGATAACAATTACATTTGATGATGCCGTAAACGCGGAGAATTTTGAGATTTTCTCTAGTAGGCGCAATACTCTTTTACCGAATATGTACTCTTATCCGGAGAAAGTTGATCACTTATCTACTTTCTGCTTTTGTTTCTAGAAATATTTTCAAACGATAGAAAAAATCCCAATGGATGTCCTATTCGAGGAACTTTCTACGTCAGTCACCAGTATACTAATTATAGAGACGTGCAATATTTATGGAACGTTGGACACGAAATCGCCGCGCACTCCGTCACGTAAAAATTCTTTTTAGAATTGAACGGATGATCTCAAGTAACACATGCATTAATGGTTTCAATTATGTAGGCATCGAGGACCGGAAGATTGGTGGTCGAGAAATGCCACCATCGAGGACTGGTTCGACGAAATGGTCGGAGTGGCGAATATTATTAATAAATATGCTGCAGTTCGTTTAGAAGATATTAAAGGCAAGTAATAATTCCTTCAAGAAGATTAAGTTTGATTATGTCTTTTTAAAGACGTTTTAAAGATGACCTGCGATAATTGACGCAATAGGTTTGAGAACACCATTTTTACGAGTTGGTTGGAATCGACAGTTTTTAATGATGTCAGAGTTTGGATTTGTCTACGACTCGTCCATGTTAGCACCGTTTTCCAATGTACCTGTGTGGCCTTACACATTGGACTACAGACCTCCGCACAATTGCGTAGGTCTCGAGCAACTTTGCCCAACTCGTGCGTATCCAGGTGTTTGGGAACTACCGATAAATCAACTTTTGGCAGGTGTAAGCTTTTATAATCAAATATTGAACGATTTTTTTATTTACGATACTATTTCGATAATGTCGTACTGCGTGTATATCGCAACGTACAGAATATTACGAATGGCAAGAAAAATAAAGAAAATAATTGCCTTTAATAGCAATACACTTGCGCAAGAATGGATTCGTGTCCTTCGGACTTGTCAGGTGAAGATGTATACAAAATATTGATGCTGAATTTTAAAAAACATTACCTTAGCAACCGTGCGCCTCTGGGTCTACATTTTCATGCATCTTGGTTCCAAAATCCGTCGTACTTTTACGCATTTAGTGTAAGTAAATACTATAGTTCTGACAATATATTTCACAGCTACTATTCATATCGATCAATTTTAGAAATTTATGGACGACGTACTGCGATTGAACGACGTCTACTTCATTACGACTTATCAGGTAATCGAATGGATGCGTAAGCCAACATCTTTAAATGCAATTGAAACGTTTAAACCGTGGCAATGTAACTGGCGAAAATTCCAGCCGTTCGAAATCGCTTGCAATTTACCGAATAGTTGCAAATTACCGAGTAGAGTTCTTAAATCGTATCGCTATTTACATACATGTTTTGACTGTCCTAAAGAGTATCCTTGGTTGAGGAATGAATTTGGAATGGAATAATACTAATGTTGTGTACAAAGCAACGTTATTACTAAAGACAAATTACTAAATTATTTATTTAAAAGAGCACACATTTATACTTTTGTAGGAAAATCATGTTTATTTGCTATATGTCTTGACATAGTTTACAATGTAAAATAAGTTATATTTGATTACATTATAAAAAATTAATTGAAATCAGATTATTTAAGAAATTTCTTGTCAAAGATGATAATCAAAGAAAAGACAATAGTTTTTAACCTTCTTGTTGTATAAAAGGATTTTGGATAGATTCCATTCCATCTACTGGACAAATAAGTACAACGGATGTACCCCTACATACAACTAAACCTAACATACGAGTATCCTGATTTAATTTGTATGGATCATCAGGATCTAAAGGAACAAACACATCAATAAGTATCTATAGTCATATAACGAGGAAATACAATTAATGTAAATCACCTCTCAGGTATTCTGTTGTATTATCCAGTACCAAATTGAGGAGAGGGTCATAGCCTTTCAAAATCCCTGCAGCTTCTCTTCCGCCAGCGAACTTCACTCTAATATTTTTCTCTAAGTATTTTGAAAGATCAAGAATACTTTCTTTCTTTTTTCTTTCTTTCGGTTCTCCGTGAGTATTTTGTTGCTATAAAAAACATAAATAAAGTTGAACGGCTTGCAGGTTATGTTATTAAAATAACGAATCTTTACCTGTTTCGCCGTCTGTAAAATACCAACAATTTGGATTTTTTATAAACGAAATTTTAATATCAAGAACGATATTTTTTATACTTACAGACATTGTTTGGCTTTCTTATAAATCGGCAATGTTACACTACCGTACTAGCATGCGAGTACGACGCATTTTAAACTAACGTTTAAATTAGAGGTTAGATCCCTTGTTTGGGTTTTTCAAATATCGATTCTCGATTTTTTCCCGCGCTTTACAATCGTTCTATGGTTAATCGCTTAAAGTATTGATTGTTATCATTCCAAAAGTAAAGTGAAAGATCTAGATACTTCTTTTAGAGGATAACGTAACGAAATTGAGGAAAATATTGTTAATAAAGTATAAAGATATTTCAAACATCTTTATTATTATAACGTTAATTGTTGTTCAAATGGTAACAATGGGAACGGTAACAGTTGCAACAATTTCGTAAAAGCTTGGATTTATTTCGTATCCGATTTATAAAAAAATACATGTTGATACAGGGTGTGTGAGTGAATGAGAATGTAGTACTCATCAGTTAAAGTGACTGATTTCTCATTTACGTCTTTAAGAATAAAGTTTATGATTGTAACAAATGTTTATTAAATTCTATGATTATGAATGGGATTCTCGTGACACGGCAGATTTATCGTTTCTTCCTAACTGTTCGGCGCTTATATCGATCTCACTCACCTCGTTACATGCGTATTATTCTACGTCTTTCGTTTCATATTTATCATTTCAGTTAAAATTATCAATACTCTGCTATCGTTGTGCTTGCGATAACTTTCCTTTCATAAGCTTTTTTTATCGTTCAATAGAATTGATATTGTACATCGACTCGTGAAAATTTGACTCTTCCGTGTTTCATTCACACTTCAACTCGTACTATTTTAACTCGTATATTGTCCTTAACATCTTTCTGGCTGGCTGCTTTTGGATGGACACTGTATTACTGTATACTGTATACGATTAAAACTTATCGATGCAATAAATAACTTCTTAACTTATATCTTACATTTACACATTACCATTTTTAGGCAGAAATTAAATTCGATGTATAAAATACATACTTCGACCAAGATTTCAACGAGTAAGGCTTAAATACTTCTAAATAAGATCTATCATTGTAACGTTTCATGTAATATGTTCTTCGTGTTTCTGTAACTGTTCTGTAAGTTAATTATATGCTATTTCACAGAGCTTAAAGAGTACATTATCATTTATCGTTCTATCGCGTACCGCTTCAGTTTAAAAGACTCGCTAGAAAAAGGGAAAGATACTATGGCACCTGCTGTTTGTAAAACGAAAAATTATGTTACAGCAGTAAACGTTTCTCTTTTCTAGGAGCACAGGCAATATCTGTTTTTGGACGAAATCAATTACCGAAGTTTTACACACAGTAACTTTTCGTACAAAGTTGCAATAAAGAGTATACCAGCCATGTTAAAAATATAGAGATTATGTAGGGTGACATTATCTGGAATAGATTCCTTTCTTAATACGTAAACCCGAAACACGTTTAAACCATACGTCATGTTTGCTGTCGGTCTTCTTCTTGTTCGGATAATAATGGAATGTCGTTCAACTGATCCACGTTATTGCTCTCCGTTTCATCTTGTTCCGAAAGCAAAGGAACTACTTGCCGATTATTATTATCTGTTTCGGAAGGTCGTCTACTTTGTCCAGGCAAAAAAGACATTGGTATTGTGCCTGATGGCGTCGTTGGCGCTGATCGCGACATCCATCGTTTAGTCTTGTTCTTCGAACTTGAAGGTCCCAATGGCATATACATTTTTCCTCGCGTTCGTCTAGTTTTACATGTTCCAATGTCCCCTGGACTTAGAGGCCGTTGCGTAGAGCCGTTTGCATTTGACGTACATAAAACTTGTGGCCGATTCTGGTAACAAGACAAAACAGTGCTATGCCCACCACCAGGTAGTTGGGGTAGTTGTTGAATCTTGTCTAACAATTCACGTAACTGAAAGATAGCATTAAGTGTTGAAAGGAATATTTCAAATATAATTATTTTGAAAATTACACATGTGTGTGTGTGTGTGTGTGACTCAGATGTAATAAATACCTCTATCGTTGGACTAGTAGCCCGTGGTGGTGAACACGGAGATTGAGCAGCTAGACTCGATATGTCAGAGGTAGTCCTATGATTAGCCAATGATACAACCGATCCAACATCTATATTATCCATTCTTGCACATTCTACTGCGGACAACTCATCAACGCTATTATTACACGAATATGGTGGTGGAATTATTGTATTTGCTTCATTCACCATATTACAGATAAAACTTGAACCTAACGAATCTAGCGTGCTTGCATGTGAGAGTGATCTGAAATAACGCATTACAAATCCTGAGGTTCCTTTACCAGATCCTTCATCATATCCAATAACTAGTGGGTACAGATTTGGTTTGGCTGTAACCTAAAAATTGGGTACATTAATATGGAATCAAGAACAAAACAAATATATCATAAATGTTACAAATATACCTCATTATATGGAGGTGGTAATGCTTGAACAAAGGAACCAGAGCGGCTGTAACGTGGTGGTGAATACCATGATACTGAAGATCCTCTGTCAGAAGAAGTAAAATCTTCTACTATTTCTGGAGACCAGGCACGATGATGACATGAATGGTGGCGCTTCCATAACCAACAGCCACATGCTGCTGCTATAGCCAATCCAACAAGCACCGGTGCCCTAATAGCACAATGTTTGGAACAGGTATGATTTTTTAGGAAAGATTAATAAAAACAAGGAACAAGACACTGACCATAAATACCAATATGTCCAAATCAAGAAATTAAACATGTCTGATACAGAGTGCAGCTGAAATATAACGTAACAACAGCCACCGGAACAGCAGTATTTTGGAGGAGAGCAGCTAAAAATTACAAGCTAATTGTGACATGTTTATTTTACAGATTATGTAAAGTAAGTTAAAACATAGAAAATACAAAGACTTACACGTGCCCCCCATTGCACAGCCTAGAAGACACCTAAATATGAATGAAAAAAAGATAACTGTTATTTAATAAAAAAAAAGGTTAAATTGAATTTAGATTTGAAAGACATCTATTACATCTAAATGTTACACATGCGAATGTTTCTAAATATTTTGTGTAATGTTCTCTATAAATGAGGAATCAGTTAATAAATGAAGAGAACTAAATATTTCGAAAAAATTCCGAATTGTTAATGAAAAGTGTCACGATACTTGCTATACCAAAATTCCATCAATACTCTCGTACCCGTCAGAGATCATCCGACTACAAAGAATTATATCCGCCGCGAGGAAGTACACGATGCAACAATTAGTCGTACACTGTGTCGGTTCGATGGAGAAAAATATAACATTTTAAGTTGTCATAAAAAAAAGCGAATGTAGGAAAGACTTACGCATGAATGAGAAACACAACGAACAAGAGTTCATTGTATAGGCCCTAGGCACGGACGAGCCGTGCGTAAAACCGATGTATTGATCGACCTCAGGTCAAGCAGAATAGAACAAGGAGACACTGGTACACAAGATATGCGCTAACATTCTACAGAGCTATAGCATGCTGCAGCGGTTTACGAGAGCTGCATCATTAAAACGGTTCTTCATCGTCGTTCTTACTTGATCGACGAATAGTGTCAGGAGTGCTGTCATCACGGGCACAACGAACACGCGGCCTACAACTCGCACCATAATTCTAACACGAAATGCATGCCACCGCGCCACCTTATATATGTAGTTCGATTTCCTTTATGATATATCTACTAATAGCTGCAGAACAACCTGTCCTCCTTCCTGTTCTAATTTAAATTTCCGAGTCTTGAGTTTTATGATTTTTGCCGCTCAATATTTTCCCGAGCGTGTATTTTTTGTTGGAAAAAGCTTAATATTCCCTACGTTTTTAATTTATAAACATTGTAGTAGCAATAAGTCACAATGATTCATAAATAGCACGATAATAATTAATAGAAGAAAATCATGTAAATTTATCTCAAAGTGCAAGCTGTGTAAAAATGCGTTTCTACTTTGGACTATGGTTATCGGTAATCAAAAAAAATTTTAATCATTTTAATCATTTATAATGGTTATTTGTAATCAGAACACTTAAAAATTTATATTTAATTTTTTGATAAATTTCTTTAGAATCATCTGTCTTCCGTTTAAACAAAAATTACCTTTTCGTCAATGACTTTATTTATAAAAATTTTAGAAGTAACTATTATTTTTGATTTCTGCATCCCGCGAAAGGGTTGCCACCCCCTTATCATTTTCATGTCACATGCGACATTATCGATTCACTACACACGAATCCGTCGGTGCACGATTACATACCTCCAATCGGTAACTCGTTATCTCGATAATCTTTAAACATTTTGATAATTTGGAATTTAATTAAAATTTTCGACGTTTGAACACGTTTATATACAAATTTGAATCTAAGTTTCGCAACTTAGCAAGAAAAAGATGGCTAAAGTGATTGTTGTCGAAAAAATATTAGTTAAAGTCTTCGGTTAATCGATAGAAAAGTCGTTTGATAATTTGACACGGAAAATTTTTAAAATACAGATACATGTGTATTGATAAATTATTCTTCGATTTGTTAAGTTGTTACGTGTAAAAAATTCTGTAAACCTGATTGGTTATCTAAACGAATGGCTGAGTGGTGATTGGTTACTATGGCTTGTATACCTGACAACCATAGGACTAGCAGGCTAGCATATCGCATCGCGCGTCATTCACAGTGCGCGCGGCATTTGGTGTGTAAGCGTCGATGCGTGGTAAGTGCGCGCTGAGTACGGCTACACGTTGTCGGAGTGGAGAACGCGCGTGGGATCAACATGTGACGTTTTATGGATGTGAACAGTAACGATGATCGACGAGTTACCGATCGATTAGCCCAGTGGATTCGAAACTTCCTCAAAGTATTTAGAATATGCTGCCTTGTCTTTATCCTCTCCACTGAAAGATCACTTTCGGGGAATATGAGATTACCGTAACAAACCAAAGGTGAATACAAACAGTTTTATATAGCGATAGATTGAATTCCATGACAGTGGCATTCGTTAAAAAGCGTTTTTACTTACCGAAAATGTTTATGTCACATGTTTCAACGATGCAAAGTAAATACGAAACGTCGAAACGTTCAATAATTGTATTCGTTCATTCTCTCGTTTCATTCATTCGACAAAGTGTGCGTTGCCAATTCATATTTTGCTCAGTACATTAATCTCGTCGTACTTCCGGGAAATAACACGACTGTACAGTTCCTGCTATTGGAAAGAATTGTTAAACAGAGGAAAGTTGCTTATGCTACCTTGACGATAGATAGATTTATATTTCCTCGTTTCCAAACATCGCTGAATCATTCAGAAATGTTTATACTTTATTCGATATGTTTTCCCGGCGAACGATTATTTTCTCCGTTTGTGCATGCGGCTGTTCGCAAACTAGCACGGCTTATGCATATTGTATGCGCATTCGCGTATAGTATCACTAGCAGCAGGAGGATTTAGTTCGTCCCGAGTGCTTTAAACACACGTATGATCGAGTTTCCCGCGTTTCTTTGTTTCCTTATTTCATATCCCTCGAAAACGATTCGGGTCCGATTTTACTACCTCTAACAACCCAGAAATCGGTTGCAAAGGACAAGACCTAACCTTCAAAAAAATGGTATATTTTCTTGTTGACAAAAACGAGTGGTCGATCGTTTAGTTAAATCGTAACATGGAACACAGATATAGGACGGTATCTCGGTCTCACGATCTCCGTTCGTTGAATTGACTGGTCGACCGTTTCGCTAGCCGAGTCGTAAACGCAAAAATTCGATCTAAGCGTAAATTGCGTCACGCTTCATTCTGCACAAAGCTAACCGCGATGTAACGTCGAATCGATCGTTACAGTACGATAAGGGATTACAGTTAGCTTTTGTCGTAGTCGAGGACTTGACAGCGATCGCGCACTAGTTGGTGATCGTCTTCTCGAACAAAGAAGTTCGTTCATTGTTGGGAACGGCGTACACTCGAGCGTTTCGAGTACATCGGACGAGCACCGTGCACTCGTAGCCTGAACGCCTCGTTAACATTCCACGTTAATTCGCCTTTGAAAATTCACACGAGTCAACTGGAATTAAAAAGTCGCAGAGTATTTGGAACATCGAAAAATTACGTTTCGAAAGATTTCCCGAAGCGTTAAGTTCTCGCGGTCCACGATATTTACGAACTTTCGTTGCAGTTAGTCCGCGCTGATTTTGTCAGTCACCATCGTCAAGTCGGTATAGTACAGTATTTCGCTACTTCAATATTTTAGCAGCGAACTTATACAATAACATTTGTACGTACATGGCTGGATATACATTCTGGGATAAAAATGTAAGTGAACAGGTAGTGAAAATAGGTATCAACGAAGTTTCGTTACACACGCCTTGTTTATATAAAAATATAAATAATAATTACAGTTACTTACTAAATAATCTGTGCAGTATAAGAATTTATGTAATAACACTAGTACTAGTTTGGATTAAACTTCGTTGATACGTACTTCCACTATGAACACCTGTCCTACTAATTTTTGTCTCCGACTGTATACACATTGTATGTTACACCATGTTCCACTATTACATATGAAGCCTAATGTCGACCGGACATAGGTACTCGATAGGATTAGGAAAGTATCGCGAATAGAAAAACGATATGAAAGATAAAAGCGAAAACAACGCCGCGTATCCCGTTTCCGCTGGGAGTCAGCCGAACCACCACGAACTTTTCCTGGATTTGGCTCACCGACGCCAACCTATTTATACCGCGTCAGTTGTAACTGCTTGCGATATACCCGCCTAACTCGGTTGAAAGTTCATCTAGCCACATCGAATATCTAGCGATATTGAATCGAAAGACCACGCGAGTCTCGTTGTTTCACTTTGCGTTTGCCGATGCGACGGACCAGCGGCATCGCTGAAGGAGGAGTGGCTTGTCGGTTAGGATGACACGGTTAGGATTCGATAGGTTTAAATGAAGAAAAATTGGGCGAACGGAACGGGTGCAGGCATAGTCGGTGTACGAGTCAGCATTGCGTGGGTGCCAAGCCGCGTACGCGTACGCGCCAGGTGTAAATAAAAGCGAACGCGTAACCCTCGCCTCGGTTAGCGAAGCGCGGCCGAGCGGAACGTTTTCTTTCGTCCCATTGTCAGCTGGTCGTCTCTCTTTTCTTCTTTCCCTTCTCTCCTCTTCTTTTTTTCTTCTTTTCTTTTACCCTGCTACTATGCACGCCCGACATTCTCGAACCCATTGGCCATTACCCTAAGAATCCTTCTCGTCAACTCTAATGTTGACGCATGCTCCTCGACAACCGAGGAAAACTCGTGGATCTCACTTTCTATTCTCTCGGCGAATTCCTTTGTCCGAGCAATGCATACGCAAATCCCATGCGTGGCTTTAAACAAGAGAAGCGTCTCCGGCGCTAAATCAGTCTATTCGCATCTTCGCGATTAGCGTCGCCGAAATAGATTACGCACCTTGTAGTCATCGTGCATCGCGTGATAAGAGATCATGTGGTTCGCAAAGAAGTACCGCCGAACGAATTATCTTGCGATCACCGAGTATGAGGTAAGGTCGGGAAGCAGTGCTGTCTCTGTGCGGCCAATTCAGCTCTAGTCGCTCGTACTCGGTGTATTTATATCTTTGGCTGCGATCAAAACAGCTTCCTGCTGGTGTCACGGCGAATCGGGTAACCTCGTGAAACGCTTCGAACATGGAAGAATCTGGAGTCTATCGAAATTTAGTTGCATCAGTTCGCAATCGTTATTTTTCAGAAACGTTCTTCTTGCGCTATTTGCCGTGGAAAGCACCTAGTTTATAGTTTACGGATAAAGGCGGATCGAAAGGTTGAAATCGTAGCGTCGTTAGAAACTCACGTCTGGAAGCGCTTGCTAATTGGCGTGATAATCTTGGCTCATTCTCTAGTCTTCGTGCAAGAACGAAGATATCAGGCGATTCCGTCACGAAACCTATCCTTCTTCCGTCTCGACCTCGTCCTCGTAGTTGTCGTAATCGTTATTAACGCAACGATAATTTCAATTTGCTCGTTACGCCTTCGAATCGCACCGTTTCATAGTCGAACTCAATTTCATTTGTTCGATAACCGATGGTAAACGTGGAATTGGCAATGTAGTCGGTCGCTGTCGACTCAAACGAGTTTCCTAAGGGACGGTGCAAGGTTCGGCCATTCGAACGAATCGAGACTCGGGTACCTCGTTTCTACGTTCCGCGAAGATTTCTTCGGGATGGTCGGAAATGGGGGTAGGGTCAGCTATGAATTTGATGATTTATTCGCGTTGCTCGTGGCAAAGGGAGTCGAGGAAGAAAAGATACGATACTCATGACTGTGTTGGTATATACAGAGATCCAGAGTTGGCTATTATAGCCGACTGGATAAATTACGACTGTGTGCATGCCAGTGACGTGCAGTCATCGGCCAACTCTCACCGCCAATATCCTCTAGCTTTCGACCCTATACTTACCGGATAATCGACGCGTTGTACAGCACTTATTAGGGGTGTAATAAGCCGAGCCTCCAACTGTTCGCATGCTCGTTGGTTTTAAACGGAATCTTAATTCGACGAGAGAATAAAATAGCTTTGACATGGCTGCCGACTCAACGAGATAAAAATAATCGTTAATAATAATAAACTGGTATCGACTTCCTCTCCTTCGAACAGGCTTGCTCTTAATTTTCCTTCGAAACGTAACGTATTATATAATTCCTTTGTACCACGGCACATTGCCGACCATTCATTTCCTAGTTGAAAAGCAATTAATTTAGCGGCGAACGATATAGCCTGTGGCTTCCAGTACGATATGGACGAATCGAGGGCAAGCATAATACCACCGTATAAAACCAATAAATATAACAGAAGCGAGAAAAAAGTTGGAGATGCCGGGGATCGAACCCGGGCCTTTCACATGCAAAGCGAACGCTCTACCACTGAGCTACATCCCCTATCGAGAAGGGTTGCGAGATGGTCGTGAGAAGGGGTGTGATACAGACTATACGAAGTTGGAATCATAGTACTCGCTTCCCGTACAAAATCATGTACGGTTTCATGACGTAATGATTTAATTAACGGCGCGTCTGGTTTCGCGATGCCTGGCTGTCAAACCGATAATTTAGATTTAGACGAAGGCTGCGGACCACCGTGTAAATCAGTTTCAACCACGTTCCAACCATTAATAACTTGATTGCGATTTAAACGCAAACCGTTCGAACCGCATCGTTGCGAACCACAAATCTTGCAATTACGAAGCCACGTCACGAATAATTTTGAAATTTCCTCGGAGAGAATGGGGCGACATGTGATAGGATGGGGAAACGCGCAGACGCGAACTGAATGAAATGCGCGCGAAAGAATTTCGGTTCATTAAGAACGTTCCAGTTTCCGTGGATAGGATATCGCAACTGTCCACGTAATCGATGCGTCGAATGCGTTGTTATCGAACGCATTAACATATCGGGTCGCTGGTTTTTCTGTGTTCGTTAGTCGTTGCGTATTTTCACGTGTTTCACCGTTTCCCACGCAGTTCAGCTACGATGATTCACCAAAGAGGCGTTTGTTCTTTCGTTTTTCTCCCTTCTAGCTTCTCCTTTCTCGCTACGGTGGTTACGATGGTTGCATGGCGAACGGAAAAACATAGCGGTTGCCTCCGCGGAGGGATGCTTCGTATTTCGCGGAGGAGCTTTGGTATCTAACGGTGGTTCGTCCAATCGACGTCTACGAATTGGTGAAGCAAATACGAAGACAGGCGGGATAATAAGCGACCAACGAAACGTATAATTAATAGTCGTGATCTGGTGCCGCAGAAACGAGCTTATCTATGTCGTAATTCCTTCTTGAAAAATCTGAACGAATCGTGGCTGTACGATGTCTGCCTCGTTCTCGCATAATGCAGCATTGATGCTTCCTCGTTATCGCGTTACACGAGAATGGAACAACAACGAGGAATCGGGACGAGTGTCACCGAGTAACGCCGAGTGTCGTTGCCAAAGAATCTGCCGCGATGATTCCAAGGAGTGTATCCCATTGGTTGGCAGTGCCTTCTTCCATTCTTTCGAACGCGATCCTCGGATGATCGGTTCCAACATCGTTCGTCCTCTTTGATTTTCCTCTTTCTTTCTCTTTTTTCGTGTTCCTCACCGTGACGACTTCGTTCGCAGTTACCCTTGGTACGACACGGAGCGTTTAACATTCTGCCCTACCAGGTTTCTTTATCTTCGTTCGCGAAAGGCACGCTGTCCGTTCCACTTTCTATCCGTTAGCCGGCTATTCGTCGGTTACGTGTAAAATATCCTTAACATCCGCTCCTCGTAGAAAGAATTCGAAACGAATGCGGGAAAATACGTGGCAGGTCATAGCGATCCTTTCCTTGAAGAATTCAAGTTTGGATTGCGTGGAAATGCTAATAGCGCAAAACAGGTCACGATTACATCGATAGCCGTTGGCGCTTTCGATCGCGAAACAGCTCGCTGGTATAGCGGCCGATTCAGCGCGATGCATTCGTTCGAAATATCCTCGATCATCGGTCGCAATCGACAACGTAACCTGCGACGTTGATCGGTGCGTAACGTTCGCCCACGGTGTACAGCTCGTGCATCGACATATGGCACCGCACGTGCGGCCAAACAACCGGTCTTCTCGGTCGAACAATTTCCGAGCTGCTGCCCGATTCCATTATTTCTTCCGACGCGGTACGCTCTGTCTGGATCGTCCAACGATCGTTCTTTTCGTTCCAAGACCGTAGTACACGCAACTTTTCCAATGCGATCTTTTGCGAAATTCCCGTATTACTTTACGTCCGCGATTTTCAAGCGGCGCATCGTGCCTCCAGAATTTTTAAAACATGCGATACCCGATTATGTACTCAGGGGCACTGATCCCTTCTCCTTTAGATCGTCAAATAAAAACAACGATAGTCATTCGGTGTGAATGTCCTGTCGCGAACCAAATATGTATAATACATTTTTTAGTGCTTCGTAGAATTTTAGTAATTAGATTATGTGTGTTACGAGATGAAAAAGGTTGCAGATAGCTGCACTGCTTCGACGACGTGGAAAGGACCCTCGACGCCGTATTTACGAGCAAATGATCGCACGCGTCTTCGCAACGTGACTAATTGTGGCTACCCTGCAGAACGACACACGTGCAGTCTCGTGCGCTTTCATTCCCGATTGTCTACGCGCGAACCTAACTGTCGAAATCGGGTCTCGATTAATCATCGACCGAACCAATTACGGCATACGCTGAAGTGGAACGAATTCATCGAGGAACCAGCATCTTTTACTGGTTTCCGAGACCTCCACTTACTAACGCGAAGACGACTCCTTTATTTCGAGTTTTCTTTTCCTTTTCTTTCCGTGTGTAAAGAGAGCGGAAAATGCCTCGCGTATTCGGTAGAATCGGTATCGTTGATCGCCGGAAGGAACCGAAGCGCAAAGGGGTTTGGCGCCAGCTGTGCCTCAACCCTTTGCAGATCCGTACGTTCGTTAATTGGTTAACCTCTAATTGAGCGCACGATGAACAGAACGGTGCAACGTAAGAAGAGAGGGCAGCCTTAGAAGCGTAGATGAGAACTAATTAGCTACCGGTCGGCTCGACTGACCGATTGACGCCTTTGCTCCTTCCTCCCTTTCTCTTCTTTTGTTCCTCTTCATCGGGCAAAAACGGTTAAACATTCCACCCCTTCGTTGACCTTAGTCGTATCGTTTAAACAGAAATCGATACGTGGATCTTAAATGGCATCATCGTGTATCATTTACTCATTCGTTCATTTATTTACGGGATAAATTGTTTAGTACAAAAATATATAACGTATGGGAAAGGTATACGTATATATATCCAAAAAAAAAGAAGGAGAGGAAAAGACACGGTATATATAGAAATTTAAGCACGAGCTAAGAATAAATGATTATGGTATACGCCCTAAGGTGTATCGAACCATCATATTTGGCAGCAAGTCTTGAAAATTATCTGCAGGTAGAAGAATTTCCTCTCCTTGTGGAGCGAGAATCGTACGTCGGATGTAGGAAATTTAATAAAAAGTAACTCGTCAAAGGTCATTTCGAAGAACGCGCGAAAGAAAAAAGGTAACGGTTCGTCCTTCTTGTCGTAGAATTTTTTTCTCGCGTTTGTGAACGCGGTTCCGCGTGATAGGAACTCGAGTCATCCTCGCGTTCGCTGAACATCGGAGATTCTTTTCGCGGCATTCGATGACTCGAAGGAAAACGCGTTTTCCTTTTGTTAACGCGTAACCGGCTGTACGCGATCCTGTTAGGCACGAGCAATGCGTCACCATGGACACACCGTTGACTCACGATCTGAGTCGATAGATACACGGAATTAGCCGTGGATTCTGGCGTTTGATTCCGTCCCTAATAAGAAAACCGGAGATTAACTGCGTCGATTCGCAGGCGTCG
Source organism: Bombus affinis (assembly GCF_024516045.1). Taxonomy (NCBI): domain Eukaryota; kingdom Metazoa; phylum Arthropoda; class Insecta; order Hymenoptera; family Apidae; genus Bombus; species Bombus affinis. Next base: position 2,266,368 of record NC_066349.1, on the reverse strand, counting down.
TAACTACAACCGAACTGTCGATCGGTCGATCTTCCTTGGGAGTCTCGGTTTGCCGCTTCCTGATTTTATTGCCTCCCGCTACATTCGTCACACCGATTCGAACATTTCCTTTCACTCGCGATACCATCGCCAGATTCTTTATAGGTTGCGCTTCATGGGAAGTTGCCGCGTGGAGAAGAATGCGTCGAAATTGGTCCGGTAAAAGCAGGGCAATGAAAGGCATCATCGAGTCGAGTGGAGTCGGGTCGAGATGAGAACGATACGGTATGCGTTCGCGGATGGAACGATCGTAGAAGATCCACCGAAGATCCACGAGGTCGATGACGTCAGGAGCTTGACGGGATCAATCGGAGAGTCAAGTCGCGATAATTGCGACAATCGTCGGGATGCTCCCCAACGAGACGCTTAATTCCGCTCCCTCGTTCGTCGCAACTCTCTTTTTCCGCGTGACGCTTTCGCCGTTCAATTTACGGCCCCTCGCGCTATTTACTTAACTTCGAAGATTGCTGATCGTTAATTGTCGCTCCAAACGTACTGCCTACAGTTTCCCCCATGATCGAACGTCTGCGTTTCGTAATTTGTCCGAAAGACAAATCTACCCATCGATACACGATGTCGAGGAAATGAATCATGGATTATTTTGAAGACGGAGAAAACAGTGTTCGAAACTGGAAAGCGGTGCGAAGCAACGAAGGGACGACGAAGGGTCGCGACGAAATATATACGGCTATAGCGAAAAGAAAGTTTAGAATTGCAACTTGCGTATGAGTATTAGTAATTTTACACCAGATACTTTTCATCGGTATTAGTAAAAATCGCCTGTTTACAGATATTCCTATATCGCGTTTATTCGTTGCCCTCGTAAAATAGAATTCTGTGTTCTAAAATTACAATAAAATAATATGCTTTAATGACAATTGATCGCGATACCGACGCAATTCAACGATCGTGAGGAGGTTTCTTTATCCTCATTCGATGAACGAAAAATTCGATGGACAAGTGGTCAGTTGGTTTCCCCAAGCGAGCTATCTGGTGGAAAAAATGGAGCAGCGCGCGACGCGGTGCTCATCGAGGACACGATAATTGGCGAACGCAGGGTCAACACGACCCACGAAACATTTCATTAACTCTGGACACGGCGTCCTTTCGTAGAGAGTACGAATTGTCACGAATCGATCAACCTATTCGTCGAAACCAAACGAGTAAATCAGTTAATAATATTCATGATAGGACGACGCGCGTGATCGAACTTGCAAATCGAAAGTCCATCGTATATCGACTCGCTGATATCGTCCAAAGCAGCACCCTCACTGAAGCAACAACGAGGAACTTTCCGTTACCTGAATGTTTCTTGAAAATGTTGCTGGTCGTTGTGCAACATTACGCGTTCCATGTTTCTTCACGTTTCTGTTGCCAGTAAAAAAAGTTGTTGCTTATTACCTGTTTCCGTCCGGAGCGGCAGAGATGAAAGAAAAATAAAAAAGCACGCAGCAACAGATTACGACAGAAATGAACGTCCCTGAAAATTGGCACAAAACCCAAATATTCCTTCGATTACGTTGCTTCAGTGAGGACAAAATGTTTCCACAAATTGATATTTGTTGGGCACTACATATTTCGAACATGCAGCAACAATAGGCAACAAAAAGTTCTTCGTTGTTGCTTCAATGAAGACGCAGGTTAACAGTATTCGTCTTTTTTTCCTATGTAGATGGAGAACCAAGGTTTCGAGGAGGAGCACCAGCAGCCAAGAAGCGAAGAAACGCCGATATCTTCGCGAGAGTTTCGCCACGATTCGCATACGTTCTCGTTCGATACGTCTGGAAACGAGCTATCGCCCGATGACCCGGTGTCGAACGCGGATGGCCATGTGTACGAGGACATTCTGCCCGGTGTAGAGAATCCCTCGAAGCATTCCGGAGTTATGATCGGCCAAGATCAAGCAATTCGGCGACCTTTGAACGCGATCGAATACGTCTGCAAAAGCCCTACAACGAGATCATTGGATAGAGAAGAGATCGCTGGAACTTTCCGTCGTAATTTAACGTTACCGTTTCGACGTGGCACCGGGTTGGATTCTTCCCTCGGTAGCTGCTCCATTCGTGGGACAAATGGAAAGAGAATCGACGGTCGCCGAGAGGATACGGAAGTTGCGACGTGGAATGCCGATATCGTCGCCTTCACCGACGACGCTTTCTCGTCTCGAGCGCAGTCTATCACGCTTCAATCCGAATGCAGACCCAGTAAAAAGCGCAGGAAGAAGGATTGCAAGCATTGTCGAAGCAAAGCTGCCGCGTCTAGCAATGACCAACACCACCAAGTCGCTGACAAAGAGAGCGGAACGATTCTGAGAAAAAACAGGAACAACGAGCAACAACAGCGTCTGCAAATATCGGGTTCGAACGATTCGCAAACTATCCTCGATCCACGCAATTTCACCATGCTACCTGTGTGCTGCCCGAACAGGAAGCCGGACGAGTTCGCGATGCCGGCTACCAATTCACCCTCGGTATTCACGATTTCTGAGAAAGTCGGCGGATCCCCAGCGAGCACGGTGAAGCTGATCAGAAACGAGCGAAGCGGATGCGCGAATCTCGTCGATTTGGCGGAGATCAACGAGGACAACGCTTTGATCGGCTCGGGAAAGAACCGGCCGGGTATGAGAGTGAACTCCATATATTCGCAGGATCGTTGGTACGCCAAGGGGGCGTCGATGCTTTTCACTGACGCCAAGGAACACGGTTCGTTTCAGGTGAGTGTCGTTCGAAACCATTTGAGTCGTTCATTTGTCAAATTAATTAACTCCGCAGAACAAGAAGTGGAGAAAATTACAGTAGCTACAATAAATATTTGCACAATATTGTATTAATTATAACATTTATGTGCCACTTAATTAGATCCAAATGTATCAAATTTCGTATCATTTATTAACTTTACGACTACTACTACAAGAATTTAATACGACGAGTACCTGATAAAATGACGTTCCAGTGGAAAATTAGGGAAATACTTTTTGTAGGCACTGCACATAAGATAAACATTAATCAAATGTTTTGGTAGTAAAATTTAAAATATTTAAAAAAGGTGGAGTTATATATAACCACTTTGGTCTACAAACCATTCACTTGTCAACGCCTTCGATATTCATCTTTGGAAATCTACATATTCGCGCCTCCAGATTATGGGAATTTTAAACTTATTTCGATTAATGCGAGATATCGATTTCGTTTACGCGCGCGGATAAGTTGAGCACCATTGCCAGCAGTACGGAAATAGGTTGAGAACCATTGCCTCGATGCACGGCTTAAAATTCGACTGGCCACTAGATGGCGACGAGAAGTAGCAGTTTCTCGCTTGCGATCTCGATCGTTAGTTGGGATAAATTGGGATTTGAAGCAGAGGAAATCATACTTACCTGGCGCAGAGGTTACCGTGATCAAGAAGGCGGTTCCTCCAGGGCGAGGCTTTTCCATTGCACTACGGTTAGGCTGACCCTTGCGAATACCCCTAATGTGGGTATCTCGGGCGTATAATTTTTGATAGTCGGGACTGCGTTCGCGCTGTCCCGGTAATAACATTTGGGAAACTCAAATCTTTTTCAGGAATTTCAGGGAAAGTAATTTTTAGAGAAAGTCCTTTTCACGAAAACACCTTTCAGAATTCTTTTTCAAAAAAATTCTTTTTCAAAAAGGATGTCTAGTAAATAATTGTAATAATAGTGCAATAAAAGAATAAATTTTCCCTTTGAGAAAAACTTTTCTCTGCTTCTTTACACATTATATGTAAAACAGTTTTTGCGAATCTCAGATGACTTTGTTTAGCCACAAATATATCGCTGTATTATTTGGTAGAGATTTATATATCTAGGAGTGAAAGAAGTAGTACCCCAAGCAGACATAAATTTCATCATAACCCAGTATAAATATGTATTTATTAATTTTGCGTAACGAATGAGTGAAAACGATTCTCCTTCTCGATCTTTATTGTGTTGATGCTGTTTTTCAACTGCGAGATTAATTTGTTAGTTCATTAACGTTAAAAGCAGAGATCGTGATTATGTAAATACACCTGTTACTTATATACCTATTGTACGTAAACCCTACCTCCATCCGTACATGTTTAGTACATGGATACCCGTGCACTATCTCATGTGTATTTAAATAGGCATGTATTAACGTATCTGTATTTTAATTAATGCGATTTTTAGTACATAGATATTTAAGAAATCTGAAAGATTGCGAAATTAATGAAAGGTTTAGAGTATTTCAATATATTTACTGAAATAATGTGGGGAAAAATCCCAAGGGTCAAAATACGGATACATTAATACACGTGCATTTAGATACGCCTGTATTTAAACAACATATATGAAACAATGCACGGGTATCCATGTACTGAAAGATAGGCAGGTTGAGGTACGGGAAATAACGGGTCGAAAGGGAAGAAAAAGGGGAGAGAAGACTTTGCGCACAACGAATTTCTATCTGTCGACAAGCGTCGATGATTGTTCACGGCTAAAATGCGGAGCGCATTTTGAATCTTTCGTTCGTTATTCCCTTCACATCGTATCGGAACCGTGAGTCATTCATGTGCGTAATTTGAAACCGAAACAGAATGAAAAATCGCGCGATTCACCATGGTCGAACGAAGCTCGGCTTTGATCGCACGATCGATGAAGTCTTTTGACCATTTCATTTGTATTCTAAACAGAGAAGCCACGCCATTCATGAAGGAAGTATCCCTCGTTGTTTTACGATATATCTATATATAGTTTGCAATCTCATGATTCGCATTCGTCATTTCTTTTCGCGTCCTTGCCCCGTGTTTCGAAGGAAAAAAGTCGTAATCTCGGTGTGACGTGCACGATTGCAACGTTAAATTGAAAAAAACACGCAGCGATTAGCTACTGCTCGATGTATATGTAGCTATCGAACGGATTGGCAGACGCGGATCGCGTCGTATAAATAACTGGGAAATTTGACCTGTCGATGATCGCTTCCTCGACGAGACGAGAGTTCATTTTGCTTTCGGAGCGTCTGGCGCTTGTCCGCCCTAAACGAACAAAACGGAACGGAAGTGGAAAACGTCTATCTATAGCCAGACGCGATGATCGTTGGCCGGCAGGCAGCGTGTCGCTGCGTGGTGTACAAGTGGTGAGTCTTCCGTAAGCGAACGGGCAAAGGAAATCGACGCGACACGACACCTTCTCCCTCGTCGGACGTTGCGCTTCGAATCAACACGATATACGATCGAAGGCTCGAGCATCGATCGCGGTGATTTTACCGGTGCTTGGAAAGAAAGCGGAATAAGGGTCGCGTTTAACGTAGACCGGTATCGAGGACGGTAATCAGTTGGACGCGGACCACTGCCTCGGAAGGCACGACATCCGCTTACGCTCCCTATTCTTAAACAGTCGACGTAATTCGCGACTCTTCGGTTTTGCCTTTATAAAAAAAAAGATATAATACATAATATTGCAGATGTGGTTTGGTAGCGTCACGGTTATATTTAACGCGTCGAAGGTTGGCAAGGTAGAAAATGATATCCGTCCGAGAAAAATTGCTTCGAGTTAACGCGCGCGAGTGACTGTTGATCTTGTTGCGAAAAAATTCACTATAATCGGTATCTAGATTTTCTGTCACGCCTTCATTTGCTCTTGAGAAGCTCAAATACTATTGGAAAACAGATAAGCTATTATCAAATATATATCTAGCGAGGAGAACCGCGTGACCGGTTCGAAGAGAATGCAGTACCGATGGCTGAATTTGAGGTAAATCGCGAGCAACTTTATCTGGAAGATTTCGTAGTCGATATACACAATCGATAAATATCGAACGATTCGATCTTACTTTTTCAGAGGGCCTACTCCCTCCCAGTGCGAACGCAAACCCCGTCTTCCCAAAATCGCATTAACCTACGACGAAGTGTCAGAGGAGAACCACCCCCGCATCCGGCCAGACTTCGAAAGCACAGACACGGCTGGACTCTGCATCTGGCGCATCCTCTCGAGGCTTCCGGGTGTACCAGGCCCCTCGTTCTTCTGCTGATCGCGTTGCTGCTACTTTTAGGAATAGGTGCTGTTGCTCTGTACATCGCGTTTGGTGAGTGGTACGCGATACTTACATGATATCCGTCATGTTAAAAGGCCGGATACAGACGAGCGTCTCTTTGATGCTGCGCCATATATCTTTCTTCGTTTTCCTAATTAAGAACAACAAAGACAGACATACGACGCAGCAGAAAGTAAGGTGAAAATATCGCAATCGCCCGTAGCCGGCTCAAGGAAACATGAAACGTTGAAACGCACGAACGATCGCGTTCACAGTGAACCGACGGAGACAAGCTACTAGCACTCGGCATCGAGATTTTATTTCACCGAGGAAAACGATCGTAGCGATCAAATGAATTTAACCACTGAAATAAGCGCTCGCGAGACATTTAGCGAGCACGTTATTATGCTCCATTATTATAAACCAACGATCGAGCCGAGACGCGACAACGGTAGATGAACGTTTATTTCTCGACTAAACGGATATTTTTAGTCGACAAGCGTCGATGTGAGATTCGCTCGTTCTTCGACCGTGGTCGTTGAAAATCCATTAAAAAGCTCTCGTTCGTCTTTGCTTCCTCCTTTTAATCGTCGTATCAGCCATAATCGTGGTAATTGCAAAAACTGATTTTTAGCAGAACCCGAGAAGCTGCAAATCATCCAACAGTACCTAAAGTCGTCGACGAACGATTCATCGTCGAACGACGACGTGTTGGCCGCGGGAACGTTTCTACGTCGATCGAACAGCGAACAAGAACAGAACGACGCGTCGGCCGTGTCATCGACGACACCGATGCAGCCCTCGGCCACTAGCACCCTCGCTGCAAGTATTCTTTTAAATAGTAGCTCGTCATTTCCGGAGAGTCGCGCTCCGCTAGCGTCGGAAGCGGAAACGGAAGCTACGAGCCCGTCCAGCCTCAATTCTACCAGATACTGCGACGACTGTCTACCAGAGGAGGTTTGCGTTGCTCTCGTCGACGAGGAAGCACCGACTTGCAGAATCCCTCTCGATCCCAAAGATCCAACCGGATGTGCCGGCTTTTGTCTCATCAACAAACAAAAGTGTCATCGTCTTGATGTCGACGCGTTTAGGTAGGTAAATTGTTCTAACATCTGTTTAATCGCGTAGCTCGTGCGCGTTTTTCTTCGCGTACACCTACATACGTATTCTTTTAAAATTCGCCTCGTCTCGATTTTAATAGGTGCGTCGAGATGGAACATTACTGTCTGGATGACGAGTGGACCTGCCTAAACACGCTGTGCATCCCTCTCGAGAAGCACTGCGACGGGCATATGAATTGTTACGACCATTCTGACGAGCACAATTGCAGTACGTACACGCATATAGCATATGACATTAGCCCAGTTTTCCGCGACTTAGGACGTTCCTTCTGTTATCGGCTTTACCCGGGGCTTTGTCGTAGTTTGCGAGGCTTCAGTTTATCCGTTTGTCGCGATATGGAATAATCTGACGACGGTAAAAAAGCGACGCGCGTTGCACGCTCGATGATTTTGAAGGAACGTGAGCTGATCGAATATAAGTATTTAGACGATGCGTTCTCGTTAGGTAAACGGCGCGTTGCGTATGAGAAGATCGCGAACGATAAAACGCCTGCTACGTTTCTTGTTACAGACTGCGATCTGGAGACGCATTTTCAGTGCGGTAACGAGACTTCCTGCCTTCCACTGGAAAAGAGATGCGACGGCAAGATAGATTGCTGGGACGCGGCCGACGAGATTAATTGCACCTTAGGTAAGATATGCGCAACTACTCGTTACGGTCACAAGAAGCGTACACCGCTGGTTCGCGAATTATCGACTCGTTGAAATAATTACCAACATATGTACATATTCTTTTCCATGTGACTCTTCATGGATAATCCTAGGATAATTCCCTTTGAGATTTTCTTACAAAGATAGTTCGTTGTTGATTGAATTATTCGCGCACTTTCGGCTAACATGATTTCCCTATTCCTCCCTTTTTCTGTTACTATCGTTTCCTTTTTCTTTTTGGGTTAAGGTCTTTTTCAATTTCTTTTTTTCTGTTCTTCTTCGTAGGTCTTAATCTCGGTGGGTGTGAGTACATACTCGTTTATTTGATACGCATACGATTTCCGCATGCGATACACAATTACCGCTAAATGCACCGCATGCTCTTTCACGCACACGCATAAGCACTACGATCCCTTTCTCATGGTACATACCACATACACAGCCTGCTTTTCACTATGGCAGAGCTTTCGAACGACATAAATTGCAATGTCGCCGCGTTTAATCGCTATACCTTGATGCGCTTCTAAAAGAATGGAAAATCGCATACGACGCTTGCTTGATTAGCACCACGGTCGCGTAATACGTCCGCAACAACGTTTCTTTTGATGCCAGCGTGTCCATCGGAAAACGAGTTCACGTGCAGCAACGGCCAGTGCATATTGAGAGCTCGCTTCTGCGATAGCCTGCCAGACTGCCTCGATGGATCTGACGAACCTCACGGGTGCCAAGGACGGTGCAATAAGCACGAATTTACGTGCCAGTAAGTTGATGATAATGTATCTGTATTCCGTTCAATGTGTAGAGTCAGTAGAGGTAAAGAGAACATCTGTGTGCTAAGCACGCGATGAATGCAACGGATTCCAAATGTTTACCATCCAGAATTTTAGGATTTACGTGAATAATTGTTAGAGCCCCCTTTGATTTCTCGGGTATGACATGCGCAATGACTGTACATTGTCTGGATCGAAAGGCCGGACGAAGCTCGATTTCAAAAATTTTGCGTTACAGCAGATGGTTAATTACATAACATACAATGCATCGATATCTTTTTCTCTAGTATCTAAAGGTTCTGAATACGATCCCTATCCTTATTGGCTAGGCTCATTAAACGGAGTATATAAATGCCTGACGTTATAATATTATATTTCTGTCTGTGTCACGCAACAATGGAATTGGCTTTCACGCAGAAACAATAGATGCATTACGAAGGGAATGAAGTGCAACGGAATCGACGATTGCGGCGATGGGACCGACGAGAGGCACTGTAAGGATCGATTCTCTTAACTTTACGTTTGCGTCTGTCGACTTTTTCTCATCGCACTTACATGTCACGTTACAGTATTTTTATTACGAATTAATGTAATTAAATGTTGTACATAACTGTGCTGTATATACATACAGTGGTACGGAATAAACAATTTATAAATAGAATACTTAATACCAGAGTGTAATTAGGAAACGATATACTTTATTATTGTATCATAGGACAGATTACAAATATTGATTTTTGCTATAGCTGATCTATCTTGTATGTTACTCCAATGGAACATTGTTGTCATTGAATTAAGGATAAAATATATTTCCTTAAATAAGATATACTAGTAGATAGGAGATCTTTGCTTATTAAATGTGCATTTCTCTATTCATCAGTTGTGTTTATACACACATTAAAATCGTATATACGTAGGTATATTTTTGTATGTAAGTTAACTGTAACGTTTATATAAAGTCCTATGCACAGAGATATATAACTTATATATACATATATATGTGTATGTATAAGAAATATATATATGACATATATGACCTTATAGATTGTTATATACATATATAGATATATAGTACGCACATCCCGATATTGCTTTCATCAAACTCATCGATTCCAAACGCACGATTCCTTCGTTCCTTTGACCTTTCGTCTATCGAAGCAATTTAGAGAAATTCATCTGGTTCTCTTGGTGCATCGAGATCACGATAATGAATCACTGGTCGGAAGTCTCCTCCGCCGCCACTGTAACGTTTAATAAAAATTAATAGATTCTACTCTCAACAAGGTATTCGTTCCTTGCGGTGCGCTAAAGCTACGTGTAAGTGTAGATTCTAAAATAATTAACGAGACAGCACACGACGACGTACGACCAACTGGACATAGGATTTGAACGGAAATGGGATATAAAATAAAAGCACACGTAAATACAAAGAAATAGTTTTATTTGCAACTCATCGGCTTATAAAAGTACAGCATCTGCCGATTCTGCTTCTCTTTTTGTAAAGGAACATAAAGTAAAAGAACTTTTTTGTACTAAGGTACACGACATAATTATATTTTCTTTCTTTATGTACACGAATGGTCTAAGTTATTCCGTATCGAGAAAGCAAGAAGTGTGCTGATTTTGTAACACATTGCGTTAATTGGACGGTTCGCTCGATACTAAATATATACTCTGTGTTACATAATCCAGATATAGATCTGCTAGCACGAAAGTCTGATATCTTTCAGAATTTTTCTCGTTGCTTTTACTTCTGTATAAAAAAATTCGAATGGTACTTGATAAAACTTAGAACATATCCATGTCTAGCTGGTCCAAATCATTATAACTAATAACAGGCCTCGAAGTTGAGTCCGGTGCAGCCCTGTAAAACAGCGTATCACCACGTTCAATATGGCGGAAAAGAATTTACGAAAACCACCACTTGATCGATTTTTCAAACAAGTCATTTACTCAAGTACCCAAAAGTTTTACTGCATTTCATCGTACTACAGGTTGTTTATACAAAGCCAGTGAATTGCGAAAAATTAAAACAAAAATATCTTACCGTCCTCGATTAAAGCCACCACGATTGGAACGCGGCATTCCAAACCCTCCGCCGAATCCTGCTCCGTAACTTGATCCGTATCCTCCCCTGCTGCTACCGTAACCACCGCCGTAACTTCCAAATCTTCACGATTAAATTAGCGGTAATTAGTATAAGAATCATGTGTTATGATGAATTTGAATGTGAAAGGGAAGTACTGTTCTAGCAAAGTGATTTGAGCATATTTAACACTTACGTGCTACATCCATATGGAGTAAATCCTTCGCGTAAGCTCTCTCTCGGAGGTGCTTTATTTCCCGGGTGCTCGGGAAGCTGTGGCCTTTTTGGATCTCTTAAGTAGTTGTTAAAATATTCTGCTTCCGCCTTTACTTCTGCTACCTTTTCCGCATGCTTATTAAAAATATGTTTCCGAATAAAATCTGGTCCTTTGAACTTTTTCCCACTAAGTGGACATAACCATTTATCTTTTGATAGTTCTTGTGTATTGGCTTGAACGAACTTTTCGACTTCACTAATATCAAATATTAAAGAAATAATAGAGACAAAAGAGTTATCTAACAAATTTTTTTCAACATATTTTAAAAGAAACAAAAGAGAAAAGGATACGCTTCGGCATTTTTAGCACCCAGCTTATCGAACTCCTCTTGAGACAGCGTTGCAATTGGTTGCAAGAATGCTGCCATCTTGCTTTCAAAATTGCGACAGTATTCTGACAATTCGGTGCTAGTAACTTTAGCGGTAGGAGGAGATCCTCTAACGTGCATGATTCCACATCTATTTGGCATTTCGTCTTCATTTGGATATTCACAGTGATTATAATAATCAACTGAATGAACTACTCGCAAATAAAGAATCAATCTGTCCAAGACCTAAAAAAAAAAAAAAAAAAAAAAAAAGAAACCAGTACATCTCCATATCGTAATAAACGAATCTTTTTATACGGCTGACTTAATACCTTGATCAATGTCGGATCTCTTTCAATTGGACCGTCTCCGTCACCTCCCAATTGACCCTCTTCTTTGTCACCAGACATTCCTAATAATTCCTCTTCTTCGGCCGATGCCTCTTCTATCAGATAGTCGGTTATGTTCTTCAATACTGGATTTTTAGATGACAATCCAAATGCCTGTAGGAACATACGTCATGATTTTTCAATAACGTCATTATAAGCACTAATCAAATGTGTAAATTAATTGCTGTCTTACGGCTTGCTCAACTTCATGTACATTTTGAATACTTTTATTTTCTTTGTTGTCGTCATCTTGTTTAACTGTATTATCATCTCTTTTTTCTTCATTCCACAAACCAACTCTGCTGTCTAAATTATGCACGATTTTAGCACTCAATTTGATATCATGCCTAACTATTTGTTTATGGGATGTTAAACCATTTACTGTGCGTATGCGACGCGAAAGATCTCGATTTACTATAGCTCCAAGTTCGCAGTCCCGTAACTGTAGAAATTATTCCATGTTGTTTCAATATTTTAATTTTTTTCCTTTATTCGCACGCGTGTATTTAATTTATCAACATACCCGAATATTGTTTAAGCTCCAACATATCTCTTTTATATTTACTTGTCTTTCAAAAGACACCCAACCTCTTCTAAACCATCTTCTTTCTGGTTGAGGATCTGCTATAGCAACTCGCAAAAATCCAGGGAAACGTTTGCACATCTATTTAAATAGATTATTCATAGATTTATCTAAAAAAATGTAACCTATGACATATACCACATATATTTATAACTAACCGCTTCAACTTCTGCCTTTGTTATCGTAGGTGCTAAATTACGGAGGAAGATACTACTAGTCTTGTGTAAAGCTCTAGGTTCTTTTTCTTTATCTTCACTAGCTAGGTCGATTACTGCTTCTGGTTCCATAGCAGACTTTTTAGCTTCTGGCAAAGGTTCACTGTCTGTTTTAGCATCTCGATCGCCTTCTTTATTATCTTGTGCATCAGTATTTTCATTATTGACATCCATTTTTTCAGTTATATCTGGAACGAATTAAAGAATAATGTACAATTTTTAAATAAGTATAGCATTGAAACTTACGAGGATCTGCTTTCGGTGTATCGGGTTTGTTACTATCGCTACCAGAGGAACTACTACTGCTGCTACTGCTGCTGCTGCTGCTGTTACTATCAGTTCGTTTTCTCTTTTTGATATTAATTTCCTCTTGTTTGCCTACACAAAAGTAAAAAAGTTAGGAGATAATAGAAAAATAGTAAGTATTATTTTTGATTTAGTAAACAAAATCAAATACTTGTGCCATCCGCACTATCATCCTTTTTTGTTTCTTCTATATTCTCCTCTGACTTTTCAACTTCCTCTATCGAAATTTCGTCGTTTTCTACGCTTTTAATCTCAGAGTCTGTACTTTGACCATTTTTTAAATTTTTCTCTGTTTTCGAAGCTTCATCAACTTTATTCGTATCACTGTAAAGTGTACAATAACGATTAATCCTTTAGACATTCCCCTATTCTTCTTTTAACAAATACCAATCCATACCTATTATCACCTTTTTTCTCAGCTCCAATTTTGTTCTTCACGTCCTCTTTATCTTTGATCGTATCTTTAGTTATAATCATATTTGTTGGCTTTATGTCTAAAACTTGTAAATCTTCTTCTGTTCCACCTTCTAATTTAATAACTACCGCATCTAGCAAATGCAGCAAAGCATCAGCTTGATCTGCATCCACAGAAACTTTATCTATTTCTTTAATTTCAAGCATTTCCAGGAAGACTTCGACACGTTTCTGCAAAGAAAGATGGTAAGAATAATAGGTTCAATCGATCTCTTAGGGAAAATATTTTTAAATCGATAATTTATACCTTAAGAGCTGCCACCTGTTCTTCCTTTCTCTTCACTGATTCTTCTGGATGATACTTTATTTTGAACCTGGTAAATTGGTAGAAGAATATGGTATTTCAGTCAATTTTGAAATAAATTTCTTGTAAATTAAAGCAAACAGACGTACAATTTGTGGATTTATCATTTATGTATATTCGAAAGAAAGTGCATTAGAATTAAGATAGTAGTTAATTCTACTAAGTCCTCAATATAATTTTATAATGAAAATATTCATGTTCGTATAAGCACAGAGCGTGCTTTTAATCGATCATAAACATATTTACGTAATCGTGATAAATTTGTCGCAATAGGTGATGAATAAGATATAGCAGTAATTGTTACGTTTCCCATCCATATCTAGAGCGAATCATTCCTCGTAACTAAATATTATTATATCCTTTTCTTCAAGACGATTATTTATAAATTATCAGTTTTACTGTCAACATTGTCAGTTACAGAATGAAGCCTCACCTGTAGAGTCTGATATTTTTCAGTTTTCTTGTCGACTCAGAGGTCTATTGTAATGATAGCATATCTTTTGAATGTCAGAAATAATTAAACGGGTTTAGAACGCGGCCTATCGCGAGCATGTTTGGGCTTTGCGCGCCCAGCTCGCATCTTTGTTTAACTACCTAATAAACACCTCAATTCTTCTGTGATGCGCGAAACGCGAAATGCATAAAATATCGTACGTAAAAATAAACGAGCGAGGTGACCTGTGCCCAAGACATAAGGCGTTGCTGGCTGTACACTGTAGGGATAGACAGAGCTGGTCATATTGCTTGCAATTACCGATAAAATTGTGTCTGCAATTTAGCAAAAATTATAAAGCTACTACACCCTAACGCTCTTCTGTTCAACGTATGTATGCACTCTAGGCATACATACCCGAACAGAGTCTGATAATTTCATTAGGATTAAAAGATTACTTTCTACAGTGGGCATAACTTTCATGCAACGTGGATTTCAACGTCTTGTGGAAACATTGATTACAAGATTATTGTTTTAACAGAAATAACAATTCAGCCACTGTAGAAATTAATTATTTTTATATCCACATTTAAGTACGACTGAGCTTCACAATATACATATAAGGAATAATTTCGAGACCATTATTAGTGAATTAAAAAATGAAATATACCATTCTTCGTCCTTGTGTGCAACGAAGAATTCATTCAATTGTTGCCTTCTGAATTCCAATTTATATTCGTTATATCGTTTAATAGCTTCCTCGTCTGTAATCGAATCTTCTTGAGTTCCGAGAAACGCTTTGAAAGACATCATTGGTGGTTGAGTTTCAACATTGGAATTGCTGAAGTTACCAGCTACCTCTCGACTGCACAAAACATGAAACCATTTACAATTAGTCAAGAAATTTAAAACATTTAAACGCTACCTTAATCGGGCCAACAGTCTTGGAGTGAATCGACTCCTTTTTTGCATACTTATAATACAACCTCTTTTTTTCATGACAATGCTGTTTATAAACCAAGAACAAATTCATAAAGAAAAGAAACGGGAGAGAAAAAAGAAAATCTGCATTAAAAATAACATAAGAAACACAAACCTGTTACTGTTACTGTGGTTTCCATAGTGATGATTGCCATGGTGAGGAGGTGGATAATGGTCTGGTCCCCAGGAAGTTGCACCCCCTCCTCCACCTCCGTAATAATCATGTCCATATCTTGGACGATCGTCCCAATCTGTTCTCATTCTTTTCATTGGTGGTGCCATCTCCTGTGATCTGCCAGGACTATATCTATCACGTCCTCCACCTCCACCTCCACGGTACTCTCTGTAATCTGGACGCTGTCTAGGTCGACTAGACCATTCTCTAGAATAATTACTATCGTTAAAACTATAAGAGTCTGTTTATGCTAAAACAAAATAACTTATTTCCAATATGTTTTTATTTGTTAATATATATTTTAAAGCTTATCAGTTAGGTAGTTACCTATCCACCCAATCATCTCTTCTTCTGTCATCTCGTCGACCTTCTCTAGAATAAGATTCTGTTCTCTCCCCTCTAAATTTGTCTCTTCTTTTCCTATCGTATTCATCATCAGAATCACCCATAATGCAAGGATTTAATGCTAAACAGACAAGATGCAAATAGCGTTTATAGAATTCTAATCCTTAACAAAGTAATACTTCCAGTATTTTCTGGAATCTAGAAGGGGTTATGGAGTAGGCAATTAGAACATACGTATTTTCCAGCACGTGATCCACAAACTTTTCAATCATTGTTTTATCGATACTATACTTGAAAGATGTATAAACTTTTGTGAACGTGTGTGTTGCAAAGCTATCAATTATTTACAATTTTTCGAACAAAATATTCGAACAACGCGCGAGTCTTGCTTGTAGAGTGTCCAAAGTATTTGCAGTTTGGCAATTTAATAAGACATAGTAATATCAAGAGAACATATATACATAATATATCCGAATTAAAGAAACTAAATGGAAACAAAACTCACCAACTTAAAGTATATTGTAGAATGAAATTAAAATTCCAACACAAAGGATTTTCGCCACCCGTTACCGTGCGTCACCAAAGTACCTACCATACTGTATATGCATTGTGACGCAGGTACGGCGTCATAAGCGCCATTGTAATCGATACTGCACTCGCATATCGATAATTCTTTTGCTTGAGAGCCGCGAAATTCAAATAAGCTTTAATACGAATCGTATAATAACAGATATTTGCATGACTAGAATCACGTAAAAAATATTTGATACATTATACAAATCGTTCAATACAATTTTTAAATAGCATTAAATAGTATTTAAATATTACAATTTACATGGATAGTATTTAAATATTACAATTTACATTTAAAATCAATCATACGATTCTGAATCATCCCGAATCATACGAATCATACGATTATCCGAATTGAAAAATATTAAAGAGCTGAATGTCAGTGGTTTTCCCGTATTCCGATATAATCTCCTATCCGGAATATCGACATTTGATGAAACAAAGCGCGTGTTCTATAAATAATTCTGCAATCATGCGGTAACAATTATACATACATAACGATCATTGATTCCCTTTTCCACGATTCGCAGAAAGTGCATAGAATCATATATATTATTGTCTTACGGAAAGCAGCATAATTTTCTATAGACATAGAAAATTTAGCACGCCTCTAATATAAGTGGAATAATGCGAACTTAGAAATAGAACATATTTCCCGAGCGAGCGTCGAAGTCGCCACGACTGCGATGCAACTCTCTGCATGTTCGAACTTTTTCTTTTCCGTTTGTAACTACCTTATCCACAACAAAATAAGCGAACAAGAGTTGTTAAATGGTTGAACGGCGACGTAGGTGACGAAAATAAAATCACTGGAGGGGAATATCAAATGTTGCAACAAGTAATGCCAAGCAGTGTCATAAATTCAAAAAAGCAAGGATGGGTTACGCTCCAATTTGCATGATACTCCTTCCTTTTCAAAAGAAACGTGTGAAGAATCGTGTATCTCGTGGAAACTCCTAAAGCCGGATGACGTAGTCGCGACGAAGCCGGCTGGCTGAAACTAGTCGATCGGCCTACCTATTGTTAGTGTTGCGAACATTGTCTGGTAGAAAGAGTCAAACAAGTATTACTCATTGCCACCGACATTCGGATGCGTATCTTCACGGTCGGGGATGATACTTGAGCGCGATGCATCCTTTCACTGCCGGGGGTATCCTTATATATAGAAGTATTCGATCGAGACTCGCCTCGCAATGACTTGAAGCTCGTGTCGAACAATCAAGGATTCGACCGTGCCAAGTAATCTTAAGATGATTGGGATAAATCAAACAATCCGGTTCTCAATGCTCGCCCTTCTAATCGCCACGGTCATTGTTGGTTCAGGTAAACGATATTCTTCATCTTTTTTCTCTCGTTTCTACATTGCTTTTTTTCTACAACGATCCATCACTATTATATAATACTTTTGCCATGGAAAGAAGATATCTACGATAAAACACTCACACAACGATATTAAACTCTAATCTGTTACTTTTAGGAGCGCACGAAGGAAGTGGCGGAAGCAGTAGTCTAGCGTACAGTATGTATCGTATTTTAAAATGTAGAGGATAAATCGATAAGACCTTTATTAATTGTTTTCATTATTTCCGAGAATAGGCAGTGCTTCGGCGTCCGCAAACGCATACGCGAATGCAGGTGCTAGCGCATTCTCGTTGAGTAACGCATTTACTGGAATCGGAAGTCTACCTACGGTTGACGGGAGCCATGACGGGCACAAAGGAATTCGCAGTTACGACAACACTGGCTACAATGGCAATAATCAGCCAAACGGCGGAGTCAAAGGAAATCAGCGTGGTGGCTGTCCTAAGTGCAAGTGGGAAGACGACGATTACTGGGAAAAAGACGAGGATGAAACTGAACCAGAAGAAAAAGACGAAGACGATTGCGACGACGGGGACGATGGACAGTATAGAGAACACGGTCATTATCACGGACACAAAAATAAAGGAGGATCGCCTCCGGGCGTACAGAAATTAGGAGTGCCTAATTCTAACGGTCAAGGACCACACACGGGAGTCAGCGCCGCGTCAAATGCTGCGAGTAGTGGAAGTGGCACTCCATTTGGAACAACGCCAGTTAAAGGAGGACGCCCTGAAACTGGGAGCTCGAGCTCAGGTTCACCATGGAACAAAGCGTTCCCTGTAACCGGTCAACAACCTGGATCAGGATGGAACACAGGCTCTGGAACTACGCCGAAACCCGCCTGGAACCAAGGGTTCGGTGGTTCACCTGGAACAGCTTCGCATCCTTCTAACAGTTGGAATTCTGGAAGAGTACCGAATGCGGATGTATCGAGTCCTACCAGCGATGGAAGCTGGAATAGTGGTCCAAAAACAGGTTTTGGATGCTCCGGTAATTATCAACACGGCACCGGCTGTGCTCAAGGTTAGCTAGAATTTTTACATCTTATTTAACGATGCCGATTCAATGAGTCAAGCAAACACCAGTTTTACCTTATACATAAATTCATTTCCTTGACCATGAAATTCTGAATAATTTTCAAGAATAAATAATATAAATATAATATAATATAAATAGATAAAATTCGCAAATACATTATTCAAATTGTTTGAAAGTATTCAAATGCACAATTGAAAATTTTTAACAAAATGCATAAAGATTACATTAGTCGATCTCTAATTTAGGTTCAAGCGGTGTTGGTCCTGTAAAACAATCTCCAGTGCCATTCTCTGGCAGCAACCCCGCAAATGTTCAGAAGGAAAGTCCTGTACATTCCACGGGTCCAACAGCAGTATATAATCCTCAAGGATCTCCAGCAGGATGTTCCAGCAGTCCTTATGATGCCAGTTGTGCCGATAAATCTGTTGATCCAACGAGACCACATGACAGTCCCTTTGCATCATCTTATGGACCAAATCCGAGACCAGGCCAGTATCCTGTAAGTGGATCGCCTCAAAGCAGTCCTTCTGGTCCTCCGCATGGTTCTCCCGCTGAACAAGGGCGATATCCGGGAAATGGATCGCCCCAAAGCAATCCGTCCGGTTCTCCATACGGTTCTCCGGCGGGACAAGGTCAATATCCGGGAAGTGGATCGCCTCAAAGCAGTCCTTCGGGTTCTCCGCACGGTTCTCCCGCGGGACAAGGACAATATCCTATAAGTGGATCGCCTCAAAGCAGTCCTTCCAGTCCTGCGCATGGTTCTCCCGTAGGACAAGGTCAATATCCGGGAAGTGGATCGCCTCAAAGCAGTCCTTCGGGTTCTCCGCACGGTTCTCCCGCGGGACAAGGGCAATATCCTGGTAGTGGATTGCCGAAAAGTACTCCTTTCGGTTCTCCACACGGTTCTCCCGTAGGACAAGGCCAATATCCGGGAAGTGGATCGCCTCAAAGCAATCCTTCGGGTTCTCCGCACGGTTCTCCCGCGGGACAAGGGCAATATCCTATAAGTGGATCGCCTCAAAGCAGTCCTTCCAGTCCTGCGCGCGGTTCTCCCGTAGGACAAGGCCAATATCCGGGAAGTGGATCGCCTCAAGGCAGTCCTTCGGGTTCTCCGCACGGTTCTCCCGCGGGACAAGGGCAATATCCTGGTAGTGGATTGCCGAAAAGTACTCCTTTCGGTGCTCCACACGGTTCTCCCGTAGGACAAGGCCAATATCCGGGAAGTGGATCGCCTCAAAACAGTCCTTCAGGTTCTCCGCACGGTTCTCCCGCGGGACAAGGGCAATATCCTATAAGTGGATCGCTTCAAAGCAGTCCTTCCAGTCCTGCGCGCGGTTCTCCCGTAGGACAAGGCCAATATCCGGGAAGTGGATCGCCTCAAGGCAGTCCTTCGGGTTCTCCGCACGGTTCTCCCGCGGGACAAGGGCAATATCCTGGTAGTGGATTGCCGAAAAGTACTCCTTTCGGTGCTCCACACGGTTCTCCCGTAGGACAAGGCCAATATCCGGGAAGTGGATCGCCTCAAAACAGTCCTTCAGGTTCTCCGCACGGTTCTCCCGCGGGACAAGGGCAATATCCTATAAGTGGATCGCTTCAAAGCAGTCCTTCCAGTCCTGCGCACGGTTCTCCCGTAGGACAAGGTCAATATCCGGGAAGTGGATCGCCTCAAAGCAGTCCTTCGGGTACTCCGCAAGGTTCTCCCGCGGGACAAGGGCAATATCCTAGTAGTGGGTTGCCGAAAAGTAACACTGGGCACGGTTCCGATACGCGGCCATACGGAGGATCTCCATGGAACTCCGGAAATATAGCCAGACCGGGAAGCTTAGGAAATTCAGTATATCCGACAAGTCCTCAAAATTCTAATGCAAACGCTGTAGCTTCAAGTATAGCGTACGCGGGAACTGGTGCGCCGACCGCTGGAAACGGTTTCGATTCTAGCCACCCTGCACGCGGTCCATCGACATCCAATCCCGTTTATTCACACGGCATTCCTTCTAATGGGTCTCCATCTGAAAATGCACAGACGCCAGGGTCTTCAGGTTCTCCAAACGGAAACGTTCCTTACGGAACTCAAAAGCCGAATTACACTGGTGTTAAAGGAGGTTCTTCGGGTACAGCACCTAAACACGGTACTCCCAAAGACGGAGATAGCAAGATCTTTTATGTGAACGTAAATCCTGTACCAGGAAGCCCTGCAGGGGTTAAACCTCATGCATCTACGGGTGCACCTTACAGTGATACCGGAAAAACGCCACCTTCTTACCAACCTGCTCCTTATGGGGGTACCGTAACGCCAAAGCCCTCTTATCAGCCTGCTCCTTATCGGGGTACTGGAACGCCAAAGCCCTCTTATCAGCCTGCTCCTTACGGTGGTCCTGGAACGACAGAGCCTTCCTATCGTCCTGCTCCTCATGATAATACTGGAACGGCAAAGCCTTCTTACCAACCCGCTCCTTATGGGGGTACCGGAACGGCAAAGCCTTCTTACCAACCTGCTCCTTATGGGGGTACCGGAGCGGCAAAGCCTTCTTACCAATCTACCCCTTATGGGGGTACCGGAACGGCAAAGCCTTCTTATCAACCTGTTCCTTATGGGGGGACCGGAACGACAAAGCCTTCTTATCAGCCTGCTCCTCATGATAATACCGGAACGGCAAAGCCTTCTTACCAACCTGCTTCTTATGGTGGCCCCAGCACAACAAAGCCTTCGCATGAACTTAATTCTTATCCATCGGGTGAAACAGATAAGGGTTGCACAAGTGGATCTCAAGGTTGTGGAACTGGGAGCGGATGTAGCAGTGGAACAAGTCTGAATGGATCTCCAGATCACAAGCCTTGTAGTCCAAACGATCTTTCAGTAGGTGTTAATAAGGCTTCGAAACCATTAGGAGGTTTTGAAGCAAACCCAAATGATTTTGCGCAAAGTCCTCAACAAATCACGCCTGGAACTGGTTCGCAAGGTTGTACATCTGGAACTAGCGACGGCTGTACCTCTGGACCAAGCAATCCTTCATACGTTTACAAGACTGAAACAACGAATAAAATTCCTGGAGAAGGAGTAGGGTCGTATCCGTTGAACCCTTTCTTAACTGGAAAGATTCCTAGTTCTGGTGCTGGTAATTAATAGGAAAAATTATATCTATCTCTTTTCATTCGTGCTTGATACTAAAATACATCTATCTTAGGTGGTCCTCAGCTAACAGCTACTAGTAAGCCAGTCGGTTATGGAAATCCCTTCCTGCAAGGAACCGGTGCAGTCGCGGGAGCGGGAGCATGGAGTCATGCAGGTACAGGAGTAGCAGCGAGTCCAGGCAGCGGTGGCAAGAACGTTGTTTCGATCGGAGGACAGGCACCTAAGCCTATTGGCAAAGATAATCCTTTCCTTAGTGGATTAGGACACGGAAGGGGAGACATCGGAATTGATGTCACGCCTAATTCAATTCCTGGCGGATCGTTTGCTCCAGACAGTAACATGGGTAATAGCGGATTGAGTCAAACGAATGAAAGTCCTTCCTTTGGCGATAAAACACAACAAGGACATTCCAATCATTACCCCGGCTCGATTTGGAATTCAGGTTCAACGAACGACGGAGGCTCTTCAGCCGTGAGAAATCCATCCACAACAAACCGTGGCTCGGGAAGCGGAGGAGGTGTTGGAGTCGGTCCGGGAGGATTTGGAAATCTTTTCGGTAGTGCTCTTTCTGGAGCTTTTAGCAGTGCACAAGCTTCTTCACACGCCAATTCTGGTTCTGGAATTGGTATGTCTATTTGCTTTCAATAATTTTGCCTTGTTATTTTGTTAATGTTTACTAGATTGGCGAAATATATGCTTTCTAGAAAAATATATTTACTAGAAAGACGCTAATCATACCAATATTTCGAGATTCCGTTATATCGTGTCGATTACAACATCGTTATGCAAATTCAAATTTCTCGACATGAAGCAGAAATGAATATTAACATAGGTAATATAACTTCCAGTGAATATAAACTCCCAGAGATAGGAAAACGTTTCAAGGTCTACTATCGAAACACTTCTATTTGGATTTTTATTTTCTTCATCCAACGTATCAGGTTGATCAATGAGATCTCGCTCCTGATAAAACATAAATCACAGGCATGAACTGTTAATTAATAATAATTATCGGATGCATCAAATAATTTCTGTTTTTCTAATGTCTGTGACGTTGTGTAATCCCACTACGTTACAGGATTGTATGTGTATAGCATGTAAGCTATACATAGAAATTATTCTATGTATATGTTACTCTATGTATATGATATTGATGATTATCGCCTTTGTTGTGATCTTTAATTTGTTAATATTTACGTCTCTGTTGTTTAAAACTCATTTTAAATTCATAAAACTTTCAGTTAAGATATGATAAAATGGAAAAAATATATTGGTTTTTAGCACCAGATGCGGGTTTTGGACAAGCAAACAGTGGAAGTTGGGCTTCCAGTGGAGCGTCGGCAGGAAGTCAAGCTGGAAGCAGTGCCTTGGCTTCCAGCGGTGCTTCCGCTTATGCGAGTAGCAGTGCTAGCAGTAAGTTTTGTAAATCCAGTTCGTATGTGTTTGCATAAATAGTCAAAGAATCGGTCTTTAAAAAATAAAACGCTGTTTCAGGCTGGGCAGGCGCACAACCCACTTTCGTGAAAGGTTAAGCGATAGAAACGAACGATATTTCCAGGAAAAGATAAATTTCAATCATCCGCAAATTACGTAAACGACTGTTTCACTCTGCTTCGTTTGTATTTTTATTCATAACTCGTTTTACCTACTCATCTTCTATAATACAAACGAATCGATGCACGAGCAAAATTACCGTTCTTTTTACACATGGAATTCTCTACACGCGCTTTGATAATTCGCCGGTAATTAATGTCAATTCTTCGAAGCGATTGTATTCTTATTATACAGCGATTGTTATCGATTGGTGCTTAATAGATAATGACGTAACTAACGAATCAAATATGTTGTTAAATAGATTTAATACACGTGGTAATGTATCAATAAAAAGAATTATTTTTGATGAACCATTTTTTAAAATTATCCTTCAAATTATGGTTAAATAACAAGATCGCTCGAGAACGTTGTTAGTTGTTCTTAAATACACCGAAATGTGTCATCGATCACCAACGTTCGAATTCAAGATTGTTATAAAAGGCAAACATACAAAAGATAACATTTTTCCTTCATTCTAAACATTCTAGTCGCATGTAGTAAAGAAGCAAAGTATCTGACATAAAGTAGGGATAATACATCGTTGATTCTCATACAAATGGGTTGGATAGCAGTATCTTTGACGCGAAGAGTGACAAACGTGGCTTTACAAATGAATTTAAATGTAACATCGTGTATACGGAAATACCACTTATGTCACTGACATATCCCAAAGATAGATGTTTGTAAGTATGTATATACATTACGCGTCTTAACTTATGAATTATTCATATCAGTGGGAGGATCTTGAATCTGCAGTTAGACATATCCTCGTTGTATCCAATAGCTGTGAAAAGATAATTTTATCGAACGAGTCATATAAACATACGATGCATTATTAGTGATAATAACGCGTAATAAACTGCTGTTACCTTGGGATTTACGTTAAAAGTCATATGAATTATCCATATGACTACAAAAATTGTACGATTCAAAACATCTTTTTCAGAAAAATCAACCGGAAATTAATTCGTAGTTAGCCGACAAAATATGAAAATTAAATAAACTTCAGTTAAAAAAAATCTCTACTTGGCTTTATCTCCAGAAGCATATGCGATGGTCGGTGTAAGGGACATATCCAATAATATTTTATAGACGCATGTAAGTAAGAATGAATCGTTTATTCGAACTGCACAGTTTACGTCATGTGAATCTGCTATTTTAAAGAGGAGGTATTTTAAAGGTTTAGCGCTACGCCAGACTCGTCCACGCATTTTATTCATTGAATACAATAAAGACAGACTAGGTATAAACAGTAAAAATAGCGATACGCGAATCGAGCCCCGCGCAAGCCTTTGATCACAGATCAAATTCTGGTTCGTCTTCTATCGTAAATGTCGATTTCAACTTCCTCCGGTAAGACCATTTAGACTACTTTTCCAGCCGATACTTTGTACGATCCCTTTCCAGTAGAATCGATGTTGGCTGCACTACTGCTGTAGACACCTTTGGCTTTGTCCACGGTTCCGCTCTTATTCACTCCTTCGTTGACATCGCCCAGGCGGGAGAAAAGACTAATTCGACAACAATCATTGAATTAATTATTTTGTCAATCGTTGAATAATTTCTATATTCAGCGTTGTCAAAAATAAGTAAAAGGATATAGCTCGTCATTTTATTTTAATTCTTTGAAGAAATTATTTTACTTCATATATTAATATGAATTAACTTACTCGACTCCATGTCCACCGGGACCACCATAACCATCGTAACCGCCGTATCCTCCTCCGAGACCGGCACCAGCGTTTGCGTTCGCAGTAGCGGATGCATGCGCATTTGAATTAGCAAGAGCGTGTGCATTAGCGCTGGCACTCGCACTTGCGTAAGCATTCGCGTTGGCGTTGGCGCTTGCACTGGAACTGGCGCCAGCCCCTCTGTGACCGCCATAACCACCGCTTCCGCCTAGACCACCTGCTCCACCGTAGCCACCAGATCCACCGGCACCTGCGCCGCCGTGTCCACTAGCTCCACCTCCAGCACCAGCTCCACCAAATCCGCCAGCTCCGCCTCCGGCACCTGATCCACCATATCCGCCAGCTCCACCACCGGCGCCTGCGCCACCAAATCCGCCAGCTCCACCTCCGGCACCTGCTCCACCGTGTCCGCCAGCACCAGCACCACCGCCTAGGCCACCATAACCTCCAGCTCCACCACCGGCGCCTGCACCACCTCCGGCACCTGAACCACCGTAACCTCCAGCTCCAGCACCGGCACCACCGTGTCCGCCAGCACCAGCACCACCGCCTAGGCCACCATAACCTCCAGCTCCACCACCGGCGCCTGCACCACCAAATCCGCCAGCTCCACTACCGGCGCCACCGTGTCCGCCAGCACCAGTACCACCACCTAGGCCACCATAACCTCCAGCTCCACCACCGGCGCCTGCACCACCATATCCTCCAGCTCCACCACCGGCGCCTGCACCACCATATCCTCCAGCTCCACCACCGGCGCCTGCACCACCAAATCCGCCAGCTCCACTACCGCGTCCGCCAGCACCACCTCCGGCACCTGAACTACCGTAACCACCGCTTCCAGCTCCGCCCCCTGCGCCACCATATCCACCAGTTTTTACTACTCCAGTGGACCCTGATAAAGTGAAAATGACGATTTGAAGAAAGTGCTGTTTATATGAAAGGCAATACTTACAACTTGTCTGTAAAATCAACATACCCGCATGACTCCCGGCGCTACTTCCAGCTCCAGAGCCGCCGTATCCTCCGGCGCCACCCCCAGCGCCAGATCCTCCGAATCCTCCTGCACCACCTCCAGCGCCAGATCCTCCGTATCCTCCAGCGCCACCTCCAGCGCCACTTCCAGCCCCACCGCCAGCACCACCCCCAGCGCCAGATCCTCCGTATCCTCCAGCACCACCTCCAGCTGCGGAGCCACCATATGCTCCGGCTCCACCGCCAGGGCGACCACCAGCTCCTCCGTGCCCTCCTGCACCGTGACCGCCAGCTCCACCTCCTAGGCCACCTCCTAGGCCGCTTCCTAGGCCACCTCCGAGGCCAGTTCCTAGGCCACCTCCTAAGCCAGTTCCTAGGCCACCTCCTAGGCCACCTCCTAGGCCACCTCCGGCACCACCTCCGGCACCACCTCCGGCACCACCTCCTGCGCCACTTCCGGCACCACCACCATTGCCGTGGCCACCGCAAGTTCCGGTATGGCAGCCAGGTCCTCCCTTAGTGCCACCAAAACCACCACCAGAACCGAATCCTCCGCCACTACCAAATCCGCCACCACCTCCACCTCCGCCACCACCGCCACCACCGCCGAAACCTCCACCAAATCCTCCGCCAAATCCACCACCTAATCCAGCACCTAATCCACCCACACCAGCGAGAGATTTCAGGAAACTACTTCCAGCGGCTGCATCGTGAAATCCGTGAGGGTTTCGTTTCGCTCTGGTCTCTGCAGCTAAACAAATATTTTATAATTTTAAAATTAGATATTTTTTGGCAAAGTTGGCATTAAATCCGGGAGGGATATAAGTATTCGCAATTACTTTTAACCTCCTAAATTTGTAACTTAATTTACGATGTAACGAAGAAACGAATATAAAAAAGAACCATAATCACTTAGTGCAAGTAGAAATCACACCACGTAAAATTTAATCTCAGAGAAGAATAGAATTAGTAGAAAATGTACCTTGTGCGTCAATGCAGAGAAGAGCCAGCAAGGCAAAAAGCCCGATCGTTCGATGTCTCCACATGTTGTAGGATCGATTCTTCTATTCCGATCGTTCGCAAGACGCTCATCTTTATATCATTCCTCCCACTCTGATTACCCGCGGTTCTTCCTGTAACAACTGCCGCTTCTTCGAACGCTGTTCCAAGCGTGAAACGGTACAACAGGAGCAAAAAATACAACTGCCAACCAAGGCTAAGGTAACCGATGATGAACGTGTAATGCGTCTAATCGTTCTATCTTGCTTTCTTCGAACCTCTCCTATCTCTGAATGATCGCTGTTCAAATCCGAGATCCTCGTCAGTTTCAAAACATGCTGTTATTTTTTTCTTTCTTTGTCGGTCACATACTTCGCGATTGGTTTGTTGTTATTCTTAATAAATGCTGAAACTTGTTGTACATCTTAAGATAGCATTGTTATCATCATGCTTTGTTGAAGAAATAAAGCGAAAGAATATATTTTCAAGTATCACTTTACATATCTGTGTTTGTTATATCGACGTCAAAATCCTTGAAGCTATGTAACACTTAACGAGACCCCCGTAATTATTTTCTTGCGTATCCTTCGCCTAAACGCTTTTCGAATAAATTTATCTATATGGCTTTTAATTGAGAGGCATCGAATGTATCGTTGGATTTATTATTTTACCCTTTACTTTGGTTTACTATTTCGCAATAGGAACAATGTCCGCAGCACTGGTTCCGTTGCTTGTCCTAGAAACGGGATATCCTTCGATGGAAACAAAAAAATATAAAAAGATAACGTTCGGTAAAACCAGTTAGCTGCTGGGGGTTACGTCATTGGAAATTTTGCGTGTGTTTTTTCATTCAATGATCGCTTTGTTGTGCAAGCAATGTTGATAATGTAGCAAGACATAAAATATTTTTGAACATCGGTGTAGTTAATCTCGTTGCATCATTGGTATAAGCTTCATCGAATAAAAAATCGTTACTAGTATTGATAAATCAGCAAACAAACGTCATCAAATAACGATCAGGGCTTCGATAGAAGGTTGTACGCGTGAATAGAAACGCTGATAACCTCGGATTTATGTTTGGAGCTATGTTTGTTATTAGTTAGACATTGACCTAACCATAATAATATTCTATCGATTATACATACGTATGAAGCCTACAGTTATACGATTTCTTTCATATTTTTAAAAATACATTCAGATAGTTCATTTCGCAGAAACACCGCTCTCTTCGTTTCGTGGTTACGATTTTATCGTTTTCTTCTCCTACAAGGATAGTTTACATTCGCAATTCTCACGTTAAAGACTCGTTTGACTGGCTCCCATTATGATATATAATATGTACACGATTGTCCATCGTTAATCAATGGTACTCAGATCAACGCGATACCGAGGAAACGATTAAGGATATCGCATACAATTATTAGAATTTTATTATGGGTATTTCCAGTATCTCGTGATTGAAAACTTTTTTCTTTCGAGCTTCTATAAGTGTCGCGGTACACAATGAATACAAGGAAAACTACACGATTATACTCAGGCTAGATACATTTATCTACTAACTTGAACAAAAGTAATCTAATCTGAGAAAGATCAAGAATATATTGGGTGCATTTCATACTCGCGATGAATGTTGAAAAATAAATATGTATTTCTTTCCTTATTTATATGTATGTGCATAGGTACTTAATGAATGTCTTAACGACCAAATTGTAAGTTTAGCTACATCCATTTCCGTAATTGATTAAAAGAGTCTTAAAAGTAGCAATGTACGTTTATTGTGGAATATTGATACATCATATTACATAACAACTTATTTCGAATCTACGTTATCAAATGTATCGAAACGAAAACGATACAATTGTTTTGAAATAAACGTACAAGTTTGACAATTTGAATGACGCTTCTCTGTACGAACATTTCGAAAATTTGCTAAAGATAACCATGTATCTCTTACGAGGCATCCTTTCGGATACATATATATCCCATGCGCGCTTGTGAGTAGGGTTCTGCGAGTATAAAACTAATTTTTTCTCTTTGATTTCTATATATATATAATATATGTATATGTGTGTGTGTATATATATATATATGTATAAATTAAATTCTATATTATAACAAAACAACCGCGATAACTAAAAAAAAAACAGATAACCACTAAGTTATGGACTTTTATTTTTCGCATAGATGAGTCATTCGCGTGGATATGTGTATTCATATTATTATTGCATAGGTCCTTTCTTTCAATTACATGCGATCGTTACAAATGTGACACATATGATGCATGTACTAAATTTCTCGTCAAATTCACATAGCCAGTCTTTGTATAATTGAATCGTGCATTACTTCGAAAAAGTAATACCTAGCAAAAACAATTGTGACATCATAAAATTCTTAGCGAGAAATAACTTCTCTATATATCTCTTGTTAATATTAATTTAATAACAAAAAAAATTATCAGTACGCTAACAAAATTATTGTCTTTTTATATGGATGACTAAATAAATTCTATTATAAAATTGGTCCAAGGTTTACGCTAATATCTATACATTTTTCACTATCTATATCGAAGTTTCGTCGTTTGAATGATGAACAACAAATTCTTATCAGTAATCCAAATACATTTAGATTCGTATATCAGATTCATATAAATTCCAAACAAATGCGATCCACTTAGATCTAAATAATTATATTTACATTCCAATTATCACCCTTTTCAAGCGTATCTTTAATTACGCATCAATTAAAGTACAAGGAAACCGATAAGAACGCGACATATCTTAACATCAATGATTCTTGGAATAATCAAATTTGCATATTAGCAGAATACTTTGACTTTTTTACGATATTTTTATCATCTTCTTACATTTTCTTTTGATACTCTTGATTTTGATTTGATTGTCGGTTACAACTTCAATCGTATAAATTTGATTTCAGTCCTAGAATAAGGCCGCAACGTTACTGCTAACATAGATCTGTCCTGAAGATGTTGAGATTTCTCGATTTTAATACTATATCGTAAGATGAAAAACGCTTTGAAATAATGGTGCATATAGCGCTATTCTCTTCAAATGTTTTGTTAACATCATTTCAGCATTCTATAGAATACGTATGTTAATATCCTTCTTTTCCATTAAAACTACTTGACACATGGCTTTGCTGCGTCGCGCTTCGAATCACTTCTACCCACCTGAAAAATAATCATGTCCCGTCAGACAAATTTCGAAGGATAAATTTCTAATCGCGCTTTATTATAAATCTATCTTACCGTCCAAATGTGTAGTCGCTCTCAGCGCGGAAGAAATATACGTGACTTTTAAATTGCAGCTTAAAAACAAAATCTTTGTTGATACCATCTTTCTCCGACGGAGTAGTTACAGTGTATCCTAACAATGGTAAGCTAGCCAGTGGAAAGTCATCTCGGTGCGATTTGTAAAAGAATAAACAAAAGTTGGTAAAGACAACCCAAAGTTTTTGCCAACCATTACTATTCTTGAATTTCCGTAACAGAAATCCACTAAGTTGGTTCTGAAATAAATACGTATATGACTTAAAACTATTATTCATCTTTACTTGCTTAATAGAAATTTTTATTCATTTACTTGAAACGCTCGCAATTGGTCGCTGTAACTGATACTCGTGTTTCGATGCCAACAAACATGTACAGTCGTGTTGCTTCGTTGAGAAGCTTTAGCACCTCCACAACTTCCTCGGTCTCCTTCTAACCCAACACCGTCGCCCATTTCGTCGGCTGAACCTAAAATTTGATTATATATCACATAAATAATAATTCTGCTTCATATCCGTTGAATAAATGAGGATTCTGCTGCTAAGGATACTTACTACAAGCCTTCAAATTCAAATATGGCATCTTTGGATCTGCATCAGCTTGCGCTATAGCCATATTCAAGTCTTCTAACCATCTCTCTTTTTCTTCTTCGTTACTAGCGGCAACTGTTAAAGACCTACGTAAACCGTTGACTTGAATGTATGAGGCGAATATTTCTTTGTTTAAATATATGACGGTGAAAAAAGAAATAAGAAAAATACAAGAGAAAGATAAAAAGGAAAGAGAATGCGCGAAATAACGGCGAATAGAAGAAAATTTGTCCAATGAATAAAATGCCCACGAAAATGTTCACTGATACGTCTGGCACATTTACATTGGGAGCATGGTACGCTTAAGTGAAGTCTTTACAGTCAATTGACCTCTTAATAACTATGGAGACCTCATCCTTTTAACACCTTGTTAAGTTCAATAATTTACTTAAACGGGACAATACTCCATTCACGATACTCACTGATTTCCTTGAGGGTCGATTACAAACGCAAAGTCCGATCCAGTTTTATTGTCGCTTTCTCGAATCTTCATCCCCTTTAACGGAAGTTGGCCGTGAACGCGAAAACACTGAGTTGGTTGTTGAGTACGGAATGTATATAATAATATGTCCGAAAACTGAAAGACGTTCGAGTAAGAAAGTTTATGCGAAAGAAGCCATTTATACGTGAGAACGGTGGTTGGAGAAACTTACCAGGAAAAACATTCTTTGCTGAAAACCTTTGCGGCTGTACTTTTGCAGGCAACCTTGTCTAATAAATCTACGACCTTCTTGAACCAAATTGTCGAAGCCATTGATATCTCTTTGCATTTCGCAAAGCTGAACTAGATTCTCCTACATTTATAACATACAAAATTAACGAATATCGAAGTATACAACTCTAAACACCAACAACTGATTACAGATATTTACCGCTTGATTAATTATGCTAAGGCCTTCCAGCAACGTTTCGCCTAGTCGATCTCTTGCCGCTAGGCAATCTTCAAAGTCCGTATGATCTTTTGGATAATGATCTAGTAACCCTAAAAGAATCGGATCAGTGTAACACGCACGTACATCAGTATAGGTAATACATACGTATTGATTAGTTTAACAAAGAATGATTAACATACTATCGATAATACTGTTGTAATGCAACAATCGTTGCAATGGTTTTAAAAGGAATGAGGTTAACGGTAGATAACAATGTTTCTGCGCCTCGAAATCTCGGCACAGTTGGTCAAAACGACGCGATGTCCTCGTATAATATTCCATCTTCTCGAGGACGGGTATTAGATTCTCGAGATATTGATCGTAAAGCGGCAGTACATTCAACAAGGTGTTATAAAGAAAATCGCCGATGTTGTGCCGAGCGTTACTTTCCCATCGTTCTAATCTCGCCTCCATTTCTTGGAGGCAGGGCCCGTGAACGTCCGCTAAAAGCTCGATCAGCGAAACAACCGCTTCACCCTCCAGTTCAGCCTCTCGAGATACCTCCTCTCTGAACCACTGTCGAATAAAAATGGGACATGCGATTATCACAACGATTTTTTCGTTATCCTCACGCTAGATATATATGTTACAACTTGAAAAGAATAAAAAAAGTTCTCCACGTACATTTCAATTCGAACGATTTTGGAACGTGGATATTCTCGATGTGTACGTACCACGTTTATAACGTCGAGATCCTTCTTGTAAGTTCGTTCGGTCATAAGAAGTTCCTTCGCGATATAATATGCCTTGTCGGTCGGCCATCTCTATTTATCAAGAAGAAAATCACGCATTAGGTCATCCAATGGGACGAAAGTGCAAACGAAATATTTGTAAACGTGAGCTCACTTTAGTCTTTCGAACTTCGGCATCCTCCATCTCTCCGTTTCGTATATTTTTCACTGGGCTTAGATCCGGTGTATTTACCATGCTCGGGTTGCTGGTTTCCGTCATACCGTTCGTACGTTTCTCAGGGGATTTTTCATTGGCGAAAACAGAATTATTGTTCTCCTGTTTCTTGGCCTTCTCCTGCTTATCTGTCTCGGTATCTGTAAACGAAGACAAGTAAGACAAGGAATTCTTGGATCGTACGAATTAAACCACAAAGAATAAGAAAATTGCGGTTTACAAACAATAAGAAATAAACGCTCGAGGAAAAAGTACGAACTCGACTCGCATGCTACGGTGCACTGTATCAGCCTCTTTTGACTTTAGCCGCGTCGATTCTTATCCCGATAACGGTAGGATTTGCAACGAAGAATATACAAAAAAGAAGAGATAGAGAAACGAAGAGAAAGAGAAAAATGTCGAGCAAGGATTTCGGAAGAGTAATCATTCTTTCTAATAGGTCATTCGTCCTGAAAGTTGTCGCGGCTTGAAACCGTTCGCTTTAAAACAACGTAGTTCCACCGAAATTCAATATCACGGGAATATAGTTATTAAGGTCTTTTGACGACCATCCGAGATCCATAACATCAAGGCCATTAAATGTCACGTTACCGTTATTCAAGTGCATAATATTAAAATAGAAAATCGAATCCTTTCTCTAAGTAAAGGGTTCAAGAACCGCAAGAACTTTTAAAATGACCAAGTATTATATAGACACGTACCTACGTACATCGTGCAAGGAATTGTTACGGGAGATGCGTTTCAAGGAAGAAAGAACTTTTGAAAAGAATCTACGTTGTTAATCTACGTTACACGTGTCACATTACAAAACGGTGCTAAGAAGAGTCTAATTTTTTAAATGCATCCAATTAAAAATCTGTAATATGTATGTATATATATATATAACTCAAGAAAATAATACTTTCCCGTACACTTACACAATTAAGATTAAAATAGACGTGATCAATGGATTACGTGAGTAAACGGAAAGATAAACAGCTTTGAACATGCAAAATCCTACGTAGTGCAGTACTACGTCTTGGATAGCGTGTACCGAGGCAAATAAAACTGTCGAATTCAAATTCGTCAAACAACGAAGCCATTCCACCTTGCGTCTTCAGCTAATTACAGAGACCGTCCAAACTTAAAGTCTGAATTTAACGTGCATCCACGTTCTAAGATTTGAGCGAATCGAAGATGCGAGGCTACATCCAGACTCGTTAACAGAAGAAAGAAAATGGTGCCACTACCGAGCAAATGAACAAATGATCGAAACAACAAACCGCAAAGAATAGTAAACATACCACTGACAGTAAAGATAGGCACTGTTAGGGATTACTCACACATGGTATTGTCATCCGGTCGACCAACGAATCCGGGAGTGCGATAAAAAGATACGGTAATGAAGAACGGAAAAAGGACGACGCGCAGGGACTAGGAAGATACCTCTAATAATAATGTTCAATTGAATCAAGAAAAGAAAAAATGGTGAGGAGAATTACAGAGAAAGAGAAAAGAGAGAGAGAGAGAGAGAGAGAGAGAAAGAGAAAGATAGATGAAGGCGGAGAGGCAGGAAGAGAGTAAAGAACAAAGGTGAAGGAAGAATTGGAAATCGAAAGAAAAACCTAATCCACGGAAGACAACGTTGAAAAAACAGGTTGAAGAAATTAAAACGAAATCGTCTAAGAAAACAAAAAACGGAATCACAGAAAACCTCTGGCTATGTGACTTTGTATATAATTTATTATTATCATAATTAATGTATCAATAATCAATAATCAATGTACAATAGAGATTTCCTACGCTTGAAATGTTATCTTCCCTTCCCTCGAACGCCGTGATTCCCCTTTTTAACGCAGAAGACCTTTTTAAGGCTACCTACCTCTCTCATCTTTCTCTTTTTCTTTGAATCACGAATTTCAGTTCTTCAGGGGAAAATCACCGCGTATTGTCGGACCGTATCCTTGTGTGCATGTGTATGCGTGTGTGTGTTTGTTTGTTTGTTTGTTTGTGTGTATATGCGCACACGCGCTTGCACGTATCTGTGCGTGTACGTATAGAGAGAGAGAGAGAGAGAGAGAGAGAGAGCTAACAAGTACGGTATGTTGATAAACGATCGAAAAAAGGTACAAATTACAAATTGGAGGAGCGCCGACACGACGGACACGCGTTATCTTTCTTGATATATAAGTAACCTTCGCTTTCCCTCCTTCATCATCTTTTAAATCGATCGTTCGTTTGACCCGCTTCTCGAAAGCTACGATTATTCTTAAGTAAAAATGGGAAAGAATCGAAAATACGTGAATGTGTGAAATCGAGAATTGCGTTTTTTCGGAAATTCATCGATCGTCGAAGGTACGTTTTTGTTCTACATCCTTTCTGGAATCCGCCAAGTATAACGCGTATAAAAAGTTTATAAAAAGTATCTAATTAAGTCGACTACGATAACGTTTCGTGGAAGACGAGGATTTCCGTCTATGCAAAAAAATCAAACGTACCGTTTACCCAACAAATACGATTCTAAATACGATCGTTTTAATTGCGTTTACGCAAAATTTGGCACTAATCGACAAAAAGTATTATGAATAATTACGAATATTTAAAAGAGTATCGTAATACTTCGATCGCAACACCGTAATGCGACGAGGCAGAGATAACAGAAAAGAATGAAACAAGTACATAGTCGGTAGTTTTCTTCGATCGAGCAGCCGATAAGAAGCGAATGCTCGGGTGATAGAGGGTCGAAGGAAACGGATCTAGTCTCGTTGCGATACACCGTGTGACCGTGAGGATACGTTGAACACGTAACAACATAGAAAAAAGACAGCGAGCATGAACACCTGGAAGAAGGTCACGGTTAGAGAAAAGTAGAAATGGAAAGAAGGATCGAAGAGAAAATGTAGTAGAATCGGAGGTACAATCATACAGTGTCATACACATACGTTGCAAAACTTATAGAGAAGTATCCCGGGTGACACGAGTGTATACGAGTGCGTTCGATGTGTTTTGGTTATGTGACGTGGGTGGCCCGTTAGAGATGTTTCCTCTGTAGGGTACTCGATATAGGTAACGGTAGGTAATACTATGAAAGATATCGTGGCAAGCGACAAAGATACAACCGTTGGTGAATCGTGACAGGGTTCGCTACGTAATGGTTCACAAGGTTCCTAAATAGTAGAAAATAGTTGACACACGTTCAACGCAAGTGTGTATGTACGTGTACGATGCTGCAAAATCAAGTACCACACTGCAACTAGAGATGTGAGTTTAATCAGTGCGTC
This sequence comes from Bombus affinis, assembly GCF_024516045.1. Lineage (NCBI taxonomy): Eukaryota > Metazoa > Arthropoda > Insecta > Hymenoptera > Apidae > Bombus > Bombus affinis. Next base: position 2,230,563 of record NC_066349.1, on the reverse strand, counting down.
GCGACTAAATGACGCTTTAGCAGATACGATCGTGGGATCTTGTTGCACTTCGGAGATAGCGCACGATTAACACCGCGGCTATTACTGCAGCTCACGTATTTGTAAGCTCGAATTCACGAGAACGTTCGCGAAACCGTCAAAAGCGCGTCGACGTCTCGCAAAAATTCACATCTCTGCGCACAATAACGGAGGGTAGACCAACTTGAACGATAGACTAGCGAGGTGAACTAAAGTGATAGCTACGTGGCAAGAGATCTCGGTGCATTTTACGGGAACTAAAAGCTAGATCGACCGAGGGATGGATGTCGGAAGGGTTGCAGCTACGCAAAACTCGTTAAATCTTAAGAAAAGAAGGGAAAAAGAAAGAAGGCCAAAGGATGATCGAAATAAACTGTACACGCTCGAACTTACATCGGCAAGTTCTATGCAACTGTATAAAGCGTAGGTTTTCTTTGGGAAACTCTGTGAAACATCGCGAAACGGTTAATTGAACAGATGAACTTTGAACGGTTAAGCTACAAATCGGAAGAACCGCCCAGCGATACTCGGACACCGATGTTTTGAGACAAATCGATCAGCTATCGTTCTACCTTCTAAAGGTGCAGTGCATACGTGAATGATATTGCGGATAGTGAATGAACAACACGCAAGAAAGGAATAGAAGGTGCGCCGATGTGAGACGAAGAACAGAATGAGCGCTATAACGGAGAGTAACGGAACGAGGTTATAGAGGTGACTAGCAATAAGCGAGAGAGCAAAATCGGCCGAGACGACGCGACGGCAGCTAACGGATCCGTGCCAAGAGAAACGCGGTTTTTACATCCGAGCTTTCCAAGTAAGAACGGCGGTAATGTTCTTGGCAAATTTATGCTCGGTAATTCGGTGGCGTTAGGTTTCTCCGTGGCAGCCACACGATCTATCGATCCGTGTTTAAATCGTGCCACAGCTCGAGACCCGATGAACACGCGTCTCCTATCTTCTCTCTCCTTTGCCGGAACATAGCTACGTGATCGTACGAGAATCGTAAACGTGACCGTGAATGTGAACGAAGCACCGAAGATGAAAGTACGAAGACATCTTCTCCCTTTCTTTCCGATCGTCTCTCGTGACGTCGATTTTCTTTCACTCCGGTTCACTTTGTTTCTCTCTAGCGTGCTAAGGAAGCTTCCGATTTTCTCAGAGATGTAGCATGGTACTTCTTTGTTTGTCCCGCAGTGTTCTCAACGTGGGTATGCCGGTATGAATCGATTGGTGAGAGTGCGTGGCGTTGCGTGAACCATTACGTTACGAATCTGTGCCATGCGAAGTGGCACGTGCCAAGCCGGCGAGTTCACGTAGCCGTTCGCGTAGTTCCAACGATTGTATTCACCACCTGTCGAAAAGCATACGTAGAGTACATCGAAAATGCGAATGCGCTCCGTGCTCCCGCGCTACCAATTCCATACCGACGACCTACTCGTGTTGGTCGTTGTTCGGAATCCCCTGCCTTTCCTTCGTCGTCATCGCCTTTTCCCCCCTCTCTATGCAACACACATATATGGCTCCGACGATCATTTCTGCATTCGATCGCGAAGAATGATACGAACGAGAATACTAAATAACGACCATCTTCCATATTTCGATTCGCAGCAAATAAACGTCGTGTCCCGTGTGTCCTGACAAATCACGAAATATCGATATAAACAATGCGAAACGTGTAAAAACAAATCAAACATTTATACTGCAACGGAAATTCGCATGACCGTACAAGTTATCTAAATATATTTTATGTCTAATACCTTGATCCCTATTGCAGGTATCACGACCTTTGCATACTAACGTCTTATGTCTATAATTAAATATAAATTCATATATATATGTATATATATTATATTATATATATAATATATATATTGTATATAAACATATACACGTATTATTGACATACGCGTATATACTTACACATAACATGTATATCATTTATCGTAACGAATAGTGTTCAGTCGTTTGTTAATATTGATATAAACCGATCAACTTTGAACATCTCGTCGGGCTCGAGGTTTTCGTGGGTTGCTTGGCAAAAATCTTTCTCATTGATCGAGACTCGCTTGTAAAAGGGAAAAAAGGCGTAAATACGAGCAGTGGGGCCGCGTGCTGGGAACGCATTGGCAACGGATTCTTCTTTTCATTGAAGCGCGAAAGCAAAAGCTCGTTGCGGAAACTGGCGATAAATTTAGCAGGTAAATGGCACTCGGTATCGAGTAGCTCGTCGTCTCATATTTTCTTCGACGAACGAATTTTCAAGGATCGGTTTTTAAACAGCCAAAAATCCACCGTTTCCAATCCCGTTTCCATTAACTGTCAGTCTGCACACGGATTCGAAAACTTCGAGCGCAACGATCTCGAGGCGGCACATACGCGCTGTGTAATCAAGTAACACGCACGCGTACCAAATAACTATAACCATGAGGGAGAATGAGTTCAAAAGAAGAAGTAGAAGATAAAGGAGAACCAAGGAAACGAAATTGAGAAATGATATCTGCGATGAGAACGATGGACGAAGAGATGGTCGAGTGACAACATTGGTAAAATGGAAAGAATGAAAGGTGGTATGACGAGGCCGATAATGACAATGGTAATGATACGATGACATAGACAAACTGAAAAACGTAGAAATACAGAAAGAGAATAGTGCTCGAAGAGACGCGTGCGTGTGTAGTAATATCGATGGCAGGACAGGATTGACGATGCACAGATGCAAGACGAGGACAAGTCAAGATTAAACCGATACAGGAACTCGTACGGATAGATCGAGGATACGACGATACTCTTCTTCTGTCTAGGATGGGATTTCGCTTGGAGGAATCGATCGGCAGGACCGTACCTTTCAACTTTCCTCGAGAATGTATAAAAGAAAAAGAAGACAGATAGACAGACAGAAAGAAAGAAAGAAAGAAAGAAAGAAAGAAAGAAAGAAAAGAAAGCGCGATCCAGAATGATCGAGGAACTCGAGAAGAAAGCGACGATTCCAGGGACGGTGGATATCCGTCAAAGCGTCGACGCGTTCGCGTAAAGATAACTAACGATGGGCACGAAAAATGATCAGTCGATATTATGCTTGAAACATTGTAGACAAAACTAATCGGGCTGGTACGATCGCTTGATCGTATCAAGCAACAAGCGAATTTAGTGCCCATCATTATGCACGCATAAGTTAATCGTCTTAATATTTCCATGCTCCCATCGAGATTGACTTACTGTTTTACTGTGATCTCTGTCCTACTGGACGATAACGTTCGTGAGTATTATAGCGCAGCCGAAGTATTATAACCACGGCCCTATTATAACCGCGGTGGGATCCGCGACGGATTCCGCGTCGATCGTTCAAGAGCGACGATTACGAAGATATGCCGATAGTTTTGCATGCAAAGGAACAAATTGAGAATCAATACGGTATCGCGAACTCCTCGCGACTCGTTCACGTGCAACGTTTCCCTGATTGTCAGCCGAATCGCTATCCTTACGTGCAGACGCTTGAGGAATGCGAAGGGAACGTTGCCGGTCGCTCGAGTATCGTTCCGCCGACAAACGCGGTGTTGCGTTCGAAAAGAATTGCTATCGCGAATCGTATATTGTGTATAGCTTCGAGGAATCGCAAGCGAAAACGTAGATTCTCGACGAAAGGACGTACGCGAGCGAACATCGTTCAAAAATGCGTTTCCAGTTCGCCATCGATCTATCACGATTGAACGTTTCTCGTTGACTCGTCATCGCGTTCGTAGAAAGCAACTTAAGCCTCGACATCGTGATCAGCACTCGGCATTCACTTTCTAATCTCGTATCTTTTATTATAGCTTTTGATACGTAGTTACGTACTTAGTTTCTTTGTATATTTCTTCACTGCGTTCTACGATGTAGTAACTAGTAACCTTTTAATCAATTAAGTGTAGCGATAATACCGTAACAATGACTAATGGAGTGGCGATTAATGGTCACGGTGGTGATTAACGATTATTCAACGACAACGTGATTATCAACGATCGTCCATGCTTAAGATAGACTATTTTAGAGATCGCGTTGGTTTCCTGTCTCGTGTCAAACGAGCTACCCCTACCCGTCTGGAAGAAACAAGGCGTGAATTGATTTCGAGACGCACCATCGACTATATATACATTCTCCCTTCTTTCGCGTTTTTAATTCGCGACAAATCACAGAACGGTTCAGACCGTTCAAGCCGGTCTGAGACAAGGCTATCTAAGCTCAGCTTCTCCGCTCCGACCGCCACGCCCTTTCTCTAATATCTGCACACTCTGTTAAACGGATGTCTCCTCTTGTCTTGTCGATCATCTATCGTCGATCGGATCAATCGAGTCGTTGTGCGCGAAACAGAAAAGATATGAAGTGCTTTTTTTGCTTCGAACATTGCCGTTTCGATATGAATAATTAAACGATTCTCAAATATACCTGTGCGATCTATAACTATCTACGGTAACGAAAAACAAAAACGTTAAGCGTAGAAAATCGGAGGGACGAATCAGACTATATGTAAAGATTGGAAAGTTACGCGTGGCAGTCAGAGGGTTAACGGAATCGTATCGTTGAAACGACACACGTCTATGTACGTCTATGCACAACAAGGAAGAAAAACTCTCCGATCCGTATTTTCAGTGCGATAAATCCCTATCTAACGTTCGCTTTCTAACGATCAACCTCTTACGAATAGGTTAAATTATTGCTTTTAAACGTCTCTAAACTCCTTTAGAAACCAAAACAAGGTGTTTCCTTTAGAAACACCTTCGATATTGAAAGAAAGCAAACGCACTGAACGCATCGAACGAAAGAAACGAAAAAATTCGGTTTGGATGTTGTTTCTCGAGTATAGAACCTTCGGTACGATATTTCCATAACAAACATGGGACGCGACGTGCTAAGATATTTTTACATTGACGCCCTTACGCTCGACGTAAAATTACGCGTTAGTACCGCGTTAACCCGACCTGCAACGGGATAGTTATTTACTCCCGGCTTTTTCTCGTAGTCCATTATATTAATATCGATCGTTTTACAAATTTAGCCTCGACCTAACCAACTATGCGTCCCTCGTATGAACAGTATCGAGCTTCCTAACCGTGTTATCTTATTACCAACAGACTCAAAAACCATTGAGAACATCACGCTGCATTATTTTGCAGATCGTTGTCTTACGAAATTCCATACAAATTCATATCGATACATTTTTCCGTTACTCTTGATCGTGCAAAAATTAGCGTCTGAATAGAGCATACGATAGAAAGCTTGGTATTAGTCGGAAGAACGTAAATTGAAGCCAATGGAATTTTTTCTTTCAACCAATTCAAATTTCTTTGTCTCTCCGAGTTGAATAGTTCGGTTTGATCCTTCACGTACGACATGTTCCAAGCAATTCGACGTGACGCGACGCGGTCGATCGTTCTCCCTTTAAAGATGCAGAAAAAACATCTTCCATAAAACCCCACGACGGTAAACAACGCCGAGGCCACGCGATTCTTCGGATATCAAGGTCATCCATATTTTTAAATCCAACGTCATACTTTCATCGGCGCAGCTTTATAATTGACATCAAGGGAAATTCAACGACCTAACATGCCGTAACCATCGGATGACCTTGGCCGTTACCATTACCATTTACCATTATCGATACCTTGAAAAATCACGTGCTGAACCGTGATCGTCGTTATCGAGAAAATTAAACGGAAGACGCGTCCCGCGTAAATTTATTCACGATCCCGGAGTCTAGCAATATAACTGGTGGATCGGTCGTCGATCATACACCAAGCCGTAGAGAGTTGTAGCACCGTGAGACAAAACTGAGGGAAGAAAGATTGCAGATCATTCGATCTTTCGACGACAAACGTTTCGACGGTTCGTTAAACCTATCGCGATATTTCACGCGTTCCGATTTAGCCACTCGCACCGTGAATCGCAATTCCATACAATACACGCACGTACGTGTGTATCAACGAAAGTACGCGATAAACATTTTGTATAAGTACCTATGTTGAGCAACTTGTCCTTCGTCGTTAAACGAGACATAAATTAAACTACGATCAAATAATACGACCGCTTATCGAGGATTCAATTCTCGAACTAAAAGAGACAATTCCTCCGCCTTTCCCTTTTCCATTTCACCCTTCTACCATTTTCTTAACGATGCTATCTCACCTTCAACAATGATTGTCGTTTTCGTAAATTGGAATAGCATCGTTGTCTATTTTTCCGCTTTTTTACGATTGCGTTTTAACTCTCATTTCTCTCGAGAATCCTTTCTCTGCCGTCGGAGATCCGTCATATCTTCGTAGTACATACGTTCGCGGTAACCGCGTAGCAACGACCCTAATTAATCTCGAAACGTATCTCATACGTATCACCTTTGATCGCTACTGTTTCTTATCATATATCGTATTTTCTAGACTAATTATCGTTAGTAGGTGTAGCTTCGTTCCAATCGTATTTTCGCGTCGGCTCGTTCCGTATACGTATAAATATACGATAGAATAAGTTAAGTACGATGGAGTTAAAGGTTTGTTTACGGGTCAAAAAGCTCCCACGCGATAACGACGATATCGTATCAAATTAAATTGAATTTCTAAAACGTGTAACAAACGTACTAATTATCCTTATGCGCGATAGATTAAACTAGATTGTTTTTCACGATATCTTTTGATCTCCACTCTAGTCGATGTCGATTGGATCGACATCGATCTTGTTTACTCCTTGTTGCCTTTTGTCGTGTTTTCATCCTGGACAAATCATCCAATTCTCGTTAAAAATGTCAAAAGACGTTGCAACAAAGGAGTTAAAAGATTCGAAGCGCTAGTCGCGTCAACGTTGTTGTCGTCGATTCTCCTGCATCTCCTTGGCCTCCGAGTACTCGTCGTCATCGTCACCATCGTTATCGTCGTCATTGTCGTCATCGTCATCCTCGTCATCGTCAACGTCGGACCTCGAACGTTCGGCCAATAAGGGTGGCGGAATAGTGGCCACGTCGAAGCTTGAGTCGGTACTCGAAATAATCTGACCATCCTTCACCTCGAAATCCACCACCACTCGATGACGCCTCTTTAAGTTTTCCCGTCGTCTTCGACGAACAGCTATTTGGCCGTGAACAGGCGTGTGAACGGGACTATCCATGCTCGAAGACGTATCACCCTCGCTCTGGGGACTTTTGCTGGACGAGTAAGGCATGGTTTTCGTCCGAATCTGCGTCCTGATCTGCATCGGAGGACTAGAGGTGGTCGACTCGCCACTCAGACTCGTTGTCGAATAATACGGAGTCGACTTCGCTCTGATGGGAACGAGTACGGGTCGCTCGGTCGATCTAGTTTCATGATACCTGCCAGTTTCCATGGGTTCGGAGAAACCTCGTTCGAATTTGGGAGTTGACCTGCTGCGGACCTTCTCCTTCTGGATGACCGTCTCCTCTCTTTCCTCTTCGAACGACCAATCGTCGTCCGCCGGTCTGGAACCGAGCGCCAAATCTGCGTATTTTTCGTGCATATCCTCGGCGTTGTCCCCTCGACCAACTTCCATTCGGATTTGATCGCCGCCTGAATATTTCATAGCGGGAACGTTGTCATAGAAACGATCGTCTCTTATCTGTTGCCTTCCTGACGCAACCTCCTGATCGTCGAGCTCTTCCTCTTCTTCGAGGATCGGAAGCGGCGCATCACCATCGTCCGACATTAGTCGAAACTCGTCGTCGATAGTCTCGTCGAACTCGTTCTGAAGAGTTATTCGAGGTGGTGAGATATACGTCGATCGTACGGAACCTTGCCGTTCGTCGTCGCAGTGACGCGACAACAGTCGATGCTCGTCGAATTGATCATCGATGAATCTTTTCCCTTCGTTCGACTGCTCGTTCCTGATCGTTCGACCGATCGATGATGATCGTTCGCCGTCCAACGGAAGGCCCATCGCCAGATGCTCGTCGAACGGCGAACGGCGATCCATGTTTCCAGATACGGAAACGGAAACAGATACGGATACGGAATGAGGCGGTGTTAATGGAGGCGTAGTCGGCGGTGGCGGCAACGGTGGCGAGGATGGACCAATGAGCGGAGGACCATCGGCCGTTCTGCACTTGGAATTCGGTCTCATACTAGTCACGCTTTTATCGGATGTAGTTGTGTCGCTTTGACTTTTCTCGACCGGCGTCAATGAGGAGTAGTGCTGCTGAGGAATGACGGTCGTGCTACCCGACCAGTCCGAGATCGAGGCTCCGAGTTCCGCCAGAGAGTTGTCGTCAGATTTGGTACCAGAATATTGGCAAAATTGGCGCACGGTATTGTTCGAACTCGACCATTCCGACATCGACAAACCCATCGAGGTGTCTTCGCTGTGCGAAGAACCAGTCACGTGAGAGTTCGACTTTGGTTTAACGGCTATCTTTACAGTACCGTCAACGGTGGTTGCAGAGGTCGAGCTGTGGCCGTCCTCGAAGAACGTGGAATGCAAATCGTCGTGCAGTGTTCGATTCTCATCGCTAGAATCGCTGTCATGTTCCACCTGACCGGGTGTTTCGGTGCTGTCGGTTACCGTTACTTTGACCGCCTCCTCAGGCTTGATCTCCATATAAAAGGTTTCGACGTGGCTGACTACAGGAGGATCGAACACGGGCGAACTAGGCGGAGATGGCCAATCCTCCGAGCTTTGTTCCTGCAGCTTCGGCTTCCCAGCCGATTTCGGCGATTTCGCCTCCTCCTCTTGCTCGCTTACCATGTCTATAGGAATATCAGGCAATTCGGACGATGTGCGCCGATCATCGGAAATCGAGGGAAGCGGCGTACCGGATGGTGGATCAGAGGATAGAGAAAGTTGATGGTCGCTCGATATTAGTGACTCGTCGTCCAAACTGGGTGACCTTGAACTAGGCTTGAACGAGTCCTCCAAATCGCTTTTATCCTGTTCCGATGTAGTGGATCTCTCGGAAATCCTAGATAACGTACGTGTGAGCGCAAACGTGCCACAACTGGTTAGAATATCCGGACCTATCGGATAAATGAAATTGCCACGAAGATCGACAAGATCCTCTTGAAAACTGTCCTCATTCTGTCCGTTGCTATCTTCGGACTGAGACTGAACGGCATTGTTCTCGTCTTGACCCGGCCAACCTTCGTCGTTGCTCGAACTTCCAGAGCTTTCCAGGGGAAAGGACTTCCAAGTCGCATTCAAATCGTGTCTAAGTCCCGATTGGGAGCCGCTGCTGTTCTCCTCCTCCAAGGAACCAGGCCCACGCGTGTCTTTCATCATTGCGATGATTTCCCGACGATCCACTATCGGCTGAATCTGCCCAATACCCAGCGGTCGAGCTATAGAGCAGGAGCTGGATTCCGGGTCTTCGCGATCCGGTGTCCACGTACTGGTTTCCTCGCTTCTCGAACGTTCGCTACTCAACCTAAGCTTCTTGTCGATCGTCAAACGATTCGCGCTAGGAACATCCTCGGGTGACTCTTTCATCATTTCTTCGACGGACTCCTCGTCTTTTGGCAGTTCCTCGGCTAGTTCTCCGTCCTCATCCTCTCTTCTCATTTCTAAATATTCAGGCGTCAATTCTACTTCCACTAGGGTCTTCTCGTCCATTTTGTCGACTCCGTAATCCGGTGAGCTCAATTCGCTGTCGATACCTCTCATGTGAACCTGGGTATCTAAAGCGTCGAGCGTATCTTCGCTCGTATCCGCGGAATCCAACGGCCGATTCTCATCGCCTTCCTGTTCTTGCGCTTCCCGCTCGTCTTCGCTATGGACTATCTCCCCCTCGTCCTCGTCCGCATCATCTTCCTCGGCATCAACACCGGTGTCATCGTCGGAACACTCCTCGATAGAGATCTGAATCGGCGACTTTACCATGTCTTGTCCGTCGTCGAAGTCGATCGTTGTCGTCGATCTGAGAAAGGCGGTCGGTCCAGCGTCTTCTCGCGTAACGGTTACGGTAGTCACCGTTACGTCGGGAAGATCGTCCCTCTCCGTCGCTTTCTTCGAATCCTTGGCGAGCTTGATTTCCTGCCGCCTTTCTTTGTCCTCGGTTTCGATAGACACTGTCGTGGAAATCTCGGCCTCGGCAATTTTCTCAGTCGATTCGTCGACGACCATCGAACGTTCGTACAGTTTCTCCTTCGTCAGCGGCACAGCCTCGGTCGCTATTTGGTCAGATGGTCGCGGAATAGAACCCTCGATGGTTTTTGAGACGCTGAGTAGATCGATTTTTTCCGCTCTAACAGCTTTATCGAACGCGACCACTTCCTGTTCGGTGCCGGACTCCACGGAACTCTGATCGATGAATTTCGTTTTCTCATCCACCTTGACCGATTCCAACATCGTCTTTTGATCTTTACCGTTCGCGTCTAATCGCAGCACTTCTCTCTCGTACGGAATCAAATCCGCGCTTGGTATGATCTCGTTGCTTTCCGTCAACGGCGATTCAAGATATTGCGCAGAAGTTTCAGTAACAGACAGGGAATCGGTAAAGATCTCTGGTATGGTGGTGTGATCGGTACTGTCGGACCTGTGGTTGGGCGATGCCTCGATCTGAATGGATTGTGGTTTCATTGGCGGACCAGTGGTGAAGACGGCACCGCTGCCATATGGAACAACCGCCTCTGTCGGCACGTCCTCGTCGGCCTTTTCCTCGTCCGGATTCTCTGACACGTCAACGGTGTCGTCCTTGCTGGAAAACGCGGTCGCCGGTGGAAGTTTGTGCACCGCTATCACCGGAGCGTCCAACGACTTGGCTCGCCTTTGAGAGGTCGGAGACTGCGTCGCGCCCTGTCTTTGCAATGCACCGATTCCGCTTCCCTCCGATAGACCGAGACGCGCACGGGCAAATAGAACAGGCGTTTGTCCCAGCTTTCGCAATATTACCGGCGACTGCGTCAAATCCTGTGGATACGAGCTCTTTTTCTCCGCGGCGCGATCTTCTACAGGTCTGGACGCGTCCATAGTCTCGCGTTCTCGTGCGTCAAAATCGGTATCGGCCCTCGGCTCCTCGATATCGGTTTCCGCTTTCAAATCGATCTTCGCACGCAACGCCCTAGATTCCTGCTGCAACTTCGACACCACTATTTCTTTCATCGATGTAGGCGATTTCAATTCCGTCGATTTAGTTTCGGACCTGGTGCCACTTTTCGATCGTTCAACGATCGTTCTCTTTGGCGATATCTTCTCCGCGGAATCCTTTCTTTCGGCGCTGCTACTCAGACTCTTTGAAATACCTAACGACTTTGGTCTCGTTTTTTCGGATTTCACGCCAGATGCCGCGGTAACTTTGATCAGATCGTCGTCGACCGAGGCGGATTTCGCTCGAGTACCACCTTTGCTCTCCTCCTTCTCCTCCTTTGACGCGGAATATGCCTTCTCGGGCAACCGAGTGATAGACTTGGATCTACCTTTCTGAACGATACTCACCTCCGGTGCCACGTCGGTCGAGTCGATTATGATAATTTCTTGAGGCATCTCTCCCAACTTCAATTTGGACTTGTCGATCTTCGAGCTGGGCGTGGTTACGCGGGACTCCTTCGAGGTCGCTTTCTTCAAAGGAGGCTTGTCTCCCTCGAGCGACTTGGATTGTTTCTTGAAATCCTTCTTTGGTTCTGGTTTCGCTCTCTTCGCCCTTTTCGGCGACACGTCCGGAACAAAGTGTTTGTTCTCGACTTCCGGCGAGAGCAAAGTATCGATCGGTGCTTTCTCCTCGGCCAGCGATAACGATTTCGAACGCAAAGGTTCGCCATGTGGCCTCGACATGAAAGGAACGAATTCAGGAACTTTAAGGCTGTCCAGTTCTAACGCGGGCTTCACAGGCACTTCGTCCAAAGGCAGATCTGCGACTGGTTCCACGAAATCGTCGAATCCGGTATCGATGATCTTCGGTTTAGCGATTCTAGCTTCGGAAAACTTTGACTCTATCTTCTCCAAGATGCGTTTCGTTTTTTCTGGTATGCTCGGTTTCTCCAATGTCTTTGGTTTTTCCGGAACTTTCGGTTTCTCCGAGATTACATCAACGGTAGTAGCCGAAGGTAAAGATTCCTTCTCTTCCCTCTTCACCTTCTCCTTGTCTTTCTGTTCTAATTGCACATCTATTACTTGCTCCAACTTCTTTTCCTGCGACTGCGGTTCCAACTGTTCAGTGTGTTTCTCATCTTTAATTTGCTTGCCATCTACGTCAACGATTTCGCCGTCGAACGTTTTTCGAGAGGAGTCGTCTATGGGTGAAACTTTTTCTACCTTTTCGGAGTCGAATCTTTCGTCTTCTATCCCGGTCGCAACCGGTTTAGGAATTTCCGGCAATGGTATTTTTTCTATGCTATCTTGCTTCTCCAAGCTATCATCTGGCGTTTTCAGACTGTCTTTTTCCATTTCGGACTTGGCCTTACGCTCGAGTTTCATCTTCATTTCCATTCCAACCACGTCAGCAAAATTCAAAGGCTTCACCTTCGAATCGAGCGACCGTTGCGCGCTTGCGAAGCTCTTTGATGACTCCGAGGGTGATGTCCTCCTCTTTTGTATCACAGAAACTATTGTTACATTTGGATCTGTGGGAGACATCTTGGGCGAGCGTTTCTCGATCGACGATAGTATGGTGACATTCGGTTCGATCGGTGATAATTTCGATGTTTTCTTGTCGAGACTGGACGATTTAATACCCGTTCGATCCTCGATCACGATTTCCGTTCGGTTTTTATCGAACGATGCGGATCTGAAAGGCTGTTTATCGGGTGACGGAGCCTTCGAACCTGCCTTGGATGGACTTCTATTCGTTGGAGAGAAACTGCAAACTACGTTTTTCGCGTCGGTCGGTGATAACTTCGACGTAGGACTCAAGATACTTTTCGGTTTATCGGACGGGCTCGAGAGTATCGATTTGGGTCGTATGGGCGTGATCGAAGCGCTCTTTGGCTTGTCAGGCGAGAGCTTGCTACTAGGCTTGTCTATCGAGGACAGCTTAGACAGATCGAAACAAGAAATGTCCGTGATCATTTTCAAAGGCAACTTGGGAAGATCTCGAACGGCACCGGCTTTTTTCGAAATGGTTTTGCCGCTATCCGACTCGGACTTCTCGTCAGATGCGGTACCATTCATGACGTGTCGTTTGTGCAACATGTAAGGTATTTCGATGTTCGCCTTTTGCATAGCCGCACTGTCCGAGAACGGATCTTCGTCTCCCGAATCAGCTGGCGTTAAGTCGATGGATTTCTGATGCATCAGTATGTGCCGTTTACTGTTCGAGCCTAACCTCTGCCGTGCCGGATTCGGATCGCTCTTGGTACGTTCGACCGGTGTATGACCCGGTATCGTGTCGTCAAAACCCAGCACCACACCTCCCACGATCTTCGGTTCGTACTCCGTAAACATGGTCTTCGATTTAAAATTTTCCATTTCCATCGGCACACCGATCACCGTGTCCGTCCTCGACTCTATCGAGAGCCTCGCTTGTCGTTCTCGCTCGCGCTTCTCCTCGTCCTTTCGCGCTTTCTCCAAGCTTCTCCAGTCGTCCCTTTCGCGCGGTTTCTCCTCGGACTTTCCCCTTTCTGTTCGTCCCTTACCTTTCCTCGGTTCTTTGTACTCGATCCTCTCTATGCTGTTTCTCCTCCAATCGTAGATCTGTTCGATGCACTCGAAACTTCTTCCTCCTCCTCCCCCTCCCCCTCCCCCTCCTCCTGCTCTCGAGTCAAACCTATCCAATTGCTTTCGCTCGCGCGAATCTAGTCGATCTGGATGTCTTCGTTCGCGCGAATCCAACTTTTCGAAGCTCTTTCGCTCCGCTTTTCTATCGTATCCTTTGTCCTTCGAAACGTTGTTGCACTTCTCCAAAGACTTCAATCTTTCGATCGTAACGGGATCGAAATCAAATGTCGGCTTCTCCTGCGAGTCCAATCTCTCGACGCTTTTTCCACGATGTTCCCTGCCAGCGCTGAGTCGTTCGAGCGGGCTTTTATTTCCAGAATCGAAACGTTCCAACGTATGCCTCTGGTTGTAATCGACCGTATTACTTCGACTTCCCGGACTTCTCCTCTTCTCCTTTGAATCTAACCGTTCCACGCTTCTCTCTCGACGTTCCCTCGATTCGGAATATCGATGACCCGTCTTTTCTTTCGGACTTCTGTTTAGATACTCCGTGCTACCTCGAAGTTCCTGACAATCTAATCGCTCGACGCTCTTCCCGCGTAACGCGTAAGGATCACCGTGACGGAAGGACTTCTCCTTCGAATCCAGCCGTTCGTAACTTCTCTCTCGAACGTCCAATCCTTCGATGCTTCTTCGTAATTCTCCTGCGTCTATTCGATCGACGCTACGACGACCGTGCATGTCCGATTTTCGATCTCGCGAATCCAATCGCTCGACCGATCGACGTTCTCTCAACTCGCTTCTTTCTGTCTTCTTACTCGAATACTCCCTGAAATAATCCCTTTCGACGCGTTTTCTCTCTTCTCGGTCCACGCTTCTCCTCTCTTTGTCTTGCAACTTTGCCAGCGTTTTCTCGAGCTTCGCCTCGCTTTCACGATTCGATTTTCGATCCCTACCACCACTATCACCACCACCACCACCGCTACTAACACTACCTGCACCAGCACCTTTGTAACCCCGACCTAAACTACCCGTTTCTACGTATACGCGTGATATATGGTCTTCCAAACTGGCGATACTGCGTGCTCTGACTGTCCTAGCTCTTTGATCTATGATCGTTCTATTGGTCGAATCTACTGGACTCAAATCATCATCTATCCGAGATTTTGGACGCATAATACCCTCATCCCGTAAAATCTCCGAATCTACGTGAGTGATCTTATACTTTGGCTTCAAGTTTTTCAACTCGTTCAACACAGACATTTTTTGTTTTTGCACTTGCAACACGACAGGATCTTTTCTCCCAGAGTCCTGATGCGGAAGAGAATGTTTAGATTGTTGTTGTTGCTGTTGTTGCTCTATCGAATTAGCGTGTCGTGTCTCGAATTTTCGTTCGATTTGAGTGCTAGATCGTTGTATTCGAGACTCAACGGTGATATAGTCACTGTCTGATTTCGCGGTCACGGCTGAATACCGATCGATAGACTTTGTTCTAGCGTTCTTGAGGTCCGCGAGCACAGATTTGAATTGTTGTTTATCCGTGGATTTGATCGATCGATGTTTCACGAAGGAATCGGTCTCGGAATCCATTTGGAACATCTCGTGCTCGATTCCTTCGTCGCTCCTATCGGACATTGGCTCGTTCTCGTCGTCGTCGTCCCGCGGACTCGAATACGATTCCGGATATTCAAATTCGTGCTCGCGTTCCAAAAGTTCGTAGGAATCGTGCGAAAGATCGTCGTGAGAGAGATCTCCCGCAGGACCAGATTCCTCGTGGCCAGATTCAGTGGAGAGCGACGAAGTTCCCGGGTAGGAGCTACTATAGACACGCTCGGGTACCGAGTCGTGATCGAGAGAGGGTAACTTCGAGCTAGCCGCGCTGTACGATCGATTACTTTCATCGTAGCGCGTCACGGGATTGTCTAGCTCTCCCTGGGAGGGCAAACGGAAAGGTTCCAATATAGGATCATCGGAAGGTTTGTCGTCCTTCGATCGCGCTTTCCCTGAATCCTCGAAGCTAGAAGCGTACAACTCGCGGCAACTGGCCGATCGCTGCCAGGGATGTCTAGGCATAGGTCGCGGTGGGGGAAATTCAGGAGGACTGCTGTTAGAGGGGCTGATACGACCTGCTGATGAAATCCGTTGCTGGCTGGCAGCAAGCATCTGCCGCGGTACTGGGACCTGGCTGGGGGTGGCCGGGGAATGGACGTCGATGGAGGTAAGTGTCCGAAACGACGTAGCTGTGTCTTCGCGACGGTGAATCGTCCCTCCCATCGAGACACTCGTCACAGTCGTCGGAGAATCCAGTGTCATCGAGCCGCATGATAGAGACAGAGCTGGGGTTTCCAGGGCTGAAATTATTCCCTTCTTTAGCTTTTACATTTCCGGTATTGCACACCTACCCCCGCTCGCGAACCCTGTTTCCTTGCGATCCTTCTCCCTCCATAATTCCCACTATTTCCCCTCTACCCACCCTTCTGTTATCTCATGTTTTCTTGTTTTCTCGTTCGATTCGCCTTTTGCGATTCCGAAGGATCTTTGAACTCATCGGCGTTCGCTCGATTGCTCCAAGACCTTCTTCCCGGCGAATCGATACATTCGATATTCTTACGAGTATACCTTCCCTTATAGCCTTTTTCCGCGTTTACATTCTCTTGACGGAACAACGTAAACAAGCCTCAGATAATAAACTCCAGATAATCATTTTTAAAAGCGTTCTATTTGCAATACGCTAACTCTACTACTCTCTACTTTTACGATACTTTATGTACGATACTTCAACAGAACTTATGTCAAAAATAAAATAATGCTAGGGGACGAACGAAGAATAAACGATAACACAGTAAATGAAAACGAAAGGAAAAAAGAGAAGACAATCGAGAGAAACTGATCTTTTAAAAGAAAAAGAAAAAACAAAAAAACGAAATAGAGGCAAAGAGCGGGGGTATGAAAAAGAAAGCGTTTCTCGTGGAGGTTGGTGTCGGTCATGGTACATACCAGGATCGCCGAGGGGCAGGAGGGGGTGGGCAGAGATGCTGGAGCTGCCCATAAGGGAGCTGCTTGGAGTGGCCCCACGATAGCCTCCCCCCTCCAAGCCCTGCAATGCCCTACCACCGCTAGTCTGCCGGAACGAATTGGACCTGCGAGCAAGAGAGAGTCAAGTTCAGCATCAGACTTAGGCTACCAAATGCCAAGCCTGTCCAGAACTAACTAATATTTTTCGCATTTTTTTTTTCCACCTTCCTATCATCTCTTGTAAAATAGTAGCTTTCTCGTTACGCTTACTCGGTTAACCATTATCGTTTCAAGGGTCTCCTTTTCTTTTTAAATCTCTTTGTCTCTCTCTCTCATAAACGTTCCTTTAATACATATGTATTTGTATCGAAGGAAAAGTTGCGTGTCACTCGCGTTCGCGATGCTTGCTACCCTTATATCGCAACCAATATCACGATCGCGGTAAAACAACAATGTTCAAATAATCAAGTATGCCCTCAAAACGATAAAATAGTACATTAAGTTAAACAGAAAATATGCTATTCAAATAATGGTAATAATAGCAATGTTAACAAGCAATCGTATGAAAATTATCCTTTATACACAAGATACCATATCATCGTTAAAAATCCCCTCCATTATCATTAAATATTTGCCCTCATTGCATTTAATAATTTTCCTACATCCTGTGCTTACAGTTTTACATTCAAAATTCAATGATTTTGTGAACTAGTTATATTTTTGCACGCAAACTATTGTTAATGCTACGCGTAAAGGATCTGCGCACGAGTATTCGTTATCTTCGCATGCTCAATTATCGCACACACGGAGATATTCGATAAAAATGTGCACACAAACGGCGATGAATCTATCGGTGAAACACGATGCTTTTCGCTCTAATAGCGCATTATTTAGTAATGTTATCTGACTGTACATCGATATTGCGTGATAAAAAATCATGTATACCTGTTAACTGTATGTACAAGGATGAAATTATTATAAAGGAAGTACGTAATCTCTATGCTCTATTGTAGAGTAGGCTACTACGATGGAGAAATATCTGATTGGTAAAGATTCGATCGGGACAGTGAAGTATGGTAACTTTGCAGTGTGTACCATTAGGTGTTACAACGACGAGAATTAGTGACCATACTATCAAAAATAGGGTACATTGATCATTCGGGTTATCGTGCCTGATGGTGAGCCTGACTCCCCGCCACCCCTGTCCGAACAGGCAACACTGACACACGAAAGTACAAAACGAATAGAGTAAACACTTCGTTCTACGTAAAATTGGAACAACGATAGACATGATAAATACCAATTAATGTCCCGGCAAAAGCAAGACCGTGCCACCTCCCGTCTTACCCACGCAAGATTAGTGCGCTCGTTAATTAAAATATATCTCAATGGTATAAAACCAGCATTAAAAGGGGACAGTACATAACGATACGCATGCACTAGCTACACATTACTAGTGTATCCAAGAATTGATTCAATCATAGAACGACATTTCGCGCTGCTAATCCAACTTACCTTTGAAACGTTTGCCTCTTCACGTAATTGTCCCGAACAAATTCTACGATTTGCTTCTGAGTTTTCCCGCTGTACCTAATAACGCAATATCAAGAAATTTCATTAAATCGGCTTACATGCCTTATACGTTTTATATACATAACATAATATGGAATGTTTTTAGCGCAAACGCGCATACCTAAATGACGAGCCACGACTGAGAACTCGTGTTTTTTGTCGTACCACTCGTTTGACCACCGAACAACGGAAAAATCCATGATTCTCTACGCATTTTTTCCAAAAATTTTTACATTCGTTGCGTCCTTCGAAAAAGAATTCCACGGTATCCTTGTAATAACCCTACAAACGTTGCGCGAAACGTTAATTTTAATTTTAGTAGAGTTAATTTTCAAACCCGGTTCTTCGAGGATTCGTTTCGACATTATTTGAACGGAATACAATACACTTACGTAACCCTCTGGATGAAGTTTAATTAAAAATCGTTTCCTTTTAAAGCTGATTTTCCTGATTTTAGCCCAACTGAACGTATTTATTTTGGTAAAATTTTGAAAGACTACTATCCCCATGTGTGCCACAGCCAGATTCAACGGCACACCCTCGTGATCCTTCGATAACAAATGAAATGCAACAACGATTATATACTCAGGCATAGCATAAGTCATATCTTACGATACTTACTTTAGCTGGATGCATTTTCATCCCGTACAATTCACAGCGACGTGCTGTTTCCAGCAGATTGAGATCTGCTTCTGCCGGTGATTGGCCTCTGTTTACAAAACGTAACATTTTCAGGATATTGAAACTTTATACATATTTAAACAAAGTTAATTGGAAAATATCTTACGCGTGTTTTTTATGATTTTCCATAATGCGACGCTCTAGTTCTTGATCTTGATGAGGCACAAATTTATAAGTTGACAAATACGTATGATCTGGATAATCCTCTATCACATAATCTCCACACTCGGCTAAAATAATTAATCATTTGTCGTAAAACTATTCTACTTTTTAATTCGTTTTCATTTATATAATTTTGAAATGAATTATTATTACCCTGCACAATATAACTCGCCATCAAAGCTGCCGTATTATCATTGCATTGTAATAGACCTTGGGCTAAATCCCGTTTAATTTGAAGACAAAATAGATATCTTGTAAACTCTTCTTCTAATTGTGCTGGATCAGGTGTATAAAATTTAACGCAAAATCTTAATATGGGATCTATTAGTGATAGTCCAACTTGTCTACAAACTGGCTTCTCTAAATCTAACCAATACTGCAAATAAATACTATTGGTAAATATCAAAATTGTATATACGAATTATTCAACAACACATATTTATCAGCTTCTTACTTTTGTTCCATTAGGTTCCTGGTACTCCAAACCAAAATAATCAGCTTCCAAAAGATGTAGCTGTTTGCAAACTTGATCAAATAACACTCTGCCTAAAGCTTTTGCCTAAAATTTAAATAAACTTAAAATAGTACAAGCCTAATTATTTTGATTGCAAAAAATTTCCAATGTCAGATATTTCAAAATAAAGTTATCACATTTTAAATTACCCTCTAAGACAACTGAAAATATGCTTTAGATGCACCATATATATTTTATGAATAATCAATACATCAATACATTTACTTCATGCAATATAGTATCACCAATTATCTGCTCCAATTATTCATTTAGAAGTATTACATGCGTAGATAGCATAAAGTAAATAATTTTTTGTTATCAAATAAATGCAATGACAAACAATAATTTATAAAAATATTTAAAAATAGAAAACATTGTTATAGTTTTATAAATAAAAAATACATCAAACTGAAAAAGAACTCCTTTCTATTCTTAGACATTATGGCATATATCTCATATAGTGATTTTATATTAAATTAGTTTAGTAATTACATTAAAATACTGATTAGTTAAACATGTGATTAAAGATATATAATTGACTTACTTCTCATTACAAAATCAATCTAATATAATTTTTAATATTTATTTCATATACGTTAATATTTAATGATATTTTAACATTAGTTATAGAAGCAGTTATGATATATTTGACTCAGTATAAACTTGAAATGAAAGCATGTCACTTTTAATATTTTGTGTTTTATATTTGTAACTACCTCGTCAATGAACAGAACCATTTCATGAAACTGTTATAAAAATTACCTGAACTTGAAACATTGTAATCGTATCATCCAACATCTGCACACGAACAGCAAGCATTTTACCAGCTTTTCTAGGTGTTGTAGGAGGGGTTCTACTACCTCCATCCACACCTGCTGGAGTCGAATGACTATGAGGCATCTTAGATCCTCCACTGCCTTTCATGCTTATGCTTTCTATATCATTCATTTTTAGTCATCTACTGTAAACTGTAGAATGACCATCTATAATTTATTTCCTTATGGAAAATTTGATTTATAATTCACTATTACATTGTCATCTGTAACAAGACATTAAGTATATTTACTTAAACAGAAGTATATTTACTTACTGTTTCTAACAAAAAACAGATTGAGTTAAATATAATATATCTTTCGAATAAATATTACATTAACATTGACAACATGCAGTACAAATGATACTACGAAAAAGATACACGATATTTTTCTCTATCCTCTCAATCTCAAAGTAATCCTGTATCTACGCAGTATCGTGAAATCTTATACAGATTACATCGGATCGTCTAAAATTTTTGAGGAAGTGTGAAAGATGTAACGATATGAATACGAGAAAAGTGTACCCACAAATATCAAAAGTCAAATATTATGGTTTATACAAAAAGCGATCAGTCGATCCTACTTATGCTGTATTATTTCAAAAAAATTACTAACGTTTGTTTACATAACTTACGATGATGATATGTGCTAAATGTAAGTGTTATTGACTTATTTTTCGACAATCCACTCTAGAAGTATCTTACCGAGAAGTTACGATGTTACAATGTTACGTCAAGACCATGATTATACCGATTATACTACTAATCGAACAGTGCTAATGGAATACGTTAAGAGATTGGCTGTAGTTAAAAGGGTTGAAAGTGTTGATTTGTCGATCAATTAATGATCTTAACATTCAAATAGATACCGATATTCTGAACTATAGTTTTGTCGACCGTACTCCGCTATTAAATTTCTTCTATGAGACATGAATTTCCAATTAAAATAAATAGATAAATCAATTTAAATTGTCTTAAAAAATGAGAAATAAAAGATCTATAGTGATGCATCTTAAATATACGAGAAGTGATACGAAGAGAAAAAGGCGGGGCCTAGGATCTTTAAAGGGAAAGAATCAATCAAACTACATTATGAAGCAACAGAAAATGTTGGATTCTCTCATACATACGTCTGCCGGCTTAATAAGACCCGTGGCAGCACGCCCCAATATACAGCAACGCTGAGTTCATTGATCACTAAACACTCATGCACCGGCACTCCCGTTGTATGTAGAATCGTCTTCGCGATACTCCTAATATTAACAGAGAGGAAATGAGAGTGCTCACGCTTATGCTCCTGGTTGTTCCCGGACTAGTGCTGCACCACGCGACCAAGTGCTGAAGGAAACGAAAGTTAACATATACAAGAACCTATAAAAGTAGGAATCTACCAAGTTTGGTTGCATTTTAGCATATACAAGAACCTATATATTTAAGCTTAAAGTTAGGGATCTGCCCTATTTGGTTGCACACTAGCATAGACAAAAACCTATTGAGTGCTACAATAACCTATTTAATTGTACGGTTCTACGAAAAAGTTTGTATCTGCTTAAAAAATGCTATAAAAATTATTTTTTTACTTTATAAACAAGATGTTACTAAAGAGTTATATAATTTTCAGAAACAATAAAAAAAGTCGAGCTTTCCCTGTCTACAAGCAAAGATTAGCCGAAGAAATTATTGAAAAATACTTAGCAAACGTAAGAGTAAGAGAAGCATCATCTATCAATGATTCATTAACGCGATATTCTGATCGGTATTTTCCTATACGGTTACCTCCAATACTAAAAACTATAACTATATGCTTATCTATGTTAGTTCGAAAAGAAACAGTTTTTCAATGCGATGTTTGCGATGTAGTATTATGTATGGATCGTTTTAAAAAATACCATGTTAAATAAACTCTAAGAACTATTCGGAAGTCATTTACTTTAGAAGTTAACAAAAATAATAAAACTCCCGATATACGACAGCGCGCGGTGATACGGGCCAACCGTCAGTTGAACGACGCTGATGTCTGAACAGAGTAACTTAAGTAGAATCATGATTTAAATGAGTTACAAAACCGATAAAAATAAAAAAGCCAATTGACTATAAGCAAGATGTAAGGACATGAAAACTTAACGACATATATATGTAACAACGAAATTAATCACGCTTTTTATCCATCTTTCATTCATTACTGACTCAAAATTATTAATTCTATGAATTTTGATTTTTTAAAATTCGAAAAATTATATTAAAATGAACATTTCATATTATATTAAAAACAAATGATACTTCTCATTTGGTATCCAGTGAAAGAATGACGAAAAAATAGGTGACAGATTGTGAAAGATGAAACGAAAATACGAAATTTTTCAACGAAAATTTAAAAAATAGCCAATCAGAATTTCCTACCAAAAAAATTATTTTTAAAATTATAGTAAATTATGTCAATATTGGTTGCGAAAATTTCATACAATTAAATAGGTTCTTGTAGAATGGAATTCAATAGGTTTCTGTCTATGCTAGTGTGCAAACAAACAGAGCAGATCTATAACTTTAAACTTAAATACATAGGTTCTTATATATGTTAAATAGCAACCGAACAGAGTAGATCCCTACTTTGATAGGTTCTTATATATGCTAACGTTCATTCTCTTTTAAACGTGATAAAAATATGAACACAAAAACGTTACCCACACAATATTTTCTTTATTTATTTACATCACTTTCTATTGCGAATTACAAATTTTAGCTTTTTTGTCAACTTGATCTGCATGCTACATTAACAAATTACATATTTTAAATCTACTGTATACAATTCCTTGCAGTCAAGTAAATTTGTTGCAATTATACTCTTAATTTCTATATTCAATTTTTATCATGTTAAACAGCTTTTTAGATAATCTTACAATACAAGCAATAAAAAATAAAATTCTGCGCTCTTAAAATATGTGGATTTTCTTTTCCCAAATTTTTAATAACAAATATAAACATTTATATATGTCGATAATCACATTGCTTACAACAATATAGAAGTATGTGTTATTCACTATCTTGCTAATTGAAACTAAATGTTATTATAAATTTCTGGTATTTCATTATGTTTCGATACCGTGCGATACCGAAACATCAAATTATAAAGATTCAATATAACTTCTAAAACATTACAAAATAGAGCAAAGAAAGAAAATTTACAGATTAAATCACAAAAATACTATATCATAAGTCAGAAGAATGTTTTATCTACTGATTATTGTTAACTATTTTCAAAAACAAAATGTATGCTTTGACAATAAAACAAACTTACATATTTCAGCTATCATACATACATATTTACAAATTATTATTAGTAGTTACTATTATCAATATTCGTGTCATAAATATTCCCATATTTAAATCCTTTCTATTGAAATATCATAGAGTTTATTTCTCTGCTAAGGTCAACATCAAAGTACAAAAATTTCACCTAACGTAAAAGTTACAAAATTTGATAAAATTGGAACATTATTGAAAATTAAACAAATATGAGGAAATTTCCTGAATCAATTTCTTTTCTGCAATGTATAAATTATATTGAACCAAACTATGCAATTTCTTTTATCATAGTCACAATATTTAGTTTTAAACCTTAAGCCCTTGATTAATTATTCAAAATACAACAATTTGTATCTCATCGTCGTATCATTATTTGTATCATTTCTATCAATATTTAATAATATTTAACATATATATATAAAAAACAAAATTGATTTGAAATGTTAAAAACTATTTTGTTAAAGAATCCTTACAATTTAAGATTTTGTTCTTATTAAATTATGGAAAGATAAATAAGAATCTTTCAGTTTATTACATTAATATTTTTAATACTCTTTTGACAGAAAAGTACTCTTAACTATCATTATACACATATTACACGAATAACAACAAAACAGATATATTTACACAATAACAAATAATGGTACTTCATTTTGATTTTAGTCGCAAAAAATTTTCCATTGATATTTCTTTTTTATAAAATTTATATGTATATATATATATATATATATATATATCACATATATATATATATATATATATATATATATATATATATGTGATATACAAAAATTGTGATATCAATGTTCTTTCCTCATAAAAAGCAAATAAATTTGAGTTCCAAAAGATTAAAGCTAATACAATTTAAAACAATTTTCATTATCTATTTAACTTTAAATTTCGTAATTTCTCTCTGTTATAATTATACTCAAATATGATTCGATATATTTTTATAATATAAGCGCTGTTTTTGTGTATCATTATAGATAGATAGTATTCAGATAGAAAATATTTTTCGCTCAAAAGATCTATTTTTTAGTAGTTCCACGAGTTTTTTAATTATACATTTCAGTCGTGCACGAACATCACGAGCTTTATATTTCTACTATGTTATATTAATAAAAACGTTAACAAAACAGGAGCGAACGGAGCAAGGTTTCAATCATCGAGTATGTAAAAAATTAATTCAAGCACAATATGCGTATCTTGACTACTTTGCGCTGCTTTATGCAGAACTTGAATTAATTCGTTGTCTAAACTCTTCATGTAGATTGGAGGCAATTTCATACCTTCGCTACCGGCTTCATAACCAACCTAGTATTGTTATAATTATAATTTTATTATATTTCTCTTTTCAAAGAAATTATTTTAAATGACTAAAATCTGATTATTTTTTCACACTTTATAAAAGAAGCTTATAAATTGTCACATTAAACTTACATTGTCAGGATGAATAGTTGTTCTTACACCAAGCTTTGTTAAACCAGCATTGGCTAATAAGTCCAATAACTTCACTAAGGCTGTACATGTTGCTTTCGCTATATTTCCTGATAATTTATTTATATCCACAGGATCATGAACACCATTCGGATGATCATCGGACTTTAAAAAGATAATATTCTATGTTATATATTATAAATATAATAAACAATTCAGAATTTATACCATATTTTTTCTAAACGTACATTGATGATAAATACTTCTGTCCATCGTATAAATCTACTCGTTCCTTTATAATCAATACCATTGTGTATTCGGATTGAAGGAATACCATCCATAGGTCGTCTATCAATAGGACTTTTTACCCTGAAAACATGCAACATAAACTTAAATAGATGATTATAAATAATTATTATAGTAATACTTACCCTACATTGAATTGCACGTCATTATCGACCCACTTTATGTTCACTGTTTCATCCGGCTCGGGTGCTCCTTGTCGACCGCATCCGATCGAAAAGTCTTGCATATTTTTTAGAGCTGCTTTCAAGGCTTCCATTTTCTCTGGCATTATTTCTACCATTAATCCATCCTCAACTATGCTAGATTTCGCTGACAAACCCATCGATGATTTCAATGCTCCGTTAATCACGATAAAACTAGTACCTGTTACTGTATCGATTGAACAATTACTTCCAAATATTCAAATAAATGCATAAATAAGTAAAAATCGAATACGTACTTGTTCTTGGATTATTATTGATACTTATCGCTTGCGTTTGATAAGTGCTTTCATCACCGGTATTAGTTTGTATACAGACTAAATGTGAGTCAGCAGCGATACTAAAATTTGAAGCGTATGCTAATACGTGATCATTCGAATTATTTAAACCTTTGATCACTTGATCGTATCGATTTCTCGGAAACATTACATCCGTCATTCTATTTCTTAAGTGAATTGTTAGTCCCCTCACACTTGGTAACGTGTACGCAAAATTTCTGAAATCCGCTAAAACCTTCATAACTGTATGTCCTATTTCAAAGTATAATGCATCTCGAAACCGAACCGAGAACAACGGGCATGGATAGTAACGATATTCTGCGCCCAGTCGTAAAACAAGGCGTAACGGGAATACTTTCGCCCATGGTGTTTCCCACCTATAGATATCAAGACAGCAAATTGATCCATTTTCAATAGCTATTAAATTTGCATTATACCTTAAAAAAACAAACCTGTGAACTAGGAGGCCAAATAGGTACGGGCCAGGAGGTAATACAATTTTTTGCAAGCATTGCGATGTTTGTCGAATAAACAAGAACCCTGCGTGTTCCCGAGAATCCAAGAAATTTCCTCCCTGGTATATTAAAAATCCCAATTCGGACACAATGTTTCCTGCATGAAATCAAAGTAACATAGCATTGTAAATTAATTAATATAGAATATAAATAATACCTTTCATAGCTTCGAGACGTAATTGGTTAATAAAAAGAAGCAGATCCTTAGGAACCCGGGTTTCATCAGGTAATACCTCGATTAATAATATAATTTCATCTTGTCCGACGCAATCCAATCCTTTCGAAGTTACATTCCAACATGTTTTATTAACACAACAATTTACTACAAATAATGAATTTATTAGTAATTGTATAATATCTGAAATTATATGCACCTTTAATTTATACTTACAAGTTACTATTTTGACATATGCATAGAGATTTCGATTAATCGCAAACATAACAGGTGGTTCACATTCATTTTTCAGCGTTTTGTATAGAAGATTCTCGTCCGTTACAGCATGATACGATACCTCTGATTTATATATTTGAACATATTTATGTAATACAACATTAACATAGAACTACTATCCTGTAAATAAGATTATTACTTACGTCCTTTATGTATCGTTACTGTTGGTGGAAGCGCATTAGGGTCTTGTGGCACATAACTTTCTGTATTTGGGTCAAAACGTGGTAGGTTCTGTTTCTTGACAGACGTACTTGGTGCAGATGAGCCAGGTGTTGGTATTCTCTTACTACCAGATTTCCGGTATGGTGGTTTCAAATCCCACGACATGTCTAGTTCTGTCAGGTCACAGCCAGGCCTTATTCCTGTGTTTTAGTTAGAGGTGCATAAAACCAAAACAAACAGGAAGGAACAGGTCCAGCGTAAGGGTGAAATATTTGAAGGAGGTGAAATGTAAAATATAATAATAACTTGGACAGAGGAGTGTAACTTTAACTCAAAGAACTAAAAATATTATAATAAGGTATGTTAAGAGTAAAGTGTAAAGAGTTATTACATAAAGTTGTTGTAGATTTGAATAATATATATTAAGCATTAAGTGTTAAATATTATACAGCTATCTGCAGCCAGAAGCATAGTTCTAATATATCAATAAAAATAATTTTTGTGATAAACCAAATCATATATTTGTAAGGCATATAAAAACTGAAATATTAACTTTCAATAAAGACAAATTCATTAGCAATGCATTTCTTTTGATTTAAATAAATCTAAATAACATAATATTTATGACCTTCACTCACCATCACTGAACATAACAGATTTTGAAATTTCAGGCCGACTCTTTGTACCATCTTCCCTTTTAAGGACTCCAACGGGTACCATAACCGTAGGAGGTGGAGGCAAGCCGCCAGCTAACTGTTGCAAGGGTGGTATAGTTGAACAGTACTCCATGGGATTATTTGGATTAGGCTGTCTCCCCTATAACCATTTGTCGAATACTCCTAACATTCATATTTATTTCTTTATCCAGCAAACACAAGCCATGCACATAAAATATCAGTACTTTTCAGTTAATTGTATTTTAATTATGTTTCAATATAATGAAATTATATTTTACTAAATATCTTAAAAATCTTATCTTGTCTTAGAAATATTAACTTTAAAAAAGAATTTGTTTGCTTTGAAAAATTCACAAAAAGCTTAAATAAAGTAAACAAGCACTATTAGCAGTAAGATAAATAAAATGACAAAGGATATATATGTTTAACAAAATTTTAATGTAATATTTCAAGCAACTATTTGTTAATAACTTTGTACAACTGAATTAATGCAAATTATGAGAAATCTTTCATATTTACTGGATATTAATTACTATTAAAATAAGAAGCAAACAAGTCACTTTTCACAAAAATACTACAGTTCGAACACATGCCTTATATTTGCAATGCATGGCAAAAGAAATAAGAAACATTCATAATGTACAAAGAACATAATACAAACAGGTAAAATACATTACTATGAATTTATTACCTAAATGATTTAAGAAAAAATTTTAAACAGTGAACATTTATTTTTAGTTGAAAAATATCAAGCTTTTGTATCAAATTAGTATCTTCTCATATAAATGTATTCTAACAAGAAAGAAGTATTCAACAAGTTGTTATAGGTGGTCATAAAACTCATACTAATTCACAATTAATTTAAATTAATTCACAAAGTGAAAAGCTTCTTCTAAATTTAATTTATACATTTATTCTGAATTAGTAAATTCAACAAAATATTTACAAATAAAAAAGAAGAAATAACGTAATAAAAATTGAAGAAATTTAGGAGATTAATGAGTCTTACAAGATTCCATTGCAAGTTGTTTTCAATAGAAATTAGGAAATTAATAAACAAAAATTTTCATTGAATATTAATATTCATAAGAATGTAGTAGAAATCACAATCAAAGATTTAGTAGTATAATATCTCATATTGCTATTTTTGTAAACAACTGAATCAAATTAATGAAACAAAAGATTAAAAATAATTGAAAGTAATTATTCAACCCTATACTAAAATGAAAAATATGATAAGCTACTCAGTATATACTTTGTGTCAGTGAAGAGAGCTCCAGAAGTGTTACCATCAATTATTAATATGTTATAATCCCATTTTGTAGAATTCGTCAATACGACGATATAAACAAATAAATCGAAAACATAAATAAACAAACCAAACATGCAAATATGCAAAATCTAGAACGCAAACAAACCGAAAATATATAAAATAATGTGAGAGAACAATTCAAAGATAAAAACATTTAATCAAATAAATATACATATATTTTTTGACCAGTTCTACAAATTGTTAATGGTCCGTTATAAAACAAGAGTAATACTTAAAGAACTCTTCTCAATTTCTTTGAGAATAGTAAAATTTATATATTTACATATAAAAAAAGATTCATACCACTATACATATAAAATAATTTATATCTAACATACCTGGGGCGAATTGATATCATTATTATTCATACATGTGGAATAACCAGAAGACCATTCTCCCATACCCTGCTCTGTTTCAGCTAAAAGGATAAACATTTTATTTCCGAATATTATAAAAAAAAATGTTAAAATAATTCCAATAATATTAAATTGAAGAAAAGTTACCTTTAGTAAGAAGCTGATAACAAGAAACACAAACGCGTGAATCAATGTTTCCTTGATATTCTAATTTATATTTCATATTACAACATTTATTACATAACACTTTTCCGCATGCCCGACAATGATGTCGTCTTTTGATAACGGTAAACTTAACATCACAGAGCATGCAGCTAGGAGCATCGCTATCGGGAACCCAGAATGGTGGTTGTTTTCCCAGAACTGAGCCAGATTCCGGTAAAGAATTCTCTAAAATATCCGGCGAAGATCCTTGCTCCTCTTTTATACCATCAGTATCTGATTGAATTTGATAAGATGGTGTATCACTTGTAGAACCAAGTACTTGGTGTTCTGTACTATTGTTTGACAAAACAATATCCAACGTTTGGGGACGTACTGGCTTCTCTGAATCATTGCTAGTATCACTTACATTTGGTCTTGTGTAAACATCCACAGACGTAGATATAACATCATTATTATGTTTTGTCATATCAATTAATGTATTTGGCTCAGATGTTGTTGAAATTCTTTCTTCTGAAATATTATCAATATCACTTGGCATTTTTAATTCACAAGCTTGATTATATTGCGTAGAATTTCCTTTCTGCTCTTTTAATTGTATCTCAGTTCTGCCATCATTTAGTGATCCTTGATTAATATTTGAACTATATGTAGGACTTTCTTGGCTGTCTTCAATATCTTTTGTATCAGGCACGCATTCATTTTCTAATTTCACTTTATCATCTTTAGCTATATTAACTCTATGCAACAATTTTAATTCTTTACCACTTGGATTACTTAAAATATCTTTGTGTTTATTTAATCTGTCTTCATTTAATCGTTCATCAGATTCATGCTTCATTAATGCATTATTTAATAATTCTTTGTCCGTTTCCTTTTCCTGACAGTCAGATACTGAAATGTTTTCTATCCTTTCATTTAATTCTGATTCTATCATTTTGCGAGATTCTACAGAAGTATCTGGGAAAACTTGGACATTTTGCTTATTTTCATCTTTTTGATCTTGAGAAACATTCTGTGCTGTATTTGTAATATTTTCATATTTATTGCAGCTTTCCCTTAATTTTTCCTCTTCTTCTAATTCGGCTAAATATTTGGTCAATTCATCTTCTGATAAATTATCAATGTTACTAAATCCAATTGGCTTACATACTGAATTTAAGCTGCTCCTATGTTCCTCATTTGTACCAATATTTTCCACGCTTAATTTACTTTCATTATCTTGCAATTGTGTTGTAGACTCATTTTCATAATAATCATCTTGTATATAAGTACACTCAAGCATAGAATTTTTTTCCTGATCTATCCTATCAGAATTATAGTTATGTGTTTTGTCATTTTTAATTTCTGCTTTATTACTTAATTCAATACAAGCTTCATTTAGAACAACTTTTTCAGGAGGGTCTGTTTTGCTTTCCAATGGTTTGAAATTTGTTACATGAACATTTTTTACATCCTCTTTAATGTTAGTTTCATATGTAATTGGTAATTCTACCGTTATGGGTATTGTGGCATCCTGATAGCTTTGAACAAGAATTTCTCTAGCTGGATCAGGTATATCAACTGTCTGTTCATGTGGTATACTTTCATCACTATCTTTAGCACTGCTCTGAATTATCTGAGGTACCTTAGTCTCTAAATCAGATTGTATTTCTGAATCATTTAATACAGAATGAATGCAATCTGAACTTCCAGGTGGAGCATTAATGTACTCATTCAAACTGCTGAAAACGTTGCTAACACTAGGTTTCAGATTAGACTGGTTCAATTTCTTATCATACCTATTGTCAATCTTTGGGCTGTTGTTACTATTTTGTTGTTTTTGTATTACCTTTTGCGATATATCATTATATATTGCTAAAGAAACCTGTTCAGAATCATAAGATGAAACAGATGGTTTTTGTATTGACTTATTATCGTTTGTGCATTCTTGTGTATAAAACTGATTTACATCTGTATTTTCTATTGTTGTCTGTTCTGTACTACAATTAAGATTCTCAGAACCTATATCATTTTCATTAATACATTTGTTTTTTGTATTTATTTGTTGCAAGTCTTTATGCCTTTCTACAGGTAATATAATATCGAATTCTTTATTTACTTTCTTAGGCTCTATTAGAAGATAATTATAACCTTTTAAAGCTGAAGGTTCTAAATTACATTTAACTGAAGAAGATGACGCATTGTTTGTTGAAAGATTATCAGATGCTATTTGCTCTGCACAGTCTGAAATATGTATTCATTATATTAACATTAACAAATATGTAACATTAACAGTATCAAAAAATAAAAATATCTCTATCAGACATGAAATTATTTAAAAAAAAAAACGAAGTTATTTATAAACCAATTTTTATAAAAAAGAAATTATAGAATTGAAATTGTTTTAATAGAAAAATTATTTTACTTAGAAAAAGTTATTAAGAAAACCAGAATTAGGAACTTTATAGAATCTTGAGTATATTTAAAACAGAGATAAAAACAAACTAAATAAATTTTACCTTCGTTAAATTCGAAATCGTCCAAAACCTTGTCCAAATCAATAGCGAATTTTTCCATTGCGTCGTTAATGTTAGCTACGCCAATTCTGAAGTCATTGAATGAACATTCCTATCCAACTTCTGATAATGGTAAATACGATTCCATTAATGGTATCCGTTCGAACGAAATGTACGACGTAATTTTAGAATTTTGTTGTAGCTAATTCATCGAAAATATTGAAATATTGAAATATGAAATGTGAAAAAGAATGATCGATGACAAGTTACATGCACGATATTCTTAATCTTTCAAAAAAATGCCTTACAGTGAATCACTGTCATTCCGCGTGAAGAAAGAATCACTTTGCATTAGGTGTCTTCAATCAGTACATATATCTTGGCAAATCGGTTTTCCTTTATTATCCATAATACGCAGTCGGTGACATCAGTAAAAAAAGTGGATAATCAGAATGGTCTGAGTTGCGCCTGAGAAAACGAAATGTAAAAAATCAAAAAAAAAATAACCATAAATTTTTGATCATCACGTGGATTAATTGACAGTGGAATAAGCACTTGTACATACTTACACACTACTTGTCTGTAGAACTGTCATTCTATGCAAACTCAGCAGAGGCAAACGTATCCTATCGATAAATCGAAAAATTTATTCTCTTATTCTCGATTAATCGATTATGTTCGAAAGAATATGAATTTTATAAGTTTTAGCTAGTTTTAGTAATTTGTAATCTTGATTTTGATCTCGACATTATAGAAAAAGATATAATAATTCAGATTACAAAACTTTAAAATAATGTAATTTATTACGATGAAAATTTACTGTAATAAGGTTCATACTCTACAAAATTTATCTCTGTAATGTAACAATATCAAAAAATGATATCTTTTATAATGAAGATTCACGTGCTTTACACATAAAATGATTTTAACCATGATTAATTAAATGTCTTATTATCTTTAGATATCATAAAAAATTTATGTATAAACAAGTATAAAAAAACATATAGGATGATACACGATCGATTTATTCGTGGGCTGAACTTTACTTTAGGGATCCAAATATTATAAACTTTTTTATTTGTCGAAATCTTATAATTTTCGACATGTAAAATGTAAAAATGAAAATTTTAAATCGCGGTTCAAAAGGTAAACTATGTAAAACTAGTCATTTTTGGGACATTTTACATGTTACTTTGACACCATATTGACTTATTTCCATGCTTCGTCTAATGAGTGAAGTCCGTAGAGTCACTGACCGCACGAGATGACGGCCA
Source organism: Bombus affinis (assembly GCF_024516045.1). Classification (NCBI taxonomy): domain Eukaryota; kingdom Metazoa; phylum Arthropoda; class Insecta; order Hymenoptera; family Apidae; genus Bombus; species Bombus affinis. Next base: position 2,197,299 of record NC_066349.1, on the reverse strand, counting down.
TTTTGGCGGGTTAATTTAATATGTTTGGCTCACTAAACTCTAAACTATTGTGAGGCGGCCGATTACGTTAATACAAATTAACTTTTTGGGAATTGAACTACAGCTACAGATAGTACGCATATGTAAAAAATAAAATCGAATTAGCTACCAACTAAAGATTAGATGAGAATAGAGGTTACATCTACGATGATGAATTTGCCGATCGCCTGTGGAACTTTTTGCGGTGTCAACCTGTAATGTTTCCGTCATAACCAATAATGTTTTTTCCGTCATAACCACGATTATATAAATAGGTCTCGATAGACATACATTGAAACCTAAGGAAAACCGTCCGAAAATTTAGTCGTGACTAGTTGTGAAAAATAAACATGGAAGACAAGATGTTTCTTGTGATGCTATGAATGTCTCCGACAGAAATAGGGATGCTCCACTCATTCTTGTCCGTCTCGCAAGAATGCGGATGTTTTTATGATCTATTTATTTGATTATGTTCATAACAACATTAATTTGATGGGATTGTTGATGGAAGCTCGAAGACACTACATTTTTTAATAAGGTAAGCGGAAGTCAAGAGCACATAACTTTATTTATGCGACCAATCAGATGTCATCTGTATAGTCCAGTCATTGGAATGATAGAATGGATAGAAGCCAACATGGTGTCAAAGTGTAAAATACCCTAAAAATGCTCAGTTTTACATAATCAACATTTCAACCAGTAGATTCTGCAATTTAAAATTTGCGTTTTCAGATTTTACATGTTGAAAACTATAACTATAAAAAAAGTCTATAATTTTTGGATCCCTAAAATAAAGCTCAATCCAATGTGATGAATGAGAACACAGCTTAAAATTTCCAACTAGTGATTGCCAACAATGCAACCCATCTTCTCACTATTAAATACCCTACATAGATTGACAGTCAAAGTGCATTCTTCTGCTTGAATTTGATTGTCACGCGTAGTTATTCGTTCATACTCTAAACAATATTTCTTTAAATAATTTTACTGGATACTCTCAAATCTTAATAATACACTAAGTAATATGGATGTAGAGTTTCTATTTCTCTGCATTTCCTTCTATATTTGTCTAATTTGATCTAAAACAAAAACTGTACAGTGACAGAGATAAACGTTTCTCTTTATCCGCATGTTCCGCACATGTGGTTGATAAATTATTTTATTATGATGATCGTCTACGATTAATCATGGAAAAGCGGAATTCCAATAATAAAGAAGACCGACAGATCTCACAGTATTTTGTCGCCAAGCAAAATACCATTCTCATGCGTATGTCCAGTGAATGTGACAAAAATGTCAATACATTACGTCTCGGCATGCTGGTCGAAGCTGTCGAAGATTTAGGAGATAGCGCACTCAAAGTACGCGTGATTGATACGACAGGATCCGAAATTTGGCGTGGCACTGAATGGCGATGCCACAAATTTGATCTGATTTCTGTTACACCAGAAGTATGGAAATTTCTACCTGCTGTGTCAGTCCCACAAGAGAGGGTTCGCTTGGCAAATTACAAACACTTATGCGAAGAACTTATGAGTCTAGAAATAAATGACACTGTTTGGTATTGTGCTGATCCCTCGGGATGTACTAAATTTTTGGCTATTATTAAGTATATTGGACCTGTGCCACAGCTTGGGCAAGGATATTATTTTGGCCTTGATTTGTTGGTAATTCCATGAAATATTTTGTGCATTGTTGTTTATATCCTTAATATTTTTTACTAAATGAATATGAATATACCTATATGACAATATATTTGTAGGATGGCGACCAATTATCTAAAACTGCTTTAGTAAGCAACGAATATTTTGTTTCTACTCACTCTGAAGGAAGATTTGCTACACTAAGTAATATTTTCCCAATAAAACCTGGAGGTCCTACAGGTCTTGCAAAACCAGATAAAAGTACAAAGATAAATATTCTATATTTTTCAATTTTTGTAGAATTTTAATTCATTAATTGAATATTTTATTTCAGATTCTTGTATAAAGACTGAAACAAGCAATAATTACACAAATGATAAGAAAAAATCTGTATTGGATACAATACCACCTGTCTTATTAGAAAGATTTACTCTATATGATGATAATAAAAATAATAATAGAGACCAAAGATCTATGTCAAAAGAATATCATCAATCAATAAAATCAACAACACATGAAAATGACAGCAATGTAGCCAAGAATACCACCACCCATGGTAATTACAAAAATATAAAAATAAATTTTAAGTTTTTTCAGTTGATTGCTTATTCGAATAGTTTGCTAACTTTTCTAAAAATTCGGTGTAGTATACTTGCCTTTACCTACCACATGTAGTAGAGGGAGTTAAAAATAACTCAGATGGTTAAAAATAACCAGAATCTTAGTCTCACTCTGTACTACCGGCAAGCTTTTTAGTGTTGTAAACTTCTCATAATTTTATTATAAAATGGCTGCTGCTTTGCAAAACATCCCCCTCTTTGTATTAGAACATAAATGGAGTAGTGATATTGAATCAAATGTGTATAGTGATATTGAAGGGACACTTGGACGTTCAAGTCCATTGAGTTGTAGTAAGGAATAGTAGACATTCTTCACTCTACTAGCGTTCCATATTTTATATTTATTTAGCACGTTAAATTACATTCCATCTCTTTTTTCCTTTAATTTCAATACACAATTACAGTATAATTGAGCTTTTTTATGAAATGCTATTAATGCTAATGTTTTTATTTTGATTTCAATACATGAGTATATATTTCTATTATTATAACAGGTAATACACTTGAAAAGAATGAAAATAAAAAATGTGGACGAACAGAAAACTTAGATTTAATTGTGGGTTCAAATGTGAAAGTACTGTTGGATTCTGATGTACACTATGGAATTATTCGTTGGATCGGAACTCCCCCTGGTATTACTCCTGGTAAATTGATGGCAGCTGTAGAATTGGTTCGTATAACATAAAAACTAACAATAAAAAGTAACGTTCAAAAAAATTAAAAAGAAAATATAATTGTTTTATTTTTAGGATGATAATCACCCATCTGGTACTGACGGAACATATAAAGATGTAAGATATTTCCATTGTCGACCTCACAGAGCTGTTTTCACGGATCTTGATCAATGTTCACAATATGATGTCATAGTAAGTATTACCATTTTGTATATTCTTTTTGCAGTCGTATAACGAAATATATTTATATAGGCAAAAATTGATGATCCAACAACATCGATGAGTACAGATAATTTCGGAAATATGGAAAGCTCTGTTATTGTTGGTATGGTACGACCTATTTCTGTAAAAGGAAATTTGGAAAGTATTTGTGGAAAATATCGAGGAATTCAAGGTCATCACAATTCGTGCTACTTGGATGCTACTCTTTTCAGCATGTTCACATTTACTAGCGTTTTTGATAATCTTTTATTTAGGTATGAATCAAACCTGATTCCATTTTCATTTTTTCAAATTAAAATGATATCATACATAATATATTGCTTTTTAGACCACCAAATGAAAAAGATTGTCCACAGTACGAAGAAGTACAAAGGGTACTACGCGAAGAAATTGTAAATCCACTTAGGAAAAATATGTTTGTAAGGGCAGATCGGGTGATGAAGCTCCGGACTTTACTTGAAAAATTATCGTCTGTGTCCGGGCTCACTAGTGAAGAAAAAGGTATTTGATCATAGATGAATAATATGTTAATAAATAAAATTGTTTAAATTTTTTCAGATCCTGAAGAATTTTTAACGTCCCTGGTTGCTCAAATTCTGAATGCTGAACCATTTCTTAAATTAAGCTCTGGTCAAGATGCATATCATTATCAACTTTTTGTCGAAAAAGACGATCACTTAAATCTTCCAACTGTTCAGCAACTATTAGAACAGAGTTTTCTTACGAGTAATATAAGATTAAAAGAAGTTCCTTCGTGTCTTATTATACAAATGCCACGGTTTGGAAAATCATTCAAGATGTATCAGAAAATTCAACCTACATTATTACTTGATGTAACGGATATAATCGAGGATTGTAAGCATTATTATTATGCTGTAATATAAAAATATTGTTTATCAATCATGTCTAATTTTTCACTTGTAGCTCCAAGGCAATGTACCGTTTGCGGAAAGCTGGCGGAATACGAATGTAAAGAGTGCTATGGACAATGTGGCGTTGGACTTGAAAGCATTGCTTTCTGTTTGCAATGTTTAGAAAAGGTAAAATGAATAAGCAGGTAGAAAAAACTAAACTTCTAATACAGAAGTTTTAAAAAATTTGTTTAGGTGCATCGACATGAACGAAGAACAAATCATGAACCAAAGAAGCTTATAGTACCAATGGAGTTCGCTATTTTACAAGAACATTGTTTGATCCCACGATTATATTTAGAATTATCGGCTGTAGTTTGCATTGAAACCTCCCACTATGTGTGTTTCGTAAAATGTGGCTCTGGTTCGGAAGCGCCGTGGTGCTTTTTTGATTCTATGGCTGATAGGAAAGGTATTTCAATTATGTTTTATAAGCTCATATACTGTATCTTTATTGCTGACTAGTAAATTTTCTCTTATTTCTTTAGGGGAACAAAACGGTTACAATATACCGGAAATGGTTCCATGTCCGGATTTTCCATATTGGTTAAGCGAAGAAGGTGGAAATTACCTAACTGAATTGACAGACGACCGTCATCTACCGGAACATGCAAAACGACTGTTATGCGATGCATATATGTGCATGTATCAATCTCCTGATGTTATGATGTACAAATAAGTTAAATTGCCCGATAATTTAGGTAAGTTAGGTCTACAGTTACTATTCAATGAAAATAGGCGTAATGTTTGTGCTTGTTGCTTTATTTATTTCGTGTATGTGATAAAGACTTTATACTACTAAACACAAGAGATAAAGAAAATATCAATGCATGGCTGAATTTTGTCAGCTCATAAAGTTTATTCAAATGTTGACAGACAAACATGTAGTCTTAAGGAAACTAAGGTTATACACATATATTATACAAATTACCAGATAATCACTGTTTTGAATCAAAAACTAGTAACTCCAGTATAATGTTATTTTTTAAATTCTCCAGATATATGTATACATATATATATATATTTATGAGTGACATAAAATTAAATTTTCCACTCTACACGAAAGTTACAGTAAAGTCTACTAAGTATTGTAAAGTTTATACATATTGCATGATCTAATCAGTTTATTTAGAATGAATTCAAAATATTGAATTGAAGTCTTTATAGTGCACAAAACTGAGTATTTATATATCAATACATATATTAGAATCGTGTATATTTATCAAAAGTAATATACGAAACATAAACAATTTTATATGAAAAGCTTATCAAAGACATTAAGAAGCATCAGATGACTGATTTTCATAGCAAAGAGCACAAACAGCTAACAAATTTTTCGTAACTTAAAAATATAATGACTAGGATTCAAAAGTTAACGTTGCACTTTTAGATCTATTGTTGCTCTCATAATTTTATACTCCCATTTTATAATATCAAATTAGATTTGTTTTAATTTTCCTATTGTTACTATCATAATAATTCTAAAGGGCTCTAATAGAGCAACATAGCACAACAATAATTTAGAATCCGTTAAGTTTGTTGCTTTGTTATATAAATTTCTCTTTTAATAATTGTTGATAATAAAGATCTATTTTGATATCTTGAACATTTCACATAGAAATAAAATCTAATTCTTAGACTTATCAAAATTTGATTACTATATAGCAGATTTATATGTTTAAAATATTTTGAATAGTGAATGTATATATGAAAGTTATAAATTTATAAGGAAAACAACATAATTTCAAGATCATACAGTATTGTTCTTCTGTTTGATTCTTTGTTGACTACAATTACGCTTTAATATCGTACAAAAAAAAGAAACGGAAAATTAAATTGATTAAATTTTCTGTTAAAAATAAACATCACTGTAAGTGAAAATAAACGAAATAATTGTAAAACTTGAAATGTATCACTGTACATAATAAGTTACGTACAGTAGTGCCGCGTTAATTAACCGCGGCTCGGGATCATATCTGATCAGTTTTCAAGAGAAGTATAATTCTAGAAAATTCTAAGTACTCCGTTGAATGCAAGAGGGATGTCTGAAACGTTTATTTATTTTAATTGTGTAACGTCAGAAGTTTCGGGGAACTAGTTCTAAGAACTAGTGGGGATAGTAGCGGTTAGTTAAACGTAACACTACTATAATAGGTGAAATTTAATGTTCATTCATGCCTCTGTATGGCAGAACAAATAAAGATAGTGATGAAGTTTGTAAACATGTATTATGAATTTAGTATCTGTCTTCATCTTCATCCATGGCAAAATCACTGCCAACACCAGAATCTAACACGTAGAGAGGACTGTAAATATACATTTAAAAAAATGATAGAAAATATAAGTAAACAATAGTTGAACTGAAGAATGATTATACTCACTTTATTGCTCTGCATGGGAAAAACACAATGCGTTTTAATTTCTTATTATAGAAGAAATAATTAAAAGACCACAAGCAGCCATCTTCTCCAAATGGATCAGATGCAAAATCTGGATTGTAACTAAAATATTTTCACATTCTTAACTTTATTTAATATACGCCTTCTTTTCATGAAATTCTAGATATTTACCTATAAATATCACATTCATTTAAAGATATTTCATGATCAATGGCAGCCCAAAGTGCCGTTCGAAGAGTACGATAGTGATCAACCGCGGTTGCACTCAAATTACTATCTACAGCATTCATGACCCATTGCAAGCTTGGTTCTTTACTGAATTCATGACTCTTAGCATCAGAAAAATCATAATCTGGATGGAAAGCTGAATTCAAAGTGGCAATCAAATAGAATAATGTTTTTCTACTGATTGTATCACATAGTGGACCATCTTCATCACCAGAAACACTGCGGCTGGAGCAAAAATATGGAGACATGTTAAATCACTCTACAGGTAACAGATGCTGTCAAAAAATAAACAGATATTCTTTTATAAGGTATTGTAGATTTTTATAATTTTTATTATTTAAAAGGATAATGTTCAGATTTCTAAATTTATTATTTCATTACATCTCTCATCTACAATTTTTAATACCTAAAGTACCCTTGAGCAGGTGATGTTCCTAAACATGTTTGTGGTGGTGATAAAGCTTGAAGATCATGTGGAGTAAAACCTTGCTCTGCATTGAAACGTTTATACAACTGTTTATCATTTCCAGCCATTTTGCAAGAGTAACTCTCTATTCTGTGGATCAAGAGAGATAATGTTTAATATTATTTTAAAAAATAGTATATTTCCACTAAACATGTTTGCAATTGTCTTACCTGCCTATTATTTTGCTGTCTCCAGTCTTGATGGACAAGGCACTGTTTATAGCTTCGAAACGTGTACTCTCCAGCAATTTCATCTTGTCGACAAGCAGCAGTTTCCTTTTACGTTGTGTAAGAACAGCCTCTCTGTATTGAATATCCTTTGTGCATCTCTTAGTGTAACACTCCTGTCATTAATGCCCCATTACATAGGAGCTGATGACCTTTAATGTGTTTTTCGACTAAACTTGACCTCGTTTCTCAGTCGGACGGTCAAGGTGTTCAATATAATCGAAAATTTAGAAAATTTCTCGAACATCGAAGACTTATTGAGTCTTTGTACATCTTTCTTATATATATGAAAATTCCTTTCCTTTTCGAGTGTACGAAATTAATCGTGGACGTAATGATTTTTCCCGCGACGCCGAGCTTGTACATCACAGATCTCTAATTAAAGATATCGAGACGAATTTACCGTCTGTACGCAGTCCGATTTCAGCAATCGGTTCTCAGATTAAACTTCAGCTATGACCAGCGTTGCTTTCTTGTCGCTGGTGCGAGTGACGTGCAAGCTAAAGAGAGGGAAAACGGCGTATAAAACAGACAAGACGGCGAGACTACCCTTGAGAAACAAAAGACGCCGTTCTTCTTTTTTTTTTTTCTTTTTTTTTTAGGGTCGAAAACTCGCGCTAAACTGAAAGTCGCTGGCGAATGTGCCACAAGAGTTGTGAGAAAACAAGAAATCAGACTCGTTTATTAGAAGTCAGCTAAACAAAGTGACTAAGGAAACTTTTACACATCCGCTACTGACGAAAACAATCCATAATTACGGACATTGTTGTCACTATCACTTGAATTATCACGGTCACTGTCAAACAAAACCACCGTAGATTTGATATAATTCCGTCAAACTTCTACTCTTTTTCGTTCCTGTTTCGCACCGTTTATCAATTATTTGCGTCCCGATATTAGTACACCTATATGCAACGAATATATGCGTTCTACGTGACAGAAATAGCACAGCGAAGCGTCTTGAACTTTTCTCTCTTTCTCTAATTCTCTTTCCCTCTCTTTTACTCTTTTTACATTGCTTCCTCTCGCTTTACCCCTTGCCCACATTTGTTTTTTAGCAGGGATATGTACATGAATTTTGTTCAGCCAATCGAAACCCACCGATAAAGATGTGTGAGGCAGGACGCGATGCAACGAATCATATACTAGCTTTGATTGTATGTACGATTGCGTATACTGTGTATGATTCAATTCTAGTCCGCGTATATTCGGTTTATTTCTAACCTTGCAGAATGCTGACAGGAATTCGAATTTATTGGTAAAATGTCAAAACGTTGGGGCAGCGACTATGTCGTTACGGAACACCGTGATTTACAGGTAGGTTATCTAATTACATGAAAATATATGTTATTATTACAAACAACGTGTATTTCAATTTTGAATACTATGATATACAATTGTTTTTTATTGTTGAATTATTTTTGTTTTATGTATATAGGCTAATACTATGGCCGTGGATGCAACGGGTAATTATGTGTTACTTGCCGGGTAAGTAAACAAAAAATGAAGTTTTTATTTTTATATATATTTGGTGTGTAATTTCCTATAATTTTTATGTTTTCTAATTTCTCGCGATCTTATTCTATTATATATTTTTAGACGCAGATGTTTCGCGATAAAACACCTTGACGAGAGTGCTGACGTATTAAAAAAATTTCAAAGACAAAGTAAATATGAAGTTGGCTCTGCAGAATGGAATCCCACAAGTATAAATTGTCATCTATGCGCTGTATCGGTTAGAAACTAAATCTATATGTTGTAAATAATATTGTAGATATACCTAATTGTATCTAAATTCTAGAGCAACACGCGCATTGAAATACTGTCTCTTACTGGAACTGGTAATTATGACTTACAAACAACGAATAGTCTAAAGGCACATACAAGAGTTGTGAGTGACTTAAACTGGCATCCCAAAGAACCAGATATTATTGCTTCCTGTAGCATTGATACATTTATACATATTTGGGATATAAGAGATCAAAGGAAGCCTTGTTTATCATTATCTGCAGTTGGTAAATACAGAGATTATAAAACCCATTGTGAAATAATTTGCAAACATTTAAAGATACATATAATTGAATGTGTTATAGCTGGTTCTTCTCAAGTAAGATGGAACACTCTTTCTCCCAACATGTTGGCTACAGCTCACGATGGAGATATTAAAATATGGGATCAAAGAAAAGGAAATAGTCCTATGCAGTACATAGCTGCTCATCTAACAAAAGTACAGCCTGATTTCATAATAGCTCTATTCACTATAATATTATCTAATAATGTCACTTTAGTAAAGTTCAATGACATACTTATAAAAGTTATTTTAGATACATGGTTTAGATTGGTGTCCATTTCAACAAAATCAATTGGCAACATCTAGTCAAGATTGTACAGTGAAAATTTTTGATATCAGTAATCCACGAAGAGCTGAGAGCATTTTAACAACAAACTCGCCCGTATGGAGAGCGAGATACACGGTAAAGATATAGATATATGGAGAATCTAAATTTATTTCTATCTATAAAAACTAACAATAAGTTATCCATAGCCATTTGGTGAAGGACTGGTAACAATAGTAGTACCGCAGTTACGACGAGGAGAGAATAGTTTGTTATTATGGAATACAACAGACCTCAGTGCTCCTATTTATACTTTTGTAGGACATACTGATGTTGTTCTTGAATTTCAATGGAGACATCAAAAATTGGGTATGTATTATATGTATATATAATCAAATAAAAAGGAATAAAATATCATAAAATATATTTATGATTTGCAGAAAATAGTGATTTTGAATTAATTACTTGGTCAAAAGATCAGTGTTTAAGGATATATAAAATCGATCCATTTTTAAAGAAAGTGGGTACTTCTGTACATATATGTGTAAAGGTTAAGATTTTTATTCATAAAAAAATATAACATATAATTCTATTCTAGTTATGTGGACATGGGATAGATGATGGTTCATCTATTTATACTCAGTATCCTGAAGATAATAGTTTAAGTATGTTTCAGTCTTATTTATAAATATAATGGACTTCTTTCATTCAACTAATATAGTTGCCATTAATATAGGAACATTACAATCTGTCCAACAGCTACAACTTAATGACGCTCAAACTGGTCGTGAAATGAATTGTATAACAACAAAAGTTGATGAACCTATATTGAATTCTGAAACAGATGCATATATTGAAAGTAATAAAGAAATATCATCTCCTACACAACCAAAAACTTTGCAACAAGAATTTTCTTTAATAAATATGAACATACCAAACATAGAGGTGATACATATAAACGTAAAATAGAAATACATATAGTATATATTTTTATCTTTGCAGGTCAATACAATGGATGCTGTGGAACGTAGTTGTACTGTAACAGCATCCAATAAAAGTTACAATGTGATATTAAAAGTAAATTTCCCTGCGAACTATCCATATAGTGCACAACCTACATTCCAGTTCTGTCATGGAACAACGATCGACAATACAACATTGGCAAAGTTGTTGAAAGTTTTAAAGCAAACTGCTCAACAACGTGTTAAAAAAAACAGATCATGTTTAGAACCTTGTCTTAGACAATTAATTACAACATTGGAGCAAGTAAAAGAAATATATTTCTCGGATTACGTCCATCTTTTATTATATCTAACGTTTTTCTTATTTCTATAGACATGTAAAAAGGATGAGAACGAAAGTAGTCACTTAGGATACGACATTCAAGACAATGCGAATTTCTTAAACTCTTCTAACATGTATACAAATTATCAAGATGCCTACATACCCTTTCCTAGAACATCTGGCGCTAAATTTTGTTGCGTGGGTATGTATAAAAAAATAATAAGAAATGGTGACAAAATACTGTACATAATAGAAGCTTCATTCATTGTCTCTATTTGTTAGGTATACTCGTATGTTTTGGTCGGGCTTCATATACAAGAAGGTCGTCCATGAAACCAGAGTGTACAACACCCAGAGCACTTTCTGCATTAGGAAACGGAATAGGCAATGGAGAACATTTTATGCACATGTATCCAAATTCTTATGTACAGTCAAATGATAATATTCCTATAAGTTCTTTTTATTTTCAAGATCGAGTATGTATAATAAAATTTTTTGTGAGAATGTTCATAATATGAAATACTTGTAAGAACCTCATTAAATATTTCAAATTAATAGAAAATGAATCGGGGATTGCATAATACAAATAGAATGACTCATAGATCATGTTGTAAAAACTATCATTTTATGGTAATGATATATGATGCTTCTTCATTGTTTTTCGTCAACAAAGAATTAGCAGAAAAATATGTGTGAGTACAATATATAATTGCGATACAATTTTCAGAGACATTCATCGATTTTCAGAAAATAATTTCTTAATTTTATTTTATATCTAGTATCAATATCACAGATATCCCAGCAATGTGTCAATACAATGCAAATGTAGCTGCATCATTGGAACGTCCTGATTTGGTTCAGGCATGGTGTTTAGCCGCTCTTGTGATATCACAACCAGTTTCAAATATAGGACAAAATTCTTGTCAGTCACCTGAGATTGATGCTCCATGGCCTTTACATCCTTTTGGTCAAAATTTAATTCATTCCTTGTAAGTAATGGATTACTACTCACAATAAAAACAAATTATTTTACAACAATCCATCTCTAATTTAGAATACAGCATTATGCGAATCAATCGGACATTCAAATGGCAGGTATGCTGAGTTGTGCATTTAGTTATCGTTTGGAAAATCCGGACGTTGCTCAGACACGGCTAAGTAGCAAGTCCATTAACGTTAGTGTAAGTACGTTGTATTTATTTTTTGTAGATATTAAAATGTTTTAGCATGGCCTGGCACAAGCACAATTTTTATAGCATCATTGATAGTTGTTACATTACATGTCTTGATCATATTTTGTCTTCTGTTCACGAACATACTGAACATTTCAGTACTTGGGGATACTCTTCGAACATAATCATCTATTGTATTCATGTTTTAATGCTGACTTTTCAATCTACAGTATATCACATGTTTCATACTCAGCACACATTTCTTTTTTTCGATGCATGTTTAAATATGATTTAAATGTATGAATGTCGTACGATACGACGGTATTGTATGTGTCATAATTATAAATTTCTCTCCAAATTCCAAAATTGGAATAATCCGGAATTTAAATGAGTCATGCTATACCGACGTAATACATTGGTATTTTATTTCAGTATTTTTCTTTTCTAATATATTTTTTAAAAATTACCAAATGATTGATATTATGTTATCTTTGTTATAGAGGCTTTCTACAGGAAAATGGTGGTTAAAGGTAAGGCATGGTTTTTGGAGTTTTTTAAATTTGTACGTGTTTGAAATGTACTGGTTCTTAGGGTTCTTTTATCATGGTGATATTTGTTACTGCCTTACAGCATCGGAGTGGAAGTGTCATGGTGCCACAAAGCATGCAGGTTTGGCCCTGCTTAATATTTCAAATGCCAAACTTCTTGACCTTGCATCTAATAACTGTTTTACATTATGATTAATATTAATACCCATAAAATAATCGTACATGTTAGTAGTAATTAATTATATGTGATGTACTGTTTTGTTGTGATAATACCTAGAAATTTTACACAGAAGACAAACATCTTTGTGCAGAACTGATCATAGACATTATGCCTTTTCTACATATCATTTGTGTATATTGTGTTTTCATATTGTTCGCGTAATGTTTATAAATGGGCTCGTAATTTTATATATCATTCGATACATTTTTTTAGCCTGGTGGTTCTCCATATCATACGATTCATCTGGCCGATACCACATTAGAAGGATGGAACTTTCAAAATTTAAAGCAACATCGATCTAACTCGTGGTCCGATTCGCTTGACGATTTAAAATTAATTCAGGACACATTCGGGGATTCCGTGAAAAATATTAGGTACGTAATTTTAAGGACTTTAATGTAGAATTGTTTAATTTTATTAGGAATTAAGCCAAAGCATTGATTATACAGGTTGCTCGATGAAAAATATACTGCTCTCTACGATGGTTATAAAAAAGCATATGCTGAAGTGCTACATAGGTGGCGGTTATTAGATGCACGTGCACAAGTATTGAAGCATGTAAGCACAACTCCGTTGGACACGCATAAAGGCGTCGAGTTTCAGAGCGAATGCCAATTGTGTGGTAAAGTTAGCAGAGGACCTCAATGTATAAGTTGTAAACGATTAGCATTGGAATGTGTAATTTGTCATATCTCTGTTAGAGGTAAAGTTAATTTAATGCAGTGCAATTTTTTCATAATTATTAAATTATAAAATGTATAATAAAATAATTTATAATTCTTAGGTCCAAGCAACTTCTGTATATTTTGTGGACATGGAGGACACACACAACATTTGGCAACATGGTTCACTAACCAAACATTGTGCCCCACAGGCTGTGGATGTTATTGTTTGCAGGAAAGTTCTGCCCTCTTAAAGTTATAAGTAGAAGATAAGAAGGAATTGTACATAATCGTGAAGATATATAGAAATGTTACGAGAAGATAATAAATATGTTTTTTTAAGATCTTTTGCAATTTTTATGCATATCTATTGTTATTGTTCACTAAATTAATTTCTTCATTAGATGAACTCATTTCAAGAAATATTTGTTCTAATTCTTTTATCTCAGCTGTAAAAAAATAGAATGTTCACAAAATATATTCATAAATGCACTGAGAAATATTAAATATACCAGTATTTAGACGAATCTTTTCACGAGCAAGGAAGATTTCTCTAGCAAGTTTCTCTGCTTCTTTTTCTCGTAGCACTTTTTCCAATGCGGCATATTCTCTTCGTTTAAGGAAACTATAAATCACGCCAGAAATTAAGCACGACCATCTCGCTAACTGGCAATATAAATTATCCGATATTTTATATAACATTTTAATCTTTTATATCAGATATCATTACCTTTGTCAAAGAACTAACTTCTAATGGAGGCAGGGAAGTCTTTTTCTTTGCCATTTATATGGAACTTGTTGAACAAGATATTTTTATTTAAAAGTTGATATAAAGCAATATATATAAAGCAATAAAGTTCGCAAGTTATAACAATACAATATAAAACACACAATCCCGTTTCGGTGATTTTTCGTTATAACTTTCCTAGATAACAAAACACTCGATATTGAGGCTAAAATTAATAAATGAACAACTATAAAGATCAATGGTTGACAATTCAATTGTATAGTTCAAAAAAGTACATGAGAGCCTCTGAATTTAAATAATAACTAGTATCGATAATAGTCAGGTTTGTAAGGTCCTTCTCTAGGTACACCAAGATATTTCGCTTGTTCCTCCGTCAATTTGGTCAACTTTACTCCAAGGTGATTTAAATGCAACGCAGCGACTTCTTCGTCCAATTTTTTCGGCAACATGTGAACTCCGACCGGATAGGACTCAGATTTGGTCCACAACTCTATTTGTGCCAATACCTGATTTGTGAATGAATTACTCATCACGAAGCTGGAATGTCCTGTGGCGCATCCAAGATTAACCAACCGACCTTCCGCAAGGAGGATAATATGTCTGAAAAGGAAGAATCGGAAGTATCGTGAAACCGGTCAAAAATCTATTCAAGTTTACACTGTATAAACTTAATAAGAACATGTCTAAAATATGTGTTTAACTTTCTGCTCAAATAATTTTACACAATTTAATGTTTGATCTTCCGATATAGAAATATTTTTTTCAGAATTGAACTATTAATTCACCTGCCGTTCTTTAGTTGATATCTGTCTACTTGTGGTTTAATGTTGATTTTTTCAACAGCGTTTTTCTCAAGCCATGCAACGTCAATCTCGCAATCGAAGTGACCAATATTACAGACTATAGCATCCTCTGGCATATTAACAAAATGGTCGCCCATTATGATGTCTTTGCAACCGGTGGTAGTAACATAAATCTGTCCTTTGGTTGAGGCTTCTTCCATTGTCGTTACCTGGAGAGTAATTTAGAAATTCACCAATCATAATTTACTTCTATTGCAATTTTTGATCAGTATTGGTTACAAGTATTGGTTCAATACACTTCGAGTGTATATATATGATCTTTGATTTAATGTTTCAGCAATCACCTCGTATCCTTCCATGGCAGCTTGTAACGCATTAATGGGATCGATTTCCGTGATTATCACACGTCCTCCAAGTGCTCTGAGACTTTGTGCGCAACCTTTTCCAACGTCTCCATATCCAGCAACCACACAGACCTTTCCAGCAATCATGATATCTGTCGCTCGTTTGATACCATCGATTAATGATTCTCTACACCCATAAAGATTGTCGAATTTACTCTATTCGACAGAAGAAAATTATTTTACATGGGACTTAAAATTTAATTATTAGGAGAGTAACAGAAAGATGAGACAAGTGGATGATCATAAAATAATTTACAAGATTCCTACGGAGATTTTTTATATATTGTTTACTTATGATAAGTACTTTACTTAGTAGTAACCTAACAGTTTCTTTCTCTTTAGGATAAAAATATTTTTTTTGTTTCTGGAACACAATGTGACGAACCTTCGTTACTGAATCGTTTACATTTATGGCAGGAACTTTCAGAATGCCTTCTTTCATCATGCGATACAGATTGTGAACCCCGGTTGTGGTTTCCTCGGAAAGACCTCGACACTCTTTTAAATATTCCGAGAATTTGGTGTGCACTAAGTTGGTCAGATCACCGCCATCGTCGAGGATCAGATTTAATGGTTTTCCATCCTTAAATACGAGGGTCTGTTCTATGCACCAGAGGTATTCTTCATCAGTTTCACCTTTCCAAGCATACACGGGAATCCCCGTTTTTGCGATGGCTGCTGCTGCATGGTCTTGAGTGCTGAATATATTACACGAGGACCATTGAACCTATCGATATAACGATAATAATGGGTCATTAACATCTTTCTTGGTTTCTAGAGTAAAATCATCTATGAAATCAAACCCAAAGATAACATGTTTCATTCGTAAAGCAGGATATAAAACATTGCACAGAGTTGTACAAAATGTTTTTGATGCAGAGTCAATGCATCCATACAGTACGCCGAGATAACCACTACTTGATATTATTTTTTTATAATCTTCTGATATTTCTACGTTTGCCATTTTGTTGAAATCATAATTAATATTTGCAGATTTTCTATTTGCAAGTAATTTTATTATGTCGGAGGCTAGAACAGAATGTTCCTAAGTATTGTGATATTATATATATATATATATTTTTTTTTTAATTTTAAATGAGATGATATATATGATCATATATGATAATGATAAGAAGATACCGATTACTAACCGCTGATTAACCGAAAACTTCTTACAACGGGATGATCTTACATTCCCAGATATGATGTTCTCATTGCATCATAAAAGTTTATGATATTTATCTTTCACAGCTTTGAATAGATGTAAAAGTGTATTGTTAAGTGTTTTGAATGAATATAAGTGTTTCATAATAACGACCGAAGATAACCGTGTCGTTTTATCTGATCCTGATCTTTGAGGATGGTTCAAAAGTTTTCTGATGTCTGATACAATTATTAGCAAATCTTGTGAAACACGCAGGGTCATGATCGATAAAATCGGTCTGCATACGTATAAACGCGTATTAGTTTCTTCATTCTCCTCTCTTATACTTCGTTCTATATTTTTCTATTTTTATGATTTTTCATTTCAATTATTTTGTAATAATTATATTTTTTACAAAATAGATTTTTATGAATTTTATAATTGGATATATCTTTAATTTGTTTTTAATAGTACAAATATAAATATATTAAACTAACAACAAATTTTTTATTTTTAATGATGTTTATAAAAACTTATATTGAATAATAATATTTTCTGGGATATTATCGTTTCATCAATAATTTAAATAAAGTATCGTACTTATAGAGTTTGTGACTATCGAATTAAACCATAATATGTAAGTGTTCAGGCAAAAAAAAAAAAACAATAGCAACGATTTAACCGAATTTTGAGCATTAAACGAAAACGACCTGGATGTAGAAAGGTTATCAACTTACCTCAGCTCCGAGTTCAACCAGAGTTTCAATGAGAACCGCAGTTTGTACAGTCATATGTAAACAACCGGCAATTCGTGCACCTTTTAAAACTTTTTCTGGACCATATTTTTTTCTGATGGCCATGAGGCCAGGCATTTCATTTTCTGCCAAAGTAATTTCTTTCCGTCCCCATTCCGCCAACGACAAATCAGCTACAGATAAAAAAGTTAGAAATCGATTTTATAAATTTTAGATCACTGTTCATAGATGAATCAATGAGCTCAAATCAAAAATTTTGAAATCAACTTCGTTTTATGAAAATATTTCATTGCTCCGTTCCGATGAAAAATGGAATAAAGACAACTATTTTTTTTCATGTTTTATTTTGTCATTGTTTTTACGTATAAAGAACGAAATTTATCATATCGACAAATTATAACACGCAATTTATGAAACTTAATTCAAAAGATGCTTAATCGATTAATCTCCACATACTACTCTAGGTGCTATATAGCATCATTTAACAACTTTTAATTGGAATATATATCTGAATATATTTTTCTTTTACATTACTTTAATATTCTTTTTGTGGTTCGACTACTATGTGTAGATGTGCGGATTATGAAGCGATATGTTTTAAATATTATAGAGCAAGGTTACAAATTTTTTTCTCAAATAACGACCACGTGTCTGACTAACGTAACTCCGAAATTAATAGCTATGACTTACCAACTTTAAATGGAGGTTTAGAAGACATTTTCGTTGACAATTCGTTGAATTATTGCAAGAAGATAGAGCTAATTATTTAGTAACGAAGCAACGCACAATATGTAAGAGTAAATGTCTTCGCCGGCTGGTTGCGGTAAAACTACTGGCAAGGAACGTACAACAATCTCATTTTAACAAACTCCGCTAGAGACCGTCACTACTTGCTGGTAGCGTGGCAGGATTTAAAAGTTTTGACGGGACAACTTTAACAAGTAGGAAAAATGAAACATTTTTAAGAGAATTGTTATTTATTTTATATATTTTTTTATATTTTATTTGCACTTCAAAATGAATGATATTAATTATAATAGTGAATTAATAATACAGAAGATAATAAAGTAGTATATTGACATGTAAGATCATTTAATACATAGTCTAAAATAAAAGAAATGAGATATGTTATTAATGAAGGTAAAATAAAACAGGTGGTCTTTAAAAAACAACACTAATCAGTAAGTTCGTACCAGTATGATAAAAAAATAATGTCAACAACTCAACAAAATTTGTCTTACCTACTGAATATAATCGATTATGTAGAAATCTACCTTATATGGTAGTCTTTAAATTATACTTATCGTATGATGCTAATTTCTATTTGCTTTTTATATTTTTATTGCCATAATTATGTAGAGTAAATGTTATTAATTTTATCCTGCGGTTAAAAGATTGAAATCTAAATCAGCGAATGTTGTTCCATCGCGAAGCATTTGTCTATGAAATTCTTTAGCCTCTTTCCTTTCGTCGTAAAGCACTGGATCCTTGTCAATACGTGTTAGGTTAGGTAACATAGCCAAAACAATGTGCCTATAAGCAGCTTCTTCCTCTACTTCCCTATCGGCTATTACAGGATTTTCCAAAATAATTAGAGTCTCTAATGCTGTTAAGCAATTTAATTTTTCTAATTCCGAAATTTTTGTAATCTCGTTATTCCGTAGATTCAAATAACTGAGTTTGGAACAACGTGAATCAAACCCATCCAAATTCGATATTTTGTTGCTCCTCAGATGTAGGATTCTTAAATTAACTAATATTTCTAAACCTTCCACTTTTTCTATTTGATTTTCTGCGAGATATAATCGTATTAATCCTGGGAAAAAGATCCCATTTGTTGTGGTAAGAATATTACCACGTAATTCGAGACTGTTCAACTTCTCAAGATCGTACGGATTTAAAGTGACTTCTTCAATATTATTATGATTTAATTCTAAACACTGCAAAAGCTTATGAGAAATGCCTGATGTACTTGTCAATTTATTCTTATTCAGTGTAAGAACCTGTAGCACAATTAAATAAGTAGGATCGGTAAATATGTAAGAATTTTAGAAAAGTATTAAAGTTAGATAAAGATAGAGAATATTAAAGTCATAAAGAGAAAAATAAAAGTGAAAATGATAAAAATCGTTAATAAGGTTTGGTGATTAACCTGAAGATAAGGCATAGGATCCAATTCCGCGGAAGACACGTGATTCCTATCAGCTTGAAGCATTAAGAGATATTTCATCGACGAAAGAACACGAAGTGCTTCGGTCGTTAATCTATTTCCGGAAACGTCCACGTAGAGCACATATTTAAACGTTGGTATGATTCTAATATCTGTCAAGCCTTTATTAGATGCGTTCAATCCCAGATAAGCATAACCAAGGCCGGAATCGCATTTTCCTAATGTGTGAAGACATTCTCCTGCTTCTGCTTGTGTTAACGCTTTTGTGGTATCTTCGAGGATAGATGATAATTTAGCAGTTGGATATTTATCGATCTCACCCACTTCTTCTTCATACTCCCGTCCTTCTCCTTCCTCCATTATACTCTTGTTTCGATTTCTTTAATAATGAATACTATGTCATTGATCAATTTTTCTCTGTTACTTGTATCTTATTACATCATATTTTATTATAATTCTTTTAATGATAAGTATAATAAAATCAGTTAATCTTTCATTGATATTTATATATCATCACGCTGTATTTCATTTCAATTCTTTCAGTACAGTCAGCACAATGAAATTAACTAACCTTTCTTTCGTTGATATTTATAGTTTATAGGTTTGGTATCGAATAAAACACAAGATCCACGTTCACTTGTTTATTGTGGAAGTACAAACGTATAAATAAGCTTGTTTCACGTAAAATAAAATACGCAAGACGATTTCAAAATAAAACTATGGAAGGGCGTTGATTAATTATGAAACCCACGTCAACGAGTTCTGATACATCTGGTTTCGTCCCATTTCAATCTGTAACTCTCTTCGGTGGATTGTTTCCGGTGTATAATATCACGAAGTTTCTTCAAAAGGATAAAATTCTCCCTAATGATACGATCTTGCTTCTCGCGTTCCAATTGCAAACCTTTTGCATTGAAAACTACGTGAGGTCTTGTTTGCGGTGGATCAACGTCAATCGCTCGCGTAGCCTTCTTTACCTACAAACACAATAGATGCTGCGATATTTGCCGTTATCGAACGAGCAACGGATTATCGATAATTATTAAATATTCACTTTTATACGATGTCGTTCGTAAGCTTTATGTCTCCACATGGACGAAGCCGAAGAATTCCTATTTCGTTCGTAAGACATCTTGCTTGCTCGACCCACCAAACTCGTTCTGAGTGTTTACACGATATATATGATACGATTATCAAGTTTCTTTAGCAACGCTTTCGCGACTAGCTTATATCGATCATGTCCTTGTTGACTGGGCGAGGTTTTGACGAAAGGGAATCACATTTATCTTGACTATTGTAGATTTCGTTATTAATATAGAGTATATACCACGTTTATTTCGGACCTGTATTGTTCGATTTTCGTACCATTATTGTTCGAAATTCCAGTCGATGCATTTTTAGTCGATGCTATGCATCAGGAAGTTTAATAAATTTCATGAAGGAATTTTCAATTTATTAGTATATTCGATACAATGATTAATTTAGAAAAATTTGTATAATTTCCACCATACTGTTGTCTTATAGTATCGTACAACTTTAAATACGCAAAGTTTTCAATGCAATTATTGAAAGAATATTGTACTTCTGTCAACTTCTTCGAATCTCTACAAAATACTTATCCATAAATTCAATCAACTCTTTCAAAGAACTAATTCATTTTTTTTTATTTTTGTATAATTATTTTCATATAAACTTTTTAAAATACAGTAAAGATAGATCTATTATATAATGATACTCTATAAATCGGACAACTTTGCACCTCTCTTTATGTTTCGAGTCAAAGACTTTTTAGTTTCAGGTCTGGCCTGAAGAGGTAGACTGCGACATCTACGAAACGTCGAGCCAAAATGCATGAGTGCAAAGTGCAAATGCAAAATCGAAACACAATTGTTTATCTCGAAAAGCCAGCATTGAGATATATCTTTTTGCTTCGAAAAAATAATAAGAATAGAGTTTTCGATAGACTTCAATTTCGTATAAGACACCTAAAGAATTTACATATTTTATTTGTATTTTGTATAGTTTAACCTTATATTCTACGAAGACCTCCTTTTGTATTTTAGTCACGATATCTTCATAATCATTTCTCTGTTAAGAATATATGTATGTACATACCAAAGTTAAAAGCATTGTAACGTTATCACGAGAGAAGAAACTTCTCGTTGCTTTCCTGGTTCGAAAGAGGCGACAGTTCCCGTATACGTATTGCGTGCATATGCATACACGTGCATGCATGACCACGTGTGAGTATGCGTACACGTGATCACCACTACGAGTACAATTCTCAGATTCTGGTGGAAGCTGCGATTGGTAGATTCGCTGGACCAATCGCGTTACACCGGAGGCGGAGATGTGGTGGACGCGTGCTTTTTTTCCGTGTCGTCGCGACTCCGTAAACGCGAGCGTGAAATTAATTTAGCCGTGCTTGGCATTCATGGCGACGGAATAGGACTCCCCGCGACGTCAGAGGACGAAAGGCGACGCAACCAAATTCAATTTCAGCAAATTCAATGGATTCCTTCGACAAATAAAATTTCGGTTACTGCACGATGCTGACTAGTTTTAGATTTTCGGATCAACTTTCGAGACAGTTGTTTTTTAATAGTAAAACATGAAATTAACGGATCGACGAAAGCAACATCGAATCGATTTTAATTGGAAAATTTGTATCATTTTTTCTTTAAGTCGTGTGTTTACAGTCGCATCAATCACTATACGTGTTATTATACAGCGAATCAGTTGGAATCACAGGTTGAGCTTAATAATTTATCGAGAGATTGCCTTAGAAATTGAACTATTCTTTAAAAATAACAAATTTTATTTCAATTTTTATTTGAAGAGGGACTGAATCGATTTTGACGGAGAAGTTGGCTGGAGAAGCGATGGACAAGTACAGGGATTACTCCGGTTGAAGCAACTGTATAATTATCGAAAATTGAATAGCTAAAAAGTTATGTTTTCCTAGATAGAATACAAAGCTAGTGAGAGAAGCAGGTAGGAGGATAAAATAACAATTTTATAGGCAGCAGCTTTAAAAGGCAGATAGTTCGTTTTTATTAGGCAACTGCACGACCGAAAATATTAGCTCAATAAACTCTAACAAATTGCGTCCAACAGGGGATGTCATAACAGCAGGCAATAAAGTTAAAACTATAAATCATTCAAGATAAACTGAACGTAAAAATATCGTTACATCAATGCTCCAGCTGTTACCTGTCACGAATTTTAAATCTCTTTTCCTTTTTTTATTTCAAACCTCAAAACGATACGTTTTTGAACAAAAGAAGAAAGTCTTTTAAAGGACGGAAATATCTGAAATATTCCAGTAATATCTAACTATTTGGACAATCTTTCTCACACGTACAAATACCTGGTAGAAGTACGGCAAGCGTCGGTTTATTTTGCTCAAAAGACGTTTTCTCGGTTAAAGACCATATTACAGAAGTCTCTAGCGTCGGCACGAAGCAAGGGAGGAAAGAGAGAAGAAAAAGAAGAGAAGGAAAAAAGACCGGATACATGGGTATCTGTGGGCTGTGCAACGCGGATCGTGCAAAGGGTCGTTGATCTTAATCGCGGATCCTCGACAATGATCCTCTCAAACGGATGAGCTCTTGCCACTCGACGAACGATGAAGATCTCTTCCCTCGAGGGGATACACGGTGTTCCAACGAAGTCCTGTCTACCAAATAGGGACCCCTGACACGTATTTCACATATCTACGGGGGATAGTGAGCCAATCCCTGTACGAACTGATCCTGCTACAGTATATTATATTATCCTCGTACTACGATCTTTGCCTGGCCCATCCTTTCTCATCCTTGCCTTTAATTCGCCAACCAGTAGCAATCGCTTTCAGCATGCTACCAGCTGACGTGGAAAATTTATGTAGTTTCCTTTTTTCTCTTTCTTTCTTTGTAATTGTTTTCTCATACACACGCGGCGGATGAGACTTTTGGAAAGTGGAGGATGCACATGTGGAATGAGTTTAGAGTTTCCATATCTCCTGAATTGGATAGGATCTTAGTTGGATCGTAACTCTGACAGTGATAAATGATTAAATATGCTGAATTATTGGATTACGGCTGTAATAGGATAAAAACGAGGAGAATAATTTAGAAGGTGACCACGGCTAATATAGTAATAAAATTTATTAACAGAGATAAAATATCGAGTAACGTAAAATGTGAAATAAATATGTAATTGAATTTTCTTAATCTATTTCCATCTTTGAATGGTGCATAGGTCTCGGCAAATGACGATATGCGGTTATGATCGGGACTATACGTAGCATATCGTTAAAATTCTGTTGTATCTCTGAAGTAAAAACCCGTTACACTCTACAATTGTTACGTATAATTTAACGCCTCGTTTCGATAATAAAGGGGAATATTTAAACTATGTATTTCGTAATTTCAATCTTCCATCCAACAAAATACATTTAAAAAATGGCTGTTTCGTCCAATGGAGCTCGATCCTAGAAACTTGGAATTTATACTAAATAATTAACACGTAATTAGATAAATGGTAAATTATTCTATAAGATTGTTGTATCAGGCAGCGTAACGTACGAACGACTACAAAATCCCGTAACGCAATTTCAGAGTCACCCCGTAACCTTTCTACCCTCCGTGCAGGATGAATCCCGCGATAGACGCGTTAGGGTGGGTTTTCTCCTTCCTCGTAAGCTCACCCTTTAGCGATTCGAAGGGGAACGTGGTGGGAGAAACGGAGGCAGGTCGGAGGCGTGGCTTGTTTCAGGACGAGGAAACCCGAAGCTTTTGCTACCGGATTGTCCTTAGTCTCCACTGAGACGTTACACGGCGCAGTCGAACGCGCGGATTTTGGTGCTCTGTGTGAATTTCTCTCCCAACCATCTGGTGTATTGTGAAATAACATTAAAAGCATATACATCACGAACAGATACAATAAACCGATCAACAACTAAATTAACGTTGTTTTCATCAAAGTGTAAATAAAATTGCTCGATCGGATCGATCGATCTTTGTAAATTGATCTGACTGACCGGTTTGAAATAACTGAAAAATGATGCACACTATGAGTGAACACACAGGTGGAGCTGGAGGGCTGGGTGTCAGCGTGCTTCCCTTCGATGGTATGGGTTTGTTTGAACAACAACGACCTAGGTTTCTCTTCAAGATGCCCAAGGTTGTGCCGAATCAAAAAGCCAAATTCGAGACGGAGGAACTGTTCAGGAGATTGAGTCGCGAAAGCGAGGTAAGCTGAGGATTATTTGTTTATTTATTAATTTAAATAATATCATTAACAAGCGATTAACAAGCAAGGCAAAACCGAAATTACAAATTGTTTTGGATAAAAAACTGAATTCGTGAATAACTGGTCGAAGGTACGAAGCAACAACGCCAATGAACTTGGATAATTAGAATGTTTACTTATCTGGAAGCAAATGAAAAAGTCTTCTAACTTGAGACCATTAATGCTATAAATACTACTACTAATATTATGAGTATTATAAATCACAATTCAAAGCTTAATATTGTCATGATCGGTCGATTGTTGTGATGCTCGATTGTTAAAGTTTTTCTTGATATTTCGTTTACTTTTGCCTGCTACGTAGTTCCATTAGCTTACTCGATATTCGAATCCGGTTCTCCAGTGATTCATACAATTCATCAAATTTATATTTATACGTGAATCACCTAGATAATTTAAATAGTTAAATTTTCCAAATTGAAATTATCCTTGAAACTGTGTCGTTAATTAATAATCGACTGGATTTATTCAAATGACTCATTCAAAAAGAACATCGTTTCCTTGAATTTTACGCGTTTCTCGTTTTCTAGCGAATTAATTCCCGTCGCTGATTTCATCCGCTTCCGACGGCTACTTAAATCTCTCAGAATCACCACTGAATCATACCCACTACTTACAAATCGGAGTAAATTTCGAATTATATAGCGCAATGAAATTATTTTAATCTTTGGCGTAATCGTAGAAATTCCGAATGAAACGATAATCAAACAAATTTTCCGAATTTTTGCTTGTCCAGGTCAGATACACTGGATATCGAGATAGACCAGTCGAAGAACGTCAGGTACGCTTTCAAAATGGTTGTCGGGAAGGTTACACGGAGATTGCATTCGCCGCGACTGGAACAAACCTCCAGCTTGTTTTTGGTAATGCATCTGGAAATTACGGTGGTGACATTAACGACTGCGATTTTGAGAAAGAACGGGGCAAGGTCAGTGAATATCTCTTCAATCTTTTGCCGCAAGTCGCTTATAAATCTCTGCATTTTTAACCGATCTACGCGGAACTTCAGCTTTTTCTTTCTTTTCAATTCTTTTCCCCTGAATTTTCATTTTTATCGACAAGTATTTCGTACATTTGACGTAACGAATGATCGTAACAGCGCGGTAGACGGACATCGATAAGTGTTCCAGACTCTTTTAAGCTCAATTAGCTACTCTATTGGCTTACGAAGGATTGAGACTTTTAATTTCCAATTCTTTGTGGTTTTAAATTCTTAAACTAACGTGGTACTTAAAATATAGAATTTTAAACATTCGTAAGTTCAATCTTGTTTGCGACAAATTATATATCGCTAATATCGTACATAAATCGATATAGAGATCGTGAACTATAATTGAGCAATTCCAGTGATTTGTAACGATTAGCAGATACCTACCTACGTTTATGGCAGCGTATCTTTACACTTGTTAAAGCGATTGTCACCTTAATTGGTCCGTTCCGACCTGACAAATGCGAGGAAGGTCATTAAACGAGCTCGGACAGAACGTCTAGCTTTTCGTGTCTTTGGCGTCATATGTCCCGGGATGTAGCGTCGCCACGAGAAATTTAGTATCCGTCTTCATTTTCCGAACAATAGTGTCACCTTGTCACCATTCTCAGCAGAACGGCAGACATCCGGACCCGAAATTCTCGACTCGGCATCTCCGCGGACAGTGAACCAGATTTACAACCTGACAGCGCGGCGAGTAAATTTATGGCTGCTCTAAAGATTAAACTAATAAATATGATCCAAGGAAAATTCTAAAACTCCATAGAAGAGGAGTCGTTTTTCGATCTACTCGTCTAACGAACATTTGGTGTTCGAGGGGTCAACTAAAGAAAGGTCAATTTTTAAACTTTTTTATATAATAGGATTTATATAATCTTCGCATTTGTATTCTGATGAGCGTCGCGTGGCTTTTTCAAGCTACTGAAAAGGACTCGTATCCTTGTACGCCGGCGCCGAAAGAGGGGCGTCGAGGCGTCGCCATCGCGATCGATAGGTGCGTCGCGAATTCGCCATTTTCTAAAAAGCACGCGTGCAAATATTACAAATCTCTCCTTCCTCTGTCAGTTTTCGTTTCGTTTCTTTCTTCTCCCTTTTACAATTTTACTTGATCACCTAATATCTTGTTGAATAAAACGAATTAATGTTATTAAAAGATACATCACAAGTTGAAGTTTAGAGAGCATTTAAAAAGGCGCTTTAAGATTGACGATACAGCGTGAGTTTTGGAAATCAAGAGATTCAGCGATCCTATTAACAGCTACTGGAGGCAATTAACGCTTTTTCAAGTCCGTCAAACAACCCGAGAATCCGTACCAGATGCCTGAACGCTTTACAAGTCACCCGGTATATAATGGATCATAAATCTTCCTCCGTCTTTCTTGGGATCTTCCGAAGGGTGAACTCAGAGTTCTTCGATAGAATTCTTCGCCACTTTCGGCTTTGGAGAAATCGAAAGTAACAATGTTTCACTCCTGTCGGACCTTAACATTTACGCCTTTTTGCAATACCGAATATGCGTTGACTTGTGGCTGACTTCCTAGAAATTTCGAAATAATTTAATATCGGGTTGCTATTGATTTCACATAAATTCTACATATTGATACTCGGTCAACAATGATTCGACATTTATACGATTGTTGACGCGAGAGTAATTCAATAACAATGCATCATTATTTTAAGGAACTACGATATTAACACCTTTACATCTGATAACACCAACATTGTCAACGTGTTGTGATCAAATGTTAGTGTTTGGTGTATGTTTGTATCACGCGCAGTTCAACCCTTTACGTAAAGTTTACGAACTTAAATTACTCAAACGAAAAATGCCGGCTGCTTTGGTCCCAAAATTAGGGGACTTTGGTTCCTTATTGATACCAAAAAGTGCCGACACTTAGTCACTATTAAAGGTCCGCCAGAATTTCACTAAATCTTAAATATCCCGTTTCAAGTCCTTATCATCTTACAACCATGTTTTAACCATCGCGAACAATCTCGCGATCCTATACTTTTCGTATCACGAGTGAATCACACCAGCATCCACATCCCACAGAGCCATCATCGTCTCTAGATTCTGTTTACGCTCGGCTATCAGGCAACGAACCATAGAGTCGCGCTAACGATTCATTATTTTCCTACTGGAAATAAAAAGAAAGGAGAGAGAGACACGAGGAATTGCCTGGTTGTTTACACGGCTGCCCGCGGCCAGCGTTTTGTTTTAATCGACAATGAGCGGAGGAGAGAAAGAGGCGTAATAAAGAGCGACGCACGGCTGCACGTGTCCACCATTGTCTCCTTCTCGTTCCCCGTAGAGAGGAAATAATTAAGCGAGAGATTCGCGAGCTAGATAAAGCTCGATAAAGACCAGCAAAATGAATAAAAGGGTTCGCTAGGAACTCGTCGTTTCACGTCGATCTTATCGAACTTTCCTCGACAGTTCACACTCGTTTTACGTGCTCTTCCTTGCACGATCAATCTGATTTTAGTCGTTAATCTTTATCTTTGGAATTTTGTGTTTCATATACAGTAGAATCTCGTTTATTCGCGATTTGCTTATTGGAACGGATCAACGCTTGGCTCTATTATTATTTAAATGTAATATTTCGTTAAAGATAATTTGAAAACGTAATTTTATTAATGCAAAATCCAAAAAATTCATATAAATTACGAGTAACAAGGAAATACCATCTATCAGAAATAGTTGAAATAAAAATAAACGAGGAATAACTTAATATGAGGCCCTAATATTCTAAAAGCAGAAAGTAAATAATCTTGCATGAAAAGCGTTAGATAATTCCTGTTGTCGAATTTAATAATGTTAGAAATAGGTGACTGAATAGGTAGCTGAGTTGGCAGTTAGATAATTGGAATTAGGATTAGAATTTACGTTATATTTCTCAGCCAAAGTCGAAACACATTGTCCTAGGTTAAGATGATTTACATCTCTGCCAGGATACTCGGTGGTCCCTTCACTGGTGTAAATATAAATTCAGAGAACTATTACAGTTCCTCGAACGGTGTCTTCTATTTTTTTCTCCAATCGTAAAATTTCGCGAGACAGCGTGAGCCAAAACTCGATCAAACGACACGCTTTACTTCGACAAACTCAAACCACAAAAGCTTCGCCTATAATTCCAAATGATCTTCAAATTTCCTTCCTTCTAGTTTCTGTACTAGAAACCTGCCAACGCAATTTACTTAGTTCCTAAGGTTATTTTATGGCTCCCTTTTGCACAAATCTTCGATTTTTCTTTCCTCATAAAAGTAAGTTAAGTGAAAACAAAACAAAGAACCAGGAAAGAAAGACGACCGTAGTAACGATACATTTCGAGGAAAGACAGAAGGCCCCGACACACTGACCGTATGCCCCATCACGGTGTTCTCCTTTCCGGCAGGATTGCGTTGACGAATGTCTCTCGTTCTGCCCATTGTACTGCCGGACGTGGACCGCGCGCAAAAAGGCAAAACGGCTACGCCTACCGAAAAACAAAAGAACCATCGAAATAGCCGGTCGTTTGTCTCGGGATATTTAGCTATGCCAGCCATCCACCCTTTCCCGATTTTTCACCCCTTTCGTTTCGCGTCGGGTCGATTTTACATCTTGCTTTTTTCATTTCAACCTCGTTCTTCCTTTTTTCTTTCTCTATCTGTCCTTCTCTCTTGTCATCCATCGTATAATATGTAAATAAGTCAACGAAAGGGTTGCTCGCCGAAAGTCGTGAACGAGACACGCGTTACAGTTTAAATATCGCAGCCTATTATCCTGGCGATAATGGGTCACGCCCCTGGCGGACAGAAAGAGAAAGGTGTGCAATGGATTTTTTCATGTTTTTTCTTTCTACGATTCCGGTTCGCGTGAGAAACTTACTTATAGCGACGATTAAAGACGGTTGTTCTTTAAATTGTTTTGTCGGTTTGACTTCTTCTTTCTTTCCCTTCCCTTTACACGTGTTTTTTTATTTCGTTTCATCCCTTTTATGGGCAAAATTCGTGACTTTCGCTGTACAATAATCGTATAGAATAATCTTGCGTTTATTGGGGCTATAACTCGATAAGTATATTTATTGGGACTTGTATTATATTAATAATATTAATTAATTGAGAATAACATTTTATATGAAATAATACAATTTAGTTAGGTAGAGTCTATTTTTACTCACTTGTCTTGATTCTTTTCTCGACTTTTATTCGATTGAATAATCGCATTCGACGACTGTTGAGTATGGTTTATAGTTTACAGACTGAATAAAAAACGCGATGTCGTGATATGAACGCACATGTTGGTGGCAGAGTTGGCTAAATAGAAATTTATAATGAAACGGGAGAGATACGTGAATCGCATATGTCCTTCGAATCTTGTACTTACCCGTTACGTGTCAGACAACGATTTGTACGCAGAGTCGTACCACCTCTGTATAGAGTAATACTTACGATTGTGCATGATATTTGACGTCACACGATCTGTCCGTTTTGGAAGCTTCGACGAACAAGTTTCCCGAAGTTCTTTCCTCGACGTATTTCCTCTGGTTTAGATTTTAGTTTAGTTGTGCCAAGGTTCATCCTTCGTTTCTTCTTTTTAGAACCTTCCTTTCGTATCCTTTATTCTTCGTGTTTCGTATCTTTAATAATTTTAATTTTATTTTTCCTCTTTCGCAACTTCCATTATTCAGATTCCTCGTTTTATCTATCTACTAACTTTGTTATACGTAATCAGAATTTCCATAATTTCCTGATGTTTCGACTTTCCTCCTGCCAAAGGCAATCTGGAAGTTTCCCTGTGACTAAGGCTATTTTTTTGCTATCTCGCGCAAATTACAGAGTAATTCAGTCGTCTTTCAGAAAAGGCGGCAAACGATTCGATTATCGGGTCTATCGAGGTTCACACCGCCCGCTGATGGCTCCCGTGGTTCGATTATGATTGTATAAAGAGCATCATGCCGCGCGGTTACATTGTTACGTCGCGTCGACAACCAGCTGTATGTTTCAATGAAAGAAGAAACTGGAGGCGAAACGAATAACGATGATTTCTCGTTCGACGCCTTCCTGTCTCTTCGTCTTGCCAACTTTTCCGCCCCATTTGTCAAAAACCTTTTCCATTTCTTCCATTTATCGTTAAACGATGTACAACCTCTAATTGTCATTCTTGCACTTCGACAAAATTGATAACATTTCTGGACTGTACCAATTATGAGAAGAGTATGAAAATCAAAATTACATGGAAAATGCGAGTGTAATTATTTCGAGCAGTGTGTTCGAGAGAACAGAAGAAGCTTCGTCCGGTTTTTCACGGTTAGAAGTTGGATTCCGTAACAGTTCCTAAATTTTACAACACGACCGGAAACAGAACCATTTGCCAGGAAATAAAATAACCCTCTTGAGCAAGGCAGAGATAATTGACCGTTTCGACTTTTTCGAGGGCCGACGGTTCGACCCTTCTCTTCCTTTCCGTCCCTGTTACTTCGCGCAAATCGCTCGTAGGTCAACGTCGTGTCTAAACCGTAAAACCGAAGAGCAGTCGCTATCTCTGCCATATTTTCACGTTTCGAACTTTATTTCTGTAATTTCTAAATAATTAATCTTTTTAATCCGAACATATTCGAATATCTTCGTAACGCTTCTTAAAATAACCTTAGGTATATTTTCCTTTTATTTGAAGTTTAGATCGAACATAGGAACTAAATTTTTCTATTGCTAGCTAGTATAAAGAAAAATAATGGTAATTCGTAGAATAATGTTAAGGAAATAAGTTTCACTTTAGAAAATAGATTTGCTTTATAGCTACAGAGATCGAATTTTTCCGTATCGTGTTACAATGATACATATATCATATTATATTATATCGGGTTTTGGGAGATCCACGTCTAGGTTAATATTAACTGTTAGGATCGTTGTGAAATTTTCAAGCAACCCAATACTTTAGATGAATCGAAAAGACCGATTTTCTCGTTGTCCTCGTCACGGCTCCGCTAGTCATCGTCGACCTCGCAATTTCATCTCTCCTCGGAGCTTGTACCTTCCAATCTGCGTAATCGTTCTCTGGAAATAAGAAACGTTCACGGCACAGAGCGGGAGAGGGAGAAAAACATGATTGAAAGTCGAAGGCGGATCGCTGGACTTAATGGACCCCTTCCACGGTGCATCGAAGGTATAAGCTTCTCGAGGGACGGAAAAGGAGCAAAGATTACGTCTTAACGGTCGAACGGAACAGTTTCAAGCGTGTTGTAGATACGAGTTTCTTGCACCACCAGAGATTACACCGACAATCTTGGTATTTTAATTACGACCATTCTCTTGGGGTTTAAGACGTAGACGTCTGGTCGAATACAATCGAAAGTCTTGCGGGAAGAACGCCTGATTTCCGGGAAATAGCATGAATCATCGCTGAGAAATGTGGTACTATACCATGCCATAAATTCTTAAAAATAAAGATAGGAGAAACATATGTAACAGTTTGGCATGTAATTTGTATTGTTTAAGTGTTCGAAATTTCTTGAAAATTATATGTATATTTCTTTAGCGTCTCTTCTTGTTTAGCGCCATTAAAATTGCAAAGAAATTCTACTTTTTTAATTGAAATTTGTCATCCTTCAGTTTCTAAATTTATTAAAAATTCCATATAATTTTTGTTCTTCTTATCACACACAGTTAGAATTTCTGGAAAATTCTGTATTCCCTTGTCGTCTGATATTCTTAAGATGCTCTCGTAGTCCTTCAAGTCGATGGTTAATCGTTTTGGATTAATCTTTGTGTATATAACACGAGAAAATGTCATTTTGCCTACAGGTACATCTCAGGTCTCGCTTAATAATGAACGGCGTGTGCGTGATGTGGCGTGGATGGATAGATCTGGAGAGGTTGGACGGTGTTGGATGTCTGGAATACGATGAGAAACGTGCCGCTGAAGAAGACGCTCTTCTTCGAGACCAATTAGAACGTTATAACCAACGAGTACGTGATTTCGACGAGAAACAAAGGGCGTACAGAAGTGGAGCTACTCAACCACCTCACTTGAATCATCATCACCATCACCATCATCATCACCACGGTCATCACAGCCACCACGTGGCCGGAAGTGGTTCTGGAACCAGCGGATCCATCGAGCCTCATCTCACCCACCGACAGGATCCCGAGATGGAAGTCAGATTGAGGGCCTACTGAGGCTCCGAGAAAGTGACCAACGAAACCACTTGACTCCTCTTCGATTTCGGATTACTTCCGGATCGTCCTCGAGCCAACCGAAGACTGGTGGGAGAAATGAGAGACGAGAGATCTCTTGGGAGGAACGTGGCTAACGGTTTGATACGCGTTCGTAAGGTATTCACGTTTTTTGGAGTGTAATTGCACAAGATTGAGAATCGCGAGATGTTGGTAGAGATTTGTTTGCGGTGACTTACTGTTTTCGATCTGCACTGAATATTTTTGAAGCTATTGGATTTGAGTAATTTTTCGGAACAATAGAATTTTTATTTTTAGTCGAACATTTCTAAAGCGTCAAATCAAATCATTTCTTTGGAAATAATACGTGTCGATACTTTTGACTTTTTTGTAGAAAATTTCTTGAAGCTCCTGACAATTCTCGTCCCAGATTTTTCCCACCGTTGATGATGTATCATTTCCGACAACTTTTATAATCAACGGACATCGATCAAGATCAGTCGTCAAACACGATCCAACGATCAGGATCATTAGGTTAAGTGACACGCGTTTATCTATTTTAATTTCGTTCAAGAAGAGATTCTTGAGAAACACGCACATCAAGTTGGTGTTTCTGGAGGATCTCTAGGGGATCGGTAAAATCTCATCGACTAATTCTGCAATCGAATTTTATTTAACATTATTACAGTTAGTTATATTAATCATAGAATACTAACGACGAGAATTGTATATTAATTCGAATCACGAATGAAAATCGATCCTTGTTATACTCATCTATCTTCGAATTTCCAACATGCCATTGCAAGTATTTACGTAACACAAGTCCACGTAACAAGACCAAATTTCTATGTACAATTAACAATAATAAGAACTATTATTATCTCTCCGTTGTTTATTTTATTAAAATTTGACAATCACTTATGTCGTTACGTCCGATACTATTTTATTGCAATGGAAGAAGAGAGTTTTATTATTTGAAAAATTGAGATTTTTATTCGATCTTATGTATATACGATGATAATATGTATTTTATTCCTTTTTTCCCTTCTTGATGTATTGTTTAGCTGCAGGGATTAAAGTTCATCCATGAATTAAGTAAGATCAAGCTTTTAAAAAAGAGGAAAGAGGAAAATTATATAGAGAGGAGAGAAACTTTACGATTGTTTCTGTCCTATCGTATTCGACAAGCCATGCAACGAAGTTTACGCGTACCTTTTATCTTCTGTCCTTACCGACGATACGATGAAGATTTTTCCAGCGGGGAAAATAGTATAAATGGCGTCGCATGCGAAATTTCGAGTCTTCGCCCCGATTAACATATCAATGTAGAACGCACGACCGATGCGGATATTTATCCAATTACAGAATCAGCATTTCTTGAACTTTTGTAATTATTAGGTCATCCCATAAGTTCGTGCCGTTTTTCGAGCGGTTATATATATTAAGATTGTTTACATACCTTTCAGTTTCATGAAAAAATGTAATCCCCCTCTCGTTGTACAACTTCTTCCCATTTTTCATTATTCCGTATCGATAAAAGTTCTCTTGCTTTTCTTCAAAATATGAGATGTATACACAAAGGTCGGCACGAACTTATGCGATGACCTTGATACTTACATTTTCTTTTGCCTCGTGATTTCATTTTAAGTCGGAAAATCAACAAACAAAAAGTGGACTTACTCTTTTCATATCTTCTGTTTTATTTCCGATTTAAAAGATGTATATTACCCAGAGCTGGAAAAGAGACTATAGCAGGTGGGTATAGGGGCAAGAGGAATACTTTGTCGACACCACTCATCAGACGGTATAATTAAAAGATGTGTCCATTTCTGTCAAGAATATTTGTACTACAGTAGAAAATGCGTATAAGATTGTGATGTGTCTAATCCATCGAGATCAAGCCGCTCCACTCACCTTCTTTTCAGCTTTACACGGCAGAAATATTTTATTTTTTAATTTCTATTTCAAACACGTTGAAGAAATGCTGTTGTAGATATCCAAGTACGATTGCAATAGCCGAATCGTTCGTGTTTTCTCAACATCGTAAAACATATGAGATATTACTAGTATTCCTATTTCGATGTCAGTAGCGTTTTTATTATGCCAATGCAAACAGCGAACATGTCACTCTTCCACGTCAGTATTCGAATTACAGCAAAATATTTTCAATTTTTATCAGAAATTAACATACGATTTTAATCTCGAGTCTTCCCAATGAATAACGAATCTTTTATTGGTGGAAGGGCGATGAAACCAAAAGTAAATGTCACGTGCTGGAATTTTGGAGGGGAAAAAGATGATCGAGCAGTGCGTCATGTCCAGCGAGGAGTGTGATTCACAAGAGAATTCTCTTGGAAGTGAACATTTGACGAGTCGTCGACCGACATTTCGTTTCGTATGCGTCGAATATACACGCGAACCGTCACGATCTTTCCGTTGCATTGTACATATTTGTAAAGAGTTAGATTAATTTATAGCGGCGGCTTCGTGCTCCCTTTTGGGTCGTGTTCACCACGATGCTACGCGGCATCGTGAATCACGCTGGGGAAAACCCAGAAGTGACGAGCGACCGTGTGGAAATCGCGCTCCGATCTTTCACGCACCGATTGTATAAAGCTGTTTATCGATTAAAACGTAATTTTCGTCGAACATTAATTGCACCTTTTGTTGTTTCTCCTCGACTATTTATTTCATCTCTTATCGATTGATTTTCTTAGAATAGTTCATTTTTGCTTTACTTATTTATTTCCTTGAAAAGATCCTTCACTTTTATACCTGGCTGTATTCTTTATCCATATCTCTAGAATATTTATCACACCTTTATTCGCTATTTTCTGGAACATTCCATTTTTCATTAATTTCCCTGCGATATTTTATCTTCATCGTCTTCATTCCTTTTCCCCGAATTTCGTTTTTCGAATCCTTCGTCTTCCAACCGTCGATAGGAAAAGAAATTCGCTCTGTACGAGCAAGTTTCTCCGATCAATTGGTAAGAAAATGCTAAGCGATGCACGTGTTGCTGGCCGTTCGCTGGCTATCCTCAATGTTCGAAATAGCTTCGTTGATTAATGTTCCGTGAAAGCATGACGAAACACTTTCCATTCGAGACGACCGTGAACCTATTCCCGTATTGTCGTTCAGAGAAGAATGAAACGAAAACTAGAAGAATATGAACAACTTCCTAAAGCGTTTTCTTGAACGGAGTGTTGGAATTCGGAAAAGAAATTACAAAATGAACAAATCATACATAATAGTGTATCGAAGAAATTCTGCAAAAATCGATACATTTTTATCAATTGAAATCTCCCCTTCCTCCTCCCGCCCCCGCTCTTCCAGAACAATGTATGAACATCCACAGTCTAGCAAGCATAAGTAAATATATCAGAATAGTTCAAAAGGCAATAAAAGAGAGACAATTGACCGATCGAAGAAATCACGGCCGATTTCAGCCGCTCGATCGACTAGTACTTTCTTCCAATATGTTTGTACGTATACATGTGCACCTACACAATAGTAAACGCTCATGTATTTACGAAGCAAAGGGGTGCTGCATTAGGGGGGTTATTTTCTGGAATAATGCCGTGGGCGTTCAAGCGTAGAAATACAGGAGTATCGCACCGTTGATCCTATCAAATGGAAATCGCCCCGAAATCTCCCCGGTAAATCTGCTTTTATTGTTTCGAGTTAAACGCCTCATCGTATAACATCGAATTCCTTCATTCTAAATTGGTTACAACATTATTTCAAATCGAGGAAGGGTAAACTTTCTCGGCACTAGAACTATCAAACCTGTTAAAGTTTAGTTTTTTGTTCTCTCAATTACGAAGCACGCACAGGTGTTTTTGACGAAATTAATGTTAACACAAACGATCTTATCATACGGTTTAATATACCATAAACGAAGTTGATGATTTTCGTGTTAATGAAATGTGCAACAGTGTTAAAAATTTTTCTCGAGCAAGAGCAACATTAAAAAAATTTTCCGAAAGTTTCCTGTGAGCGAGGAGAACGTTATTGAAATTTCGAAAAGAAGCACGTGAAAGAGACAACGATCAAACAAGTATTGGCTCGATGTAAGACGATAATGCGACCGTCGGAATTCTTATAAGAAGCCTTACTCGTGAAGAACCGATACGGGGGAGCAAGAACCGTTGTTATTTCCCACGAACGGTCCTTCGACATCGCGAAACCAACGGAAAATTAGCGTTCGACCTCAAGAAACTCTTCCTCGAAACATTTGTGTCCTGGTTACCAAACTTTGCTCCAAACGAAGCAAATTGGCAACGATAAAAATAAAGCCTAAAAAAGAAAATTTACTTTACACGTTATAAACATTTCAACTTTAACGAACTTCATAAAATAATATTTCAAACAGATATGACTGAAAAATAAAAAATAATTGTAGCTTTAAGAACATCGTTCCTGAAAGGATCGATGGATTAACTTACGAATGAAGTTAATAACAACGAACACCATCGAGTTCGTTTTGAAGTTCTACTGAGACGAAGGTCTATTTACTCGAAAATGGTCCTCGAAAATAAATCATCGCACAGTAGAAAGTAGTGAAAGATACACGTATAATGGAGCGGGATAATTTATTGGTAGAAGCGTGACTTCTGCCTCCATTATGCAAAATCTTGACACGGTTTCCCGGGTGCATTTCAAACCAGCCACTCGAAATATCGGTCCAGCGAAAAATGGTGCCGAGGGCAAGAGTCATCAATTACGATTGGAAATAAATCGAAGGCAGATGCGACGAGTGCCTACAGGCCTTTCCCGCCGGGTCTCCGATTTTTCTCACCCCTCGCACCTCCCGCGGACAATACGACTGTTTTCAGCAAATACAAAACGATACACGAGCCCAACCACCCTCTTGCATTCTACTCTGTCGCACCCTAGTCGAATTCCTGGAGGCCCCGTTGCTTTCCTTTCCCAAATATGCTTTTAAAATTGAAGTGTATTTACGTGAAAATGGATTTCTAGTAGTATCGACTTGTAAATATTTTATCGGACATATTTCCAAACGGTGTGCTTATAATTTCAAAAATATTATAAATTGGTAAGTTCATTTTATCTTTTATTGGATGCTTGTTAATTAGAAGTTTGCAAGTTTGTTTCACCGTAAAAGGTGTTTTATTTTTAATTTAAAAGATTTGAACGCTTAAGGTCTGAAAGTTTATTTTATTTTTAATTTGAATATTGTCGAGCAAGCGTGTCTGGTGAAATACTCTAATATAGAATAAAGCAGAGAATTTTATCGGAAATACGTGGTTCCTGTGGTTCCCTTTCGACAGCTTAATAAACAACACGACGACTGTGATTTGGGAAAACTGTAACGAGGTACGATACCATTTTATCAACTGACCACAGGAAGTTAGGCGCGAGTTCTTCGATAACGCTTCTTTAGACAAATCGTAAGAATGGTAACGAAGCACATTAGCATTCCTATTAAGGAAACGATTCATATTTCACAACTTTATGAAAATATTATTTTCTATAAAAATTGCCGATCATATATGAATCGTACAGATCTCAGATTAATCATGGTTAATCGTTTGAATATTGAAAACAGGTGCTAATTATGTACTCGCTAGTACTCGAACCAATCCGTTTCATTCTCAGTAGCTTCGTTTACAGTCAATTCCAGAATCTAATTTCGTGCACGATGCGGGGAATGTAGACATACGTCTTCCCTAAATACGAGCAGATTGGGAGCATGTCCTCGCGAGAACAAGGCTAAAGGCACGATCAACCTGACACTGTCTCTAGTCTCTTCGTGCTTCGTTCTCGTTTCGTTTCCATGCTCGTACGTCGCGCGTGTTTTGACAGAAACGCATCTGTCTGGTTCCATTTATTTCTTTCTTCGTTCACAATCTTCTTCGTCGTCGTTGAAACCCGTCGGAGAGTCGTGGTGATCGTTGAAGCGGAATCCAATGCCGCCTGGAAGAGTAGGAATAACCTGATGGAGAGTGGATCCTCGAGGATTTGTAATCTTCTAATGATACGGCGCAGGTTGCAGATTACTGGACTGTGCCTGTGTACCTTGGACGAGAGGGTTCAACCTTTGGAACTACTCTTTCTTTCCTCCTGCTATAGGATTACGTAAGCGATTATTTTTTATGCTCTCCTCACAGGTTTAATTCACGCCTATGGTTTGATTTTCCTTGCAGGTCATTGT
This sequence comes from Bombus affinis, assembly GCF_024516045.1. Lineage (NCBI taxonomy): Eukaryota > Metazoa > Arthropoda > Insecta > Hymenoptera > Apidae > Bombus > Bombus affinis. Next base: position 2,158,032 of record NC_066349.1, on the reverse strand, counting down.
AATCCTTCAGATAAGGCACTTTGATATTTCTTCCATGGCTTTTGTGTATTTCTTCGTGTTTGATATAGGATCTGACGACAGATTTTGCAGCAGTGATATTGTGCTGTATTTTTCAAAAGTATTTTATAATAAGCGTCCAAATACCTTTTCGAGCCACTGTACACGATTTATAAGTAAGAATTGTTTATCTTTCATTGTTTCCTATACTTAGAGATGCTCGTGCTTGTAGTGAATTGCAGAGAAATGATGGCCATATAGCCAGAACTGCTTAACATGACGGGGATTGCTCGTTTGACTGCGTCTATCGCGTTACAATGAGCACATATGCCTGCATGCTTGTCGATGTTCGACTCGAATGAGTTTCAAACACGCTGGACGAGCTCTCTTATTCCACGCGGTGGGTCCTCGTAAAAGACAGGACGTGCACGCGTAACGTTCGTTCAGAAGTTAACACGTCACAAACAGTCGTTTCGTGATCGCGAAATTCATTCAAAGCAGATCGTATACCTCTCTTTCATTCTATGTTGATTTCACATCTTCTTCTTCTTCATTCTTCCAAACAGAGGTATTCCAAATATACAATCACTCATAAAGATATTTCAATACTTACCATGAAAAACTTTTATGTTATGTTGTTGTGTTTTACGAATTTTCAGATTTCTTTCAAATTTTATCAATATAATCATAACAATCCAGTTCTTTCTAGAGTGCTAATAACATGTGACAATGCCATGCATAACGTTTGTGGCGACACTCGACCTCGCAAATTTCCAACGGTTTCGCGGCACAAGGTGCTTTATCTTAAAAGCGCTATGCCGACGAGCCTTAGGTGACATCGATATCCCAACGGCTCCTTCGCCGAATTTTTGGGAGATCGCACACGTGGCAGTCGTCGCGGACTTCTAACAAACGCGCGCGATATCGATGGCTAACAAAGAAAAGAATCGGCGTGGCTTTTGAATCAAAGAGATTCAGTCTGCCCCGAGCTGCGAAGTGCGAAGGATTACGTGAAACGAGCGCTCTACTTCCTATAACCTGCGTCGAGCATTGATCGTTACCAAGCGTTGCCAACTGTTAATTGTTAATTGTTACTTGTGTTAATTGTTGTTTGTTGCTAGTTGTTATTGGACGTCAGTTGTTAAGTTAATAAACGTTTTTGTTGAAACATCTGAGCATTCCTTCTACACCTATCACGACATACCACTTCACATTCATAGTATCTTCCTTAAAGGTGTCGTCAGGTGTTGGAATATTTTCATGAGCTACTGTACGTAGCAAGCGTATGAAATTTTCTTAAGCTTATGATGTAACAGGATTATACGTATACTCGGAAGACTGAACTTTCAAAGATTCAATTATTACTAATTAACACTTTGACTGCCACGCCGAAATCACATGTTTCGCTCAGGACACCACGGCAGTATTTTTATTATTCTAAACATATAATAACAAAATAGTAATAAATTGATGATGTAAGACAACATTCTTTCCCAATGGACCGTTTATCTAATTAGTGGTCACGGGTGACCACGTGGCGCCTTGATAACAGTTGATAGCGACGTATTATAACGAGGCTTCGTTTATTTCAACAAACCATTCGCATTCGTTATTTCGTCGTAAGTAAAACGTCCAGAATATATTAATGAAACGTGTAAAAGGTATTAGTAAACAGTATTTGCTCATTGTATATATAATAGTAAGGTATGTTCACACTTCTAGCTTCAATTATATGATTATAAAGCAGCATTTACGGTTATTTTCTAAGGTGTGTTTATAATAATACTCGTAGATTACCCCTCAAAGATATGGATGCAAACTTAGTGCACCGTTAGATGCAAGATTTGTTCTCATTTTTTTTATTATTAATGTTAAATATGTGACCAACGTGGCAATCAAAGTGTTAGGAAGGAAAGTAATGCTGTTATTAAAAATTTCTTAATATTCTTCGATTCATTTCATTTTTGTTTTGTAATTTCAATCCTAGTAGACAGTTTGATCCGTCTTAGCGTGAAATGAAGCGCGTTGTCGGCGCCGTGCGTGCACGTGGGCGCGTTCGCATGCTCGTGGATCGCCTGGAAGGGCCCGCTGCCCCGTCGAGTTTTGTGTGCCAACAAGCTAAATGCGTTTCACGGATGGCCGCCTTCGATCAATGCAGCTCGATTCGATGAGTGCGTGGACTCGTAAGAACTTGTTCGGCCAAGTGGACCAGGGGACCAGTCATCGGGGATCTCTCGTTTTCACGTTACTGGTAGGCGTCGATTAAGATGATACCCAACTGCAGGCTGCCAAAGAAGCAACGTCTTCGTGTTATACGATTTTTGTTTCAAAGAGAGAAAGAGCGAGTTCTATTTCTCGCGGGTTGGAATGCTCTTAAAATACTTGGAGTATCTTTAAAATAGTTTAATACTTCACCTTGGAGTATTTTGAAATATTTTAGTATCGTGAAATACTTAGGTATTGCTTAATTGAACCCTTTAAAACGTATTTTGTTTGAAAATAACATGCTGCAAGCAGAAAACAAGCGAAGAAGCGGATCATTAGTAACATGTAGAAGCACCTGCCTGCGCGATATCATAATTTATGGGTGGCAGGGTAACGATTAGGTAATAAATAGTGGGAGCGACCATCCAGCCTTTCTATCTCTTTTTCTCTAGCTTGTCTCGTCATTTGATTCGTTTCCATTCAACTTGGGGGAGTGAATTAATAAAAAGACCCCCGGCTGCTCCTCGCCGCACAGATGTGGCCCCTCCGCGAAGGGGGTGTTTCTTTTATTTTTATTGCCAAGGGTTAATAGAATAGTTTGCATTCTCCGAATGTCGAAGTACAAAAGTATATTACATTCTACTCCCGCTTGTTTTCTCTTTCTCTTTCTTGTACTATGAACAAGAACAGAGACTGATAAAGATCTATTTTAAAAATATAAAATGTAGCTTGGTTCGCTCAATGTCTCGATTAAATAAAAATCAATATTCCGTGGAATAGATAATCGAACAAAAGGATCGCAGAGAGTCGTGAGCTATTCTAAGTGAAATTCTACCGTATGCAAAATTTACGTCGATCGACGATCAACCCCCATTAAACAGGGGCTTTGATAGGGACTCGTGTAACGGGGTTAATAGTTTTCCTTGGGTTTCGCGCGTCGAGTGGTCGCACGTGCACATTTATCGTGATTTATGGTTTTTTCCGCGGCGTCCGTGCACCGTTTCAACGCCCTTCTTCTTCTTTTGCATTTAACGGGGGCAGGATTTGAATACGCAGGCCGATTCGAATGCGCGAGCTTGCTATGCGTGACGCTCGGGAAGCTCGTGTAATTGCTCGTCGCAGGTGAACGAAACGGGACGCCTCGAGGGTGATAATTTATTCCTCCTGCTCGAGTAACATGTGCTAATTTTATCAGCCAGCCCGTGAAATTGGTATTTAACGAATTCTTCCAAATTTTAATTCTATCAATTTATAGAAATTAATTATAGGTATAAAAATCTCATGTAAATGTTATTTACACTAAAATAGATTTATCTATATCTACTCGAATTATTTTCAGGTAAAGAAGAACATCGATCATCGCAGAATGTACGTTCTTTGACAGTGATGACGATTGGTCACAGGAAATTTGAAAACCGACCGATTTTCTTTCTCGATGAACTTGCCGTGAAAGAAGGAACGAATCGCGGAATGGAGAACGATACACGGATTCCTCAGACCCTTCGTGGTTCGAGACTTACGATCGGACAGAAAAGGGGTTCGAGGACGAATTCTTTTAACCCTCCGTTCAATTCTTTCGATCGACTGCGCAACTCTTTATGGTCTGAAATTGAGATAACCAGGTGATACGGTGACGTGTCGTGGCGGAAAATTGAGCAACCAGAGAATTTCCAGCTGATTTCACGAGGTCTCCGTGAAGCAGTAATTCCTCCTCACGAACGATTTTTTCGAACGTGATATATTTTCGATACACGACATAAATGATCTTTTGGAAATCTAGAATAATAAAAGAATCTATTCTAAACATACTTAAATGTTTTGGTTTTCATAACGATAAATATACAATATGAAAAAGAAACAATAAGAATTACATCTAGATGAGACAAATAAGAATTTATCATTGTTTTAAGTGAAGGAGGGCTGAGAGAAGAAGGGTTGACAAAAAAGGAAAGAAAAGAAAATAGACAGGTTCTGAAGAAACCGATTATTCGCATATTAACGAGCTTGCACCGAACCGTGATTAGCATGTCACCTAATTTACCGTATCCGGCGCAGTCCGCTCTTGGACATTTATTTAAATTTTACGCTGTTCCCCGGTGCAGATGCGCGAAAAAGGGGTACACGTCTGTCAACATCCGTGAAATCGCGCGCCCTTCGAGGACAAAGGCCTACGTAGCTCGTCGTACGTTCGGTTACTAATTGGCTCATTCTGGATCCTTCGAAATATTAATTCTTTTCCTTTTGACAATCTCGAACAATCTAAAATTCAATTTGTTTTACTTGAAGCTTCCTATAGATGACTTTTTATTATTTGTTAAAAATTCCTAAGCAAGGAAAAAACATAAAGCTCCCGATTAATGAAACGAAATTAATTTTTAATATATAATGCAATTAATCTTCTACGATCACGCACAATTAGAAATTTCACAGAAATGATTGCGAAGTTTATTAAGAATTTCCAAATAAGAGAAATACATAATATGTAGCAATCTACATATATGAATCAGTGAAATTAATCAAATTCTTTCAATCGTACGAATCGCGAAAGTATGTACACAGCGATGTTGGCTCGTTTAATTGAATTCGTTCGTGGTCAAAGCGCCCTCGACGATATGATAGCGGTCGAATCCCAAGGATTCCAGACGATCCCCGATTCCGCGGGGCTTACAAGTTCTCTCCCGCATACTCAGGTGTTCGCTCCCACAGGCTTGATCCACCGCTCAGGGATATTTAAGTGTTTGACGTTCGTATTACGCCGAAATCCACTCGTTTCTCGGCTGATTCGCACGGAGAAAGGAAGGTCCATGCGTGATCAAGATGAAATAGAACATAGTCGGAAGAGACAATTGTTTGATGATAAAGAAACAGTTTTTCAATAAAACAAGGAATAGTAATAGGTTCTCAAGAAGATACGAGGTACTCGTTTGAAAGATGGAAGAGTATCAAAGAATTTCTGAAGTTACTTCGAAATGTTTTCGATCCAAAGCATAACAATTCAAAATCAAAATATGAATTTCGTCAGAATGAAATGGGATTGATTCAGAGGAACCATCTTTGAATAAAACAAGGAATAATCGAAAAATTCAAAAAGATACCGCACGTCTGAAATGTTGAGGTTATTAGATGTATAAAGAGAGAAAACGCGTGGATAAAGTGTAAGGTACAAAATATATATATTTAATTTAATAGAGAAGTGTAATAATAAGTAGGAATACAATTTGAGCTGGTCCAGATCCGCACGCTAGCAGTGTTACCTTATAACTGAAAAACCCCGAAGCCAACGTCGCCTGTCTACTGTTTATGGTCTGCCTCCCTGCTATTCTTTTGTCTATATGCTGTCGATGGCTTCAGCGCTTGAGAAAGCTAAAAAGACCAGATGTGGAGTTTTCCTAGAAGTGGTGAGCACTTCAACATGAAAAATGAAAGAAAAGTGAAAAGACACGGAAGAATATTTGTAATTATCCGAAAATATGAAATATTTTATACAGGACGTAATAAAATAAATTTGTCGATTGAAACGGGAGCCAGATCGATTGAAATAAATATGGAAATACGAAAGGAGCTTCGTTCCCTCCCGGAGTAAAAATGAAGAAAGGCGACGTCGAAGTTCACGGGACCCTCGGATGAAATCCACGCACGGCTTATCCCGGCTTATTCCGGCTTATCCCAATCATTTCTGCCCCGCTCGTCTCCTTCCTGGTGCCAATTACGTCAAATCAACGTCACGGGGCAATGTGAACGTGCGACGCGTGCATGGTACAGGTACCAAGACATCTAGGTAACGGAACAATATCGTCGAATCGATAAAACGAAAGGGGGACGTTTTCGTCGATCCTTTTTTAATTTCCGGCTCGACCTCCTATTCTCGAGTGCTCGAATTCAATGAAAATTGTTGGAGATGGATTTTCACATGTTATTGAATCTCATTTTTCTATGGTTTGTACGCGTTATACGTATCATTACGACCGAATAGAGATAAGGAAATGATGGGACAAGTAAGAGAACAAATAAGCAAAGAAACCTAAACAAATACACCCAAAACGTAAATAAGCAAACCAAGAATGTAAAGGAAACTATGGAGAGAGTAAATAAGTAAACAGAGAACGTAAACAAATAAATTATGTCTCATATTTATATATTTGTGCCATAATTATTACTTCCTTTAAGATCGTAAACTTCAATCTTTTATCCTATCTTTATCGTAAATACCCGATTGATACGTTAGATGAATCAATGAAACGAGAGAAATGAGTGCAGCAACGATAACGATCTTGAAACAGGATTCTGGGACTGAGTCCTGAATCGAACGGTGACTTTAAACAACGTCCCCGCGACGGCGTAACGAAATCGTATTCAAAGCGGCGCGACGATTTGCATATCGCAATGTCACGAACGCCCCTTGTTCTACACCACTGAAGGAACATCTGCATCATAAAAAACACGGTGCAAAGTGGATTACGGTAATGGATAGCTCACGATCGAACGTATTTGACTGCTGAATGATCAGACTACGGATAACGTAATCATTCGTCTAGCCAGTCAGTGCGAAACGACATACGTTTCTGAATTATTTCATAGGGTAAATTTAAGAGAAATAAATCTCCGATTCTATTACTTGTTGCTTTACAACTATGCTTCGTTTACAAGCAACGACCGAATTCTATTTTTCGAAAAAATTATTCATCCATAAAAGGAGCTTCGAAATCTCCAAATCGTGACGTTTCAATGGCATCATTTTCTTAAAGCACAGATTAAACACGTCTAACATACTAAATACAGAAAGCCCTCGACAAGGGCTGGGAAGCATTTGTTCGTTCGAATCGTTTGTCAGAATGGTCAGAAAGAATCGTGAGGGTCGGTCAAACATTCAAAGTTGCGTATATATCCTTTACGCCCGTCGCCATACGAATCTAATTGGCACTAATTTTCCGGACCTGTTCCGAGCATAGGAGAAACGCAAACAAGGAATACGGGGATACGCTCAATCGCTCGCACAATGTTGACCCTACAGTTCCATGGACGGAACAGAGAGGAACGAATGGAATATAATACCTCCACCCCCGCCTGGCAAACGAACTGCCAAAGCGTTCCATTCATTCCGCTAGGGAGCCGCACGAGTATTGACAGCCGGTCATTAGAAGCACCAGCGAAATACAGAGGTGGTTGTGTTATGCATGGACTCGTACAGGATCGTTCAAAGAGACACGAGCTGGACAATGGCGAGTATAGCCTGATTACGGCGGAGAGTGGTAATTTTGGAAGAATCGGAGATATTGTGGCAGTAAAATTATTTCTTCAGGCCAAGCCATTTTCGGGCCAATTCCTCTCCCTGGTTTCCAACTTCTGGTTTCTAATTGGTTTCTAACTTCACCTTTAAAATGGACGTAATTGGCCAATCCAAATATGTGTCATTAGTGTAAAAAATACAAATTCATGATAATATGATGAAAATTCTAGTTAGGAAGCATCAAATGTTCAGTTTTTTAAGTCCTAACTGCGCACAATAATGCTTGTATTAAAAACATCATGAACTTTAACCCTTTGAGTGCTGTGGGCGCATATAGGTGTCTGGCGAAAGCTATCGGTGTGGACTAAGGACATATATATGCGTTTTCTGTAAGTGCCCGGCATGGACTAAGGACGCATGTATGGGTTTTTCAATTTTTCCGAACACCTACACAGAAGTAATACTATTACGTTTGTGTGAAATAAACATAAATGCATTCCTTACGGCAGTAAACAAATGCCAATAGTGCCTCGTTATTGTTGAAGTGGTCACCGCTTGTAAGAAAACTCTACATCTGGTTTTTTTAATTTTCTCAAGCATTGAATTTTTCACACACAACTAAATTATTAACTTGTGTTATATTTACTAAATTTTGGGTTTCTAGTTTATTGTTTTCTAGTTTATTACAAAAATTCTAGTTAACTGTAAATTTCAATGTTTATAATAAATAGTTAAAAATAACTAAAAAATAACGCTCTTGAATCATTTAATCTCGTGCAAAAGAATTACTATAACTTATTACGATTTGCGCTTTGAATAGTCAATCAACAGAGTTCAGTCTAACGAAAAAGTATTCCGTCCACAGCGATCGTCAGCGCTAGACGCGCGCCGTCCGTACGGACGGCATAGGCCGCGAGTATTCAGCACTCAAAGGGTTTAAAGCTTTCTCAGTTTATAAATTGGTGAAGATAGGACAGTTTAGAGGGATTGTTTGTCTTTCTACGATTAAAAAAAGTTCTTCGCGTGTTTGCTATCATCGTCACGTACATTGTCTGTCATAAATATTACGAAGCTTATTTACGTTACGTTTTGCAAGGACTCATATTCTCGATCCAATAGCGTTTCATCAAAGATATACAAACTGAAAGGAATTAACAAAAGATACGAAACGATGAAAAGAAATGGCACAATTAAACTCATCAGCTTTGAAGCATTCTGTACTGGTACGCCCACGCACGGTAACCCATTGCAGACTTCTCGATCGCTCCATAACCGTGTAACGCGATACGGTGCGCCGCTACCTGAGCCTGAATTCGTACGTTCATCGACCGGTTCTGTCTGTCTACATGTCAGGGTCTTGGAAACGTCAGCCTGCCTTTTCGACTCTTGACTTTGACTGACGTCCGGATTGGTCCGATCGAAAGCTTCGACGGGGATATAGTCGCGAGATTGGACGTTTTGAGGGTTTATCGTAGCTATGATCCATCTGCTTGCCTCTGAAACTAGGGGTAGAAATCAGATTGTTGATTATAATACGGGAATTATATAGGGTATCTCTTTCACCAGTACTAGCGATATTTGAATACTTTTACGGAGAATTTCTTATGTTAGAGAAAGATATAGAAAGTTTACGTTCGTTGACTTGTTAGAGTCATTGTATCTTTCTCGTGCATTTTGTAAACTAATGTCGCGCATACTGCATGACAAACGGATTGTCATAGTCCACTGACTGTTAACTGATACTAAGCATGACGATGCGGCAGTGGAAATATCGCGGTCAATGAGCCATCCTAGAGAAAGTTTCACCACGAAGTGCATACAGATTCGCGTATCATGAAGATGAAACTTTTACATTTTTTAAATTCATTGTTTATCTGCACTTGAGTACAGCGGAAGGAATGTACATATTCTAGTATAACGTCACTGAGCACATATGGTTAATTGACTTTGAATAAAAAGAAGAAGAAATTTATATTTCCTGTGCTATTGTGTAAATAACGCGAAGTTGAACTTATGATTTGTAAAATTTCTTTAATCATATTCTTCCATTAAATTCCATCAGCAAGAATTTTAATTTTTATTAGAAAGAATTTAAGACATTTGTCTTAACGAATGATTGTATAGTATACAGTGCTGCGAATAATTATAAACTCAATCGGATTTTTTGATTTCTCATAATATTAAAACAAAAGTTGATAAGATCGTTTATATAATTTCATACTGTAATATAAAACAAGACGGAAGATACAACAAAGAAAAATTTTCCTCTTTCGAAATGTGGAAAAAATTAAATTTTTTCTTAAAATTGTGTTTTTGGCTGTGAAAAAATATAAAATCAATGTTCATTTTGTTACCTTTCCATTCGATGATTAGTGGATTTTCCTTTATTTTTGATTACTTCTATGAATCTGTTCGGTACACTATCTACAATTTTATTTAAAGTTTCAATATTCGTCCACGCAGGTTCTATTTCTTTCTTAAGTTCCACGGCATTTTCTGTAGGTGACTTCTCTCGACCGTAAACTTTTCTTGCTATTTCTCATAGGTTCTCGATCGGTTTCAGATCAGGACTCGCTATTGTCCATGGTAATAATTTTATTCCGAGACGTTGAAATCACTTTTATAATAATGACTGCTGTATAGAAAGGACTGCTATGTTGTTAAAAAATTGTCTTTTTATCTCCTAAGTTATTTATGAAAGGCAATAAGTTGCCATATAACGTCGCCTGATATCCTTTAATTTATCCTCTGTACGAAAACAATTTCACTTAACATATTCAGCCATGATCAATGAAGAAATAACGTAAAAAATGTGTTAAAATGTGTTGAAGATGTTGGTAAGCATCCCAGAACTTTCTTACATTTTTAAGAATTTAATACAATAAAGAGACTATACTTATTCCTGTTACGCGAAGCAATTTTCTAACTTGTAACTTGTGCCTTAGAATATTTGATTGATGATGTTAGTTCAAGCGTGCAAGGAAGTCGAGCATTCCTTTGAGTACAAGCGGTTGGTCGACATCTACACATTGTACAAGCTCACGAACTGTCCCGGTCGCGTTTCGAACAGAGACCAGAGGCAGGATATGAATATTTCGAAGCAGCGGGACACGTGGCCCCGGGTGAATCGGCGAGCATTCAGTGCACCAGGGGGTGGACAGGGGACGGTGCGCTTTCCTCTGTGAACGGGCCGACCTTTGAGCGTTGTCGCGTAGCCTTAGCCCTCCATGCTAAGCTCTCGGTAATTGCCAGCATCACGGGGGATCTAGCAGATCGATCCACGCGACTCTACGAATCGGTGCGACTGCGTTTAATTACACGTCACGTACCGTTCAAACCGGCGACGTCTCTATTATCCTGGCTCCTTGCTTCTTGCCATCGTTCCGTGCTCGTGGAACTGCCTCGTTCAACGAACGAATAAAAAAAGCGTTTTCACGTCGAGTTTCCCCTATGAACTTTTTTTTTTTTTTTGTTCTTTGGAGAGTGCAACACGTTGAATTTATAGAGGTTTCGTTAATACATTTGGTATTGATTAAATTTCCATTATTTGTACCACGTACCGGAGAATAATTTTTCTAGACAATTATAATGTTTGTTTGGATTCCATATCTTTAACTGTGTATATATAAAATTAGTTGTCTACTCACGAGCAATGAAAAATCCAGTTGAAATTTATAATTCGAAATTTGCAAGCTCTCTTCGTCTCATTTTGTGAACTCGCTCACAGTGAAGATAGTAGCTTGGACGAGTGGCGTGTTTAAAATTCAATGCGCTTTTTTTCGACAAAGCAGCGACGCAATTCGCGAAGTTAACGGTGCACGTCCGGACGCGGTAAAAGTCCAGATGAACGTCCGAGAGTCATCTCGATTGTCTTTGCGGTCTCTTCCCGCCGCGAATATCGTAAGACCGACCACAGAATTCCGACCACACGATCGTGATGTTTCGCCCTTTTTATTCTTACCGGGCTGCGAGAACGCAAAACATTATACAACCACGTCCGTGTATTGCGGAATATCGCCTTCAATTTTCCTTGCAGGGAGAATATTCGAGTATTTCTAGAACGACACGTTCAAAGAAATAAGGTGGCAGTTTCGCTTGGATCTGTAATTTTATAGTCATTAAGTGTATATGTACTCTGCTATTCTTGCTCGGGACTATTATTCTACTAATGACTAGGTAGAATAGTTCGAGATAATTTTATTAAATATTTGCACTTAACAACGAGAGGTTCTTGGAGGAGGAACGATACGGGCGACAAAACAAAAAGAAAGAAAGCGTATTTATATCATTGAAACGAGGGGAAACGGAAGGACCAAAAGCATAAGTTCTCATCGATAAAAGAGCAACGAGGAGGCTTTTTCCCTTTTTCTCGTTTTATAATCTGCCAGCTAGAATACCGAAAGGGGTAGCCTTATTGTACGACATAATTTACTGTCTGCAAACAGACGGGGCGTCGATGTAAAACATGTGCAAACACGAGCCGGATTATACCGATGCAACGTCTCCTTTCTCGTATCGTCTCACCGCCCCTCTGCCTCTCTGTTCTCTCGTTTTCTCGGTGTCGTTTTCGATTGAATGGCCGTGGAACAGGGATTTATTTCGAGCCGTGTAAAATGACTCGAGTTGTATACCTATCAGTTCTGTTACGTTATCCGACGAGAATGGCGTTCACAAAGAATAACGTTTCTCCTTTTTTCTTTTGGAGGCAAAAGATTCATCTCAATTAATCGAATGCTGTGATATTTGTTCAAATGGAGAATATTTTGTAATATATTTCACGAACATTCTGAGAACCTACGTTCTTTCGCATTTAGTGATTCCTCTAGTTTCACCTCGACCAGATCGAGGTCAAGTTTTTAATATATTAGACTAAGATTGCAGAGTAGCTGAGTTTGAGATATTGAGTATCGAGGTACTAGAAACTTCAAGAAGTTCTAAAGAATTTTTAAATCTCTCGCGTTATTCAATTCTTAATAAAATTCCACCAAACAAGTGGAAACAAGAAATCCTACGATACTTTCACGAATCGAGATTAAAATAACAAGACGAAGAGAAACGAAGGTGGAACTGTCGCAATTAACGGTATTCGACGGGAACGCGGGATTAATCAGCAAGAGGGAAAAAAGAGGATTCGCAGAGGAGAACATGGAAATAATTTCGCAAGAAGAGCAACGAGGGTTGCGACGATCGATACCGGTTTACCGTGTCTCCTCTTCGTCTCCTCCCTGGTATCCATGGTGACGTAGCAATGGCCGACGTGGACGTCGCGGCGCCTGCGTCCACGTTCATTATAATTGAATTTTCTCCCGATAAAGCGTTCTCGACGAATTTCGGCTCGACCCACCAAGGTAAAAACAGGGACGCCTACTCATGCTCTTCATGTCTGTGAACGTTGTTTAGCAACGAGGGTTGAAAGATCCTTTAAATTGCAGCTAGTCCTCCCTTTCATTCTCCTGATTTCCTTTAACATTAAACCTACCGGCGCGGTCAAATTGGCCGCTCTCGCGACTTTTACACAAATTTAACCATATTTAAACTTTATCATATCGCTTCATAATTTCTGACTTTTCCTAAAACATACATACAATATATTTTTCTGTATTTAATTTTAGTTTGCTCTTTCATTTTCTAAGAACAATTTATATTCTATTGTCTACCGTCTTATTGCCTACCGTGAGCGGTCATTTTGACCGCCCGACAAAATATGTTAGTTATTCTTAAAATAAATTCAATTAGTACAAAGAAAAGGCTACCTCAAGGTCAAATGACAAACAAAATTAATATAACAAATAATAACATCCCTCGATCAGGATAGCTACCAACTCTCAAGACACATCAACTCAGACCCATTATAATTCTAAGATCACCTAGTCCTAATCCTAATTGCCATAAAATTTAGTATTTTTTACAGTTGTTACAATTTTTCATTGTTACAAACATTTTAAAAGTCGAGAAGTTTCTTAGAGTTATTGCTCATTGTTATAAAACACGGAAAGAAGTTTCCCAACTCCACCCTTCAGTAACCGTTGATGGAGAATGGTCATCTCCAATGGTCAAAGATCACATTTTTATTTGCTATTGTCTTTTCGATTAGAATACATCTCGGTTTGTTACTCGATTACTCGACATCTAAATTTGTTATTTCTAAAACTCAGACAGAAAGCATCTCAGAGAGTTTTATGTAAAATTGTTATAAAAGGAAAAGTAAAGCATATCAAATATGACAATAATTTTGTATTCCGTACATGGTATTATTTTGTGATAAATATTTACCCTAAAAATATCAAGATTTTGCAAAAGAAAATTATAAAAAAAATAACAGACATAGAAGAAGACTGTTCACTGTGCGATGAACAAGAAACTTCAGCAACTGAAAACGGCATGGAAACACATGAAAAGCTATTTACAACCGGATCACAGTTGAACATTATAAATAAGCGTTTACGTAAGGGTAAAAAGGAAACAAATTATCGTTGACGGTAGAGAGTGAAATTGGGCCCGATAGAACAGTTTGGAAAGAAATAGACGCAAGTCTCAAACCTGGCAGGACATCGGTTCATAATATTTTTAGGGATATGCTAAATGGCATATAATGAAAGGACAAGTAAAGACGGCATTTTATCTTACCGTTGATCACCGTATAAGGAATCATATAATAAAATGTACCGAAGAAGAAACATTTAGAGTATTGGGGATTACGAGGGAGCTAGATACAACAAAACTAGATGCATTTATTGCTCTGTTATATGCCCACGGTGTATATCAGGCACAAAATTTAGATGTCTAATATTTGTGGAATAAAATTTGCAGACCTGCATTTGTTTCAAAAACAATTAGGAGGAATGCCTTTGCTGAAATTATGAGGTTTATACGATTTGCTAAGATGAGCGAAAGAAGCCAACGTTTACGAACCAATAAATTTGCAACGGTATCTACGGTATGGGGCCAATTTACAGAGAATTCACAAAATTGTTATAAACCTAGTGCATGCATTACTTTTATATAAAGAATCGCGGGAAAAACCATGCAATAAAACTATCAACAAGTACTAGAAAAAACTTGTCAAGTAGAAAATTAGTATTCAAGTAAAGGTTACAAAATTACGAAAATTTGCTTAAGACGCGGGAAATATTTATGCGGCAAATATACATTTGATAATAAGATAATTTGTAAAAATGCAGCAAAGTTGAATAAGATATATCTCTATATAAATAAAAGTGTAACTCCATTTAAGTCTATATTTGAAATTAAACAAAAGTAAATTTAGACGAAATTTTATGACAGTTCGTCATTTTATATACATTTAGTTGTAAATTTACCATTATCTAAGTTAAATCATAAAAACTATTATTTCTTTAATCACCGGTCAGTTTGACCGCACACGATAGGAGCAGGTATACACGGAAGTGTTTAGTGTTAAACTCAAGCTCTGTGAGCTGTGATTACTGTGAGCTCCGTGAAATTAACATAATAAAATCCCGTCGAGGTTATTATTTTTACAGTAATTGCAATTTTATGCAAAATGAAGATTTCACTAGTAGGTTAAAGATGTTTGTAGTAAGTCAAAGGTGTTCATAGAAAATATGGAAGAATCGAGAACTCTAACCCTTTTCACACGTCAACACGCCAGCGAAGCGGCGTTTAAGCCGATTCCAGAGCAGGCTGACAGGGTATTTACCCGTTTCGGGATAATGCGAAGGCGCGATACGTGCGACAAGTCGGTCGAAATCGCGGATTATTCCGTACATGGGAAAGGCAAACAGCTTCAGCCAAGCGTGTAATAATGGACTATGTACAGAAAGTGGCACCGTGTAATTTATTTGGTATAAATATATTTATCAAAACCCAATCGATTCTGTCGGTTCACCATTTAACATCACATTAATTTCACGTATTTTGTTTTACCAAATTATTTGGTAAACGATATCAAATAATAGAAGGAATCAGAATGCTCAAAATTCCATATGTCAATTATCTACAGAAATATATAAATAAATAGAAATCTCGAAAGTACGGTTGGTTCTGTACCGTTTCTATATACTGTTTATGTACTGTTCGAGAAGGAACAGCGAGAAGACTCGTGTCCTATGGTGCAAGAAATCAGTAGAGATCGATCGTCCATCACTCCGAGACGCTACGCATCGCTTCCTCCCTCTTTTCCTTTCTTTTTACCCTGGGCCAGGAAGATTCGATCGAGCTTGAGTGCCCGAAAGAAAAAAAAAGTATCCGTTGCACCCGACAGAAGATAAAATCGATTCGATTCTTCCATGATTTTCGACGTCACAGAGACGACTGTCTCACAAAAGTATCACTGCTTGCCGGTTCTCTTTAAGGGCGACGAGATTGCTCCGGGTGATTCGCCTCCGACTATCATTGATTTCTTTCACACACCTTGATTCCATTCTTATAATTTATCTCACAATTCTTTCTTTCAATTTTCAAGGTCACAAGTATTTCTATTTTCATCTCGTACTCTTGTTTTATTGTGACAACAACGATCAGACCGTGAATGTTTATATATTTATGTGTACAACTACTATTTATCGTAGTATTTGAGCTACTTTCCTTTAGTTGTATTCGTAAAAATATGAATTTGCATGAACATTCGTAGTCTAGTAATAATATTTCGTTCGATATACGGACGTTAGGACTGAAAATATCTCGTAAGCTACGTACGACTTAATTTTTCCCCGTTTTTTTTTTTTTTTTATCAATTGACGATGAAAAAAGTCTGACAGACTGGATATAAGCGACAGGTTCAGGCTTTCACCGAGTCACGGCCACCGATAAGTGATAATTGATTTTACGCCCCTTGATTTATGACCCGTGCGACACAAAACCTAGCTTTTGGGGTAAAAATCGGCCGAATCCAACCCCATCGTTCCCCGTATCTTAACTGTTGGATCGACATGTGTTACCCTTTCTGCTCCCATGCTGGGGTGGCTCGCGAATTTCCATCTTTATCGGTAAAAGTGTAACTCGCTCTTTTGTCAAATTACGTCATGCCTCCGATACGAATTATCGAATCTTGTTACCATTTTCTGTGCTATATCTTGCACAACATTTATCATCATGAATAGTTATCTAAGAAGGGAGAAATCATCTTCAGGCAATTAGTTTCTTCTTCCTTGTCCTTGGACGATGTCAAAGGTACAATATCGAACGCTCGACGAAAGGGATTGTTCTTTATCAATGTTTCAGAGGTACTCTGAGTCGCTGCTGTTATTCAGAGGCACGGGCCACCGGGCGTCAAAGCGAGTTAACGTCGAATAAATCAAAATAAAAGGGGACTAACGTAGCATCCCGCTGGGCGACGGCTCAGAAAGATCAGGGGTGCCCTTTCCAGATCGAAAGAGTTACCTGTGCGACGTACCCGCTCGGTCCTCTGCGACCGCGTGCAGTACACGCTCGCGAGGATCTATGGTTCGTGAGCATCGATCAGTGAAATTTTTATTAATGTTCGTGAACGGTCTCGCGCCTCTCTACTTTTCTTACGGGGCGTGAAGAGAAGGGAGTGAAACGTCAAATATCATTGGGACGTTTTGAAACAGACGTCGATCGACGTTATGTTGAAAGCTTGGCTTTTCTCGAATAATTCGAAACTTTAAAAAACCATAAAAGATCCCCTAAATATATCGTTGTGGGAACTTGTTATAGTTCTGATTTTCGTCTGAATTTCCTATTTAATTCATCACAAATTTCCTCAACGATGCTGAAATTATAGCATCTGTATATTACAATATGCAATTGTTGATGCATTGCTTCCTGAAACTTTTACACATAATTTTTACGAATCTTTTTTCGCATATTCTAATTTTTTTATGAATGTATAACTTTGATCGTAGAATTAATCTTTTTAATCTGGGTCTTCTGATAATCTGGATCGATCATTAGATTTTGTACGAAATTATCAGATTGTTAATACTTATAAACAATACTTACTACTTAATAATATTTAGTAATACTAAAAATACTTATGAATAAGAATATGGATAAATACTAATCCTAAACTTTTGGCTGGTGATATAAAACTTAGTCCAATAATAAACGATTGCAGCAACTAATAGGTTCGATTTCACGACTTATAGTATTTCCTGAATCGGTGTTGCGTTACTTAGGTGTAAACATTACCCTCCCACGCGATCTAGATCTCATAATACCGTCACGATTTCCCGTCCGGATCGAGCTACACACGCGAAATGCTCGCACGCATGTATTGTACGGATTAGCTTCCTTTTTTGGGACGTTCACCTTTGATCCGTTGAATTTCGAAGAAGGAAAGATGTATGTACCAGTTAGGAAGATAGACGAGAAAGGAAATCACCGAGAAGGTATTCAACTTGGCTAATCCTCTGATTTCGTATCCAGCTCCGATTCAGGCCATTCTGTTTTTGCCTCTCCTTCTCTTGGCCGCCATTCAATTCAGAGCTAAGATCTCTTTTAAGGAATCTGTAACGCTATCCTGTTTGCCGACAGGATCTTCCTCATCTATGGCATCGGATGTATTTTTATATTTATAGCTGGGAATTGATTCGTAATATCCTCGGGCTTTCGAGGGTTTCGTGAAGGAAATTCTATATCATTATACGAGCCTACCGTAAATTTTGAACAAGAGATATAGTTTCATATTGTACGCTCCTAATATTTTCAAAGCTCCTGATAATTGTAATAATTAGAAATATTGTTACAAATACTCTAATCGAATGTTTCTGACTGTCTTCCTTTCTATCTTCTTCTTATTCTGTTTCATTATGGGACCACCGAATCACTATTAAGTTTCGCACAAGTATATGTTTATACCGAAAGATACAAATTTTGTAATAATGTAATCATTTGTATTTAATACACGTCAATGATGCAGCACTATTTCGGTACTCGTCGGAATTCAAAGCGAGAAGAAAGAAGCCCGCGTGTTATGATATAATTTATAATAATTAGCTAATACATACATACTAATCACAAATATGGCGTTATGAACAGTGCCACGTTTGGTCTTTCCATATTCCAATATTATTCTACCACATTAAAAACAGCTTTATTCCCCTGTTCCTAGCCTCTAGTCTCTCTGATTCTCACGCGATCTTCATCAAAGAAATCAATTATTCATCATTCTTAAAAAGTCTCATCGACGATCGAGGTATCAGTGAAATGTTCGGCTTGAAAAAAAGCGATGAATAACTATGACAAGGAATGAATGAACAGGAAAGAAAGGAAACGCCAAAGGAATGGACGAAGTTCCTGGAAAGGCGCTACCGTGCCCCAGCTTCTCGTGTCCTTCTCTATGAATGGACCTCGATGCGTCAACGTTACGTTTCAATTTTACAGAAACGAAAAAAGAAAACGAAGGAGAAAGAAAGAGGAGCATAGAACGGCTCTGGGTTGAAAAGTGTCCAGCAGGTAGAGAAGGTGCCTTTAATGCCATTTCGTGCCATTTACACCTCGAGAACGTTCGAACAGGCAGATCGAAGGGGGTTCTCTCCCTTGGATCTCTTCGCTGTCGTTTATTGTCAGAGCTGCCTATACACGGTAGCCATTGACGAAACGACTTCCCGTCACGCCATTGCTCGCATTTCGTTTCCTTTCATTGATCGCCTCTCTTGAGACGTTGCTCTTCTTCGACTCGCCTTCGAGGAGACGATCAATGGTAAAAGTAACGACCGTTTTCACTCGAAACTGATTTTTCAACTCCTCGATGAACAGGTACGTTCGCAAAGGAATTCCAGTGGATTACTAGGATACTAAAGTGGATTTTGCATGTGGAATTTCCAAGGCGAAAAAGAGAATTTAGACGGATAATGTTCATGTGTTTTTGACGATCGAAATGTTCGCTACGGAAAAAAGCAATCAAATCATTCAGATACTTCGAGAGATGTAAAAAATCTATCAATGATATTCAGTTAACAATCAAAACTGAAAGAATGATCGATTCTTGTGAAAGTAGAGTCTTAATCGCTCAAAATCTCAAGAATTATACAAAATCCAGGTGAAGACATTTAACTATCGGCCAGAACAGTGAACATTTTTGTGAGAGTGGAATTTTTCGAAAAATCTCTACAATTACAAGAAGTCCAGGTGAAGACGTTCAACTATCAACGAGAACCGTGAAAATGACCAATTTTCCAAAGATACGTCAACGTGTCCGACACGAATATGATCGATGGACATTGATGGTCTTTGATCCGTGTAATTCGCATACGTAAGAGGATACGAAAGGACTTATTGTCCAACTGTCGGTTCCTTTAACGATGCCACTGACGGATCAGCCGATGGTTTGTGCATTTTTGGAAAGCAAAATAAGGCGGTCTCGTACCTGTTCTTTCGCCATTCACTTCCCCTCTCTGGTTACTGATCGCGGCTGTTCGATGGGAAGACCTAGTGGCACGATTCCACGTCGATGCAAATGTCGGTTCCGCTTCTGTTACGCGCTTCAAAGAGGAGAACGCGACTTTTGTATCGTTCAGCACGGATAGACCTCGATTGTACGCAAAACGCTCGAGGGGAGACGTCGATTCGTTGCAAATAACTGGATCATCGTTTCCGCTGTTTCTTCTATTTCCTCTTTTTCGATTCTTTTCTATTATCAAGAACAATAATTTTTCAATTTTTTTCTTTCACAATAATCATGACTTATTTGTTGATATGCGGATGAGGCCCATTAGTGTACATAAACTGGAACATTCAGAATTAGACAGCCAGTAAGATTGATACGATTTATAAAAGTTAATTGTAGAAATGTTAAAAGTATCAATCAATAGTACGGTAATAATAGAACAAATCATAAAATTTGTGTATTTATTGTTTATCGGCACATCCCTTGGTAAGATATTGTAACAGGTAATACTATTAATTAGGTCATACCATAAGTTCGTTCCGTTTTTCGAGCGGTTATATATATTAACATTGTTTACATATCTTTCAGTTTCATGAAAAAATGTAATCCCCCTCTCGTTGTACAACTTCTTCCCATTTTTCAAGTGCTTTGGTCCCTTATCGCCGTATGTTTATAAATCGACACATGAAACGTATACACAAAAGTCGGCACGAACTTATGGGATGACCTAATAATTACAAACTTAATTTGGTACAGTTATCTCAGTAGGTGCTGTTAATTAGTAAATAATTAGTTAGTCATTAGTCGGTACGTTGGTACGGTTTGAATACTTTCGTAGGTGGTGCACGAAGACTATTTCTATTAGACAATTTAGAATCTTTTTTACGTTAGTTAGAAGTGTCTGTATATTGATGAGTATGCCTTAATAATATAATTTGCATCTTGTATCTTCGATGCAGTATGAAAATAATGGTTCGATAGTGTTGTTAGTGTTCCAATATTCGCAGAGTTCCGGTTCCTGTATTTTGATAAGATTACAATATGCGATGTTGGAGTGACCTATCCTGAATCTGGTTATTTGAATCTGATTATTTTCTTACCAAGGTCATAGTTGGGTTTATTTCATATGTGTTTCCTCCGAGTCTATATAGAAGGTGTTACGATTGTACTAAAAGTTGTTCGGTGCATCTCTTATTTTTGTTTTAATAACAAAACCGCTTTTCTTTTGGAAGGGTAACAGATGCATCATGGTTAAATTCACGTCTTTTTCGTTATCAAGAGCAGAATAATTGCGCCACCCTCGCAAAAGCAATGGAGGAAACACGTGTCTGTTGAAGTTCGTGCAGAAACCGTTCCACGTCCCGGGATTTTGCCCCTCGAGATGGGCTGGTGCGAAATTTAGCACCTAGAAGACAGTTACGAGGTGCGCTTCTATGCGTAGAGGATCCAGAGACGCGGCTCGCTAAACCGCTAATTTCACAGTCGTTTAAACGACGATAATTCATCGAGATTTACAACGCAAGCGCCGCGGCCAGCTTGACATCATATTCCATTAGTCTCTAAAAACCGGCTGACGCGGTTCGCGATTTTACGAGCTACTCGACGCTCGCGAGTCCCCGCAACCAACTGTGTTTTGTACCCGCTTTCGTGCCATCATACGTCATGGAAGGAGTAAATCTGGCAGAAAATGAATTATTTCCGATTCATCGTGGAATATTGTTTCAATCTGGTGTCCGTTAATTCCTGAGCATTCTGCCGTAATTTTGCTAGTCGATGCGAGCAGCAGAATCCACGGGTGGTCCCTAGAGGAGGGCCGAGAAGTGGAAGGGTTACGAGCGCCGGTGCTCCGTAGAAGTTCACTCGAATCGATGGATCCCAGCGTGACGTCAAAATAACCAAATGTCAACAGTGTCGCGAGTCAACGGGGTTCTTGATCGAATTACACGGGTGGGGGTAAATTTACAAGGTGTTTCCTGTGGCGTGCCCTTTCTGTCAATTACGTAACGCAGCTGCGCCGTGCACGCGTGTCTGTTGAACGTTGTCCGAGAATCGAAACGTTTTCAATGCAACGAAATAACGAGAAAAAGAAAAAGAAAGAAAGAGAGGAGGAAGGGACGATGGTCAACCTCTTCGATTGTTCACGAAGGAAAGTTGACCATTCACGAAGGAAACTGACCGCCCATCCTACTGGACGCACCGGTAATTTTCCCTATCTCCCTAATTTTGCGAACTGGACGCTGTTGGACGGTCACTAGAATTGACTCTCTTTACTGGTACACTAATTTAAAGAGCAAAATTATACGTTCTGTTGGCACTTCATTCTCGGTTCCTTTTAATGCTACAGACTAGTCTGCTGTATGAAAAATGTATTTAAAGCACAAGCCCATGATATCTACAGACGTGACTTATATACATTTTAGTCAATTATTGCGTTATAAAAAGAGAATTCTGTAACTTACATCCTGTCACTTATCATTATGCAGATATTATTAGTTAATCAAATAATTGTATCTCCAAATACAGAAGTACATAATATGATTCCAAACTTCTAAATAATTACAAAATCGATTACAAAACGATAATATCTATAGTACAAATGCGGCCAGTTTCAGTATCCTTCTGACGGCCAAAGCCAACAGACTATGTTTTATCCGCGTAAACAACAATATTTCATCTTTCTCTAGAAGAAACACCACAGTAGACGAACAGTTAACAGTTACAAAAAAAGCTAATCAAGGCACGGCCGCGTAAATATTCATTAAAGTTATATCTCCGACGTCAGAAGACGGAGAAAAGTCGCGAGAATATGGATGCCGTCGGCACTCGTCAAAGCTTTGGTTTTACGCTCCGTAGCAGCTTCTCTCTCCGGAAGCTTAAGCCTGACGGCGGTCCAAACAGTTTTTCGTCGTAATAAAACCGCGCTTACGTCGATAATAAAAGGCACCGTAGGCTCCGTTCTGTTTGTTTCTCCTGCCAGACGTCTCTGATGTCTGGTGGTGCTCGGAGGCCGATTAACGACGCCCCTTCCGCTTGTGGGAAACGACGACCGTTTTCCGCGACATCGGCTTCTTCTACCGAGAAATCCTTTCCACGCGATTCAAACGGCGAGCAACGTCTAAAATTACTCGTCTAAAAACGAGTTACGAGCCGATGGGACCACCGCAGGAAGTTCTAGGCCGAAGTCCATTCACGTGGAACTTAGGGCAAACTAAACTAGAGCTGGTTAGATAGATTCAATGACGAAGTCGATTTATCTTATAGTTGAAATCCTGTACCAGGTATGTAAATATGAAACCGGAATTTTTGTATAGAAAATACACGCTTATTGTATGAAAATGATTAAAAATATTTTATTCGAAGTATTGCCCATCGCTAGCTATACATTTTTCCCACCTATCTGGCAATTGGTGGATGCCACGCCAAAAGAACTGCCGCTCTTTCGAGGCAAACCAGTCATCGAGCCATTTTCGTACATTTTCGTAAGAAGTGAAGTGCCGGTCAGAAAGTGCGTGTCCCATCGATGTAAATAAATAGTAATCGGACGGAGCCAAGTTTGATGAGTAAGCCGCGTGCGAAAGTATTTCCCAACTGAACGCTTCGATCGTTTCCTTGATCGGTTTTGCTGTATGTGATGGTGTATTATCATGAAGCAAAATTACTTTGTGTTGCCTTTTTTGATATTCTGGTCGTTTTTCACGCAAAGCTTGATTCAAATCGATCATTTGTTGTCAGTGGCGCTCGGTATTAACGGTTTCGCCAGGTTTTAACAGCTCATAATAGATCACACCCTTCTGATCCACGTTCTTCGTTCCTCGCGTCAAAATTGCCACTTCTGAATTTTTTAAACCACTCAAAGCACTGTGATTTACCAAGAGCATGCTCACCGTAAGCTTCGACAAGCATTCGATGCGATTCTGCAGCAGTTTTCTTCAAATGGTAACAGAAAATCAACGCTGTCCGCAAATCGTAGTTTCCAGGCACAAAATTCGACATGTTCAACGCTATTACAAACTATGCTGTTGTATGAAACTTGCATTGTTCTGAGTCGAAAATCAGCTAGGGCCATCTATAGGCAAATTCCGGTCTCATATCGACAGACCTGATATAATACTAAGTAATCTGAATGATTATACGCTTATCATAATGGCAGAACTACAGTTATTTATAGTTAGGGATTATAGACCCGTAAATGTAGGATCAACGATGTAGAGGTTTTGGACACATATAAACATATGTATATACATGACGCCAGTATCAAACATATTAAAGATCAGAAAAATTCAACATTTTAAATAGGAACGTGTTCTTGTAAAGGTAAATATTTGACAGGTAAACTGAGACAAGACCAATTAAAAATTTTACAAGGTCTTATGTCTAAGGGAATTTAAATATGGGTCAGTTTCAGTTATGGTTACTGTTTAACATTCTATACAACCATACCTCACAATGTTGTCAAACAGTGTCACACAATCGTTTCAAGGACTAGGAACCACTTTATGACAGTGTGTACTAGATAGAATGAGCTATTTAAATTGTCTGAAAACTTATTATCCCAAAACGTTACGTCTACCTGCAAAAATATCTAAAATTTAACTGCAATATTCTCGTTCGCAAAAGAATCTTATTGCTCCAAATAAATCATTGTAAAAATGAAGGAAAATAGTTAAATGACACGGAAAAGAATGTAGGTGGATAGCTTGGACGCCGTGTGCGCTTTACGAGCCCCATCTTCCATCCTGTGAACGGTTGTACAGTGAACAATATACAAAACGTTAATATCCTGCGACGAGGAGTTAATGGACACGCTACGCGTAGCTTCCCCGTTACGTATTTAATCGCACATAATATATAGTCGGTGTAACAAGGTTATAACCGGGTGCAGGAAGGCCTGCAACCCCTTTCGGCCGTTTTGCGTGCCTCCAAGAGCGGCCGCGTTAAACGTGACGAGGACAAATTGTGGATACCGTCGTCCCTTCGTCTCTTCGCCCTCCCTCGCTATATATATACGTTTAGTCGAGCCCTTCTTCCTTCACGTGATGGATGGTCCTACCAGGTGATGCACCCTCTCGTTAAAAACCCACCCCCGTGGAAATCTCTTCTATCTCTCTTCTTTCTTGCGTCTCGATACGAGCCTCATCTCTCTTTTCCTTCCTTTTTACTCTTTTTCTCCTTTGGATTTTGGAAGAGATTAAAAGGAATTACGTCTATTTTTTTGTGTGTTTGGAAAAAGAAAAGGAGATGTTTCAAATGGATTTAACCTTGTTCAGGTTAGAAGTCATGTTTCATTGAATCTGTTCGTTTTTCAGTGAAGCTGGATGACTCGTGTAGTCGAGGATTTAATCGTCTGCCATTCGTTCCGGCACGGGGGCGGGTTCATAAAAAGATCGTCGTCATCGGACAACGTGTTACCCTTTTATCTCGATTTCAAAGACGAACTGAGATTTCTCATAATACTGACTATGGGGAAAGGCAGTAACCGTAGCAAAATGTACAATGATTTTCTTTGTATTCTTGAATAGTTGTGAATATTTTACTTCTCGATTTAATGCAGAAAATATAACATTTCGCTAAAAACGTCAAGATTATATTTACTAGTTTCAAATAGGTCATTAACATTCTAGGCTGAAAATCTTATCTTAAGTTGCTACAACATCGATTGTTTAATATATTCGATTTAGATATTTAACCTGTGCTACTGACGTAATTGTTGAACTTTTTTACGAATATAGAAAATAGCTTAAAATAAAGTAAAATAAACCGTCACGGCTGTTATGTAAGTATACATATATTATATTAGTATTCCATTGAAAATCGAAAACCTTTTCACACAACTGTACAAATCAGTAGAGAGAAAAATCAGTTTCACAGGCGTCTTTGACCGACGTAAAAGGATGTCAGGGCTCATAAAGTTAGCTGGCAATCTGGAGGGCCAACTCGTCGCGTCGACATAAGGTCATGCGATAAACTGCTAGACGCAATTAGAACAGGCAGCTTTATTTCCCTAATTCTCATTTTAATCAAGGCGATGCCGTGTTTGTGCCGGGAGCCAGCATTGTCTTTGTCGTACTTTTGTGTCGTACGGATGAATAGGCCCCTTCCGGAACTCGTAATCAGCCGTTACGCGCCTTTCAATTACACCCACGTTAAACCGTTTAAATGGTACTGCGGAGGGTAGCGCCTTCTTCGGATACTTTTTCCCTTTCAATCCGTTCCATTGGTTTTTTCTTCTTCTAGTTCCAGTCGAGAAATCATTAAATCTATTTTAGCCATAGATAATTGTTTCCGATCCACGATGTTTCGGTGAATTTTCACTGAAAAAATTTAGTTATTTAGAGAAATTCGATGGAGAATTTTATTTCACTTTAAATCTGTGGGCTATTAATATCTGTTTTCATTCGTACACACAATCTTTGTTTGGTGAAGTGTATTGTATAAAATTGGTCAAGCTAGGATATTATAAAACAATGTGATATTGTTTTACATTACAATAGACAACGAGTGACATGAATTATATAAACATATTAGCAGTAAGGTGCAAAAGCACACAGAGATTATGAAAAGCCGTTTTTGAGACGTGGATAAATATTTAACTGTTTTCCAAGTTTAAGGGATAAAAGTTGAAAGAGGAGCGGTCAATTCATCGATCATTTGTTTGACTTTGCACGCGTGCTCCAGCCGGAAATAGAAAATAGTTCTTGTGTCTGTTTGTCGACCTTGTTTGCACAATCTGACCCTTCAGGACCTCTCCACGGAGGTTTTCAAAGAGGTCTGAAGAGATCCTCAAAGGATCGAGGACGCAGATGTCTATTTTGACGCGACGAGCCGCCTCGGGAGTCACGATTTCTCAAGTGGTACAATTTTCCTTTCCAATGTCCCCTTTGCTACTTTAGTGAGACAAACTATTCACAATTATCCCCACAATTAGTCCTCTATCGTAATTTACAGCTTTTACTATTGAGCATCTTTCTTTTTTCTATCTCTTTTTATTTATTAGAATATTTACAATCAATTCTCGTTGAGAATTTTCAGTAACTTAGTTTGGCGTGATACAATGACATGGATTATAATAGTTTTATATTGTTGGTTCTAGTAGAAACTAAGGATTTAATCTAGAGGGTATTTTCTTTTTAGTCTGCGGATCTGGTCCGTCGTGTCCAGTAGTTGGGTGACTAGTGGGTTGTGGTGGTTGTTGACTCTTGTGTTATATCTGCTTCTGAACTTGTGTATTTCATCTTTGACTGTAGGTAGTTGAGCATCTTTAACACTACAATTATCAGAGCAGTCAAAATGACTGGCATAAAATTTTTAATTTTATATAACATAAAATTTCAATCCCTCGAACCAGCAGTTTCATCCAATTTGTTCGTTTTCAAGTGATTATCGATGGAACGAAACGGAGTATACGGAGGAAAAAGAAACGAAACCAACGACGAAGGGACAAAAGTGGAAAAAAAAGATAGCGGGTCGGAAGGAGCTTCCTCGGAGAAGCTCGATTACATGGTTACTTTGTTTTCGTGAATGGAGTAGGACGCTGGTCATGGTGATCGTGCATCGACGAGCAACAACGAGTACAACGACGAGAAAACGGCAACAGAGCATCAACGTCAAGCCGCATAAAAGGAACTTACCAATTCACATTATTTCTTTTCTTTTCTACTTTCATTGAATTCTTGCATTTGCACATTGTAATATCGATAGAATTGAAATGATACGATTAGAAGAAGATACTTGCTAACTTGTAGTATTTTTAGAAGAACAAATGCAATAATTTATTCTTCGATTAATCGTGGAACACGAGTTGATTCGCGAATGGAATTTTTTGGAGTCTTTTAGATTTGTTAATTTATGGATCTCCTATTTTGTAATCGATCATGTTAACGAACACTATCGTAATTAAACAAAAGAAAATTCGCTTAGCTCTGCGGCGTTCTTTCAAGCATTTTCATCTTTTTCTCTTTCCCTAAATTTCTTAAATTTGAAGGAAAAATAGAACTTTTCGTTCCTCCTATTCTTCTGTTAAAGATTTTGTTAAGGCATTAAACATTTTTCTTCTTATTAAGTGAGTAGTGTGATTCAGGCATAAAAATTCGAGGACTGCAGCAGGGTTAAGGTCGATTCTATACCAAGGCAAACGAAGGATCCTCCGTCTCCCGTTCTATCCACCATCTCAAAATGGAGAGAAGTCGGGTGAGTTTTTTTTCCACCGGTATCGATTCAAGACGGCGTATAATTCGATATCGATACCGTAATCCTATATCTAAGAGGTACACGCAAGGTCTCGTCACGTTGATCGCCGACCACGCGCATCGGTTGACAATGCTGTCGACGATACGCGGTGGCCAGACGATAACGGTTCGCCTTTTGCGGATGCTGGACAGCTTGTTGGATCGCTGGAGCGAATTTGCGGTGTCATGGAACATTATTTCAACGCAATCGGTCGACTCGCGAATGCGGCCGATAACTATTCCGATTTTACCACTGAAACAACGCTGCACTCTTTCTTTGTCTTTCTAAATAACGGAATATAGAATGTTTAAGATGAATCATATTTTATTGCAAATAAATATCATTGATACTGCGTGTTCAGTTTCAGAACTGAGTTCTTTTTACCTTGCCAAAAAGCTGTTTCTTATTAATTATTATATTGTATGTACATATTAGATATGTAATAGAAACATAAACTTTCCTCGCGATTTTGTTTTACCAGTTTTACTGAAAACGAATACATTTATCGTACAAAAATTCCAAAGTGCTACTACTACTACTACTATTAAATACATTTATCGTTTGGTTAATTAATAACTTACTAAAAGAATTCGAGAGTGTAGGCGTTAGTATTAGTATAATATTTTATTCTACTCGTAGAGTATATTAAAGAGTATTATTTATACACAAAGAATGCTTCTCTATCTCTCTTCTCGCAAGAATCGAATTTCTCCCAGCTTTGAGACTAAATTCGTGGATTCTAGAAGTCTTCACTGAGATGTACATATATATATATACTCGTGGAAAGGAGCACGTGCTAGCTCGTTTCTTACGTACGCCTGCCAGCTGCAAATATCGTGCAGAGGTCCAACGAAATCCACGCGTCGTGCACGCATATAGAGTAACGGAGAACACGGGATCCATCTGGCGTGTGCGTGACCTCCTTGAATTATCGTGACTCCTGGCCAACACTTTAGGACTCCACTTTAGCCATTTCCTATTTCATCCTTTTCATACATTCCTTCAAGAACCTGACTGACGTCTACCCTGAACTGCAATCGTTTCTCGTATCCAGAGAAATATGTAATAACGCCATTGTTATTTAAATCGTATGAAGCAAAGATATAGAATCTAGAGAAAAGAATCTTCAATCCTCCTCTTTTCGTTTCCCTAAATATAAGAACAATAAGTGTGCGCATATTCTATAAGCTGCTACAGATGATACTGAACAATCTACATATGTACATCTTTTCGCGAAACTTTTTCCTAAACGTTCCTCGTTATATTAAAGCTTGACGTAAGTACATCCCTCAAAAAAGCCATGCAATATTCAGAGAATTCGGATACGGTTTCAGTTTCTGTTGGTGACAGGGTAAGAGCCTAGACAATAGCTCGAAAAAGAGATGCTATCGATTAACTATGCGAAAGTACCGCCTTTCCTCTCCTTTCCTTTGTCCCCTTTTCATTCCGAGTACATCCTCCCTTTCTCGAACCGTCCCCTCTTGCTGAAATTTTCACGTACACCCCGTAGATTTCACGTATACGAAACTAAGAGGAAAGAGGGGAACTCTATTCACCCCTCGTGGCTGTTTCCATCCCTTACCTATGGCCAATCGTAGCTTGTGCACGCCCAGTGACGTCAGTTTTACCCCTCTGCATCGTAATTAGCCAATCCCATCGCCGGATGGCCATCATCCAACCCCTGGCACAAATATATTTACGAGCCAATGATTTCTATAGTATTCGACTGGGCCTCTATAATTTAACATGTATATCTGTGTGTATGTGCGAACACGCGTATCGTGTGTCTAAATTGCAAAAGACAGGAACGGTACAATGGTCCCTCCATCGTTTTGCTTTTTTCCCCTGGGTCGTAGTTCGTCCGAAGAATATTTCGTCCCGTTTCTGGCCTCCCGTTCTTCTACATCTTTTTTACTGGAAATAATATTCCTATTTAGAAACATTATTTTTAAGCGATCTCTAGGATAAAAAATTATAGGATAATTATAGATCAAGGAAATTATAAATTGTTACCTAAGCTATTACACGTTCTCCATTTCTACAGCATTTCGATAGGTCATTTTGAATAGTTTCCACGAGTTTTCTTTATTATATTCATTTAAAACAGGAAAATTATAGATGACATTAGTCCATATCAATGTGTTCATCATTTCTACTAGAATCTCTCTGTCCACTTTTACTTTGTTATCTCATCGAATCGCGTTATAGAAATTTACAAACACATTTTCAAGGTGTAACAGTATAAGGCGTAAGACATTTGCGCAGTACTGTACTTACTTTTGCTTGTACGTAGTTCTCCCCTCTTTCTTCCTACTTGTTCCTTTTTGCTGTTTCGGAGAGTGAAATTATTTATATGATGCATGACCAGAAAGCTTTCCCTAAGAGAATTGAAAAGCGACTAAGTCAAGAACACGGCAGTTAGAGGACGTGTGATTTTGCAATGGAACGATATATGTGAATTATGTTCTACGAAAAGTTCGTGTTTCTTGGCGGTAGAGTCTTCGCGTCGTTTAATTCTGCATAAATTAATATTACAATTATTTCTACATCAACGGTACGTAACACTGTTGCGTCTTGTTCTTCCAGTTCCTGAGAAAACTCCACTAACTATGAATCTTTACTATCGGCATACTCTACATCGTGTACAGCGTTCACAAAGGAAACTAAAGAGAGAAAAAAAAAGATACAGAGTTGAATGCGCTTCCTCTCCATGAAGAAGATCTCCAGCAGATAGTGATTATGCACTACAGAGTGTACGATGACGAGAGGAGAGTCGAAAAAAAAAAGAGAAGAAAACAAGAAGAATGGCTCTGAAGATCGATGACAATAAAAGACGCGAATGCTGATGTGTACACGAATCATTGATTCCCGAGCGTAGGTGTATTTGAGTATCGCTTTCTACGGTTAGGGATAATCCGCTTACGCGGGGCTAGTCTGTCGTTCACGTCGTTCACGTCGTCCTTGGTGGCATTGTTGCCGGCGTTTTGTGAGAAAACAGCATTTTCGACGCTCGAGGTGGCGACAAGAAGAGAGCTTAACTTATCTCCGTCACAACATGAACGGCCGGCTTTCCTTTCACATTCGAGAATTCTTGTTTTCGTCGTCAGATCCCGACAGTGCACCTGACTCGCCGTTGCGACATCCCTGCGTGAATTTCAAAAACAAGCATCAAAATTTTACTCGACCGTTTAATTATAAATAATATCATCAATATATTTTTGAAATATTTTCCATTAATTTTTATCTTCATTAATGTCTTCATTTAATAAATGATTGAGCATTTCGGAAAAAGCCTAGAAAGTATCAGCTCATATCGTAGCAGAAATCTGACTATATGAATTCTATTTAGTCGAACGAGATTTTAATTATATAATATTCGATTAAGTAAATTCCCGTCGAATGAATCCACTTATTTTAACTCTTATTATATCACTCGAAAGTTTTCCTTACTTTATCGTTATACAAATTATACGATGTCGATTTATTTTCACCCGAGGTAAAAAGAAAATTGTTTCACGTGCATTTTCGATATAACGATAGTACGTTTCGGCGATAGCTTTCGTTGATATGATTTCTCTGATCGATGAAGGGTTGTAGGACACGGTTACCCCTCTCCGTGCTCTTATAATCCCATGAATACATAATCTAGATGCAAACAGCCGGCACGCGTAGCTCGTTTTAGAACTGCCGTGATATTTCACGGATTACGAATATTTGCACTTCGTTTCACGGTATCTCGATCGTCGTACCGACTTTTCCATGCAAGAATCTTGATCAGCGATGATACTTCCCTCTTTTTTTATCGCCTGCAGTCTCGTCGTCTAAAAAAATTAGACGGAAGGTGATGGATGAGTTTCATGGAGGATTTAATCGATCGTACAACAAAGATTCGACTTTTTTAGTTTCGCACCGTGTAAATACTCCCCAAGCGACTCGGATAATTCTCGGATAAACTCTTTATACGTTCTGTGTTATTCACGTATTATCAAATATACAATATGATCGATTTATGATAATTTTCTGTTGTGCGAAAAGGAAACTTATAAATGTAAATTTTCGAAATTTTTCATTTCAATAGAATTATTGCCCTGGTATATTTTCTATTAAATGGAAAGGAAGTAATAAGCGTAAGTCTTCTAAATTTTCAGTAGAGTTATTATTTGTTCTCAGCTGTCCATACGCGGACGTTCAGTTTGTTCCGTGGCCGATCCTTAAACGCTAAGGTCGATTAGTTTTACGTGTTAAACGAGGAACGTCGCATGGGAACGAAAAAATTGATAAATGTTAAAGACAGCCAAAAGGACAAGCTCGTTGAGTTACAAAAATCGATTGAGTTCACTCTGAAGAATCTTATAAAATCATTTCCCTCTGTGTATCTTGATTTCAGCACTCTATAAATAATGAATATACAGGGTATTCCACGAGCAGATCATAAATTTTGTCAGCATGTCCAGAGTGTTATTCCAAGTAAAAAATGTGAAGATTCATCTTCGTTTTCTAGATATGGGAAACGTATTGATATAAAGCACAAATAATGATCAGATGTATCGAAGCTATTTAACTTTTTGATTAATTATTTATTTGAAATTGTGCGACTTCATGCATCCTTACATAAGATTATTTCAGCCACTTTCTTGTTTTCGATATTTTTCCTTGCTCCACCTAAGACGCGATATTTTCTCATTTTGTCATTATCATATAAAAAACGCGAAGACATTTAAAATGTTGAAGCTTACAGACTAGCTAACAGACTGAAATAATCCTACTTACATTATTATTTACATAACATTTTTCGTTTAGAATGGCTCTGTAAATATGCTGACAAAGTTTATCAGTTTCGTAGTGGAACACTTTATATATGTATATATATATATATATTTTTTTTTTTTATATAAAATTGGACTCACCGTTATTTTCTATTTTCACAGAGGGAATCACAATCACGCGTTAAAAGTAAAATTACATTAAAGAAAAAATGACGGTACTACTCTAAAATTATACCAATTCATTGCTTACACTACATTAACACTAATTAGGCTTAATAGTAAAGTAAATTTATTAGTCCAGATGTGAATGATCCAGGCCTATTAGAAATTGCATAATCTAATTATCTAGGTTTCTATTAATTACTAATTATCATAATACGTTATTATTATTATTATATCATTATTAATCTTTAAAAAAGATGTCAGTCCAACGAGAACTCGAATATAGCAAAATTTTGAAATTTCATTTAAACGTAGTACCGTCTCGCACAAGTTCTCTCGAGACATACGGAAAACCGAACAGATAAAATAATATAATTAAACACATCGTCCCTGCGCGTTCTTCACGGGCCTTTAATCCTTTGCACTGGTGCGATCGCAAATAGTACGAGGAAGTAGTATAATTAGTATATATAGAAAATATCGTTATTGTTATTTACATTAACGTACAAAACTAGAACGTTCTAGCAGACGATTAATAGCTTCGTATGATATTAATCTTCGTCCTATAACTATACGTCCTCATCAACGAACCATTTTGTAATTAATTGCATTATGTATATCATTCGTACGATTGTTTATACGATTCGTACAGTATCGTGATCGTAATTTATTATCGTAATTATTAGTCAATAAAAATCCCTTAATAATAGAAAACAAAAAATAGAACGAAAAAAGAATTTTAATTCTTCTTTGATCGTCTTCCATATAATATCTATAATAGACATAGCAATAATCTTCATAATTAAAAAATAAAAGGAAAAGAAAACAGTGTCTTTCTATATACGATTAAACTGGCACGATGAAAATGATATACAAAACAAAAACAAGAAGATAAAATAAGAAAATGCTTATAATAATACGATCTCTACGAGCTATGAGCATGTGTGTTCATAACGCGTGGAGGATCGGAATCACTTGTAAGTTATAATCTACGTTCTTTACGTTCGATTAATTCTAAATTACAATCGTAAGCTCTACTACGATATCTGTTCGGTGTGTCGAGTTACAATTAATTGAGCGTAGGCAGCTCGTAGTATTTGTTCGTTAGAAGTGCAAAGGCTTAAACAACGAAGGCGATTTACGTATATGTATGTATGTATGTACATTGTGGTCGAACAAGAGGAAACCCGATTGTTTCCTCGTGCTGAGGATGCGCTTCGTCAACTCTTTGTTCAACTTGTTAACACCTTGGCTATGAAATACTATCTTCCTCGCTTCATTGGACAGCTCACATTCCTTATAATAGATGAATTAATGTCGATCGATCGAAGTTTATTAGAATAATTAACACTTTTAGATAGATACCTTTTATCCATTTTTATATCTTTTTACCGAATTAAATATTGTAGCTTGTTTTCGTATGGAAGGTTAAGCTTCTTTAAAAGAACTTTGTGACTGTTGAAAAGTTTCACCTTATCAACTTGAATCACAAAGGATTAACAATAAATTTCGATGGAAGAGGTTCTAAATGTTTGGATCCCAAGTAAACTCACACGCGGCGATTAATTGCAAAACCTTGGAAAAATATGTAAAAGCGTTGTAACAATCATAGCCAACGTGTTAATAGCGCATCCGGAAGTTGATGACCGAAGGAATAATACGCACACTCACACTTCCTCTCGTGGCTCTCGCACTTTCTCTCCCTTACAAAAATACGGTTGGACGGAACTGACGACGAGTTAATCTCCTCGTGCTTTCTTTTATTTTCTCTGGATTCACTCTTATTCTTTGTTTCTCTTCTCTTATTTTGTCGCTTAATTAAAACGGCGTTAGATTGCGTATCAAAGATTGAGTTTTGAGCGCTCCAATTCGTTCCTTTGCCACCTCTGTTCCATCGAGAATTCTACGGGATCGAAGAAGTATAAACGACGGTTAAAAACCATGTTCAATTCCTCTTTTCTCTATTCTTTTCTAAAAGATTCTTCTACTCTTCCGTAAGAATCATATAAATAAAAATAAAATTAAGAAGCTTCGAATGTTCGATCAAAGTCGTCTTTCAAAATCGAAAGCTTATAAAGTTAGCGTAAAAGTGTACAAAGACTGATATGCAACAGGATCACAAAAAATATCGATGTTTCAGCAATAAAGGTAATTTACTTGATCACATGGTATAAAAACAGGTTATTGATAAAATTCGTATGAAGATGAAAGATATCGTACATTTTCTATAAAGTGTTACATATCCGAATGAATTCTTCCAACTTTCTCGTAACGTAGTAATTACCGTTTTGGTGTTGAAAAAAGTATATGACAACTTTGAACACACAAAGATGATCGGGGTGTACCATTCGATCCCCGATGGGATCGCCCAAAAGTTTCGTTGATAAAAAAATACTGATTATTAAATAATCGAAAAATACAATGATTAAAACAAATACCTCTCAACATTAGTTTTCTCTTTTTCTTGCTTAAATACATCTACGAGAAGGGATTCTTAAACTAAACGCAAAACGCTCGTCCCTCCAGATAAAATACGTTTTCTCTCGTTAAATTTTAAAAAATAACGCTACGTAATCTTTTCTTTTTTTTTCTTTTGTTACATTCATCGATCGATTGCTTCTCTGATCCCAAAAATTGTCACTGGAACAAGATGTCGAAAGGTTTGCAGTACCTCTACGACGTGCAAAAAAAAATGAAATCCAAAATCTCTGAAAAAACATTCTCCTCCCAAATATTCAATAATGATTTCTATGAAATATTATTGTATGCAGTTTGTAAAAGCTATGATACGAATGATTTCACCTTTTGCAATAATATAAAATATCTTAGTTCCTTTCATTTCGAAAAAATTTCATTTTCGCTTCCGTTTATCTTTCGCGTTTTCCTTTCGTTTCATCCACACAATTTTCATTCCAATTTTGAACCATATCGAACGATTTTAACTTATCCTCTGCTATGAAATTTCTCGTAATGCGGTCTTTAGAAACTTGAGATAACTCGCTGGCGAACGGACGAAGAGTAAGACGGATAAAGGGAACAAGTTAAGCTGGCATCACAGGGACCACTGAAAAAGAGACGAGAATCGAACATGGGGGACAGTGAAAGAAACGTTGTGCGCGTGGAACGATCGATTCGTCCCGCACTCGAACAAAGAAAATTCAAAACGATCTTTGGATTCGTTTGTTCAACGAGACCTTCGTGTTTCTTCCGTAACTACATATTTAACTTTTCCGTCCCTCTTTTTGAAACTTCCAATTTGTTTCAATTTATGCTCGCTTCAAAACCTCTTGTAAAATTCTGAAAATAATATATGTAAGAGTAAAGAATATAATAAACAAAAAAATATATCGGGTTGTAACATAAATTCATCCTAGTTTTATCTTTATTTGCAAATAGAGGAAACGAGACAAACGTATGTTACAACCTAATAATAAAGAAAAGATGAAGTGAAATATTCTCGTCTCCTTTTCGAATAATTATCCTTAAATCGCACTTCACTCTGTTTTCGTGTCGTCATCGAATGATCGAACTTCGAACTTGGTTTTCCTCTTTGCGCTTCTTTCACTCACGAGGAGCTTCGACACAATATTTTTCTCTCGTTTGTATATTCGTGCGACATATCAGGGATTTCAAGACATACCTACAATCAGAGTACCTTCTTTTTTTTCCTTTTTTTTTTTTATTAATGAACGGACGCAAATGACTCTTGCAAAAATACAATTTGTTATTTTATCTCTTTCTGTTACTTCTAGAAAAAAAGTGTTACTACCTATTTTATATTTCTTAATTAACTCACTCGTCGTTAAGCATCTTCGTCATTCTCTTCTCACGCGTGTTTGTGTATTTTATAGATTCAGTTGGGGTTACTCGCTTGTATAAATCAACACAAGACTGGCAAGAAGGCCGTCAATAATACCGCAGTGTCGCATTTTCTCGCGGACGCGTGAGAAATTACATCGAGAAAAATTTCATCTCCGCGACGCCGTTTTATTCTTATTCGTATTGTCCGCGAAGCAACGCGTGCATCAAATTTTATATACATGCATATGTAGTGCAATATATCATACAGAGTACAGCATGTAGTATAAAATGGCAGAGAGTGATCTTACATGTAAAGACGAACCGAAAATAAAGAATAGAATTTTTTCATTTGGAGCCCCGTTTTTTGAGAAAATTCAATTTATAAATTTATCGAGTATGTATACACTTCGCTATTTTCCCGTTTATTTTCTTATATATAAATCATCTGGTATGGATTGTATTTCACTTTCAAACTGTTTTGTTTACTTGCAGCCCGTTTCCGTTGGTCAAACAATCACAGTGGTTTCTTATAACAACTGCGTATATAACTTTGTTATAACTTGTCTTATAACAACCATTGGATTTTATCCGATCATACAAACAGCGTAGTACAAAATCAAGACAGCTTTCTGATTCGGAAAGTGTCGAAAAGGACATTACTTTCATCGTTCAATAATGTGTACGTAAAACAGTATTTATCATAATACTGCTCATTAGTATAAATACTAAATCCGAATATAATCAATTGCGAATGTACTTTATAGAATTTCAGTGTCGACTTTCTCATAAAACAAGGTTTTAATACTAAAACTCGATAAAAGCTAACATTAATTTTACCAAGAGCAGTTGTGCATTTTAATAGCAAGATTGTATTTTATAATAAATCCGTCAATTTGGTAGTTCTAGCGTTAAGCGAAAAAATTGTATTCTTCACTCGCAACTAATTTTCACATCTAAAATCACACCCTGCCTCGCTGTACTGCACGTCCTACCACATCCTGTATAATATAATATTTTACAATAATCATCAGTTTAACATCTTTATATTCCAAGCATCGATCTCTACTTCGAGAAACTTCTAAAATTCGGATCAATGAATTAATACAGCAGTTCGCGATAGTGGAAATTTTTCTCGTTCAGACTTCACTGTTCAAAGTATACCCGTTTCTCTTTAAAACAGGCTGACTACTCTTGTGCACATAGGGCCAGCAAACGTTGTATACAGTCTCGATAACGTGCATGGAGTTCATCGCCAGCATTCGATCAATATAACATTGACTCTAAGTCTCTTCGTCGATTGTTTCCATTGTATAATTAAAAAAAAAAAAAAAAAATCAAGAGGGAAGAAAATCTCTTTTTCTTCTTTCACAGCATTATTTTGACATCATCGGGTCGTCAATCTCGCAGGTGTTCCACGGTACTCGTTTGTTTCCCTTGGAACGTGCCGCCAATCGGAAGCTAGGACTCGAAAGGAGCCGAGGAGAGAAGGAAGAAGCGATTCTCGACGAACCGATCCGCCAAGCTTTCCTGAATAAAGCAGCTCGAAAGCGCGCTGATGATTCCCCATCGTGGTCAATGTACATCTGCTTCTCTTTACTCGAGCTTTCTCGATTTTTTGTCAGGTAACGACGAGTCTGGCGGTCGAGTTCACCAAATGCCTCAGCCGTGGTCACTCGAGACTTCGTATTAATACGACCATCTCGCGGAACAAGGCACCCAATTTACCTGGTGTCGTCTGTTTCTTCAATAGAACACCTCTGATCGTCGAGAGCTTCTCGTAACAGGAGAGGCACTTGTGGTATCTGCGCATATAAAATCAATTATTTTCACTTATACAATTTATAGTAGCAATACCATTTTTCTTTATAATCAGATGGGACGGGGGTGGGGGTAGTTAAAAGGTGGGGAGAAAAATAGTCGGATTTTGTTGGGATTTAAAAGATAAAATATACTCACCGTTCTTCTCGCGAAACGTCCACGCCGATCGTGTGAAGTGGAGCTTCTACGTTCGACTTGATCACCGATGCGAAATTTCGTAGAATTAATCTCAACCCCGAACATCCCACTGTTATGTACCTGAAACAGTAATAAAGAGAATGCCGACGTATTATTTATAGCTTCTTATTGAAAATCTTCCTCAAGATTTTCTTTAATTCTTTTACTTTCAACATCAAAATAAAAGAAAATTCTATAAATCACTAATTAATCGTTACTCGATATTCTAGTAAAAGTATGCCAGAATCACAAAAGAGCAAAGGATGAGAAAGTCTCGATCGTAGCACCCACCGGTGCTTGTCACGGCTAGTTTGTTCCAAAACGTGTTA
Organism: Bombus affinis; assembly: GCF_024516045.1. NCBI lineage: Eukaryota > Metazoa > Arthropoda > Insecta > Hymenoptera > Apidae > Bombus > Bombus affinis. Next base: position 2,118,993 of record NC_066349.1, on the reverse strand, counting down.
TTACCCCATAACGATGCCAATAAATAACGAAAGGCACGAAAGGCTTGGCCCCGCGATTCGACACGCTCGCTTTCGACCGGCGATAAAGGGTTTGCGCGAGCTCCCGTTCGAATCAGCGAGACGAATCCGCGCGCCGCCTCATAAATGTTCCATATAACGTTCAACGTTCACCTCTCTACCTTCTACGAACATTCTGTATCACGATCGCCCACGGGAAAGTACACTTTTCCCATAAAAATCTTCTCAATTATTAAAATCTATCAACTATTATATAATATTATATAAAATTATTTCACACCAATACGATTTTGATCCTCGTAAAAACACGAAAATAATGTAATGTGTATATAGAGAATTTTGTTCTAAACTTCGAAACCTTCGCGAGCACGTGTATACAGATTCCTCTATTAACGTTTAACTTCCTACTAACTACGTACGAAAAATTTTCCAAATTTTAATTTGTGAAAATTTTCTTTTCCTAGATCGATAGCTTCGATCATTAAATGTTCATCTTTGTAAAAAAAATATTTCTTCTTAAAAACATCTTTCGTATTTATAAAAGATTCAGAAGGAGGGGAAGTATCGATGATGGTGTGGCGATCCCTTTATCGTGTGGCACGTGACGTCGGATCAAATATTTCTCGACGTGCTCTTTTTTTTCTCACGAACCTACCACCTTTGACCAGGACGAAAGCCCGTGACGAACGAGCCGTGAAAATGCCGAGTAGTTATATGCAAACTGTGCTGCATTACGACACCGAGATGTGTATATTTAGCTGACAATTTCCTGGCTGGATTTACCCTTTCGATAATTGTCGAACCATAACTCGAAAGTACCATAATCAGTGTGAATTCATGGCAAGTTCGGCTTTCGAGATTCAAAGTTCAATTTTCAACAAATGATATCTGTTTTAAGAGAATTTATTTGTCTTTACCATTAATCTGTATACGATACAATAATCTTAATACATATACTGGCAAATATATTTTTTCACATTTCTTTCGGAACTAGATTGTTTATGCACGAGACTAATTTTATTACTGTGTTAGGCTTTAAGAAAACTCTGAGAAGCAAAGATTATCCGACACGATTAATAGATGAAAGAAACACACGTTACTAAACTAGATTGATCTTAATTGTCTCGTTTCGCGATATGTATTTATCGGCCGTAAAATCTTCATTAGAGCTACTTTATATTCCTAAAAGTCACAGTTTTCTCATAAATTTCACGATCAATGAAAGTGTACGACTTGATAATTAGTTTCTTTTCGTTTCAAGCTGATCATAGAGCGAAACAAAGGCAGAAAACGGTAACAGATAGAGAAAAATGGGTACGAAGACACATGAACTCAATTATTGCGTCGAGTAATTGCGAATGGCAGCTGCTGAGCGACCAACAAATTAGTCTGAATTCACTTTTACGGTATCGGCTATTTTCTGAACGGACGTGGTCAGCAACCATAAACGCTCGGCAAAAAAGCAGAACTTGCGTGTTAACGAAATATCTACCTGCACGTAACATTCTTTTGTTTTAATGACTTTCCAAATACTCATTCGTGCTCGGTAAATTTGTATATCCTAATTGAAATTTGAAATTAAAAATGCTAATGTACGATTAGTGACTTCTAATTAGTTTTGATTAGAATGTAACGTGTGATAATATGTAAGACATAAATTAAGATTCAAACATTTTTATAGTCAATGATAAATTTGGTAATCGATATATTTTTAGGTGCTAATTGAGGTTTAAAATGAAATGGTAATTTATGTGCGTGTAATAATTTCTAGTTCATTCTGATTAGAATATTACGTCAATGTTAACTTCCAATTAATTCGAATCAGGACGTGGCATTGGTGATAAAATGCAAGACCTTAACCAATTGTAAGATCTAAAAAATTTGTATAATCACAGATAAGGTAATCAATAGATCTTAACTAAGATTTAAAATGAAAATGGTAATTCACGATTAATCATTTTTAATCCATTCTGATCAAAATGTTTCATCAGTGATAAAATTGATTTTAACTAAGATTTAAGAGATATTATGTTAACCAAAAGAATATGATAGAAAACATGAAAGATCAAAAGATATAGTATATATAGACAAATTGTACGATAATCATTTTTCTGTTGCTTTTTTTCTTTCTAATAATAGCAATGACAAATAAGGAGGCAAAACGCGGAGACGATGATGGTCGCAATAACTGGCGGCATAACGAACGGAACGGCAATTTTCCGGACTGATAAACTCGCATTCTAAACGGATGTGCTATTATTAGATCACTGGATTATAGAATTGATATTGGTTTCTCGTTCAATTAACATAGGAAAGTTTCTGTAATTATCTAAATCTATTTAACTAAAAGGATTTACTCTGATGAAATTTGCAGAAACCAACTGCAAAACGATTCTATAAATCTGAAATTAGAATAATCCAAATATGATTCCATAAATGTGATTCCATTCATTGCCCAATGAAATTCATACTTTCTTTCTTTTAAAGGACGATTAAGACGGAGCAACGAGATATATGTGGCGCACACTCCACTCGACGTTAATAGGCGTGTATAATTTATAATGCGCATTGTGTGCGTAATTAGAGGAAGAATGGGCAGAAAGAAATGGATAACCAATGCACACGTGAAAGGAAATGCTCGTTTCTCGTCACGACAGCGCAATAGCCAACAGCTTGTAACTGAGCACCGGTTAATTACGTTGTTCCGAGCATCGATCGAACGAGCTATTGCCATTCTTCCGCTTCTTATCTAAAGCTGTTGTGAAAAAATAATTTACAATCGAATTATTATCGTGTTAATATTTGGAATGATAATTTTTTCATACTTTGAATAAAGATCAATATCAATAACGTTTACGAACGAAAGTATGCTTTTCAAGAATGCGTCACAGCCATATCCAACTTCCTACGCCATCATTAATATTCATGATCGGCTGTCAGTGCCAAGAAAGAAAAGGACTTACTGTCCGTAACTGTCCATGGAGTGCGTCAACATATGCGTGGCCCTTCGAGTTTTAAGATTCAACAATAATACCCGCGACAGCCGAGGATTCGAAGCTCGAATTTGCATCTGCCACTATCTTCCATTGTTTCGGCTAATTTTCGTGAACCCTTCTTCTCGCCTCGTATTTCCCTGTTCGTTGAATTAGCCATTCCCATACAGGCAGCCGTGCTACGTGAAGTGTACGCGACCCCACTCGAAATACCCTGTTTACCCTCTCATCCGCCATTCGAGAACTCACCCCACACAGGGGTGTCTCGATTTTCTCTAATTCACCAACCGTGTTGTGTTTCACGATAGAAATTGAAGTAACGTTAGAGGATACGCGTGAATAGGCATGTGTTTCAAACTTTTAATCAATATAGAAAAAAAGAGAAGGAAAAATAATAATGGGATGAGAAATGGTTCCTTTAAGAATTTAAAGGTTTTTTAAATCTCAATAGTTTTTATAAAAGTATGAAATATGAAAAGTAAGTGATTTTTTCGTAAGTTGTAATTAGAGACATTTAAAAAGAGACGTAAAATAAAAGTTGTGAAACAAGAAATAAAGAAGCGTTAAAGAAAGATTTTTACTCACATTTCATATTTACTTTGTAGTAGATCACCAATTGGACCAAGTAGAGAGTTACAGAGATCCAAGTTCCACATAGTCCTGTAAATAAAAAGTTGAAGAAAATAAAAAACAAGTTATAAGAACTTAGAAGTCAATAATGTTCTTCAATTGTTCATGAAATCATATTACTTACGGTTTTAATGTCAGTATCCCCAATAGATCCACAATAACTGAAAGATCGTTCATTGCCACAGCAGATTCCACCGCAGCCTGAAAATTTACAATCTTGTCTTAGCTATTATTTTACGTACAATAATGAAAGTTGAACAATTACCTTAAGATCTTTATTGTGCCACAAAGAGTAAATAATTTGTAAAGAACGATGACGACTTGTGAGTACTGCCATCATCGATTCATGACCGCGCATCATGCTGTTGAGTACTTCGGCTTCTGACATTTCATTAAGAACTCCCATTTGCGAGAAACCCAAACCAGTTGAAGTTGCAAAATGATTCTATATAAAAAAAAAGGAAAGACGATGCCATTTTATAAAGTTAATGTTTAAAATACTGTTTTATTTATCGACAAAATAATAAAAACTCACTGGTAGAAAAGTTTCAACGTCCAAGCCGTAAGGTTTATCGGCGCTTATGGGCACAAATTCGCCTTTTTCCGTGTTCTCGATGTTGGGCCTTATTTGAGACGCACGGACTTCTAACTTAGGATTCGGGGGCACTTGAGCTTTATTTGCTTTCTTTATAACGAATGTCGTGGTTGTGGAAGCGTTGCGCGCAGACAGCGACGTTGAGGTAGCAAAGTTTCTGTTCAGCGAAGTAGACCTAGATTGCGCAGAATTTGGCCTGTTTAACGCAGGGTCGGAGGGGCTGTGCCTTATATTATTAATTCTGCAAGAACGTTAAACGCATTTCCGATAATTGTCACTGTTGTATAATATGCTAATATCTACGCTTCAAGTATCCATACTTACTGTACCGGGTAATCGCTTTCATAACCCTGTTCTCCATCTCTGCAGCTACTCTGTCTTTTCAAGTAATGCTTAGGAGAATCCGGGCTAGGTGCTCTGTTCTTTAGTTTTCCATCATCCATTACTGGAAGAACAGCAGCCATTGGTGCTACACGTGGCGTCAGCGTAGAGTTTGACCTTTGCGGGCCCAAAGGTTGTGGAAGTGTTCCTATATCATTGGTAGGACCGCTTTTTTTCCCGGGAAGAGGTGTAATGTTTTGTCTTAGAGGTGGTATAGACGCGAGATTTTTTGATGTTCTACCAAGACCGTTATTTGCTTGAAGGTTTGCTTTTATTTGGCTAGTACTCGTAATTGCATTTCTTTGAACTGGCGGCGACGATTTGATCGGTTGAACACGAACTGGTACAGGTTTTGTCAACGATAACGTTGGTGCGGGTGGAGGCGGAGATGACGGTGATGAGATAGGTGGAACTTCTTCTGTATCCACCGTATTTAAATTTGACATTGAGGTAGAAAGATTTTGTAGTATCTGTGGCTGTGTAGGATCTGTAAAAAGAAAGCACGCGAAACGATGTAAAGTTGAACTCTTTATGTAAACTATACAAGTATTTGTACACTGGCATTCATGCAATATTGGAGTAAGAGAAGAAAATAGTTAAGGAGAGTTTGCTTTAAGAGAGAACTCACCTACATCTTGAGGCTCCGGGAAAGCCTCAGGTTCTGGAGGTGGAGTGCGAGACACTGAAACACATCGTGCATAGCATGCTCATTCACAAACCATACAGCAGAACATTCAAATTTTAAATGCATTTATATTTTCAGATTCGTGATTGTAGGTGAGTAATTAAGAGTTAGAACAAAAAGAAAAATTGAATATGTTGTGAGACACAGATCTTGCAACAAAGAATGAATAATGGTTACAATTTTATATTGTACTTACATGACCTGTTAGGTTGAAATATGTCATGATATTCAGTGACATTAGGAATATCTGCATATGTTGCTTCATCTTCAGGATCAGTTCCAGACTTGTCTGCTTCTTCTATGGTCCGTACGTCTAATCTATAAGCAAAACATTAGGTATAACAAAACATAACAAAATACATGACACTTATTTATTAAACTTACGTGTGTTTTTTTAATCCAGGTGGCCTTTCCCTAGAAAAACTTTTCCTTAACGAATTCCCATGACTAAATGGAGAACCGGATGTTGATACTCCCCCTAATGGAGCAATTTTCTTTAAGTCACACACGTACAAAACAATGTTTGCAGTGTGAAAACTTGCACCAATCTAAATAACCAATAAACACAATTCTTAATTCATAAATTATTATGTATACAGGAAATCAGTTAACAACTATCTTACCAGTTGATTTTGAGCGATGGCTATATCCTGTACCTTTCCCCAGCCAGTTGGGACTGAATCTAATGTTCTACCTGGTTCCCAACCATAAACTTTTAATACATCATGGCAACCAGCAAAAAGACATTCTCCACCCTGACTGAAGTAGAGACATCTATTCAAAAGAAAAAATATTTATAAATTAGTGGAAACCTTTAATAGGAATAAAAATTCTATAGAGTTGGTAAGTACCTGATTGCAGAGGAATGACTTTGGTCTGTAGAAGATACAAGTTGAAAAGATTCCAAATCCCAAAAGTGAACTGTTCTGTCTGCACTTCCACTGGCTAGTAAGAATTCATGAGGATGAAATTCCACTGTTGTTGCTGGACCTCTGTGTTCAGAAAACTCTCTTAACTGTCTACCAGCCCTTAAATCCCATAACTGATTCAAAAAGAAGGCATTGATTACTTATATTAATTGACACTATCTCAAAATAGGATTTGTATAACATTTACCTTAACCATTCCTTCTTCTCCTGCACTAGCAATCCACTGACCATCAGGACTAAATTTTAAACTATTTACCATCCTATTGTGTCCTTTATAAGTGAAGATACAACCTTTCCTTCGGATATCCCAAAGTTTAATAGCAGTGTCTAAACTTCCTGATGCTAATAATTCTCCATAAGGATGAAAGTCCATACAACGTATGCCTGCTTTGTGCCCAGTTAATGTACGGGCCAATTTAGCATGTTCTAGGTCCCAAATTTTTAATGCTCCCGTTTGCGAGCCAGCACATACTAAATCTTCTGTCTGTCCAAATCTTACGCATTCTATTGGAGTGGTATGACCACTCAGGCTCTGTAAACCAGCGAATCAGGATTATACAAATAATAAATTAAACACTATAAAATTGAACTATAGTATTCCAACTGAAATATTCCTTTTAATGAACCAATTGCAAGTAAAAAATAAAACTGTACCATAATACAATTCTGCTTTCCAACTGCCCATAGATTCACTTTTTTATCATCACCCCCAGTGACCAAAACGCGTCCAGATTTATGACCTAGTGCCAGGCAATTGACATTGGACGAATGGGCAACAAAATCCTCTGTACAAGGAGAAACAGATCGTTCTTTCAAAATGACCTGAACAAGATGTCAGCTACCAATGACATCATAAAGACAGTATATTTTCGGTTTGAAAAAGGTTATGACCATAATAGGAAGATGCAGCGAACAGTTAATTATTGGATCTTAACGAAAGATTTGTAAACACGAATTGTTTACTTATCTCAAGGAAGAAAGAGCGCCAGAACGGAATCCGTTAGATGCACACCGAACCGACTGATGTATTAAATAAAGAATATACAACTGCGAATGAGACAATCACTTACGGAGTTTCCATGACCTCTTCGTGGACGAAGCCATATTCCGGGACCACAGGATTGCGTTGTGCACGACTTATTTGGCAACGACAACAATTTGAGATTTCAGCTTGCAGATGCACAATTTTTTTTTGCTCGAATTCGTAGGTAACATTTTTACTTAGTGTTATTATTCAGTGCAGGAACGATTATTCAACGGGGCGGCAGCATCTCGCCGCGTTCTGGTCCTGAAGGCAATCCTTTCCTTGAAACTTCTGACCGTTTTCACAAACCGTTCGTTCCACCTCTTCGTCGTATCTCATTTCTTGAATCTGCCTGTCCGTGGGTAGCGCGAACTAACGTGACGTTGAAAAATATCGAAGTTCTGTTTCTATCGAGATTACGTTCCAATCGATCGCACCAGATGTCACCAGTTCTCCGGTCAATTGAATCCTAACCTCGGCAAGTGTCAGAGTGAGAAGAAGAGCTAATTATTCAAATAAAAGAAAAGTTATTCAAATAAAAAAAAGTTGTATCGTTTGTAATTAATTACAGTGTATGCCGCATGATAACATGAATTATACATGATACGTTCTACGTGACGCAATTAAAACTCATAGTGTACTGTAAATATTTAAAAGTGAGGTTATAATTTTGGAATTATGTATATATTGAATAAAATATTTGCATTTGATCGTTCACGAGTGTTCGCAATTAAAATTAAGTCAATTTACTCCCAGACATCTAAAAGGTATTGCGTAAAGTATGTGCAAGGACAATCGCCAGAACCTCGAGTTCGTGAATATTTTTATTACATCGACCATCAAGGCATGGTACAATTTGATATTTAATTCAATTTATGTTCAGAAATGTAGAAGTTTAGGAATAATCATATTAAAGTTCTTTCTCTTAAATATTAAATTTATATTTTATTTGCTATAGTTGTTCCTGGATGATACACGTATGAGAAACTTCACATCATGTTTTAAAGGTGTGCATGAGCAATGAGATAATTTATTATTTATGTTGATTTATATCTCATGGCAGCCATATTATTTTAGATAAAAAGTTTTTAGCCTTTTTTTTCAAGCGCTTAAAAAAGAATGACACAGGTAGATATGTAGAACATTTTCCTTATGTTTCTCTTTGTGGTCCAGAGAGAAATTTTATAAGATGTGATGATTTGCCAATAGTTTTCACAAAAGTTCTTAAAATGTATAATAGTGCAACAAAGAAAACCGAAGACTGCTTTGGTTATGCTCACGCTGAAGAATTATTAATGGTATATTTAATTTTATTAGTAATTAAATAACTATGCATTTAGTCTTCAATACTTAGTAATAAATTCATTATAGGTTCCATTTCAACCAGACAAAATATATATGGATATTCAATCAGGAAGAGTATATCATCCTGCACCTGAAAAGGCAGGAGGAATTGGCCTGGTGAGGTCACAAATTGCAATTGAATTTAGCCCATTATTTAACTTTGAAAAAGGAGAAGAAAATGGTCCAACACATATCTTTTGGAAAAATAAGAAATATACTTTAGATTGCAATTGGTATAAGGATAAAGTACCACAGGCTGTCAGATAAAAATAAATAAACTTTATTTTTAATTAAAAAAGAAAACTAAGCACGATATATGAACAACTTTGATAAAATGTACATATATTTTTAGATAATAACAAAGATTTATAATTGTTATCTATCTAATAAATTTTGTTAAGATAAAGATGAAATATCAAAGATTCTAGCTGTAGAATCATCAGATGTTGTCAGTGCTTTTTCTCCATTTCTAAAAGGTTGTTATTGTTTTTATTAAAGGGTTGACATAAAAAAATAAATATCTATAGTTCTTTCAACTTACTCAGATATATATAAGTCAAGAATATCTGCCATGTGTCCAAAGAAAGAACGTAAACGTAGACCATCTTTTCCGTCAAAACACCTCAGAATACCATCTAGTCCCGCCGAAAATAATAGAGTCGTATTTCCCTTCCATAGAAGTTTAGATATACCACTTTCTTGCTCTATCTTTTGTCTAAGCATCTAAGTAATAATACAAAGTTATTGACTTGAAATGGCAAAGTTGCAGTCAAATGGGAAAAATAGCAGTACCTGTTTTGAGATATCCCAGATGAAGATTTCACCATTAACTGTACCAGTTGCAGCAACTTGAAATGCAGGATTTTTACAAAAGGCTGCTGTTTCTACCCAATTGCTATCCCTGTTTCCTTCGCTACTTACAGCACTTTGATCATTATTCGTAACATTATTGTGCTCACCGTTATTAAGATTTTGCAGGATGGAAACTATCTGAAGTTTTTAAATAATGTTACTTTCAACTGCTCGATAAGGAATCTTTTGGATATATTACCTTCCCTGTATTTGACGTGCTGATTATAGTTTTGCCATCTACAGCTGCAGAAAGTATTAAATTGTTATCCCAATGACAATCAATGGTGGTTATAGTAGAAGAATGACCTAATGCAGAAGATATAGATGACAACACCGAACTTGTTTTTAGATCTAGTATTCTAATAACTCCATCTTCATAACCTACTGCTATACGCTTGCCTAAAATATTACATTTAGTTCAGTTATGCCTTTAATTGAAAAATGAGAAATACAAAGACACGAATACCATCTGGAAATATTGAACCAGTCTCTGCCCGACAACCATATCCCTGGAAAACTTTACAATCTCCATCAGGTATTTTCCACATATATATTTCCCCATCAACAGACCCTGCTAATAAAATATTTGCAACTGTGTGCCACATCATCCACTGCGATAAAAAAAATAATACTTCAGTTTATTGAAATCCATAATCTTATAACATTTAATTATGGAGAATAAACTAACAGTGGCATCTCCCATATTGTAATCCCAAATTTTAGTTTTATCAGCTAATTTCCAAACTTGTATCATTCCACTCATATCTCCAGTGGCTAAATATGATTCATCGTGATTAAATGCTGAAAAGATAATACTATCTTTGTGACCTGTACAGTCCAAAATGATTTCTCCTGACGATGTATCCCAAATGTAAGCCTTATCTTCTTCTCCACCTGTAGTAGCTAGTTTTCCATTTTTATTCAAAGAACCACAAAAGACAGAACCTAATGTTTTCATAGAAAATCACAATTTATCATCAACACATAAATTTGATTGTAATAACAGAAATATTCTTCACCTATTTCGTGACTACTAAAAACACAAATTGCATCTCCTTCTTCTGAAGGATCCTCCTCCATCGCATCCTCTTCATCATCTATCACTTCTTCTACATCTCCTATGTATATCATATCTTCCTCATTTATTTGATTAGCCATGTCTGAAGAAAAGGGAGGAGTATCTGTATGCATGATTTACTCTAAAAACTTCATAAAGCGTGCAACATATACAGGTCACGTTTTAAGAGGATACAAATATATTTAATTACATACCACTACATACCAAAGTAAATAAAATTTTAAGAATAATCGTATTACCTTATGTAGAAATTGTGCGTCCGGTTAAAATCTGTCACTTTATCTAAGTAATAAAATCAAAATTTCAGTCTTTCATTCGAAAAGGTAAAAATTCAAACGCCCGTCAACAATCGGAGTTCGGAAGCACCAGCTGATTTGGAAATTGGATGCTACAAAAATCATAGGGATTTTTTGTTATTGGTAATATCTAAGATCTGTCTTAATAGCGACATCTTTAAAAAGAAGTTAAACTTGCATTTATCATATGAAGGAAAATAGATTTTCTCCCAAAAGATAGATTTTATCTAAATTTGCAAATTTTACTATGTAATTTAGTCATATAAGACTAATAAATTCGTATTAAATGACTACTAATCAAATTTGGAATAAAAAACGAATATTAGAATTAAACGTGTATATCACATATACTTCATTGTTAATAATAATAAGGCGATAGTATCGTATTTCTTTCACGAATTGAAATTAACTTACACTCGACCAACAAATAGCGGTATAAAATGTCTTTATCTTTTCCTATTAATACGTAATATCCATATGATATTTACAATAATATAAGTGAATTTCAGTATTTACATAATCACAAAACTTGCAATTTGTCTGACGTAACTAATAACTACTAGATAAGAATATATTTCAAATATCTATACAATTTGGAGATATGTATGTAAGCATGTACGGTTGATGTCATACGTCAATCTGCGCCTCGTGTTTCATCATCCATCTCATCCGTTTCTCCTACTCGCACCCCACGTTATATCTTCTTCTTTCTCACCAATAACGGTCGCCTATACTCCTCTCCGTCAGCATAATTCTATCTCTTTCTAGCAAGACTAGTAAGAGTATACGCCCGACGACCGGCAGTCTCGGTCAAGCATCTGCATGGTGTATACGTTGCATTCGGGTCTTCCAAATTTGTCAATGTCCGTTGTTAATTTAAACCGTGAAAGTTCCAATGAAACATTCGCAACGATCAAGTCAAGCAGTTCACAGATTTCTATATATTCAACAGTCACAAAGATTAATCACCAAATTGTCAATTTATATACAACCCTTCGAAGAAAGTATCGACCAAGTAAAATTTCGACGAAGATCCGACTAATTGATCATAAAGGTAATTAACTAAAATCATTGACGATATTTTAGATAAAGATTTAGATATTTATTATTGAAAAATGTCACGGGCGGTATTGAAAAACCGACGCGTAAAAGATGAGAAAGAAAAGAGATATACGACGATTGACCAGATAAATAGGATAATAATCCTGTAAAATCACCAAGCGAAAGTGGGAGGCAACATGTGCATTAGAATGTTGTAGTGGGAGTGAGTGTCTTGACATCGAGCTTTAAAGTACATACCAGTCATTGGGGTAAAAGCACACTGGAGCCACGTGCTGGCAATTGTCAAATCAATTATTCTTACGTTGCAATTTCGAACGATAAAGCAGAAAACGGACGACTAATGTTCTTCTTATCTCTTCGTTGTTCCACTGCGATAATGTAAATTAAATAAAATATGCGATTGTAAAGGCTTCGAACATTGAAATTGCTTTAAACGTAAATCGTACCTGAAATTGACCAATTGTCCATTCAAATAGTTAAATAGTAAATTGAGATGTATATATTGACGTAGAGAGTGAAAGATTTAAGGACTAACTGTGAAATATTTCCACAAGATTATTTTGGAATAGAATCAAAATATCTACCAAAACAGGAAGATATACAAATAAAATTCGAAGAGATATGTTTTATTTGAACACAAAGATAGGATTAAAAAACTCATACGAAAGAGAAACTACACTTAACTAGAAACTTTTGCGCGCATTTCAATTCCTAAATAAAATGGAAGCTAGGAACAATGAAAATTTTCTGTGGGTGTTCGGATATGGATCTTTGTGCTGGCATCCAGGTTTTAAATACAAAAGAAGTGCCGTGGGACACATCAAGGGATTCAATAGAAGATTTTGGCAAGGGAATACGACTCACCGTGGTACAATAGAAAAGGTAAGACCTTGGCAAATGCATTCCCATTTCTTCTTTTCTTTCTTCATGGCTAAACAAAGCGATTTCGCCAAATATCTATAGTTTCTCAGAAATGTTTGCCGTTATTTTTGTTCTGCAAAAAGTATAAACACATTTCGGCCGAGAGTTTCGCCATTTCAGTAACGTAGGAAGCTATGTTTACGGCTTATTAATACCACGTTGTGAAGCTTTTTCTACATATATGCGTAAAAATCATTCTACATGGTGAAATCATTGCAGACGTTCGCATTTAGAAATAAAATAATTATATTTAAATAATTTATGACGTTAGATCCGGTCCTAACATATGCTGATGTATGTCGCAGAGTTTCGAAATATTTTATTACGCGCTATAAGATAATATTATAATAAACACAACATTTATGAATAAATATTTACGTCGAACTAGCCACATCAGTTCAGCTTTGAATCAAGTTCTCCGACGGATCGAGTTTTTCATACGATGGTCGTATCACGTGTTCTATTTATACCTTTAATTTTCTTGTTCATGAATTCAACACGTGAATTCTTTCACAAAGATCTGGCAGACTTCCACGCCAAATGACAAAGTTGCAGCTTCGTTTGACAATAAATGTGTTTACGATAATTAATGAATAGTATAATGTAAATATATAATCCAAAATATTTGACAAAGAGTTTTTCAGAAAAATGATTTTGTCCCCTTTTTTCTTTAGTCTTGTCCTTTCGATTACCTAATCAGAATTGTAATATAAAAAATATTTAATAGGCGGTAATTCTCTTAAATATCCGGTAGAGCATAATGTTTGTAGGAACGGTGCGAGTACGCTCCAGTAAGTACTTACGGATGCTTCCATTAAGATTGATGAAAATCGGGTGCAGTTTCACCTGATGAGCTTGCCGTTCCAATTTCTCTAATTCATACAATATTATTTATATATAATATTATTTATATATTATAAATATATACAAGCGTTTTCTTCTGATATTTTCGACTTCTTACAGTCCATCGCATGTCCTTTACTATTATGGATATAGACAAGATTTATCAAACGAGAATTTCTCTTGATATCACGTTGCGGTTGCCTGTCGATTAATGTGAAACCAGTTACAACTTGTAGTAAGTGATATCTTTCGCGAGTACACGATTTCCTTCTTTGTTCGCGCGCGTTATGTGTTTGCGTCATACCATCGTAAAATAGAAAAACTTTTACTCATTACTTTCTTTATTTCGTTGTAATTGAAGTTATCAGTTGTTTGTTTAGTCATGCGTTGTCCTATTTTTGTTGCAGCCTGGACGAGTGGCGACGCTGGTCGAGGAAAAAGAGGTAAATATTACTCACTCCTAAAACATCCTTCATTATCTTATTTAACGTACATACCATACAGTACCATTTCATTTTCATTGTTTCTTATATTATGTGATTTTGTTTCACAACAAACTACATGAATTCTGTTTATTCACAGGGCGTTGTTTACGGCCGGGCTTTCCAAGTCCAAGACACTGCAGCATTTCCTTACTTGGAAAATCGCGAGTGTACTTTGGGCGGATATATGACGACGATTGCCACGTTTTATAGCCGTGAAGGAAACAGGAGCTTTCCAGTCATCATTTACATTGCCACCAATAAGAATAAACATTGGCTCGGTGAGGCGCCGCTTCAGAATATCGCTAAACAAATTTCTGAATGTTCCGGCCCGAATGGACATAACGTCGAGTATCTTTTACGGTTCGTTTCATCATAAATGACATCATTCGGTAGTAATTTTTAAATCGTCAATTTATATTCTTCTTGAAATTTCATTCCATATGTCACGTACAGATTAGCAGAGTTTATGCATCGTTATCTACCAGAAGCCCAAGACGACCATTTGTTTACATTGGAATTATTAGTACGTTCGAGGATAAAGGAAACGAATATGTGTCTGGATACGTTAATGGGCAAGCGAGACTTCAATATCGACCTGGAGGACGTCGAGATCGATGCCAAGGATGAGGATAGTGACTTAGTCACCAATAACGCAACCAATAATCTCAGGAAAAATTCCTTCCAATTCAGTCTCCATGTACCTGATAAGACATTGCGTTGCCTCAAAATGTAGACTGCATTTCCTATTTATATCAATAATTATCGAATGCTTGGACCGAGATGCAGAGAATTTATGTAATTAATGATAATAAGATAATATTCTTCGTAGATAATTTATGTAAAAACGTTCGTATCTTTTGAAAACGTGTGTCTATTGAATAATCATTGTTCTTGAATAGTTTAGACTGTGATACGAATAATTTAAGCATAATGAAAGTCACATTCTGGCAGCTTAGTATTGTAAAATATATTTGCAAGTACGAATATCACACTTTTATTTTTAAATGTGCTGGGAACTATTTAGGATTATATTATTTCGAAAGCAATTGTGCCTTAATCGTAAAAAGCGCAAACATAGGGCAAATGTCCCTTCCTACAATTTTCTTAATTATAAGTTAATGACAAATTTTGTATCCGGATGCATGAAACGATGATTTATGAAAGAGATAATGTTTAAATATATTACTGGATATTTCTTTTTCTAAGTCCTTGCATTTCTTAAACTTAATTATACCGTATATTCATATTCGGGAAAGTACTCGAAGAGTAATCACGCAGTGATACCACTTGAAAAAATAAAATTATACTTCAGTCGATAAAGTAGAAACGATATATCATTCAAAGGTATAAGAAGGAAAATCAACGAATGGTATGTCACGATCTACAATCCTGTTTATATCCTGATTATATCCTGTTGGTAACAACTACATATAAAATTTCTTCTTCATCGACTTTCGACAAAAATCATTAATTTCTACGCACAGTTATTCGAGAAATTAGAAATTTGAATTTCTTCAAATCACACGATACTATATCATAATTCCGTATACCTAATTTTTGGAACAGAAACAAACATTGATAATAAAATATTGATAAGAGTGAAATATTGATGATAAAATATCAATTTCACGGTTGTATCACATTCTTTTAAATTGTAATATTTTTCAATTAATTTTTATTGGCCTGTATCGTTCTAAAAATGACATGACATATTTAAAAGAATTGGTATAATATACATATACGATAGAAATGAAATATTTCCGATATGGAACGCTGGTTGAACTTTCAATTACCATATTATTTTACATGACTTTGCTTTTAGATAATTTTAAATAATTTCTATATAATAATCTATAATAGAGAATATTTTACGTTATATTTTAGCCCCAATTCTACATCTGATTGAACCAAAGCAATACTTGGTACACTCAACTTGTACGCAGCTTTTTCTCAAATGTTTTTTATGCCGTCTTTAAAAATATGTTTGTTCCTTCAATACACATATAATGTATAATAAGATGTCGCAACTATGATTTGTAATTGATTAAAATTACTTGCGAGGGCGCAAACTGAAGAAAACATCTGCACACATGATTTTCATAATTTTCGGTAAAAATACGAGGAAAAGGGAGCATGGAATTCCTGGTTACGCCGTGACGGCGTGGTGGGCCTCGAAGATCTTCGTTATTATTTCAGCGAAACGAAGCGTGCCCGGGTGCACGCTCGAGTTGGCTCCTGTACGAGTTGTTAACTTCTTCGTGCGGATTCTGTCCAATTTATTACACAGACAATTCGTCGTTTCTTTTTCGAAATAAGTAGCCCGAAAATCATCTGGCGATCTCGCAAATAATTAATCAAATGAAGAACACCGAACCGTGGAAACGTTATATCTCCTCAATTTAAAACTTCCTAATGCCAACATACTTGTATAAGTGCATATATATATATATATATACATTTCTATCGGTAAATCTTTACAATCGCCATCGAAAATCATCGATAATCGAAGAATGTTTCATTTCAACAAACTCGCGAATCTCAAACCATTGGCCTCCAAATACGACGAGACGCAACGTAGTAATCGACGGTCTGTGAAAAAGCAGGTCCATCGAGTTTACAATTTAACGAGAATCACTTGGAGTTCTAAGGGCACCGGTACCAACTACACCACGTACGATGATATTTTTACGCGGTTCGCAGAGTTCCTGGTTTTCTGGACAACCCGACGGTGGACGTAGGGAGAAAGACTGGAGAAGCTGCTTACGGAACGTACGTAAACGAACGTTCGTCACGCATCGTGACGATAAAGCCAGCCAGGTATCTCAGGGATAACGTTACTCCTGGCTACGTATACGCTGTCCTGTAATTCCATTAATGTACTTTCTGGACAATTTCAAAAGTCTTCTTGTCCTTTTCTACCGCACACTTCGAAATCCATGAATTTTATTACAAACTCTCAAACTCTAAATGGCCATGTAATGGTAAACGACGAATTGGAAAGATTTTCATCGGGACAAGTATTCCGTTCGCTATGTATATTCGATAGCAGCGTTCCACTATTTTATTTTAGCATCTGTACTATTCTAGTGTATCGATTTAATACGACAATATATTCTAGCGAATTACGAATTTTCGTAGGTTGCACAAAAGGATCGTCCGAGGCTGACCACAACGAAAATATATTTCCGTTGGCAAATGGTTTCCATAAGCTTGCCTTGGTGCGGAAAAGTCGAATACGGTTATATTGCTCGTCACGGTTATTAAACGCGTGTTTCTTTTCTTTTCTATCGTGCACGACAGATATTCGGAGCGTGCATCGATTTCAACCACCCACGAGCAATTTCGATACGATGCAATCCGCATAAACCTGCTACATTTCAACCTGAAACAAATAAAATACGCAAGATTAGAAAGTTGTTGGGCTATACGTAACGAAATATTCCCAATGTCATAGGACGATCATTTCCATGCAGCATTACAATCGAACAGTGATATTGTTTCCTTAGTTCTTCATGGTCGTTGGATTTCCGTAACGATAAAATAGACGCTTAACTCTCTTGGTGGCACGTTTTCCCGCGCGTTTTTCTGAAAACTAGCTGCCATTAAAAAGGAGAGAAAAAAGCGACGAGGCCGTGGGCCGGTTTAAAAGGCGTAAAGCACGACACGTTTTGTTAGCGGTATGACGATTTCCGTCACGTTATTGTGTCAAGTACTCGCGACTAAAAAGTTACCGTCGCCGCGTCATTTCTTTTTCCAAACGATGTACTACTACACTTGATTTACAATACGAATTAACGCTTTGACTGCCACGCCGAAATCACATGTTTCGCTCAGGACACCACGACGGTATTTTTATTATTCAAGGCATATAATGGCAAATAATAAATAATAATAAATTGATGATGTAAGACAACATTCTTCTCCAATGGACCGTTTATCTTATTGGTGGTCACGGGTGACCACCGTGGCGTCTTGGTAACAGTTGATAGCGACATATTATAACGAGGCTTCGTTTATTTCAACAAACCATTCGCATTCGTTATTTCGTCGTAAGCAAAACGTCCAGAATATATTGTTGAAACGTGTAGAACATATTAGTAAATACTATTTGCTCCTTCTAATAGTAAGGTGGAGAGACAAGCGTGACATTTTTATGATTTCGATGAAATATTCGGCTGAAATGGTAGAGGTAAAAAAAATTATGTTTGTAATAAACCGATGGTAGTGGTAGATTACAGCAGAGGAAAGTGTGCTGTAGATTTATCAGATCAAATGGTAGCATATTCTACACCACATAGAAGAACCCTCAACTGGTATATAAAATTGGCTTTACGGTTATTGTTAAATACATCAATTTCAAACGCGATGATACTCCATAAACAAGCAAGAAAAACAAAAATCAAGCACTAGCAATGCACCTTACACGGTGCCATTCACCAGAGCCGTCAAATATACTTATTCGACAAAGATTGCGACACGAAATGCAGAAGAACGAAGGGCAAGCGTACTTGGCACAAAAATTTTGCAGAGAGTGTTATAAAAAAAATGTTAAACAGTTAGGATCAAAAATTGCTAAGAATCGGACCAAAAAGCTGATCACCTATTGTATCCAGCTTGTATTGATGAGCCACATTTATGCTTAAAGTGTTTTAACACGGTGCACCGTTAGATGCAAGATGTGTTCTCATTTTTTTTTTATTGATGTTCCAATAAAAACGTTTAATCGTTCAACGGGGCACTTTAGAATGCCCTAACTGCCAATTTTCATTCAATTTTTACAATTGTAAGAAGTTCGAGCGTTTCGGTCACCACTGACCACCGTGGAGTCACAGGAGAAACCGCGGCCGGTCATATATGACCAACGTGGTAGTCAAAGTGTTAACGAATTTAGAAATTTTCAATTTTACCAACACAATTTTTCGAAAAACACGGCAGACATTTTAGTCAGCAGATTTCTCAAACGCAATGAACTTTTCTGTCTCAACACTTTACCGACCGATAGCCGATTAATCGGTTTTTTGTCGCCGACGCTTACCGACCGATAGCCTATTAATTGGCTTTTTGTTGCCAACAATTTTTCTCATTATTTAGACAATAATTTATTATTTGGTACTAGGGTACCTTGTTCAGTCGCGTCAGTTGCGTTGCTTTGTAAACTCCCACAGTTTTATACCGATTTGAAAAACTTACCGTTCGCGATGAACGAAAAGAATGGTATTGGAGAGTCTAAACCGAAAGAGAACGAAAGTTGGCTGGTTGCTGTGTTACGGCGCAGCGATTTAAACGTCACGGCTCTCGTTACACATCGATTATCCATAAGTAATGAAATTATGCTCCCTTATCGTTACGTAACCCACGAAACAGTGAAACTACAAATCAATTATTCATCGTATCGTGGAACAAGAGCGAGCCGTTTTTACCGACCGTGAGACCGGTGGCTGGCAATAAGGCGGCAGCCAGCTTCCTTTTGCGATCCGCTCGTTTTATCGAGTAAAATCCTTTCTCTTCTGGCACATGGAACAGACGCGTTAGCTGGCGCATCCTCTTAATCGCAATCGAATCCACGCGTTACGTTCAATCACACGTACGTATCTCGATTCTTTTCAACGACTATTGAAATCGGAATACGGCCAAGGCTGTACACAGCTGATTGAAAATGCACGATTTCTAAGACGGTGTGAAAACTTAATCAGAACGATCACCTCGACACGCAACAACGCCTCGTATCTCCATTGTTGTCCTAGGCATTTATTTTCTTCCGCTTTTGTTGATCGCTAAAGGCCTTCGTGGGTGAAAAATCGTTGCGGTACGCTCGCTTAAAATTAAACATTAAACAGGTGAAATTAAATATTTTGTCGTTATATCGGCTATTTCTTTATCATTATTGTGTTGTAATCGTAATTGTCCAATTATTGTTAATTATTATCTTATTATTATTATACTATTATCAATATTATTGTTAATAATTATCTTCATACGATATCATTTGTGACGGTTACGAATAATAAGATTGCGACGGTGTTGTCGCAGAATGGTAATATTAGAAAGAGAGAAAAATTAATAATTATAATGAAATTTCATCCGAGAACAATTTTTATTACAGGCTCGAATTGTTACGTGGCTAGCACGTCCTGATGTTTCAAGATTTAACATCGTGTCATCTGGAAGAGGGAGCGATCGTTTAATTAAACGCATCTGGCTTGTCATTGAATTACTTTATCGGTGATGTTGTTGCTGAGAAGAATTGCTATCTCGGAATAATGACATTACGTTGCCACGGCGCATCAAATTTCTCCGGCAATGCGTAATTTAGGCGTAACAACCGGGCAGATGCAGATCACAATCATATGGTACGATGAACGCCGTGATATTTCGTCCATTATTGCCTTGTCTCTTTGTTTCTTTGCAGAAAAGGCCACTTTCACCACACACGTTTCCCTGTGTTCAACGTGTCGCTTGTCTCCTCCTTTTAAATAGAACATTATTATCAAAGGGCGTGATGCGTGGCACTGTCAAAGCCAGAGCAAACATAACGGATCACTTGGGTGAAATTAAAAACCCGCTCGGCTAATTCGAATTCGGCCCGAGTTTCTAAATATTCCGGATTATTCAATCGTGAGAACTTGCGGGTTACATCGACCGCTAATTGCAAGTAAACGCGTTCGAAACGAAGGCTTAATTAAAGGGGATTCCTAATGAAGAACGTGGTAGAAAAAAAATGAGAAGCACCTTGACATGTACCAAACGGCTCCATAAAATTAGATTATATAGCTGAAACTGTCTCATTAACATCGTTAATTCCGCGCGTCGTTGATCATTTTAGCCGCGTTCTTCCGTCGCGGCGCATTAATTAAGCGTATTCACGGATTTATTAGTTTTAGTGGGTCGTGGCGTACGAACGTGCTCCAACAATGAGTGTATGTTTTCACGCGTATCTGTATCATCAACTCGCACGGACCAGCAGAAAGCGACAAATCCTTCAGACAATCCTGTTTTCTCTATTTTTCATAACTTTTCAAATATTGCTCCAGGCAAATTACAATAACCATTGTATTTTTCAGGTGAAACAAATTTCTCGCATTTCTAACCATATCTTCGCTTATTTATCTAAGATGTCGCGTACATTGGCTCGTGAAAATATCCGAACGCATACTATAAAATATTACTTGCACCCGTACGTTCTATATACGTGTTATATGTATAAAACATTTTGAAATTTCAGCGCTCTAATGAGACACGACTGTCACGAATGTAAAATTATACTCGTGTATTGTCATTATACGTTATAGAAGCTTCGTACAACATAATACATTCGTACAAAGTTCCTGTAAGTGTTTCGCTACTTTCGTCGGCTACTATATATAAAAATGAGCCTATTAACGGTCGACGTATCGTTGGAATTGTATACAAAAGCAAGCAAACGCTAAGTAAGCGAGAGAAAGCGAGCATTTCGTAGGAAACCGTGGCGTCGGTTTGGTTATCGCGCGACTGTCTCTGTGCACCTCGTCGATCATTTAACCGCGTCATTACGCGACGCAGCATCAATTAACTGCACTTGGTTGCATATACTGCAGGACGTAGCACCGCGTAGATGCGTTCGAGGAGATGAAAGAGAGAAAGGTTTCTGTGCCGGGGCAAACGAAGCCTGTGGGCAACACGATCGTGTACAGGCATTCGTTGCTGGTTGCGCTATTGAAATATCTGTGCTTAGTGCTTCGCATGATGCACCTACGCGAGCTTCAAGTTGCGAGCCTGCGATCCACGTCGCTGCTCGATCCCCGGCAAAATAAATCGTACGATTTATCTTGTTTTAGCCGGCGATGGGTTTAGGCATAACGATTCCATTGTGCATTTAATAGTCCACAATCGATGTTTGTACAGGATGGTACAATGGAACTCTGAATATCTTGTAGCGATATTTAATAGTATTTTAATAGTATTTAATAGTATTAGAAGCACGAGTCGTTCCAAAGACATATTTCCGCGTTAATAATTTCACGTATCTTTTGCATTCGTTGCAAACCAGCTTGAGAAAGATTGGCCAGCGACCGTTGCGCAAAATTTGTCCCCTATAGACGTATTTCTTGTTTCGCGTGTTTCGTTGTTATGCAAATGAACGTGTTACCATCGCGTCGAGAAGCAGATTGCACGGCCAATTTCAGCGAGGATATTTACCGGAAGACAGCAAGTCAATGACCGAGTGTAATCCTCGGAATAATCAACGTGATTTTTCCATGTCCGTTTCGGTGATTCGTCTGTTGCGCTCGGTGGCATCATCGATCCAAGTTGAACGATCCAACGACGCTGAGAACGTTAGTCGTATTCGCTTATCGGCTGATCCGAGAAATTTAATCGAGTAATTTTTCATTTATCGAATGATAATTCGAAGCACCACATTGGTGTGCAATAAATATGCCACGAAGAATGAGAGGAAAAAGTTTTGACGACAAGCAAGATGGAATATAATTGAGAGTACATCTGTATTTCACTCGTCGAGAAACTGTGTCGATATAATTGGGCAAGGTGATCAATAACGTTCGATACCGCGGGAACACCGGTCGAAAGAAACGAGAGCAAGACCCGATTTCGAATGGTTTCATCGAACGATGGAGCATGGATCGACCGATAGATGGATGATTCGCAAGCGCGGCACACTGGGTCGCGTATGTGCAGTTAATAACGAGGAAGAACGTGCCTCACGAAGTTCACATAAATTTACGGGGTAGCAACCTACTTATCACCTGCTACGTTCGTGAAACGCTATCCCTTTAATATCGTTTTACACGGTACGTAATTATCAAAGTGGATCGCGAACCGCTCGATAACGAAACAATAAATTCTAAGAGGACACGGTGCGTGATTACGCTCGATCACTATGTCGTCGTTACTGCAACCTGAACATTTTCCACCATGTCCCGTGTATTTTACCAGAAACGCAAATATCTTTCGATTCTTTTAATAAACGTGCAAACATAAAAATAAAAAAAAGGAGAAAGATACAAACGCGATATAAGAGAAATACGTTTGGCGTCAGACGAATTTCGTATTATACGCGCAACTACCGTACTGTTTTTTTTTTTTTATAACGGAATTATTCTATCGAACGATTAAACGTCGGATTATGGTTAAGCTGCGATATTACCTAACGCGTAATAGTATAAAACATCGCAACAATTGGTCAGGCATAATTTGCCAGACGCGAACAGGTTTCATCAACAACGAGCGAATGAAATCGAACGATGCAACGTTGGTCACAACAGAGTTTCCATGTACCGCGGTCTGAAAGATCAAAAGGAGGATTGTTAATAATGGCCGATCGAAGCCGATAATTCTTAAATATATCAAGCGGAGGACGTCGCGCAAAGCAATTTGCATGGTATAAAGGTATACGGCTGTGTGTATATAACCTGTCTACTGAAAGCCGACATCATGCCAGAACCTGGCAAATGAGGGAGCCTGAAAGATAGAAAGATGCGAAATGTCAGCTGTAAAGTCCCTCTGGGAGAAAGAAACTTCGCTTTCGGGAGGGGATAACCACGAGTAAAGTCATCCCGCTTGCGTCATCCACCTGCCGCACACGCTGTTCGTGTCCGGTACCGTTTTCGGTACCTGTTTCTCTTTTCCTGGGCTCGTGGCACCGGAGCTGCCGTGACCATGAACTTGTCGATCCGATTCGACGTCAAATAATCGTCACGCTTAACCCCTCGCCGTTATTGCGCCACCTTTACACTCACGATTATGCTGTTTAAAATCTCGCGAATAATTAAGTCGATCGGTCTGCGCTAGTTACGGCCACGTTCCATGGTCGGAAAATGGCAATACGCTCAAGAATGTTCGAAGTTGGTTGCCAAACGAAGGAGTAATAGAATGTGACAAGTGTCTTGAAACGTCTAAGATTTAGATGTATTTTTAATAGGCATCTTCGCCGTGTATTACACGTCGATAATACGATGATTAATGACTGACGAAGGAGAGGTAATAAGCATTTACAAGAAGGTTTCAAGCGTCCATTAGCATATTGATTGTTATTTCAGGTAAATGGCTAGAAAAATTCAGCGAACAGCCGCGAAATTCCACGCATACCTCTGTCCTTGCGTCATCAAGTTTTCTGCATCCCCGCGCGCGCTATCGCCGACTGAATCACTTGGCTCTTTGCTAGTTACTTTCAAAGCTTATTACGCGGCCCGACTCTCATGGAAACACGGCAGCGTCATGATTGAAGTTCATTACGTCTCGTTCAAGAGCCGGCTTTTGCAACAAGCATCCTTCTAATATAACCTCGTTTTCACACTCTCGATATACGATCGAACGCCGACACACGTAAATCCATCGAACAAAAGAAAATCATGTTATATAACCTTGAGGAAATGGTTTTCAGAGAACGCGCGACTTTTCGCCAGAAATTCACGACGCTGATCATAGACCCTTAATGGTAATGTTCGACCCCTAATGCTAGTTCCGTTGAACAATTTGCAGGAGGATTGGTCAAGCGGCTAGGAGAAATTTGCAATTAAAACAGCTAGGGGGACTCGTTCCCCTCGGGGAGGCCGAACACTGGCACGGATGCATTCCGATACGAAGAAGCTCGTGGTCGCGTGAAAGTTGTTCACCTCCTCTTCCTCCTTCGGTATCGGTTTCTTTTCCTTGCGGACATGCTGCACGAAGGAAGCGGCCGCTGGCTCCTCCGAGTCGCGATTTGCCAATAGCTAGCCGACTACCATCCGACGAGTCGACGAGTTCCGAGTAACCTTCGGCTAACCCATGACCACGTCATCCTTGTCCTAACCTAGTCACGTGAGCGGTACTTTAGCTGCCGGGGGGCGAAGGGAGCAGGAGGAGGAGACACGCGGAAATGCGAGATTCCCCGATGTCAATGGGGTATGTACCTATGGAAGCTGTTCTTTTATAATATTTTCGAATAGTCTTAAGGATAACCACGGCGCTGTTTGAACTAAGCTTCGCAACTTTGAGCTTTGTTATCGATGTATGGAAAATTTTGATTTATGATTGTTTTTGCGCAAAGAACCTTTGTTGTACGTTCGTTATATTGTTTCCAGTCAAAATGCCAGTGATGCTATGCAGAAAGAGAGAGAGAGAGATAGAGAGAGAGAGAGAGAGAGATACTATCGCCCGGAAGAATTGACCATAAAGTAAAGAATTCACCATAAGTGGGCGCTGCTACTGGCATTCTCAATTTCAACGCGAATGAATCGTAAAGTGGTGAAATATTCGGGATTACTTGCCTCGATTTATTAGAATCTTGACCTACGACGTGGAAGATTCGTCGAAGCTTTACACTGTTCTTCCGACGAGCTATTAAGGTCCTAGCGCGTTGCTCCTGCTTCCGGCGTTTAAATTCAGAGCGAGGATGGACCAAATGGTATAGAAAAAAAGAAAAAAATAGCCGTGGGCCAGCGCACGCATGAGCTATTATTATATTAGAAGTCGTTATCTGTCTTTGTTCCTGATCCGACTGTTTCTGCCCACTTTTTTGCATCACGATAGCCTGCTGCTAAAAATTGTGAATATATTAAGTGATCATGATATACGTATACGTTTTGTGTCGAATACGAATTCTTAAAATCGAGAAAAATTAAGAAAATTATAGACATTCTAGACATTCGATCATAGGCATTATTTATTTCAATAGATAATTACTGCGAATGTAAATTCGCATATTATTAGAACTCACGATTACGATCGTTTAGGTATGTTTTACGGACAAAAAATTGTTGAATCTAAACGAATGCCATCTGTTTATCGAAAAGTAGATTTGAATTCATCACGAAACGCCAGTGAGGACTCGTTTCAGGAGCAAAAAAGATGGCAATTTTGCCTTAATCGGTACATTCACGAAGATTAGGTATATGCTGTACGATCGTGCGCCCGCGGCCTGATGATTAGCCTAATGGGAAATCCGGGTCTGCTCTCTCTCTGTGCCTGGGCTTAGGGTCACGAAGTCAGTCAGGTGAATTCTTCTGTTTTGAGTAGACAACCTCCGGATTACTTTGTTCCTGGCAATTCTGCCGGTTCGCCGGCCTCTTACCGATCGTTTGATGTGACGTTTATGTGCCATTGTGACGGTTAGGATACATTAACCCCTTGGGATCGGAAATTAATCTTCGAAAACTACATGGATCTTGATAGCGAATAATAGAACAGTAAAATGATCGCTGTCGATAAATTCACGTACGTGTAGTACATCGAATTATTATGTAATAAATTAATCGTTTCAACTGTATAGATCATTCGAAAATTAGAATGTAGCCCGGAGATACGAAACGCAGCAATTCTTTTTCGGTCATTGTGATTTGTATCCGTCGTTTATTGCATCCGTATCTTTTTGCTCTTTGTTTTTCTGTCCTGTGTCGTGTTCCTGTCCTCTACGTATGTACAGATTTACAGCAGCGGCATTAGATTCCCTGCATCTCTCTATTTCTTTTTATTATTCCTCGTCCTTATCCTCTTGTCTACGTATATCAGTTCTTTTGTTGCTGGTCCGTCGAGAATCGTCTTGTTCCACTTGCTCCTTTCGTTTCCCTCATTTTCATTTTTCTTTTGTCTCCTCCCGCGGCTGCACTCGTGACCAGAAATACGAAACAATCGCACGCTGCAGGGAACACACACGACGCTTTGGATAACGCTTTTCACTATTCACACTTTGTACTCTTTGCATCCGACGCGCTCGAAATGGGAACCTAAGGCTGTTTTTTTGAACACGATCATTGGCAAGGCAGAGGCAAGAGTGAAAAATGAATATCCACATACACAGGGTGTTTCGTTATTATCGACGATAATCGTTACAACCTCGTCTATAATTCACCGGACGTTTTCCTACTTTGGGCAAAATCATTGTTACAATTTATAATACCTTTGACGTAATTTGTAATTTCAACGTTCCACGTCTAATCGATTCTAACTTCATAACGTCATATATGTTATTTCGTAGTAAAAAATCGTGTATATTTCCATTCGACCAAGTAACTTTTGGATAAACGATGAAATCAATCGAAAAGTATCTTATGTTATACATTCCAGCGATCATTTTGTCAAAAATAGGCAAATTTCCGGAGACTTATGGACGAGAGCGGATATTGAGAATGAGTTGAAGATTAGAAATTATCGCGAATATCATGAAGATTAAATCAAACGGGATTAATTAAGCAAGCGGTTTGCAAACCGAAAGGAAACAGAAAGGATCAATATATAAATAATACAATCTTTCGACCTCATTTACGATCCTCGATCACCCCGTGCATTCCCATCGCATTCTTTTAAAGGTGCAGCACCGTCGGCAATTCATTAATTAGCGTGTTCTTCGCAGGCAGAAAAATCCATGGGACTCGGATAAGAGCGTTGGATTTTCGATGCGTGCAAAATTGCAGAAAACGATGCCACGCAATTCTCTGCGGCATTTTTGCAACCGTGATATCATTATCGTAGTTATTAACGTCGAAGGACGTGTGTTTACGCATCGACGACCGCGGCTGAACAAGCGGCGTAAAATAGATATTCGATGGCGGTGTAACGCGATTAAGAAAACTATCGATTGTCCCTGGAATTGATCGACGGCGAGAGAAGATCGAATCTCCCGAGGAAATCCCATGAGCCGTAATCGCGTAGTTACACGTGGCGCTCATATCATTTTTTTACTCGGTGCACGGTGATTGTAACCCGCTCGACCATCGACTGGATGCGTTCTCCTTATGGTAAGAGCGATTTGCCAATGCTGCAATTGATATTTACGAGGACACGAGTACCGTAGACCAGAAATGGAATACCGTGCCGGCGAGTAATCGCAGATACAAAGAGACACGCATTCGATATTTTTATCATCTTAATTTTTCCCTTCAATTGCTACACAGTTGTCAATTAGAAAATTACAAATTCGTTAACATACGAGCAGCGAAGAAGAAGAAACAAGACGAAAAAGTTGTCGTGAACGAAGGCGGTGTAGCTTGAACATTTCCTATATCTTTAAGTAAATAATTTTCAAGCTTCCCATAAATGTACAAACAGGCACGGTCTACTCGTAGTATAAACTCGATACATGCTTTAGCTGAACGTCAAAACAGAAATCTATATTTCTATGTATAATTGCAGATGTGGTGGATAAAATGCGCTATCTCGCCACGGTATCGTTAAAAAGTTGCAAAAATTGTAATTTTAAAGATATCTATCGTAATTTGAATGGCGTAGATTTCTCTTCGAAAACGGACGATCCATCCATATCTATGCGCCTATTACGATATTCTCTTAAATCTCGAGGTGCAGAAAGCACGGGAAATGAATGGTGAATTCGTTG
This sequence comes from Bombus affinis, assembly GCF_024516045.1. NCBI lineage: Eukaryota > Metazoa > Arthropoda > Insecta > Hymenoptera > Apidae > Bombus > Bombus affinis. The sequence goes on along the minus strand of NC_066349.1, from coordinate 2,090,552 downwards.
CAAAATTGTCGAACCGTTCTCCGCGAGTTTCTGGGGGATCTGATTACATAAACAAACGGAACCTCCGGTCCATTACGTAAAAGGCTCGCCTTCGCACGCGGTGTGGGATCGACGATGGAATACGATGACGATGTCAGATGACGGCGACGCCGATGATGATGTGGCCGACGAAGGTGAGGCTTTCCGCTATAATAGGATTAATTCGTAGGAGCCGATGAATGCACGTGATGCGTCGGTGTTCTCTCTTTCTTCTCTGTTTTCAAGGTGGGCGAACGTGTGCAACGCGCCGCCGCGCGTCGTAATTCCTGCCTTCATCGCTGGCGATTCTCTATGCCTCGAACACAACCAGCCGCCACCTCTTGTCCTCCGCAATTTCACTTGTAAAAGCGGTTTGCAAGCGTTATGCCACAATGGCTGTTGCAGATTTTTCGTTAGATGTTATTGGCGGAGGAAAAGGTGAAGCCACTTCCCATAGCCTGTAATAGTCCGCTACTGACGATTCGCTTTAGGGAGGCGCGTGAATGGGATTGCTGGATCTTAAACGATGGAACGCCAAGATTAGTCTGCTGGATTTTATTTTCAATACACTGAGTCGAACTGGCAACTTTTAATTTCAAAGTATCAATTTTTCTTATTACCAACTATTCGTTTCTATTCGCTGCATCATGAATAAATTTTGAACTTTATTAATAACAATAATAATAATAATAATAATAGAAACATATGGCGATAAATTATAGCAAATTCAAGTTAATCTAATTTGTACTTGTACTTACAATTTGAGAAGGGAATACGAAAAATCATCATCGATAGATAGGAATTTCTCTTTTCATTTTCAGTTAAAGTTTTCCTAAAATATTACGAGTCCTTTTTCCGTATTGATGCAAGAACGAGATTGGAATATTTGAAGAATTCGAGGACCGCGGTAGAGTTAAGAAGCAATGGCTAGATACATATCGAGTTGTTTGTAAATTTTGTACGAAACATGCGATACGTGAACTTGGATTTTTCTAAACGATCTAATCAGTGTCTGCAATTACTACGCATTAAACGTAATAAATGCTTGATTCACGAGCTACCGAGCGACAAATTAATATATCATCGGCTGATACGATTAATCCAGTGATTCACTGTTCCTAGTAGGAAGCGAGCGTGACTGTGTTTGCTAGGCTACGTTGTGGTCTAGATCGATGGAAAAAAATTCACCAGGAGAAATTCACGTTCCGAAATAATCGGTCGGGTTGTTACGAAAAAATCATCGGCCCGTGTTATCGTGCCGCGTCTCGTCCGTTACGAGGCACCTTCACGACGAATGAGAAACCAACGCGTAATTAGAAAGTACAAGGAGCCTCCGATCGCGGAGAATGCAGCGTAACGCAATGCAAGTGGAATTCCGTTTGATTTCCGCGGCTGGCTCCCCGCGAAGCCAACGTCGATTCAACTTGTTTGCATCCTTCCCATCCTAGCTATTTATTACCTTCCTTTTTTCTTATCGAGACTCTATCGCTATGTCGATACTTTCCTTCTACGCGTCGTCTCTTCAATTTTCACTGATTTTCCTCTCGTTGATTTCCGATTCGAGGATTTTAATCTTTAGCCGACGCTCGTGAAGCATACACCTTGCTTGCTAATTAAAAATTTTCCAATTCTTCGTTCCATCGTCATTCGTATTCTCATCTTTCTTTCCGTCTGCATAAGACGAATAAATCGTTGGTCAAAAATTCCTAGAAATTTCCATAATTTTGGCTGAATGTATTTTAATAGGAAAATCGTATTCGTGAAACGATCTACGATAATTTTCTCTACGATCCTTACTATTGCATTTGTATACAGTAACAGTCTATAAGATTGATTTTTAAAAGTAATTGATAAAATGAAGCACATTGAATCGCTGTATTCTATTTGTTGAAGCAGGAACTATTGCCTCGGATTATTCGATTTTTCTAAGAATTAATGATCCACTGCGTCGTGAAACTAAAATGCTAAAGCTAAATGAATGTCGAGTTGCATCGATCGAGCAGTAACAGCATGAAATTAAAAACGTCGATGACTGCTGGCTAGCTTGTGAAAATCATTCATCGGTAAGAAGTCTGATATCACGTTCAAAGTAAGGACTATTAATACCGGCAAAGAGTGCCGCTGGAAATATTCAAGCCTTGCATTCGAAGGGGAATAGGTTCGCGGTGGTTCTAAGTACACATGGTCGTACACTCATCTACACATATATACAGGCGCATGTACAGAAAGCGGTACGCTTGTGGGTACAAAGTGTTTGCACGACGCGGAGATGAGAGAAGAGAGGAAAGGATGGAAGAAGATCCGTGCCACTCGGTCATTGGTGAACGTACCGTGCCGTACCGTGCCGTACCTTGCTGCATCGTATCCCTTTGCATCGTTTCATCGTCTACGTGCAAGATTCTTTCCTTACCTGTGCTCTGGTTCGTCTTTCTTTTCCTAATAAATTCACCGAACAATGAAATTTTCGTAGTTCTTCACATTGAAAACATCGGACTAAATGGAAAACAGCTTTTCCAAGATCGAGACGACTTTCGATCTTGCGATGAATACATTCATTTACACTTTCTTACGCGTTATCTTGTTTCGTTTTCACAGTAAATTGAATTAAAAAAGTTAAGTCGGAAGTGTGCGATAAAATCGTAGATGGTGGTCTGTTTAAAATGATTGTTTATCGATGTACGCACGTAATGAGAAAGTAGGAGGTTCCCCTCAGCTGGCAAGCAATGTGTGTGTTTACGATAACAACGCTTGTTTCCTGGTCGAGGTTCGATTTATTGAAACGTTGTCCTTATCCTGTTTGTAACTGATTTGCTACGATAGCAATGCTACTGGTTTAAGGATCATTGGTTTCACGAGTCGCTGTATTATGAAAGTTACATTTGAAACACGTTGATGGCAATATTTTGAAGCTAACGTTCTGACCAATTATTAATTTACCGTGTAATTCGAAATTACGAATCAGTCAACTTTTGTAGAAAATACAAGATTCGTATTAGAAAGTTTAAACGGATCGAATGAGCGTGCCTCGTCGACTTCGTGTTTAGAACTAAAAGCAACGGTTTTAAACGTGCAGGCATAGCGCGTTAAAATGCATCCACGGTCAGCCAAACTCGAGCCCGCATTAGAGCCTGTTCAGTACCGGTAAGGTCAAAGGATATCACCTGCATGCCCCGCGTACACGCATCCCCTCCGCGAAAAATCCTCGACCATCCGCTATACTTGACCTCCTACAGTAATCTCCATGATAGTGTCGGTGGCACGTAAAAACTGGATGCTAAAAACAATGTAAATTATACATCAAGACATTGTCATACATTACGCTCGCCCGTAAGATTTGCAATTTTCGTCAATTAATTTCACCAAGTAGAATCAACCTATCTTTGATTCGTTATAATATTTCTAATTTTCCAACATTATATTAATATAATTATAAAGATATTTCTATTATTTTCAATTGCGTAACATTATATTAATATAATAAGAATAATATTTATAATTTCTAATATTTCTAATAATATAATTTCTAATTATTCTAATAATAATTAATAATATTAATAATAAAATCTAATATTTTCAATTACGTAACATTATATTAAATATAATAAGAATAATACTTATAATATTTCTAATTTCTCCAGGATAGGAAAAATGCATTTGTCCATGGAGTCATTGAACTGAATCAATTTCTATTCTACTTAAAATACAATTGCTAAAAATACAGCAAATTTGGAACGAAAGAAATGTAAACTGATCAAAAAAAACTAGAGACGCAGGGAATAGAAACGCACCACATCGTAGCTTCAAAACGTTCTTCAAGAAATGCAAATTATCAACTATCTTCATTTCCAATTCATATTTGATTCCAAATATTTCCAATTACATAATATTATATTAATATAATAAGAATAACATTTATAATGTTTCTAATTTCTGCAGGGTAGGAAAAATGCATTTGTCGATGAAGTCATTGAATTGAATCAATTTCTATGCTACTTAAAATACAATTGGCGAAAATACAACAAATTTGATACGAAAGAAATGTAAACTGATTAAAAAAACTAGAGACGCAGGGAATAGAAACGCACCACATCGTAGCTTCAAAACGTTCTTCAAGAAATGCAAATTATCAACTATCTTCATTTCCAATTCATATTTGATTCCAAATATTTCCAATTACATAATATTATATTAATATAATAAGAATAACATTTATAATGTTTCTAATTTCTGCAGGGTAGGAAAAATGCATTTGTCGATGAAGTCATTGAATTGAATCAATTTCTATCCTACTTAAAATACAATTGGCGAAAATGCAACAAATTTGATACGAAAGAAATGTAAACTGATTAAAAAAACTAGAGACGCAGGGAATAGAAACGCACCAGATCGTAGCTTCAAAACGTTCTTCAAGAAACGCAAATTATCAACCATCTTTATTTCTACTGATTAATTTAATAAAACTTTGCATGATGTAAGAATTTCATTCGAAGTGAATAAATACTTACGCACTGTGCGCTGGCGTATGTATGTAAAAACGAAGAGGAAACAGAGAAATCGAACAAGGAAACGAATGATAAAGGAAAGCTATGAAGAGACGCGAAGCGGCAGGAAAACGCGCGACAAAATCCAATCGAAATCCTCGCGTTTAAGTACCGGTAAGGTCAAAGGATATCAACCGCGTGCGCGCACATCCTGCCGACGAAAAGAACGCGCGCGTCGGAGGTGGCGGAGAGTTGACCCTTGCCGGTAGTATCCTCTTCTCCTCTCTATCGGTTCTTTGACCAGCGTTCTCTCTCGGCGCTGTTCTAAGCGTACTTGTACGTACGCTTAGAATCTAGGTAAAACCGGCCGCGGCGCCGGTAGACCGTTAAGGTTCGATCACTTAAACGTACGACACGAAAGGGGAGGGCATGCAGCTCGCGGAGAAGGTGTAGGAGGAGGCATAGCTCTGCATACCTGCGTGCGAAGGTGTGTATAAACCGGGGGAGCTCCAAATGTCAGAAAGAATCGAGCGGAATAGAGCGGAGTGAGCGGAGAATAGGATCGTCCGAACTATCGAAGGATCGTTATGTTGCCGGAACTGGGCCCGCCACGCCGCGCCGCTGGGCAACTTTCCTGAAAAGCCGATAGATGCGTACAGCGACTCGCGAACGTATTTGAATACTCGTAGAAACCTTTTTGGAATTTCCTTAGCGCTGAGCGAGCTGATTTTTCCAAATATTGGGAAATATTTGACGTATCCCGTATGATTTGTTCTGTACATAGAGTTATATTACGCAAACTATTGCGACGTAATGACTGGATATCTTTGATTCAACGCAGAAAAATGCGATACAAAAAGAGGACGAAGCTTTGGTTTCCTCCTATGTTCCGAAATTGCAAATAGGATATTTTAATCGACGAGTTCAGTATAACAGATGTGTGTATGTGCGAAGATTTATTGATACGAAAAATTGTTAAATGGAGCGAATTATTTTAGAAGTCGATTTTCTATATAAAGACGCTCTATTTCCCTTCGCATTCGTCCAAATACGATTTTTGTCGCGTGAACGTAGTCTTGGTGGCGCAGTTCGCAAAAAAAGCGAGGAATCGCACGGAGGGAACCGAGGCGAGAGGCACGAACACAAAAGGAAAGGTGCACCGTTGCACTTGTACCTCGAACGACCACGGTTCTCCTGCCGGTGCATTCTAATCGAGTGACTATAATTAAGCTCGCGAAGCTCGTATTGGCGCCACGTGAGTATTCCTGGCGAGACGTGCCGGCGGATCAGTCTTTATTGCGCGACAAAGAAATTCGCGGGACAAGCGCCTCTCTAATTACGTATCTACCGTGTGTGATGCTCCAACGAATTGTATCAATTAACGAACAACGCGTACGTAATTATGTTTACTTTCCTAACACGATGTAAACGGTTCGCATTAGTCCAGCTGGTACTTGATTGGTAAAAAGTGCTTGAACGAACGAAAAAAAAAGATTCAGCTGGTAAATGGGGACATTAAACGATCGCTTTCACGAGGTGGCTGAAATTATTCCGGTTATTAGGGTCGAATCGATGGCCGCATCGTCGCTTTAGAAATGGGAAAGCGATAGACGATTTACGCGTATAAGCGAACTGTAATATCAACGGAGGATTAAGCTTTTATTGGACAACTCGAGCGAATTTCCGCTCTTCTGTGAAAAACTGGCCCGAAACGAACCACGAAGATCGAGCTAATAGCTTAAAAAACTTATCGTTTTAATCATGACACTGCTGATAAAGCTTTCAAATTTGTTAACTTTTTGCGCGACGTGTACAATATATTCGCAGAAACTGTTTCAAACGTTTTCCCGAGCCACTGCACCCTTCTCTGTTAATTAAAGCGAAGAAGATTTCGAAAATGCTACGAGCTTACGTTTTACAGAAAACAAGAGAAAGAGAGAGAGAGAGAGAGAATACCAAGTTGCACGTCGTTATTATAATCATCATCAACGAAAAAAAAAAAGAAAAAAAAATGAGAGGAAAAAAGATGATAGTGTCTGTAACCCGTAACCGCTCCCTAATTCCAGCGTGTACGAAACAAAATCCCGTGAGGCGCGGATGTCCGTCGACCATCGAAAAGGAGTAATCAGCCGTTTCTGAAAAGAACCGACAGAAGCATATATATAGTGGTTGGTGCACCGGTTATCGACGATAATGGACCGGATCGATTCGTACGTACGTCGCGTATAAAGGCGGCGCATAGTCGAATCGTGGGAATCGATCGGATTACATCCGCCCAATTAATTTTTTTGCCGGAACCGCCTCTCCGCGCATCCCCCTCGCGAGAGCTGTCCCTTTTCCTCACCGAATGCTCTTGTTTGACCTGGTGCACCGAGGTGCAACGTCGCGGTGCACCTGGAAAGGGAACCTGGAACCGGCCGGAAGCGGTCGCTGATGTTTTTGGCGCGTTCAGCGAGATCTACGCGCGCTTCGTCCGATTTAGCCCGATACGTATAAAGATTCAACGTCTTCTTTCTACCGTTATTACTTATAATCTAACTTTAACGGTAGTATGACACTGAACCAACATTTAACCTTGCTGCTTCTTTGGGTCATTCGGAGTTCGTTCGCGTTGTCTCTATACTTGTAAAATTTCTTCGGTTCAAGGGTTTTTCCTTCAATTTTATGTTAAAGCGCTTTCTTTTGAAAATTAACGGTTCTCTTAGCTGTTAAGACAGGACCGAGATCGAATGAAAATTGGTGCACCATAAATTAAAAAAAAAGTCACGTTAAATTTCAGCTTGTATTATATCGTGTTCAATCTCTTCTCTTTAGAGACAGAATTCGTAACTTGGAACGAAATATAAATTAGCTCGCGTCATTATACGAGGACAAGAACGTCTACGTAAACGATAATTCAAGAACAGTAAATTACAGGTTTTCGGTTGATGTTCCCCTTAAGCGCCACTAGGTATATACTGCGTCGTCAATTAGCAAACGCGTTACCGAAAAAAGAACGAATCTATTCAGCACGGAGGAAATCTTTATAGAGTATGGGTGAAAAAGCGACGAACCATGTCGCGATTGGTATATGAGCTCGATTCACGATGATACCTACCTCGAGGAAGAAGCGGATCAAGCTCCGAAAAAGAATAGTGGGGGAAGAGGAAGAAGATCCTTAACGCCGTCTCACGTGGCTGTAAACTCTGCACGCCGATACACCGAACCGGAGGGCAAGTGAAAGTCTCTGGAAAGACGACGTCGAGGAATACGCGCGTGTATACGTGGACGTATGCTTGCAAATGTATATCCTTTAGCTGCATGCAATTCCACGCGTCTCCTCGTATAAATCGTAGGTACATCTGCAGGAAAATTGTTGGATTCAGCTTATAAACTGCTCTTTTTGTTGCAAATATTTGATGAACGAAGCTGCTGTACATTAGTTCGATGCTAATCGAGCTACTTTCCATCAATTAAACTGTACAAACATTATCGAATCGCGACTAGTTATATTCCTCTTTAATACTCAAATATTTCTAGCTTTTGTGTAATATAATGGCGTAAAAGCGTTTTGAAAGCGGTATTTTAAAGAATTTTAGCTAATGTTACATAAGTATGGAGGACAAGACAGAAATCGTAGTACAACGTATGACAAGGTGTGATTTTACGTGAAGAAATAAGAGAAAGATTTGGATTAACAGTTTATCGTGCGAGGCTTCGTTTTCGAGAAAATCGAGATTGAACATTTCACAAGTATACTTGAATTTGGTTAACTCCGGATCGAACGAGAGTAAATGATCGACAGAAATTTCAACTACATGTGAAAACAAATCATAAATATGGAATAACATTTTTTCGTAAGATGCTCCGTTTTCGAGGAAAATAAACTCGGAAATGTATAATGCGTGTTTATCAGGCCAGTTCGTAATTAGACATGGACAAATTTTATTTTCTTAGAAACGAGGCCTTAAACGGGAAAATATTATTTATCATCTTTTACCTATTTTTACATGTATAATAACTCGTACTTATTCGGTACTTGACCAAGTTAAAGTATACTTAACAAATTTTCAAACTCGATTTTCTCGAGAACGAAGCCTCGGACGAACAAACGTTATACCAAACATTTTCCTTATTTTTTTCCTATAGAATCACCCTGTGCCCGGTTGTACTACGATTTCCGCCTCACCCAGTATAATAGAGTTTATTTGTTGTATTATCTCCTTTTATTTATCATCTTATTATACTTAGTATCAATTAAAATTCTTTTATCAGATTATTCGGAAAATTCATAGCGAGCATCGTGGAAGATTTAATTAGAGATAGACTTTCTGCTTTTAGACTATTTACTGCAATTAGAGCATCTACAACTTCACGAGCCGATTAACATTCAATTGGCAAGAAAACAAACGACTTACTAGCATAAGTTCGTTTATCGCTAGAAGATGGCCTAAACGATAGCAAATCCTAAGGTAAATTTAGAAAACAATGTTTGTGACATTATCATATTTCTGTATTTTCCAGTTTATACAGTGGGTCAATGCGAACTTGCGAACAGCTCGTACGCGTATTTCGATGTCAATTAATTAGCTTCAAATGAATCGTTGGAATTAGTACAATTCGTAATTCAGTTCTATCTTTATCGAATAGGATGTTTACGAAGAGCAAAGTTCTTTTTGATCGAGAAGATTCGACGAATGAGAACAATTTCTCAGTTCGTCGGTTCCGATCATCGTCAAGAAGACGAGCAGAGGCGCCAAATTTCCTGGGGTGAAACTCGACGTCGAAACGTCGCGTCGACGAGGAAATTTCGGGATCGTTGGAGCGCAATGGAATCGCGGCCGGCTACGTTCAATCCTATCTCTGATCGATTGCGACAGATTTCGTCGGGCCGCCGATTCTCTTCCGACCATTCAACGCTTTCGCCCCGTTGGCTTTCCTAGATTCAACCAGATATTCCATCGCGTATAGAATGGTGAAAACTTCTTCGAACTTGTTCCGCGCGCTGTTTCGTAGCTCGAGCTTGTCTATCGCGTTCCAAATCGAGAATCGATCGGTGATCGGTTACAAATCTCGAACGATATTTTCTGTCAACGTTGCGCCGATCGAATCGTATAAGTTAAGACGATGACAGGCAAGTGAATCGATAGCCCGTTCTTTTTACAACCTCGATTCTAAACAAGAAATCGGCGAACCTCGATCCAACGATCGATCACCTGGACGTAACCTTCGAACGAGATCCCACGAAGCATCGACGAAGTACACCAGCGATCGCAAATGTCTGAAACTTCGCTCTTCGCTTCGTAGTTTTTGACCTTCGCGTATACACGGCGGCTGAGTAAAGTATTCGACAGTTTCCCATACAACATTTGTTCGTACACGGTCGAGCGGTGACATGTACGAGCGGGCATGACGTATTACGTCTGAAACGATAAGGAGAAAATTATATAAGAATATTTCTTTTTAAACAGCGAGTAACATGGAACTGAGAAAACGAACAGAAATGCGCTTGCCGTATTTTTCCCATGCGATCTTCGTATAATCATTTTCCTATAATAACCGATAATGTTGGTGTGTAGTGTATGCGCATACGCATACGCAAATATTTCTCGATTCCTAATAACATCAATTGCGCGAAAGCATGACCGGAAAACGCGTCGATAAAAAGAAGTAGCGGTGAAAAATGCACGGGCAAAAATGTTAATTAACTATAGGGGAAAGGTGGAAAAGAATAAGATGGGCTGACGGTGTTGCTAGTGGGGAGAGGAGGTAGGCATAGACACGAAGAATGCCACAGCAGTCGTAATGGGTTTGCAGCGGCAAAGCTGCAGGTAATAACCGGCGCGTATATAACGACACGATGAGTCGTGGGTAGCTTGGCCACGATGTTACTTCGACGACTTTCACGAGGTTCCCGGGCTTCTGCTTATATCGTATACCGCGTATAATATCTTCTGAGACCGTGTTCCGTGGAATCACGGTCCCTGTTCTCGTCGATGTCTTCTATAAAATTAATGGCGAGGGCGTTCGAATATCCGATAGATTCGAGTACTAGAAATTCGAGTTCACCGAGATTTTCTAAGATCACGACCGTGTATTAGGGACTTTGGAACATTCGCTTGATATATTTTTTCCTTTTCAAATCGCCGCGAGATGCTCGTTATCTGTCCCTCCCTCTGCTGCCTCGTTAAAATCAATATTTATTATAAGAGATAATAATAGCGAGAAGGTAAAATCTAATAACGTGATCATAAATATTGATCATCGTTTTATGAATATGCAGGTATTTGTATTCCCATGCATCGGTACCGGAACGGATCAACAACAAAACAGCAATTAGTATTCGGTGATAACATCGGATTGGATTATTTATGCACTGTGTGTGAATCTGTATTATTATTGTAGACATTTGAGCGAAGAGAAAACAAGCAGAGGAATTTATTATAATTCTTAGGTTCGTTAAAATCGTTTGAAAATTTCGCCGCAAATCACTTTGCCAACCGACCTTCATCCGCCGATTGGAATTATCCAGCGGCCAAAAGTCGTAATATTCGCGCATAAAGTCAGCTTTCATCCCGCGGGGTATAAAGACTAGAACCATCAAAACTGTATAAAGTATCCGTGACACTAATTTCACCAAGGTATCGTTCCGTGCAAGTCGATGCTTGTACGACGACAAATAAGAAACTAACCGCAAAGATAACGCATTGAAAAGTAGGCGCGGTAGAGATAAAAATAAATAATAAGGAAATAGGGGAAAAAGGGGCGATTCTAAAGTGTTGAAACACGCTAATCCTCGGCCGATTTCTAGAATTCAAATCATGCGTCCGTACGCTTATCACTTTCCCATAGAAACGGCCACAAGGTTGACGGTTGCTGTCGAATCCATTTATTCCAGCAGCAGAACGATCGTCGTGATTCCCTGAATTCTAATGGAAACCGTATATATGTATAGAGACGATGCTCGATCGGGGTTACATAAAATCGTTGTCCCCTTATCAGAGTAATCTGATGTCATTCCGAGAAGATGCGACTTCCTCCATCGAGCCGGACCTTTCTTTCTCGTTTTCTCTCCTTCTCGCTCCCCCTTTCTCCTCGCTGTTTCTTCGCGATCTTCCCACAAGCGGGGCCACGTTCGCGGCTACTTTGTCGCGATGTATCCGTGTCTTGCCTTCTTAAGCGGGGCCCTCCGCGGAAATAGCGAGCTCGCGATCGTCCTTTAAGGATTCAACGTGCATTGCGTAACTCTTGGAACGTGGTTCAGTTCTTCTTGTTATTTTTCCGTACGTATATGTTCATATAGTATATTAATGTCTAATTTCTTGCAGACATCGCATCAATGTCTCGCGATTTATTCAACTGCGCGTTTCATTTGTTGGCTTTTGAATATTCAAGCGTACTGTTTCGTATTTGATGATAATATGTTACTATCGTATTGTATCGTATTGTGCATTATTTAAGAATATCATGTTTAAGCTTTCGGGTAATGTCGCATTTTATTTTAAAAAGTATAGATAATAAATCGTGAAGTGTAAGAGGGTGAAATGCAGGACACAGATTTATTCGTTTTAATGAATCATTATTAATCGTTCGCTGTCACTCACGTGGCATCATCGTATTGACAATTCGTTTTCCCTATGTACACGTTGGCGATAATCATAACACAGTGATTAATAATTAATAATACGAATAAAAATAGTAATAATAATCGCAAAATCGTGACCGTGATCAATTGTACAATTTTCTGCTACAAATATACATAATAGATCTCCGCAAATAAATCTCCGTGTATATACATCTCTGTGTATAGATAACGTAACTTCTTTTTATACAGTTGACAGAGAATTACGTACGAGTTAGGAATCTCTTTACATCGTATACCCTATATGTATACGCGTTGCTTTTCTTCTCGTAAACACACGAATACATCCAATCGAACGAGGAACAAGAAAAACAAAAATACTTCGTTTTGCTTTTATCTTAAGCGAACAAGTGGAGAGAGGAAAAACTAAGAACTCGCAATGCCCGAAAACTGAGGTATCTATGATACGAAGAAAGGATAAAATCGGGCCACTTTGATAGGATTTTAACGAGAGGATAGAAAAGTGTGGATAAGGGGAGAAGGAAGAAGGAAGGCGGTAATTCGACACGAAGCCGCGGAGAAAAATCGTCGAAAAATCAAAAATCCAGTCGAAAGAAGTATAAGTACAAAAAATGACAACAGCTTTATTACACATTGTATTCCATATAATATAATCGTTTATACGTACGTGCTTCTCGTTTAATTATGGGTCGACGAATGCCGGTCAGCGTCGTCGCCGGTCGACCGGTGAACGAACGATCGATTAATCGCCGCTTAATCGATCCGAATCCACGTCGTCGACGCTGTGTGCCGGCGCGCACACTTTGTTTTTCTTTATTTATTTGTTTTTTTTTTCTTATCTTCCGCGTTCTCTATTCTTTCCTTCTTTTTATACAATTTTTAATATGCGCTCCGTCCACTATTTTGTTCTCCATTATCTTTTTTTTCTGTAAATTTTCTTATATACGTATATGTATATATATATATATTTTTTTTTTAAATACTATACTCCTTGCTCACGAGCGAGATCCCCCCCCCCCCAAAAAAAAAGAAAAAGAAATACGTGACCTGACTTAGTGTTGTGGTAAGTTGTTTCGTTTATTTAATTATCATTATTATTTATTAACAGGAACATTATCGAATCTTTGTTCGTTACATCGTCATCGTACGTTTCTACATTATTATCGTGATCATCACTATCAGCATTATTATCACCACCGGCGTTAATTGATCGTATCGGACAAGTAGCGTCGTAGCGTGTCAATCATCGTTATTATCATTATATCAGCAGCATCCTTCATCATCATATTCATTATCGTTTGTTCAGCAGCTTCATCATCCATATAAATAAATAATTATCATCAACCGTGCGATAACAACACATAATCGTCATTTGTTCGCGTTTGCGCGGTCGAAGTGGGCGAGAAATTGTTCAAAGCAAGTATAAAAAAGCTAATTTTTTATCTATTCAACGAAGGTGTGAAAAAGATTTTAATCGAACGATTACGGATTTTATAAACCTCAACTGAAAAATAATTCGAATCCTATCTGAAAAGAGTCGATTTATTGAATTTCTTTGAACCGCTATCGATTGCTCGCTGACTTCGATCTCGAAAACATAAGCCGTCTCGTCGTCCGCACTCCGTTGACGACGACGCCGGTTTTTCATTTACATATATATACTTTTATATATATATATACTTTCTATATATTTCTTCTTCTATCTATATATTTATATATTCATTTATTTATCCATTTTATTTATTTGTATTTATACATATCGCGAGTAATATTTCACCGTTGTGTGATGTGCCACATCATCGGAGGCGCACGCAGATACGAAAAGGTTTCAAAAGTTGGGCGAAGGAAAGCCGATGGTCGAATGTCCCTAGAAAGTTACCAGATTCCTTGAAACATCGTCTAAAGTTCAATTTAACGATTCTAATCATTTCAATCACTTTATTCAATTTATAAAAATGAACTTTTCAAACATTCTCCGATAGCGAATTTTCTCCATAAGCTTTCCTCTTCCCTTCTTTATTCTTTTTTTTTTGTTGTAAAGTTTCCTCTTTTTAATACAAAAAACACGGTTCGAAAGTTCGCTATTCGATCATATGGCTGGTTTCGTGCGTGAATTTTGATTTTAGTCACATTCCACGATCGGGGACGGTGCTCGTCGTTCGGACGAGGCAAGTGGAGGGCTCCGTTCATGGAATTTTCACGACTTCCGGATCGGGTAACGCGTGTTTTTGCCCCAAAGAGACGAAATTCGAATTCCTTCGATTTTTCGTCTCTTTGACGTTTCTGTTACCGATGCAATGGTACGAACGGATGGTTCAATGTTGAAACGGCTAATTCATAAATTTCAGCGCTCGATCATCCGGCAAGCCAGGCTTGCCGCGAGAAACAGGATATCCCAGATTGCCGGACGATGAGTTTGTTAGAACGTTTACTGTACATTGCTATTTTACGCAATTACCAAGGACTCTGCGATCCCGAAGCTGTACCCTCGAAAGCCTCGTTTCAAGATCCACGTGGCACCGTCCCAGAAGAGATACGATCATTTCTAACGAAATTAGTAAATGACAAAAGAAATAGAGGAACCGATATCGATCGATTGTCGACCAAAAAAAAAAAGCGTTATCCGAAAGTCTAAAAAAAAGAGAGGAAAGAAATCGGAGAAAAAAAATAAAAAAATCTCACGAAGGGGCAACATCGTTTGAATTCTGATTCGTCGTAAACTTTCTCGCTCGTAACTATATACGCACGGTACATACAAACGCTCTCCTCTCTCTGGTCGTTACTCTGCTTCGTACTCTCTCACAGACTTGCTCGCAAGCGAACAGATGGACACACATACATATACATGTATATTTACATATATATACATACTACATATACGAAAGAAGACAGGCACACACGCGCGCGCACACACGTACCAAAACAGACATACTCTCGATGCATGCACGCTATGTCGCTATCGGTCGCGCACACATATACGAAATGCACACGTAGAATCGCATACATACACAATACACGCGCAATTGTGTACACGCAAAAGTAAGTATCCTCGCGAACGCGTCTCTCGTTAGCCACGAAGGAAAGAGAGAGGGAAAAGTCTTCAGTCACGCGATTCGAAAAAGAACAGAGAAAAGAGAGATTGTGTGTGTGAGAGAGTGAGAGAGAGTGTGTGTGTGTGTGTGTGAGAGAGAGAGGGAGAAAAATAGAAGAAGTAATGGAGAACTATCGGAACAATGATAATGTGATACGATAGAATAATATTAATAATAATAATTAGAATAATAATATTAATAATAATAATAATAATAATAATAGCAAATAGTAATAATAGTAAATAACAATAATAATAAATTAGTTCTGTACAAAGTTTTCGCTTCAAACATGATATATATATAATATTAATACCTAAGGACGAGTCGGACGACGATATTCGCCATCGTCCGCCTCCACAGCATTTCATGTGTATATATATATATATATTTTTTTTTTCATATATATATTTCATTTCGTCCCCCTGTTGTCGAACTCTTCTCGCTGAAGTCTCCTACTCTTTGTCTTCATCGTCTTCTTCTTCGTCATCTTCCGTTTCTTTTTGTTAAAGGACAGTCTCCTCGTCATCATCAACGTCGACGAGGATCGTCCCGCGTGATCATCTGGCGGAACGTCTGCGCGCGAGTCAACTTCTTTCTTTTCTGCCATCGAGAACAATAACGGCAACAGCAGTAACAGCAACAATAGCATAGTGGCTATCGCTACGGCTACCGCGAGTCACCGTCGCCGTCATCGTCATCGCCATCGTCATCGTTGTCGTCATAGTCATCATCATCATTATCATCATCATCATTATTATTATGATCATCATCATCATCGTCGTCGTCGTGGCAAAGTCCGGTGGAACGTTCTCACGCGCGACGTCCTGCGCAACGGGAGGGAGAGAAACAAAGGAATCACGAAGAAACGCGCGCTCGTTCACCCGCTGGCCCATAACGGAGAACCAAGCACGGTGTACCACACGCTGATGACTGTGTAACATTCGTGGTGGTTCTCGTGCGTACGTGTACGTGCACAAAGGGATATCGCACGCGTGGTTCCTCTGTCGCGACGGTCGGTGGTTGCGCGCGTACAACAGAGTGCAACGCCAAACGAACGTGAAAAACACAGAGAGAAAACAAGAGTTCTTACAAGAGTTCTTGATTTGTCGCGTGTGAGTCGCACGCGGGGGCATGCACAGCTTATTACCGGTCATTACGGAAGAAGGGAAAAAGTTCGTTTACGAATTATACAAGAGTCCATCTCGTCATCTCGTTCGACCGTGGCTCTGTTTCTCTATACTACTAGAATAACAGTTAAACACTCGTTTAAGAAGAAGAATAACTACACTTCCGTCGCGAGTGTCGCCGCCAGCGACGTGTCGTGTCTATAGTGATCGTCTATAACGTACACTCCACAACCGGTCTCGGCACCGCCACCGCCGCCACTACCCGGTGGACCACTGCCCCCTTCCGTGATGGTCGTCGGCCTCTTGAGCAATGCCGCCTCCGCCGCGCAACAGCTGTCCGTCGTCGCGTTACCGGCGAACACCGACGACCTCTTGGCACTCTCGATCACGCCGACACCGACGCCTATACCGAGACCAAGACCCAGACAGTCCTTCTCCTTTTGGAAGAGGTGGGACGCCCTGTGAGCGGCCGCCTCCGTGTTCAGTTGCTTCGTTGTCCGCGTTCGACCGTCTTGCAGCACCGGTTCTGGCTTGTAACCCGAGCAAGAGCTATCCAGCGTGACGTCCGTTTGAAACGACGAGTCGAGGTCGTCTTGTCTGGCAGACGCGACGTTGTTCACGCTCTTGTTCGCCGTCCATGTGTTCTTGATCATGTGAGCATCCCCGGTACCCAGGGTACACACGCTGCCACCGCCTCCGCCGCTGATCATCCCGCTGCCACCGCCTCCTAGCAGTCCAACGTTACCGATACCAACCCCGGTGCTCCCGGTAGAACCAACTCCGGCTCCACCACCGACTCCGCCCATTACACCGCCGCTTCTTTTGCTCATGCTACTGTGAACAGCGTTTCGTTCGTTCTGTAACCTGGCCTCTTCGTCAGCTTTTGCCTGTTCCCGCTTCTGTCGCCTCTTCATACACATGACCGCGACCGCAGCTACTAGAACGAATGCTGGAACTGCCGTTGATAGGGTTGCTATCACCACTACGTGTTCCGTGGTCAAGCCAGCGTCTCGTGGCTCCGCGGACGCGGACGCGACTTGTCTGGACAGATTTCCCGACCAGTAACTAGCTCCGGATGGTGGTACAGCAGGAACAGCAGCTGCGGTGTTCGAAGGAGCCGGCAAATTGGCCGTTCCACTGCCTACTTCTTCCGAGCAAGTGTCTCCGTGCCAACCCTCCGGGCATTGGCAGAGGAACCCGTTCACTCGGTTCAGACACGTGCCACCGTTTCTACAGGGCGCGCTTCGACACTCGTCCACGTCGACGCTACAGTCTTTCCCAGTGAAGCCAGGTTTACACGCGCACCGATAATCGTTCGTTCCCGATATGCACCGGCCACCATTCGCGCACGGTTTCGTCAGACAATAATCCACCTTATCTTGACATAATCGACCAACGTATCCAGGCACGCACTGGCAACGGAACTGATTGACTAGATCCACGCAGGTTCCTCCGTTCAGACAGGGATCGCCTTGGCAGTCGTCGATGTTGGTTTCGCAGCGTTCGCCGGTGAAACCGGCCGGACAAGAGCACCGGAAGCTGTTACCCAGGTCTGTACAGGTGCCACCGTTCGAACACGGATTCGGGGAACACTGGTCGAGCTGGGATTCGCAGTCGTTGCCAGCGTAACCGGGCGGACAACGGCACACGTATCCATGAAGAGAATCGTCCTCGCAGGTGGCTCCGTGATGGCAGGGAGAATCTCGACAGGATCTCGAGCTGATCTCGCAGTGTCGGCCGCGCCAACCGGGTGGACAGGTGCAACGATAATGTTGCCTGGTGGACGGCGACGAAGACGACGACGAGGACGAGGAGGACGAGTCTACGGAGCTTTTGATCAGGCTAGAATTGCCGTAGGGCGGGTCCATGGTGCATGATCCACCGTTGAGACAGGGGTTCGAGTCACAGTCCAAAAGAGGCTTCTCGCAGTTAGTGCCGTTGAAGCCTGGCGCGCACGAGCAGGTGTACAAACCCTGGCCGTTAAAGGTGTTAAAGCAGGTGCCGCCGTTCAAGCAGGGCTTGTGATTCGTGCAGTAGTTGAGGTCCTGGTTGCAGAACAGACCGCCCCAGCCTTCGTCGCAGAGGCACTCCCAGGGTTTCTGGCAGCTACCGTGAAGGCAGCCTGGATATCTCACGCATTGGTCGCAGTATGCTCCCTTCCAACCGTTGTGGCATCTGTAACCGAGACAAGAGAGGATGTTGCTCGTTAGCTCTGTTGATCGGTTTGCCGCTTTTCTTCAATGTTCGACGAACACGGGGAGAAAGTAACCGCGGCTATGCGCGACGGCTAACGGAAGCTTTCCTTTTAACTCAACTATGAATGTAAACGGAGAAACTTTTTAAAGAATGAAGCAACGTGAGAATTAAATTAATTAGAACATCATTTTTTGCAAATGTTGCAAGAAGAATTTTTAATGAAACACGAACATCTTTATCTTTCGTATCTTTTTCGGGCTACCGTTGATATAATTTCCCCCGACAGGCGACGATTAGAATCCTCTGAGATTCTTGGTGGAAGACGAATGTCAAAGACCTCGTTAAACTCGTATGAAAAATGATGAAACGCGATAGAGGACGCGCAATAAAGAGGTAGAAGATGGGACGAGGAGGAATCCCCGTTTCCAGGTAACCGAGCTTTATACCGGGTGATTCTATACGAACGCACGAGTTACTTTATGCAAGCAGTGGAGGTGTAACGAGTAGGAGACTCTAATTACTTGGATCGTTAAATACTAATCGATCCTCGCGGAGACGTAATTTTAGGGAATGTGATAAAAATAAGATGCTACGAAATCATCCTCTATTTCTCACGTCCGATAAAATTAATCGAACTTCCCACGATGTATATATGTATTATACGATGTATATCATCGTTGCGGTAGCTTTCCGAATTTCGTTCCAGGAGTCGAACTAAAAGAAAAAGCTGCCCATAGATATCGTGACCAAAGATTTACACGATCGTTGGTTTTTGGGTAAGAAGTTCCAGGAAAGAGAGCAAGGAGAAAACGCGATGAAGAAAAGGGACAAAGGGAGGAAAAGAAACGGGCGGAACGGTTAAACAGAAAAAGAAAGGCAGTTCGCCGTGACAGAGGATACGCGAAGGTGGGTAAAGGCCGCGGAGATGAAGAAGAAGAAGGCGACGAGGAGGAAGGTAGTATAGAGAGGAGCTGGACACAGGAGGGAGGGAAACGAGGAGGATATGGTGGTCGGCCATTACGTCCAAGGGGGTTATACCGAGGTAGAAAGGACAAAGACGTTTGGTGAAAAGATAGAACAAGAGCAAGCATTAAAAAGAGACAGGAAGAAATGAAGAGAGACGTGCGTACATATATATATATACACGATATTACGTATAAATACACCTTTCTCGCGCATTTATATGTACACTAATACAAACATTCACTAACTACTAACGCAAATTCACATTGAGGAAAGAAACAGAGGAAGAAAGAAGGAAAGAAAGAAAGAAAGAAAGAAAGGAAGGAAGAAAGAAAGATGAAAAGAGAAGAGGAGAAATAGAATGAGCAGGAGGAAAGGGAGAGATAGAGAGAGAGAGAGATAGAGAGAGACGAAGAGGTTAAGGAAGGAGAAGGAAAAGGAGAGAACCGTCGGGAGAAGGGAGGAAGAACCTTAGCCAAGAGAGACAGGAGAGGAGGTAGAATTCGAAGGAGAGTGGGGAGACGAGTCGTCGAGTTGTGTTCCCACGGTTCGAGTCTCGGCACAGCCGTTCAGTATGCGGGTCAAGGAAAGGTTACGCTCCTCTGTGTGTGCGCGCGCCTTGCTCTGCCCACTAATACCCATCCGCCTCTCTCTCTCTCTTTCTACATTTATATATATATATATATAATATATATATTTTTTACATGTATACATGCATATTATATATATATATATATATATGTGTGTGTATATATATATATGTATATATATACACACATCGAGAAGTAGAGAGAAACAGAGACAAGAGAGATAGCCCCAAAGCCGTCGACGTCGCATGACTATACCATTAAATCCCATGTATACACTGAGCAACGTAATCGAGAGAGAAAGAAGGAAAGACGAGCAGCAGCTCCGCGAACAGAGTATAGAAGGTAGAACGGAATGAGTCGAACTGTGCCACCATATGTACATATATGTATATGTACATATATACGTATATATATATACACACACACAAACACGCGCACACAAAAGTACATAACATATATATATATGTATATATAAATTCATGGAAGTTTATATATTGGCGCGTGAGCTTAGCCAATGAGATTCTTCTGAGCTGTCCTCTCTAGCGAACGAATCTTCTTCCTAGGGCGCGAAACGGATTTCTAATGACCGCGAAGAAACGCAGCTTGCTTTCAGCGGTATCCATACGGAGAAACGATCATATTCTTGATCTTAGTGCTATAGTATTCGAAATTAGAACAATGTACGAAATGAATAAAGTTAGAAAGTCGGTAGAATACCTTCGGGTACTGATACTCGAGGAGTTTAGGTAATCGAGTAATTGCTGGAACGGTGAAGTGAAAGAGGAGAAGTGTGGAGTTTGGGAATCGCGCGAATACCGGTACTTAGGCATATTAGCGTGCGGGAATACCGGTATTCGAAAATACCAATGTTCAAGACTATCGATAAGAGTAATTTAAAATAGTGGTATATTCGAGTACCGATATTTAGAAGTATCTCGGTACCCGGTGAAAAAAGAATCGGAGAAATTGCGAATATTACGTAGGTACAAGATTAGGTAGATACGTTTAAAAGAAATAAGGATGGGAAAATCGTGAAATGATGCACGATATGCATCCTCATCGGTATTCAGTTACAATAACACGTACGGCTCCGGCCATGGACTCCGAAATTTCAATGGGACACCGTAGGGCCGCGATTCTTTCACGTATCACGAATGGGGCCAACATCCCACGAGGCTTAAGATGGCAACTGCTTTTAGCGATCGTATCGACTATTTCCACGCATACGGTTACGCAACCAGAAAACAGATTACCCTTTGTCCACGTAATACGTTGCTATTTATTCGAAACCTTTCCTCGAAACGTTTGTCAACGTTTGATCGTTGCTATTTTTGCACCATCCATCACTACCTTGGCGCCACAAATATCTTGCGTACTTTATGATCGGTCTGCGGATCTTTTTATGCGTCTACGAGTCATCTAAATTTCCAGAAATAAATATATAATATATTATGGAGTTAAGATATTAATTCTAGTATTTAGAAGATGAAACTAATGTTCATTTAGATTTCATTTTTCTAATATTCACTTCGCATTCACACGAAATCTAAATTTATGCAAATATCTGTAGCCTGCTTATAACATTGCTTTTATATTCTTATCCTTGAGTCCATTTACGATATGTTGCTCTATGAGAATCGATTCTCGTCTCTTATAATTAGGAGAAAATTAACGCAGTTGGATCATCTTTAAAGTATCGATAACCAATAAAACTACACTGGAATTCAAAAATTTACAGTCGTCGAGAACCTCTATGCTCGTTTCGCAACAGGTTTTCCTTGGACATGAAAACCGATGCTCCGCGTCTGAGAGCGAAGTTACAGCAAAACCCTCGGTGTCTCAAAGTATTTTGCACGATATTCAACGAACAATTTATTACAGACGACTCGGTACGTTGTTTATTTACGCGTCTACGCTACGCCCATAAATTCCGGATCGTCTGGGACCTTTAAAAGCCGCGTCTCAGCGAACAGTCTGGACGAGCGCCCCGTCTATTTTCGAAAATATTATTTTTCCACGGCTTTATGAGAATTACCCTTGGGAAAGAAAGTGGACGAGAATGGCGCAGGAGAGACATGGATGGAGCTCTCAGGGAACTCGACGGGGACCGACGACTGCGGCTAACGGGACAATTAACCCCAGTCTCGTACAGTAATTAGATGATCGAGTTAACTCTAAACCTTGGGTTAACGTCGCACCGAGATTCGAGTCCCATGCGAAGACAGATCGGAATTATCGCGGAATCTTCCTCTGCTCTAACCGCGTTCGTTCTAAATTCGAGTATCGTGATTTTCGACAGCTAAATTGATGTGTTCCTATGATCGCGAGCCAACGATGCTTCGTGATAACTTCTAATAATAATCTACGATGATCCACAACGATAAGAAAAATTGGATAAATAACATACGGAAGCTAAATCGAGTTATCCCATTGACATTGATATTAGAATTTTCAACGGGCATAAAACTTTCTCCAAGCGAATTAAAATGGAAGATATGCGAAGAAATACATAATTTGCGTTGATTCTTGAAAAATGGAACCCTATTCGCGTATTTTTCAATAGCGAAAACAGCGATCGAATTTCACATTCTACGCGTCTCTAGAATCGTCTAAGACTTAAAACTCGAGGGTGAGAAGAAGGTATTCTTCTCTTGCAGCCGAGAAAAAATTCGCGCGCCAACAAGAACAATAAAGAATTCTTCGAGGCAGCGGCATATTTATAGAGCAGGATTCTCGACAAATGCAGAAATTCCCGAATCGATCTCTGCCCTTAGTCAGCGTGCTCTTTTTTCCACTCGTCGAGTCGAATTAGAAGGTTCAACGACACAATCGTGCGACTTTCGAAATAGACGAAAGCAAAGGGTGGCGTAAACGCGAGAAAAGAAGACGAGAATCAAATAAAAGGACGCGAGAGGGGAAAATTCGTGTTGGTTGCAAGATCGGTTCTCTCGTTACGGCGGAAACAAGCCGGCTGCTTCGAATTCCTGTTCGTTCTCTTCGACCCCCGACGATCATCGTGCACGACGCGCCTCTGACTGTGAAATTACTGGTGAAACAGGAACGAGGGGAATCGCAACACCCGGAAACGAGTTCCGCCGATGATATTCTAATCGCGCACCGATCCTCGAGTCGAGGGAAAATCGAATGGCGCGACCCAATCGCGGAAACTGGTAGCTATGCTAATGGAAATACTTGATTGGATAAGGCGAACAGTTTTCTCAAATTATTTACAACGAATCGAGAATTCCGATATTTTGTAGGTAAATACTATCGCTATATAGAGTATAGTTGCTTAGATGATTCGATATGCAATCCACTTCGGTATACATTATTCGATATTTTCAATAATCTCGGAACGATATTAGATTGCGAAGGTTTTCATAATTCGATAAATACAGGTGATCGTTAATAACTATTACTGTTTGCCAAGCAATACCCTAATCTTTAATAAATAATCGATAGATATAACGAAATACAATTGGCAAATGGAAATTCAGGAAACGAAAGGGTTATAGCAATAGATAATCGTACACGGTGTCGTAACGACTTCCGAATAAATAGATAATCTAGAAATTCTAAATGATAAATAATTAATAGATTGAAATTCGGGGAGAAGATTCGACTATAAATAAACGATTGTAGGTAGAATTTCGATGATTCATTAGAGAAAGGATTCGAAAACGGAACTGAAAATATTCTCACGGTGAGGCAATTAACACGGCTGGATCATCGATCGCGTTAGACTCATTAACGATCGACTTTCGCGGGAAGCTCGTTTATCGAGGCGTCGCGTCGCGTCGTTATTAATGCGGCACGAGTATGATACAACGCGTACAGGTATCGAGTCAGGAATGTAATATCAGTAAGGAAAAAGAAAAAGAAAAGGCGCACGAAGAAGAAGAAGAAGAAGAAGACCGACGACGACGATGAAGAAGAAGAAGAAGAAGAAGAAGAAGAAGAAGAAGACTAAGTTGGCTACATGTACACATTATCATGAAGGGAAAAGACAGAGAAAGAAAAATGGTAGATTGTATGCGTATACTCACATGCACTCGTCGGGTCGACTGCAGTGTCCGTGCTGCTCGTCGCATCCGGGCAGGCAGCGGGCTGAAACGAGTAAGAAAAAATCCAAAAGGTTAAGGCAACTCTCCGCAAGAGGTCGATCGCGTCCCTCACGACTGCACGAGCGGTACCATACGATGCATCCCGATGCATTCCTCTGCTATAGGTAGTCGGGTACCAGGAGAACTCGATAATTCAACGTGCTACTCTCCTCTCTCTCTCCTTCTCTGTACAAGGACCCACTGTGTGTCGCCGTTAATCGAATCGTTAAATTGTTCAGAAACTCGAATGGAAAATCGATCCGCTGCTTTTGGGACAGGACAATGCAGGTCAGAGAGGGTGCTTTATTCGGAGAGTAAATTATGCAAAGCAGTTTTCCGTGCAAAATTGATAAAACAGTTTGAACGTTTGAAAGGATTTGGAAAGAACGATCCTTTGATCGGTTGATTTTGAGATTAGACGTTTAGATGGAGAGCGGAGGTTAGAGGTTGAAGGTCGAAGCTTTAAGGCTTAGGCAATAGCTAGTTATTTTTATAGAAAGGATTTTGCACAAATTTTCCGCGAGATGATAGTAGTTGTGTTGTAAATTTCTAATGGATGCACACAGGTGTCGTAATGTCTCGTACTTGCTTCCTCAACGAAAAAGGACCAATTTATAAACACGAAGTCGGTATCGCTCACACCTCGAATATACGATGGAGGGAATCGTCTAATTAAAATTTATGTCATATATACCACGAATCGTTCCCGTTTTCTGGGAATCCTGAATAGGAAAGGAGTCTGACCGCACGATTCCTTGCATAGCTGCACGTAGTAGTGAACGATACGTCGTCGGGTGCTCGCTCGCGCGCGTGCGCTCGCGCTCACACGGTCGCGTCCCACAAGGATGATAAAATTGTGTCACGTGTGACGATTCTTATCTTGCGATCGTGAAAACACCTCTAACGCCCTGCTAATTGACCAATTCCGCCTCCTTTCAAAATTATTTCGTCGATCTTCCACTTTCCTTGACTCGAAAACAAAACCAAAATGAAGATGAAATAAACTGAATTACAACGATGTCAGAAAATCGTTCAGAAGCTTGATAATTACATCGAGCCCCGTTTAAAACCTTCCGCTGTTCGTTCAGGCATTTCTTTTTTTTTTTTTTTAATGTATTTGTAACTGTATTGTAACTGAAAGACAGTCCTGTCTTCTTTAACAATTGAGAATTTTTAATAAATTTAGAAAATCACGCTTCTAACGTTTCATGCGAGTTATCCAAACAAAATAATCCTACTTCTATTCTCGCCATATTTTCCAAACAGGAGAAATGAAGTTCTAAGCAAAAACCTATGTATGAAACATTATTTTAATAAAAACATTTTGCCAAGAGTACTTGAAGCGAAACTTGAAAAATGTAATGTACACAACATGTTGATACATTAATTAACGACGTTTCTATATACTATTCAATTTAGTTTCCCCCACACTGGTGATCAAATTCTGATAATAAATTAGAGCAGGACAGGATGGGTACGAGGAGAAAGATCGCCCACATAGCAGCACACGCCAGCAAGGGTAACGAAATTGTGTCACGTGTCACGCAGTTTATCCAGTCCGCAAATATATCCAAAGTCTTTCAGTTGGCTGCCAGCCACCGGTTCGGTTACGTACGTTCCTCGAGCATATAGATCGCGGATCGCGTCTGCCATACCACCACACCATCTCCTCTGCGCATCTATCGCGTCTTCAATCGGTTTTATTTCCCGCACACGTGTCTTCCGTCCGCGAAATTTTTCAGCAACCTTTGCGTTCTAACTTCTCTGATCTTTACACTTCGCAATGATCCTTCGTATACGTTATAGGCCGGCACACGTTCTCCAAAAACGCGTTGCGGAATTTATCTGAAATTCGTTAAGTGGGAGTTCGAGGTCGACGATATTTGTCGAATACAAAAATTACACGATATACTTCGAAATTATACACAGTCGATTCCCTAATTACTTGGAATAAAATAGCATTTACATATATGCAAGAGAATTTTTCACTAATTCTTCCATTAATTACGATTTTTCATTCAAATGATAAAAACCAACGATCAGATTATAGTATTCGATCGGTAGAAGTTAGACGAACAGAGACTATATTTTCGTTTGTAAAAATCGAATAGAACGTAAGAGCAAAGTTCTTTCGTCGAAAGGATGTTTCATGAATGAGAAACCCTCTCTATATGATACGTCTTTCTTTTTTCCCAGTCTAGGAAAACGGATAGATCTAAAAAGTATTTTCAAGTTGGATGCTTCCTTCGCAACTGTACGACAAAAGTTAATTCCTTAATTATCTGACGTGCCTTAGAAAAATCGGTCAACTGGAAAGAGAATAAGTCCATCGAGCGAATGAAAATAAAGGAAAAGAAACAAAAAGAAACAAGGCCAACCTAACCCCACCGAAAGAACATTTCACAGATGAACAATCTTTCATAAAGACACGTCTTTCTCTAAGCTTACAGAAAGGATATAGAAGTTAAGAGATCGCGAGGTGAAAACAAGCTGGACAAAAGATCTGCGAAGAACTCGGTCGGCTAGTGTCTTCCTGAATGAAGGGGTTGAAGGTGGTTCGTCTGGATAAAGAAGAGAAGGTGAACCCTGTGGCAGAGCGTGTGGGGGCCACTGAGAGGACAGGAGAGGGCCGATGGGCCGCGTGACCTTGGCACCGAGCGCAACGGCCCACGAAGGCGGCTCTCGATGGAGCTCGCCAGTCTCGACGCGCTAAGGAGCGTATGGTATTTATAGAGTGGAGAACCGTGAGGAACGAGTCTCGAGTTTGGTTGCTGGATCCCGCGGGACGACGAAAGGAACGGGCAAATCGCACAGATTCTACCGGCCCTTGGAAAAAGAAGAATTCAAAAGCAGGACTGGAAAGAGAGAGAGAGAGAGAGAGAGAGAGAGAGAGAGAGAGGAGGAGGATTGGCTTTGGTGAAAACCGACTGTTCCTGAATTAAACCCTGGGATTACGGCAACGTCTGATGCCGAGTTTAAACTCGGATAGACTATGTTGTGGCATTGGTGTGTGGTAATCTTTCGCGAAGTATGTATCATTCTCAGCTGATCGGGGAGAATTGGTAGCGTTGCTATCGTGTTAATTAAATCTGGATCGAGTGTCAGTAAAGAAAAAATTTCATCTTTCAACTATACTTGCATAATATATATTTTATTTGTCTTTATATAAAATTCACTGTTGTAACGACAAAGGTAATACTAAATTGGAAGGATAAATGTTTGAAAATTTGTGGCCGATAGTCTATATGGTAGTATACCGAAGAAATAGAGCACAGGAAACAGCGCAAACATGGCTGAAAGCGTCCTAGATTCGCAGGTATCATTCGGCCAGACATTGACAATAGACTCGTGGCCCTCAGCTGATGGAAGAGCCACGAGGAGACGGCAACCTGCGCCACGCAACAGACCCTTCTGATGAAGAACATTGACAACAACCGCGTTCCACCTTTCCTTCCACGTAAAGACACCATGAAACGCGTTGAAACCGATATCATTCTATTTAAACGTCCACAAGCCCGTAGCCGTACTTTCGCTCCCCTAAATGAATTTTACGACTCGTGTCCAACGTACGTATCGATTTTTCTCCGGTCTCCGACTGTTAACCGGCGCGGCGTCGTTTCGTGCCTGACCTTTCGTGGAACAGCGACAATGAGTTTCAATCGAACATTCTCCCCCCTATCTACCTCTGTCTACCTGACGCGCTAAACAGGACTATTGCTCTATAGAAAGTTATACACAGAGCCGAAGAAAGAATCGAAGGAAAATTCAGGAAATGCTGGCACAGGTAGCTCCATCAGATCTGCTCAATATGAAAGAGAGACAAGAAAAAGAAGAAGAAGAGTGTGACGGGGACCAATGGCTAGGGGAGGGGTTGAAATGGAAGCGGACTGTGAACGTGAGGCCGGTGCAGCTGTTGGTTAAAGCACCGACCTCTGTGCAGCTGTCAGGGGCCCACTCGGCCTCTTTCGGCGTAGTTCGCCCGCTCGTGTTGCAGCTGCCTCTGCAACAACCCCTGTAATACGTCCAGGCACCCCCGAAAATGCGCCTGGCTGCGAGCCACCCTATCCTTCCGCTACCCCTAGCCTCGTTAACCCGTTTTACAGGACGATCGGCTATATACAGTGTTATAGCATGCTCGAGGGACTGGTTTTTGTGCGCCGGCCTTTCTTCTCCTTTTGCGTGTCTCCAACGATTAACCGTTTATGTCAGTGTGTTTTTCTGCTGCTCCGATGGGTCAGCCCTTGTTTGAAT
Organism: Bombus affinis; assembly: GCF_024516045.1. Classification (NCBI taxonomy): domain Eukaryota; kingdom Metazoa; phylum Arthropoda; class Insecta; order Hymenoptera; family Apidae; genus Bombus; species Bombus affinis. The sequence continues at coordinate 2,062,149 of NC_066349.1, read as the reverse complement.
TTTACTTTATGTTTTACCTTACGTAAACTGGAATTGAGGAAGGTTAATGGATAAATTGAATTGCAAGCCGATGTATTTTGCTTTTTCTTCTTCCATCTTTCTTTCTTTCTTTTTTTTTTTTTTTTTTTGTTTTTTAATGAATTTACCAGGTTGATTGGAATTCAAATGGAAGCTTCGTTCCTAACTTTTCGACGTCAATTACGTTCGATGGATTTCGAAAAGCAATAGAGAGATTGGATCGAAAGTAAGTGGAAGAATGCAGCAGGATTAACGGACAGATAAAATCGAAAAGATAATTGCCCAAAGGGGGGTCGTCACATTTTTCTGCCCACGGGTGGTAGACATTTTTTACAGAAAGCGGCACACCGGGTCAGCTGAGCAAACGCGCTGAGTACACAGCCGCTAGGACACGATACACGCGTGTACTCTTGCCATTTCTAGAAACCGAACCTCGATGGCTTCCATTGCTTTTTGTACCGTTCTCACGAAACTTGTTTGCCAGGCAAGTTCAATTTCAATATATTTTTCAACGCATCTATTATTTATCTTCTTACTAATTCGTTGCATATATTAGCGAAAATAAACGAAGGAAGTGTTACGCGCCGATAACTGTGAATCTCAGGCAAAAAAGACACTTGGAACAATGACAAGACGATCGAGCAAAGAGTGTCACATACATTACGTGGCGATTAATCGTAGTCGATCTGTTTCCCGTCGCCAGACCTCGCACGCGTCCACGGGCCAGAACTCGCATTAAATCGCAACAATGGCCCATTCTCATCGCGTCGAGGGGGCGGCGGCGGTGCAGGAGGAACAGGAAGGCGGCGAAAATCCTGGAAACGGTGGCGTGGGCGTGAGCTTGGCCGCACACGTGAGAAAAGATCGGCCTGCGATCGCAACGAGAGGCAACCGTGTGGTCGTCGGCGTTTTTCGCCGTCTATCAGAGACAGGGACGGCACTCGACACAGACTGACTTTCCTTCGCGAAACTCAACGCACGAACAGACGATTCCACGAATGGCCGGGAATGTCACGAAATGAAGAGTAAGTAGTCTATTAGTAATCAATGCGCGGAGAAACTTTGTCGAGCGCCGGTGCTCGACGACGAGTGCAACGACCGATCGACGACGGCCACGAGAACACACCCGGAGACCCTGTCGACGACTTTGACTCTTCCTCTCGTCGATCGTTACAAGAGGATTATTGAAGCGCAGGGAGGATGATTAAGGGAAGATCGACGGAAGTTTACAGGTGTTTCGAAGATTCGAAGCTCGTAAGATTTGTAATTTTGTATGGTTTTATTTGGTTTACATGCGTTTGCGTATGGTTGGATTTGCACTTGGAAAAAATAGGTACGATTACGTGTGTACCCAGCTGCATGTGAACAAATTTCCAAATCTTTCATGGATTTCAAAGTTTAGAGGATGTTGATCAGTTTCAGTTGATCGCAAAGTCGAGGTTACTATTTGACATAAACGTTGGCAGGAGAAAAATTCTCATAAAATCGTGGCAGGTTTGTCGATGTTCGATCTTAGAATCGAAATAATCTACAGTTCGATTTGAACGATTTCAAATATGTAACAACGTCTTAATGACTGGATGGATCACGAGATCGTTTATAGGATCGTTTAGACTCGCGATTGTGGCGAAATTCGCGAATACCATTGCCCTGACAGCGAGTTGACTCGAATGTTGGCCGCGGACGGGAATGCGATGACTTGGCACGCTGGCAAAGGAAGCAAAATAAGATCGAGATCTCGGATGCCATCGTCGAGGGAGAGAAAAAGGCCTCCCGCGCGAGCTCTCTCGCGCGCGGATCTTGCGAAACCGAGTCCATTCAAATCTATCCTTCCGACACTCCTGCAACCATCGACCAGCAAACCAAAGAAACGAGACAAGAAAAAAAAGTTAGAAAGAAAATGCCGTGAAACAAAGGAGAGAAAGCGCAAGAACGATCGAAACGATCGAAGACGAAACGGAAGAGAAGGTTTGGAAGGTCCTCGCACCAGCTGCACCACGTAACCTGCTCGTCGTAAACTAGAAGCATCGAGAGGCAAGCACAGCGACAGCTACGTGGCGATCCAGTCGTCCCGTTCCAGTCTCATCCGCGTGCACACCCACACGTCTATGCGGGTGAGACGAGCCTCCAACACGGTGAGAGACTGAAAGAGCCACACACGATGAAGGAGTTTCCATCCACACATCAACGATTATCCTGAACGTGCACGAGGTGCACGTGGAATGTAGACACTGAGAGCTACACGTATATACATACACGTACAGATTAATCCTGAGAAGCTCGAGAGAGGAGAGCTCAGGTACGCGAGAACGAGCGACAAGGAGGATGCTGGATACAGAAGACGAACTCGAACACGACCAGAAGAGAGAATATACTCATATACATACACACACGTATACATATGAAGAGAGAGAGAGAGAGAGAGGAAAAAAGAGAAAGAAAGGAGAGGAGGAGACACGTATATACACACGGAGAGACGGATAGACAGCAGATACGGATATAACAAGGGAGTGGAGAGGGAGGGGAGAAAAAGGAGAGAGAGAGAGAAAGAGTGAGGAATAGAGAGGTGCACGGGGTACAGAGCGGGGCCAGAGCAGAAAGAGAAGGCTCTCTCTTTCTGGTATGTGTGCGGCGCGCGCGCGAGCCGAGCGTGGGAAGCTGCTGCACGCTCGGACCCGACACTGCACCGACACTGCACCGGGCCTCTCCTTCGTGGACTCTCGTCGAGTTTGTCGAGTTTCGTGCTACGAACGAGAATAGAGAGAACGCTATATACCGGCCGGCGCGGACTAACGTCCTGGAGTGAATGTTATATAAGCGTTGAGAGGCGAGCTGACTAGCCTCTCCGGATGGATTCTACGCGAGTTTTCTGAAAATTATACTTGGCTTTTTCTACCTTCTTTCATACATCGCTGTTTAAACGCTTTAGAAACGAAATATTTGGAAATATTATACAATACGAAGCGATGAGCGTTCGTTTCTATTCGGCTGGAAAATTTGTATATTCTCTAAATTAACGTAATCTTTCGATAACGTAATTTTACATTTTATTGTAATCGTTGATCGATATATGAAATTTAATTAACGTGACCATTAAAAGCGTGGTACAATTATACCTTTCTCTGTTGTAACGACCACTTTCGTTGCCATTGACACGACACTTGGAATTCTACAAGCTCTTCCCCTGATTCTCTGCTCGCATAATTTCCCACGTCATTTAACCCTGTTACACAAATCACGTTGCTCGTCCTTTTCGCGTGTCATCAGAACAAGCACGGAAGAAAATCCTAAATTCGACAGCCTCTCCGATTACCAGTATAAATTACGTGAGGACGCGAGACACAGAGCCGGACGGGGCAAGGGATGAACAGAGAGACGAGGAGAGTCACGGAGAGAAGAAGAAAGAGAACGTCAGAGAGGATCGTCTCTGTAATTTCATACACGGAATTCCTACAAAAGGAGGGATGTCACGCGCGGTGCAGTCGCGATGGGAAGCGTGGGAGTGCACGCATATTACGTGTACGATAATAGGCGCTGCAAGGAGAAAATAAAAAGAGAGCAGACTTACGTGTATTGCAGTAGTCACCCTTCCATCCAGAGAGGCAGACGCGCTCTCCGGACGGGCTGCAGCTGTAATGACCGAAATTGTCGTCCCTCGGCCTGCACAGGTTTTCACAACCCTTTCCATAGTAGTGCGCCACGCAAGTCACCCTATATTCGAACACCATCTTCGCGTGTGCGCTTCTGTATTCGTCCTCGGTCCAATTCGGCCCGACGTCCAGCCACTTTTGCGTCGTCAGCCTGGTTATCAATACTTTTTCTGCAAATGAAGAAAATTGTCTGCGTTAAAATTTTGTGATATTTCCTTCTATCTTTGTTATTTCTGAGAACTGGGAAATGTAAATTCTTTCACAAAATGTTAATTACTATTAAACACTATTAAGGTTTCGTTGCATCTTTTTCTTTCTACGCTATGAAACTGTCTTAAAATATTTCTATTCTTTTTCCCAGTCTTTTCTTATACGAAGCAATAATTTTGTTTACAGTACGATAATATTGCTTTCCCAGGAGATCAATTAACCTCGCTGCAATTCAACTGGATTTGTCAAGAGATTCGCTTCGATTGATACGATACAATTAACTGCTCCGTTTGCCCGGCTGAAATCAATTCCAATTTACCACCCATTGATTTCGACACGTCCGCGATGTCCCACGTGTCGCTGTTTCCCCCAGGAACATCCCCAACAATACCACCTATCATTCTATACTCTCTCGCTCTATACGACCGAACAACCCCTCCGATCAATTACTACGACGATTCTTCAACGCGACAATTTCACGCGTCAAAATCACGCTGATCGACGTGACACTAAATCGAAAGCGTATTCAAAAATCTATCGTGAAAGCAACGCGATCAATACGATGAGTCTGAAATTTGACGCTTGCAAGTTTCATAAATCAGCACGAACCAACCTCGAAAGAGTACTAAAAGATCGATCGCTGGTGATCATCATCGTCTTGACGCATCTCGATCGATCAATCGTCCACGGCAGAGGGAGAGAGTGCGGCACGAAACGCGAAAAGTAATTAAGCATGTCCATCGGAAGGGCAGAAAGAGAGAGAGAGAGAGAGAGAGAGAGAGAGACATACAGACAGAGGAGCAGCGAGGTGGTGGTGCTGCGCCCAATGATGCGATCGAAGTGCATCGGCCTCCGGCGAGAGAGACAGAGAGAGTAAGAGAGAGGGCAGACCGGACGTTCGTCCGCTATTGCTACTCCGCCGGCGGCACGCATCCGGCACAAAGAGAGTAAGCGTATACCACCACGTTGTGGCTCTGGGAAAGAGGCGTTCTTCTTTTCTTCTTCCTTCTCTTCTACACCGCCACCACACAAACTACTACCCTCTTCCTTTCCTATGTATCTCCACCTCTTCTACTTCTCCTGGCTGCCTCCTCCTTCTTCCTCCTTCTACCATTGCCTACCTGTTTTCGCAACAGAATAAAAGTAGAAGGAGGAAGAAGAAGAGCACACACGGTTCAGGCTTCCTACTAAACGTATTATCGTAATGGGGCAACAGATTAGGAGGGCTCGTCCATCTTTCTCCGTCGTTCAAGCCTCGATCAGGTGCCCTACCGAAAAAGCTGCGTCTCACGATGCACACAGGGTCCAAGCAAGCCTGACTGGGCCAGTTCATGATGTTCGTGTGAGAGACTCATGGCACGGGCAAATGGGTCGAGTAGTATACATCGGCCGTGCTGTATGGTTACGTTGTGGTCGGTAGCGTAAGGAAGAGTTAAGTGGTCAGCCTCCGTGTTCCTGTTCTTTTTTATCCTTTTCTTTCTTTTCTTTTCGTTCTAGGTTTCGGTTCCCTTCAGGGCCTCCGTGATGAACCTAATGAACGGTTCACCGGAGCAGTCTCGCGATCGCCAGGGGTCTATTTTTGAAACTTGGTTGAATTTCGACAGTCTCCATTTTTCTTTTTTACTTTGCCGCGGTAATCGCCAGCGAACACTCGCGAGTAGAAATTGGGCGAAAAGAGAGTTTTGGTATAGTCGAGGGAAGCATAGGTTTCGAGATGCGTTCAAGGTGTTTTCGAGATACAAAAAGCAATTGTTTCGCGAAGGATGAAAGACGAGGCGCGATCGTAAGAAGATCGCGCGCTTCGAATCAGCCGACCAACGATTTCGCGACGCCTGTTTGAAGCTACGGAAAACCGTGACCATATCGCGCGGCGACAACCGTCAGAAAACGGACCTTTCGTTACGCTATCGAGTCTGACCGGAATTACAAAGTCCACGCGTATTGTACAGCCTATTTCACCCGAGCATATACTTTCAATATTTCTGCGCATTTCAATTTCTCATAAACGTCTGAATATTTGACGAATACAAGAGGCGGGACGGTAAGTAGGAAAAAAGGAAACTACCGAAACTGAGATTTCTCGCGACTAAAGATCTCGGTGGGAACGTAAATATATATTATTCTCAAGTAAAATACACAGTGTATCGCCTAACTAAACATACTCGTACAATGTTTGTAAAGCAAACATATATCTCAAATTATTAATAAATAATCGACGGAACAGGCAGATCGAAGCAGGGAAGGGAATCGACGAAGAAAAGAGCAAAGAAGTTAAAAAAAAAAAAAACGAAAGAAGATAAAAAGAAGAGTAGAAATAAAAGGACGAAACGCAGGATTCGCCGATGGCGTGCCCGGCAATACTTAAACAGAATACCCAGGGCCCTCTGTTCCCAGAAGGGAAGTAACGTTTCGTTGTCGGCGAAACGGGAGTCGAGGGAGAAGCAGTTTACCGAGCCTATCTTCCCAGGTGATGCTGTTACGAGTTCTGAAAACGCCGATGTTCGCACGCCACCACCGCAGATGGACGTGTGTACGCGCGATCGACTTCGTTTCGTCGTCCTTCGTCTTCGGCATCGATTCGCACGGCACGATGCTTCCATCTTTTTCCACCACTTCTTCTCTCTATCCAGCCTCTATATACGTTTTATTCGTTTGCTTTTCGGATGAATCGGTATTTTTTCTAACGGCTAGACATAGATACAGGAGGATATAAAAGGGGAAAGAACGGTTCTTAAGCGGTCTGTTTACGTTGAAAAATCGTATCAAGAAACTGATTTCCTGGCTGTTCGTTAACGAGAAACTCCCTATTGTTTCCTGTGTCTATGCGTGTGGATTTTGCTCATGCATTAAACATTGTACCATTAAAACGGAATTATTCATGTTCGCGTATAGGCGGATCGTTTATGTTCGCGACTAATGTCGGATGCGAATCAACGGAACGCAATGAAAATCGTAGTGAGATAAGGGCTTTAATAACGATGTTCCAAAAGTGTTCTATGTTCTATGAAACTACATGTACTCGAGAATTTCTTGCACAATTTCAAACGTCTTATTTGTATCGACGGATCAATGAATTTGTTGTAAGATAATTTCATATCGCTCGAATAAGGCAGAAGATCTTCCAACAAACGCAGCGTGTCTCGCGTAAATTCCTCCTCTTAAACTTCTTTTCCTTCTCGAATCTCCGTTATTGAGCTTTCCAAGATCGATTATCAAGCGACGATCTAAAGATTGCACAATCTGTACGATATATTGGGTTGGCAACTAAGCGATTGCGGATTTTGTCATTAAGTGGTATTGACAAATCCAACCCAATATATCCCGCGTTATAGATTCTGTAGATCGCGGAAATTTAAGCTTACGAAGAAAGAGAAAAAGAGCGTAAAGATTTCAGGAAAATCAAAGCGTATATAAAGATACAGCGTAAATAAAAAAAAAAGTGTGAATTTGCGTGAAAAGAGATGATCAAACTGAATGAAAATACATGTTGATCTAAGACACCGGTGAAGAGGTCGATCATTCGCTCGTGACCAGTCTTAGCGCGACTTCCTTCTCGACGTGAACGCGTTATTCCGGGAGAAAACGCTTGGCAGTCGTTCCTCCAGTGTGGAACGGCTGCGTGCACGCCTGCGTGTGCACCTGTAAAACGCCCGGTGAACTCGAGGCCAGGCCGATTCAAGGTATTCATTAACGACGCGGCGGCAGCGCCGCGAGTAGTCAGACATTTTCTATTGTTCATTCAGAAACGAGCGGTCGTCGAAGGATAGCCCCGAGCTGGCAGGTAGCCAGATGCATTACTCAACCACCGTGGCTCCTCTATCGCGGAAAAAACTCTCGTAACCTGGATCATTGTGTCGCGGATAGTTAGCCTCTTCGAACGACATCGTTCCACTGGTCGCCACATATCGCCAAGAATAAATCATACGCGGCATACGTCTTTATACGGAACATGTTTATTTGCTGTTTTTGTAGATCAATTAATCGTGTCAAATTGTAGGCTTGTAAACTGAGACGAGCTTTGGTTACCGCGCCTCCTTTGACGATCCGTATCGTCATTTCACTGTGGTCTCGCGAGTTACAGGTTTTACGTTGTGATATCGAGAAGACCGACAACTTATGGTTACGTAGATTAGCATTCGTAACTGAACGCTTTGATCGATTTGCAGAGTAGGATAGATTTTATCAAGGTTTACATAAGTGTATCTAGTAAATATCACAGTGTGTATAAGCGAATAATTAAAGGTAACAGATTACTAGTTGTTATTTTCTTATGAATGTAAACTGGCTTGGGCGAGACTTTACGACTTAAATCGTAGCTTTCAAATGTAACTCAAGGGCTTGCGGTCGGTTTCGATTTTCACCCTTCGATCGACACCCTCTGTCCAACCACACACACAGAACTTCTAAGTCATCCGCCTCTACGAACCCGGACTAAATTTATGATTTATGAATGAAACGCGGTAAGAACCCTTCATCAACGTCGAACTGTTCAAATTAGCACGGAAATTGGAGAACTAAGCAAATACGAACATTTAATATGATATAATTTTGTGCCACTAACGAGTCTCCTTTGCCTCAAATTAACGCAATAAAAAACTGTACAAAAGTAACAAGAAAAAGAAGCTTCAAAAAAGAGATGTACATACAACTGTACGAAAGATAAGAGAAAACGCACTTAGCGATTAATTAGCAGCCGATAAAACATCTTAATACAGCTTTGTTACCAACTGACGAGGCAAGGAGATATGCATGCAGGTTGATTTTTCGATATCTCATCGTCGATTCGACGAATTACGGGGTTCCGGGAACAAGCCAGGCCAGTTCTGTGTTATCACGGCGGGTACATGCGCGCGACAGCGGACCAATTACTCCGCTCGCTCATTATCGTTCGGCTGTGGAATGGCAGGTGCGCCGCGAGGAACGCGCACGGCGTGTACAGTGCACACGCGGCCGCGTGCACACGGCGTGTCCCCCGTCCCGACAGGAGCAAAAGGGAAAAGCGATGGAGAGCGGTTGACAATCGACGATGACGTAAGCCATCTCCTCTCTGCTCGCTATACCCGAGTTCCCGTTCAAGCTGCTCTGTACACACTGCTACACCGCAAAACCGTCGTAAATCCAGCCGCGTCTCGTTTCGTTTAACGAACCGCGTTACCGCAAACGAGACCTCTCTGCTGATTCTCTTCTGGCTGCTGCTTCACTCACGCCTTTTCGTTCAATGAACGAAAGGAGAAACGGAGACTCGTGTTACCAAAATCAGTGTTTTTCGGGGATTTAATCTTCTAAGGATCATGAAGGAATATAAATTCTATTATATTGAGACGATATGTCTTAAGGAAACTTTTAGAGAAACTGGTTGGTTAGATCGTCATAATGAAGAGACTAATGGAAAGTTTAATGGAAGTTTAATCGTTCCGATTCCATTGTAATCGATTCTATGGATTCTATTATCAACGGGACTACGTGTTACTTCTTCTTAAGTTTCATAATACGACTCACGCAGTAGAATGTCGAATCTTCAGTTCATCCGATCCAGAATCAACCGAATCTCGAGAAAGTCCTACACCATCGAACAACGTCATCCGTAAACAAGAATCGACTGCAAAAAGAGAATGCCTTTTGTCGTGATAAAGAAAGGGCCTACCTTTGCTCGATTTAACTATTTCCCTAGCAAGTTTCTGCTGGAAACGGAACCAGAAATAATTCCAACGATAATTCGTGGCGCAGGTGCGGTCCTCGAGCAACCACGTTGTGTATCTTCGGCTTATGGGCAACGGGCAAACGAACGCATCGTGTGGCGAAGAGGAAAAGAGAAGGAGAGAAAAGAGAGGTTAGTAACATAGAGAAAGGCAGGGAGTGAGACGGAGGACGGTGTGGGCCTGAGAAAGGAAGCAGCATCCGAGCAACGCGAACAGCAATAAAGGGCTCGTTTCACCAGTACGTTGGGGGCATTATATTGTGCGTGGCGCGGACGATATACACGGCTGGCGCACACAAAATTCCGAGCACAATGTGCGCGGTGTGTTTCGGCGATAAAGGGGCCCGGGGTATGTCCAAACATACGAGAACCAAGCGGACAAAACGCGCGTCGTACTATATTAATGGCAGAGTGTGGTTGCTCCATCTTTCTTGCTTCGTCTCGGTTTGTCTCTTTTCAGTCGCGGATGCGCCGGGCAGGTACATCTGTGGGATAACGGTAGGAATTCCGTTCTCGGGCGAGCTTGAAACAAAGGAAGCCAAGCTCGATTCCCTTCGTAATTAGCCGCTTCGACGGGGATCAGAAGAGAGTTTTTCTGGAGTTGCGCAGCTGTGGAGCCTCCGTGGGACTAGGAAGCTTCGCGAAGAACCGGAAGAAATTTCATTAAAAAAGTAGCGGAAGCGATCCTTTCGGCAAGATATTTCCGTAGAACCGCAGTTTTTTTTCTTTCGTAGAATGTCGCGGAAAAGTTTCAGTTTGAATAATGATATTAATCAGGAGAGTGAAAGAGTAGAATGTCGAGGAAGTTGTTTCGTGGAATTACCATTTTACGTAGTACATCGGAGAAGTTTGATTAAAAAGTTAGAGTCGAGGATCGCACTGCGAAACGACATTTCGTAGAAACGGAATTGGAAGGCTTGAAACCACAGGAATATTGTTAGGATACCGAATTACAGAAGGATACTGTGTATCAGAGCAAATAACAGAAGTATTATACGTCGCGCTAAGAATCGTCATGGTAGTCAGACTGACTTCTCAGTCCACTGCTACATTTCACAAAGCGATATCTTGTATTTAATATTGGATAACGTTACGTTAAAAATCATTGAAAATTCAAACGCCTCTAGGTTAATTAATACTCTCGAAGCTTCAAATTATATACACCGCTGTTATGATTCTTAATGCACCGAATGATATTCATCCGATCGAGCAAATATCTCGGATCCCTTGGTCTAGCTGCGTCATTCTAAACTTAAAAGATCAAGAAGGCCTGAAGCGTAGTAAGAAGAGCGAGACCGCTTAATTTCTTTCCCGAGGTCCTGTGTGTCTGGCTGGCAATTAGAATGAACCAGAGACCGGAAGCTATACGTGGCCGTGCAACGCTCTCATGCGTGGCTCTTATATACGCGTGTGTGTTCGCGCGGGTGTGTGTGTATGTTTGTGTGTGTGTGTGCCCAAGCACACTGCTTTACCTACGCTTACATCGAGTGCGAGGATCATGCCAGGACGGTAATTGAATTTCGTTATTTCGGGACTCACGTTCGACCGCTTAATTCGCTTTTATCTCGCCAATCTGACTGAGCTTTCCCCGGATGCGGAAACAATAAACAGTCCTGCTCGTCTTTCGGCTATTTACATGCATGTTTTCCCGGAGTACGTGCTTTAACGAGAGAATGTCGTGTCTCGAAACCGTGCGACGATTATCGCGTTCAAGCGTGCTCGCGACGATCATCTGCGGAAATTGAAGGAAATTAGGGTATCACTGGATCGACAAATCGTTCCGGTAATTGGTAACACTGATAAGTTGTACAATACTTGGAGATGTAAATGGATACGCGCTTTCGTTTCGCTCAATAGTTATACTATGCCAAGATTTATACAACTATCGATCGAGCCAGTTAGTTTTATTTCTATTGTGGAATCAACTCAAAAACCATCAGAATTCTATGTTCTATATTTCACAAAATTCGACTTTCTATATTTCACAGTTAGCAATATTTCATATTCTATACTTGGAAAATCTGTGAATTCTATATTTTCACATAATACACTTGACGAAACTGTACATCCCCTTCTTTCATTCTGTAAATGCTTAAACGATGCTTAAACGAATTTAGGTTTCTCGATCGTCTGGATCACTCGATTTCAGAGTATTTAATTTGAACATAATATAATTACTTTACGATCTAACGATACCGGGTGAAAGTTGAAATTAAACAACTCGCTCTCAAAGCTTAATTTGTGTTCTAATTTGATCTACTATATATATAAAAAAAGGGTTCGGCGAGACATCAAAGAATATAAATAGAAAAGTTCCGTGGTTTCTCGGCAAAATATCGGCTAGCATAGAAGAGTTCGATAGACGAGAACCCGGGTTACCCGGGTACACATAGGATACATCCGTATCCTCGTCCATAGAGGGTTTCGTATTACCGTGGCGCGTTGCTGGAAGCTAGGTGCTACGGTTACACAGGAAGGAAACACTAGCGCCTCCGGCTGCTTCTCTTTCCCTCGTTCCGCCTGTTCTCCGTACGCTATGACACAACAGAGAGCGCCGACCACTTTGTGCACGTGGACGCGTCGCGGTAATGAGCAAGGAAACATAACTGAAAATGGGTCGAGAACAGACACAGTCGCGAAGGGGGAAGAAATACTCGAGTACAGCTGGAACTATCGGCAGAATGTTGGCAACGCGGTTGCGATTTGCGGTGAGAGAATGAAAATTAGGAAAGAGAACGCAGATGTTCGCTAGGATTACGAGAATTACCGTATCTTTTGTTTACATTAGTCTATTATGTCCTTCAAGTTATTTTTCTTCTGTTGAAATAGGAACGAGATTGAAATGTAGGAATTCGAAGATCGTAACAATGTTGAAACAAAATACGTACACGTTACTTTGTCGTTGGAAAATGACACAATAAATGATGTAGGGTAGCAGATGGATACGCTACGCGACCAAGAGTCGAACGAAATATATATGTATATGTATTTGTTAAGAAACGACAATCATTCAATTCGATCTTCTTTCGAATCACGAACTATTACAACCGCAAACGAAGGAAACTATATCTTCTGCTAGTATTACTAATCCTCAGTCAAATCATCAAACAAGATTTTCGATCGAAAGCTCGAAAAGAAAAAACGGAAAACCGGTTAAACGAGAGTTGGAACCGCAGCATTCAGAAAAAAGCAACGATATCTGTCCGCGGAAATGTGCGGCACAGGAAGAGACCTGTCCCTCCGGAGGTTAAACGTATCGAAACCGTACGAAGTAGAAGAGGACGAAAAGAGTGTCGGAGGTCTTGTAAAAGAAGAAGAGGAAGTATACAAGGAGGTTACGTCTCTGGTGAGTGTCGTGCACAGAGGCCGGAAGTAGGTTCTCGGCTGGTTCGAACCCGATGCATGGTATCGAGAGCCACGACCCAGCTGGACTGCACATGCCTAACCTTCTAAAACCTTCCCCGTATTTAGAACTATACATAGAGAGAAAGAAGGAGAGAGAGAACTAATTTTAAAATATCATGCTCCTTCCTTCCTCCATTCCTCTCCTTTCATCTCCTCTTTTTTTTCCTCTCTTCATCTCCTTCATCCTTCGTTCTTCGTATTCTTTTTTTTTTTATTCGAAGCGCGTGCGAGCGCACTCGTGCCGCCGATACGAGGCGCACACGCGGGGCCTATAACGCTACAGAGACCAGATACAGTCTTCAGGAAGGCTTAATAGGAAGAGAGAATTACGAAAGATAGAGAGAGAAGGGTAGAAAAGGTTACTTACCGGGTGAGTGGTGTGTCGTGTTGTCTGCGTCGTGATAAGCCTCCACTATCAGCGAGAATGTGCCCTGGGAACAGAGAGGAGGTTGGTGAACTTCGATGAGACGCCAAGCTTAATCCTATTACTTATCTTAACCGCTACCCCTATCGACTTATACAGTTACTTATACCGCTGGTTGTAAGTCACTGAACACTTAACACGGTCAGGATAACGAAGACTTTAATTAGGAAATGATACTGATGCTTATGGACCATTTTCATCAGATAGACTTCTATCATACTATTGTTAATAAACTAACCTGTAACAAACTGTACTATGTATCCAAGATATTTTTTTAATGAGAGTCAGACGTGTGTAAATCTACGTCACTTTGTGTAAAAATCGATATATCTACATCAAAGAACTCACGATTACTAACAACTTCCTCGAAATTAATAATATTACAACTTCATTACCTCCACAAAGTATATGTTAGCCTACGTTGTTTTGCTTGCATTCTACTTAACCTGTTAGAATAAATTCTGCTAGTGGTTGTGCTAGAGATTAGCAAATGTTCGAGCGTTGAACAACGATATAAATCACTTAACGCGACAGATTCGATCGCAAAAGCAAGCCAAGTGAAAGATACGCGAACGACGCACAGAAACCCAAGTGTCCGCGTTTCGGCGCGAAAAAGCGCGGCAGCTGTGCGTGCCATCGCGTCACGCAATTAACAATAAATTAAACGTTCCAAAGGCGGGCTGGCCGGCCGATCGCGTCACGTGCGCACCTGCCACGCATTAGAAGGGTGCGTGTGTCCCTTTGGCGAAGCGTGCCTAAAAACCTGGCGGAACTCGAGCCGAGGTCGTGCGTTGCGGACAGATAGAGGCGCGACAGAGCGTGTTACGCCGCGCGTACCTTCAACCCTTTCTGTACACGAGTCGACGAACCCCTTCTTTCCCTCTAGCCTTTCGAATTACCGTGAAGGAAGAAGGGCGAAGAGGGCGAGGGAGCTTCGAACAGGGGAGGGTTAACTTTTATAACGACCAACCGGATATAAATCATGCGACAAGCGTTCCTCCGCCGATGGCACGTGCTCGTCCGCTCCGTTTGACCAAGAATTACCGAGGGATGGTTAATTGGTCTCGAAAATAAATAATCGATCCACATCGCGCCGGAGACCGTTTTAATGGAATGCTTTCGTCGCCATCGTCGTTCCGAGGAAACCTGTTATACTCATGTTTGCATTATCCATTATGGATATACGGCTACAAGTGGACATGTACACTTGTGTGTACGTGCATGCAGAACGGGCCACACACGCGACCGCGTATTGTGTAACAGAAATTACGTTTGTCTCTGCAGACACGCAACCGGCGATCTATTAATTCCCGCGCACGACCCGATCGTTACGTTGATTCGTATTAACGGAACAGTAATTGTAATTGATCATTCGGTTGATCGGAGAATTCGATAAGGTTCTGTTAACTCGGAAAATTCCTCGGTTTTTTTACGTTATTCACCTATGCGATCTTGCGTCTGATATTTTTCCACTTGCGCAAAGATCGCTTATCAAATGTGTTTATCGTCGGTCTTTAGCGAGCTGAGAATAAACAAGTCGATGGGATATATATTTCTTTCGTTTCTAATTATACATTGAAACGACGCGAGTGTATAGAGTACAAACACACCGATAGTATTCTAAACTTGATTCGCTATTTTTAATACCTTATTATCGTTTACCGAATTATTGTTAGTATAAGGAAAATGACAACGTCTTCGATAGCGCTCTTCGTATCAACTTTTTCATTGACTTCCATTTCGAACCTAATTATCTAACATAAGAAGAAACGGTTAACGAAGCAAACGCGAATCGAACGATTTCGCACGTCTCTGCGTAGAAATCCGGGCGCGAAAGGCACCGGTGTAGGCGTCGAATCGCTCGCACGACCATAAATCCAGCAACGATACTCCCTATGGACGAGCGTACGGCCCACGCCGCCGCGACACACGCACTCGTGCACACGCATCGTGTGCACGCCGCTGTCGTTCGTCCACCGGCGCGGCGGCACATTATTGTGTAATAAGTACGTGCCGTACACGCGGTGCTCCGTACGTGTACATGCAGTGATAATGCGACGTTTAATTATTAACGTCACACGCACGCGTATGTACACATCCACACACATGGTTCTGTATCGGCCTGCGTGTGTACCTGACACAGTCAGACGAGAGACTATCGAGACAGAGAGAGAGAGAGAGAGAGAGAGAGATGGTCGAGGAGCGGCTGGTATTACACACGACCTCGTTAGTCGTTGCCGCACCGTGAATAATAAATGTTTATATCCGGCCTCTCTGTCATCATCGTTGCCGTTCCTGTTCGCGTAAACGAGCCGGCAACTCGGACGTGCCGCGAGCACTGGGAACAATTTCATTATTCAGAGATCCCCGATGACCTGGCGCGTAGTAAGCCGAGTCGAGCATCGCTCGTGTGAGAAATCCGCTTTGCGTGTATCCCTACACCTATCTTTCTCTCTCCCGCTGCCGGGCCCGTCCTCTTTTTCGCTGCAGGTTAAACAGAACGATTTAACCCGGTTTTTCCATGATTCGTGATAGCACCTGACGAATGGGTGATTTGTACGTCGTGCGCATGGGTGTACACCCTTTTGATCGTTGTTTGAAACGCGATACTCCGCTGTACGGGCACTGTTTTGCTGCAATTGCTAATGAATCGTGCCTCGATGGCGTGATAGATGCAGATTGGATAATTAAATGTGAAACTGAGCTACGTTTGTATATCGAGTACCGAGGGTAGGTTTCATTTCCATGAATATTTGATATGTCGAGAGATCCCAGTGGATAATGCGAGGTAAACCTGTAGGCAAGTTTAATGTTTCAGCTGTTTAATGTTTTGCTAAGATTTGTAAAATGTAGTATTTGAATCCTTCCTTAGCTAACAAACGACTAATATTAATCGACTGAAACAGATCTAGCTTTACTCACTTACACTCATAACCGAATTCTCTTACAAGAGAATTCCAAGATATAATTGCAAGTTAAATGCTTAGCATTGCAACACATTCGTAATATAATAATAGTATGTATATATCATAACAGGCAAGTGTTTCGACAGAACTCATATGCACACTACATATAGGGATCTGCTAAGAACGAACATTTAGAATTTCGTCACTTTCGGGTCTTTAATCAAAAAATCGTAGACAAAAGTCCCTGGAATACCAGGCAACGTAGGAAAAAAGGCCGCGGCGATTTCTCTGCCCGATATATATCCCGTAAAATCACGAGGCAATTTGTCACCGGGAAAAGAACGAAAAGGCAGAGGGGCCGCAGGTATGTCACATGCGTGTACACGTTAGAAAGTTCCAGCGTGAATTCCGCGGTATACCTTAGTCCTCTGTTGAACCTTCGAGATGGGGCGCATTCGTTCACAGAGAAACAGAGATGGAACGATGAAAAAAAAAGGAATGGAAGAGAGAAGAAAAGCATGATAGGGATAAAACAGGAGGGAAAAGGTGGAAAGGGTGAGAGGATGGAGCGGAAGGTGTAGATGTCTGAAAAGAGAAGGAAAGCTGAAAGAGGTAGACCGCCCTTTTCTCTCGCGGCAAGGACGAAAGCGAGGCGCAATGGAGGCCAGAAAGAAGGAACGAAGGAACGAACGGTCCGCGGAGGCGGAGAATCAAGAGGGGGGCCCGAGCCGCGGGGGGAAGGAAATAAATTGTCGAGGAGACAAATGCCACCGTGATCGGCCGCTAATTTATTACGGGGATCGGAATTAAGCCGACAAAAACCTGAAAAAGCCTCGCGTAGGCATCCTAAGAACAATGTGTTGGGTGTGTTCAGTGGCCGGTTAGCAGTTCTGCCACGGCGGAACGAGATATAAAGATGAGCAAAAGAGGGACAAGGAGAGAGGAAGAAGAGAGAGAGAGAGAGAGACCGAAGATTTGAATGAAAAGGAATGAGAAGAAAGATATGGGAAAAGAAAGAAAGAAAGGGACGGTGTACTTCCACATACATATACATCATGTACGTAAATGTATATGTACAAGTACATATATGAATATATTTATATATATATATATATATATATATATATATACATACACTGTGTGAAAAAGAAACAAGGAAAGAGAGGGAAGAAAGAAGATAGACGCAAAAAAGCGCACCGTAAGCAGTAAGGTAACGTTGAAAGTGAGAAAAGGAAAAGGAAGGAAAAGAGGCACTGCAAAAGAGACACCGTCATATATTCCTTTTCTGGATATATATATACATATATACACACACAGAAGAGGAACCTGAATGATGGAAAGGAAGAGAAACAGCCTCTGCTCGTTCCGTGTTCGACAGACAGAGAAACGAGGATAGAATGGACGAGGCGATCGTGAAGGAGAGAGAACGCGAAGAAACCGGCTTAAGGCAGAGAAAGAAAGACAGAGGCTCGCTCACTCGCGGCAGTTGGTTCCCACGGCTGCGCAGCATACCTCCACCTTCTCTCGCCTCTCTCTCTCCGCTCCACACGACTCTCCTGCTCGTGCTCCTCTTTCGTCTCGTTCTTCCTCGCTCTAACAACTCGCCATCACGTCGACTCCTTTCTTTCTACTCTGTAATTCGTCTTTCCCCGTTCAATTCGCTCGAAAAAAAAAAAAAGAATGTTCTTTCCTCGTTTCGCACTATCGAGACTACATCTAGCCACTTCTTTTACTCCTAATACCTAGCCCCTGGCTTCTTTCTCTATTTCTTCGTCCCGATGGAATAACCTCGTCTAGCGCTCCTCTCGTTCGGTCATCCGTCCTTCTTTCGTACGTACGCGCGCACAGTTTCGCCACGCAGTGTGCGCAAGCGTTGCAATCTCGTCGCGCTGCATATATGTACATATATGCACGTATATTAATCATCGCGGAAAACGGTCGCGGCGAACGAGAAAGAAGAAACAGGTAGCCTGAACGTGTACACGATCGCATATAGATGCGACCGGTGATTCGGTATCGAGGCTGAGACTGTTGCTGTTGCAGCATGATTCATGGTGGAAAAGGGAGCCGGAAGTCGGCTACGACTTTTCGCCGTCTCCTGGGAAAACGCGCGATTATCCTTGCTGCAAGCTAGATCTTTACAACCGGTTGCACTAACTTTGTGTTCCTTTTTTTAAATAATCATAAAAGCTTTTAATGCCTGATAATAATATGCAAATGCTAGGAAGGCGAAGTGAAGTTCTTATGATAAACATTCTCATGCGAATATTTACCTGTTAACATACTTTTCGAAGAGAAATCTGTTTCAAGACAAAAATGCCATATCCAAATGATAAGTTCGCTCGAGTTCGCCTGTTAAAAGGTTAATTGATGAGGCATCGATTAGGTAAGGGTTGTTATAAAAAGGGCATAATGTAAGAGAAAAACATCGAACGAGCTATCGCAGAAAGCCGGTCGTCCTAGCGGTTCTATTTTTAACCATTCACGCTTTAATGTCTCGCGCGCGTAGACAAGCGTGTGGTCTCGCGCTCGACAAGCGTGGCATTTCCGCATGGAGAAATTTTCGTGGCCTCCATTCTTCGTCGAAAGGAGGAAGAGGAAACCGAGGATAACGAGCGACGACGCCAGCGTCGACTCTTCGCCTTTAAGCTATGCCTCCTATAGGCGCTCACGACCTATGAAAAGTACATTGACACACCCACTCGAACGTGCATATGAAGTTTTTTAAACGCGTTACGTAGTCCGTAACGTTGACCGGTCGACAAAAGTACGAAACAATTTCCGCGAGTCCTTTTTTATCGACGAATGGAAACGATACGTCCCCGCTCCCCCCGCTGACTATGTCGAAGTAGTTTAAAGGCGAACACAGGAGCGTGCATTTAATCGCTACTCGTTACACTGAATTATTACACCAACCGAATAATTTTATTCGTTCCTTTCCTCGTTTTGAGTAATGCGAACAAAAGTCACGCTTTCACAGTCCCTCTTTAACTCGCGCGAGCGTTCTTCTGTTAATGGATATTTCACTGAGCGACCGCGGCGATATTACCCGTTCGCCGAGTTTCTATTTCCCGCGCAATCTATTCAATTATTCAGCGGAATTTCCTGCGATCGATGCGTCTGGTCAATAGAATCGCATCGGTCGCGGATTTATTGCATCGAAACACAAACATAAACTCGATTCCTCTGTTGGTGTCGCGTTCAGAATTATGCATTCAGCGCGTCTCGCGGATGGAAACCATCGCGAGATGAACGAAGATATAGAACTAAAGGAGGAGGAAAAACATCGAGAAGAGCAAAAAGTGAAACGTGCTAGAAGCTAGAACTGAGAGATGAAGATACAATCTATTCTCGTAAATACACTGGTATAGAAACAAATGTCCCAGGCGGGATAGAGTTTGCCACGTAAAAAACAAATAAAATAAAGATACTTGACAAAAAATACAAGCGCAGTAGCAAAAACGCTCGATCTATAAGCATGATCTTTTTTTTTTCTTTTTTTTTTTTTTTTTTTTTTTTTTTTGTTTTACGATCACCCTGAACCAAATTGGAGGAGTTTCTAATGACAAAAAAAAAACGAGTAGAAACAAAAGAAAAACGAGCAGAAAAAAGAACAGTAGCGCGTTCGAAGTGTATACAACTGGTCGTGCGATCTTGGTATAAGGGAAAAAAATCCTGCTAATGTACCGGCAAGAAGTGAAATGGGCCAGAAAAGCAGGCTGGAAGGAAACGAATCCACGTGAACGGCTCGCGCGTTCCATGGAACATGTTAATAAGCTTAAACAGCAGGTCTATCAGCTGATGGTGTACCTGCTCGATGACCACGTGTCGTACCTCCAGGATGAGGCAGAAACATATGTGGGTACCTGTTTACGTGTCTCTCTATTCCGAGTCGCAACCAGAGTGAAGTTAGAAACGCTTGTGGCCCATATACACGCACTCTCTCTTTCTTTCCGGTACCAGCAGCGTGCACGAACCGGCAAAAAAAGATGGCCCCCGGGCAGAAAGCCATTTTACCATTATTACGGAGGGCACTCTTCCTTGCTTCTCTCGTTCAGCTCTTTCAGCATCCTTCTAAAAGAAGTCACTGATGCCGTAAGAAAGACGAAGACGCAAGAGAGGTAAAAGAAGCAAAAGACGACCAGCTAAGTAGCGAAAGACCGCTTCTTCATCATCATCCGCGACACGCTTCGAGTAACCGTGCCTCCGCCTCTTAGTAAGCTATTTGTAGATAAGTTCAAGCGCGTTTGTAATCGTTAGCCGACGTAACGCTCTAATTAGTTATTCTGCTAATTAGATTTTGACGGTTAATTAGCAGCCGACTTTCCCACGATCGGAACACAATGGCCGCCTCGAGGCGCCACCTGCCACGCGTTTTTCCGCCATTCGGCTCTCGCTCAGATTTGAAGTATTGTCGTTCGTCGATATACATATATATATGTCATATATATATATATATATGTATGTATCTATATCGATCCGAAAGATACACGAAACGATCTTATTACGTATGCGGCGTGCAAATAGAGAAAGAAAGGAAGCGACGAGGTAGAAAAGAGGTCAATCGCGGGTGGTTCTAAAGATACTCTACAGCTTGAAATCTCTTGCTAGCCCTAGCGAATAAGTTTGCACCGCAGTCGTTTCTTCGTTTGATCTGCTGGCGTCGAACTTCGTCATCTCTAACATCGTGTCTTGCGTCATATCAGAAGGAAAACGGAAATGTGTCAAACATCCACCATATGACTGAGCTTACAAATGGATGAATTTAATAAACACGGCCTGCCTACAAAAAATATATCTTTTTAATATAGGTACACTACCCTTTATTAATCCTGCGAATACAGTACAAATCCATGAACATTATTCTAGAAAACTGCATACTGTAGCAATGAAAATAGATAAAGGTAAAGCCTAAATGCCATCGCAGAAGTTATTCGAAGATATATGTACACGATCCAAACAAGTGCTACCAAGCTTTTAAAATAAACGTGAGAGGCTTGTTACTATAATATGTCAGAATTAATATTCTTCATCTATTCTTTATCGATATTCTTTGACGGTACCATAAAAGATGAATCGGCAGTTTCTCAGTTGACTCGAGAAATCACCGGCATTTACAATTGCGAAACTTTCACCGAATCCCTCTGGTGTACCTATCTCGCGGAGCGATATAAGAGAAAAAAGCCGCGGTATCCGAGCATCGTGGAGCTGACTCGGGTAGAGTACCGGTCAGCTGGCGTCCGAGTCCACGTCGCGTCCTCTCCCCGTCTCTAAGACGTAATTTATGCTAAACGTTTCACGTCGTGGATGCCGCGTATCGGCGTACACCCGAGTCAGCCATTCATCCGACGCCCTTCTCCGCTTGTTCCTTCGTCTGGGACGCGAATCACGCAGCCTTTTCGGCCGTGGGACCACGATTCTCTGTCTCTTTCGGCCCCACCTTCTCTTCGTCATTTCCCCACCTTCCGCGCGGCTGCTTTACGTGTATATACCTATGTTTGTATGTGTGCGCCACCTTTATGCTCCTCTCTATCCTTGGCCGTCTCTGTCGGTCGCGCGGCGGGAGCCTTTCATTCGTCCTTCTCTCCCTTTCTTTCTGCGCTCCACGTCCTCCTCCGGTTGGTACCCACGATCCTCGAGTATGTACGATACGCGAGAGCCCTCGCTTGCTTTGTGGACCGCGGACACACAGGAAGGATAAGGGAAAGAAAGGAATTTTTTTAATGATTCTTTGAACCGACCCGATCATCTTTGTCCGAGTCCTCTGTCCGGCTACGAGCGACAATGAGGATTACGTTACCCGCGGTGACGAAAAATTATCGATAGAAATCCGCTAAAACACTAAATTATATAGTTAAGCTACGAAAGAATAGGAAACGAAATACGTTTGAATAACGATATTAATATTATGGAAAAAAACGTTAACGAAAAGAAAGTGTCCGTGTAGAATTAAGAGACTCGGGACAATTAAGATGAAATATATGTGCGCAAATATTAAAGAAGACCGAGTACATAGAGAAATCCACGGAACGAAGCGAATTCCTCGAGGATTCCGCACAGTGGTTGTACTGTCACGAGCCGGCGCTGTTTTAATAAGACTTGCAACGCAGTGTGTAACGTAAAGCAATTAACCCGAGAAGGACGGCGACAGAAAGAAGCGGGGAGAGAGCGACTCTCGATCTTGATGCAACCAGACGAAGGTTACGATTACGTGTATCAAGCTCGGGGCCTCTTCTGTCTTTTCCAGCCTCTTAATTAACGGTAGACACGCGTACCTCAGACAAACACGCTTGCGCAACCAACCTCTTCCTCGCTATTTCCTGGCCAACTTTCGGTAACACCAGGCTTACCCGTCTTTTCCTTTTATCTCGTGATCGACCGACAGAGGATAATTAAGAAAGGAATTCGCGAATGAATCCGGCGTGGAAAATCACGGAGGAAAGGCACACTTATTTATTTCACCTCCTCTTTTCGTTCTGTCTTCGAACGAAAGAAGCTCGTCTATCCACGCCACTCGGCTAACTGTTATTAATGATGCATTGTTGCTTTTGCGTCTACGCACCGCGACTCCCGGCAGTGCCTGTAATTAGCGCGTTTCCGGCACGTCGATCCACCCGTGCGTTCAAACTTCGAAGGATTTCCCGCTCGAAGAAGATACGCTGTTAACTACTTTCATAGCACTAAATGCTTCGTCTTAACGTGGAAGTGTACGATTCTTCATTGACCATCCGTTTAAACCTGCAAAGATTTCCCACTCGCTACATCTACAGTGTTAACTATTTTCCAATTAAATGGTCTTTATACGGTATATGATTTTTCATCGATAATCGGTACAATCGTAGATTATTATTACATAGGATATAAGATTCACGATTATTGTTGGCTAGGGTCCTTCTCTTCTTTTTTTACCAGACGGAAACCCATTCTCACGCACCGGCGCAACGAAAATAAATCCGACACTCCAAATAGCGATTACACGTACGGCGTCTATTCCTTTTCCCTGACGTCGTCCGCCGCCACATATAAGAAGAGACAGACTACCGTGCCGATTCAAAGGTTGCTTCTACACACAGGATTTCGGCCAGCCTCTCTTCCGAGAACGTCGCTTTTTTTTTCTTCCTCGTCGTCGAGAAGAGTTCCTGTCTTACAACCGACAGCCTTTTGCCGCTTTATAGCTTGCAATATCGGTCGATACCACTGTTGGAAAATAGTGGGGGTAAAGGATGGAGACAGAGAGCAGCAGGTTAAACGACGCGGTAGACAAATTTCGAATGGAAATCAGTGGCAGAAGAGGAAGAAAGATTCTGGAAGATAAATAAATACGTACACGGCTGTTGTGAAAGAAAAAAGTGAAAGACGATGCAGAAAGCGGTTTGAAATACGACGAAAAGCGAGGAAAAGGAACGAGCAAGGCGAATTTTTGAAGTGAGAACGAGAACTGGCGCAGAGGTGGCGCGAGGGGCGCCATATGGGTTAGTAAATTTAACTCTGCCCGCGAGAGAGCTTCCAAGACAACAAGGACAGGGTATAAACGGTGCGAGAGAGAACGAAAGAGAGATTACGAGGGAAGTGTAGAAGCACAAAAGGCCTAGCCATCTGCCAGTGGCCCTGCAGTGCGTCTCATAGGCAGAAGTACGCGAACAGCAACGAGAGAACTGATGTATACCAGGGATGGTGGGCAAACATTGGCGTAGACACGCTACTCGATGGCACGCGTTAACGAGCGAATACGCTTGTGATGCACCGCCTCGTCAACGTGTCGCTTTATGTAACGAAGGTGTTTGAACTTGATGGCATTCTAGTTTCTTCGCGATACTGCTGCACAACCGAATAAAAACATACCAATCTCTACTTTTTTTTCGACGAATTTGTATTATTATAATTTTATGTTGCGACCATAGTCTGGGATTCATCGTATCTACGTGTCATTGAAACCCTGTATATACGAGACAAATATACATAGCTGATAATACGGGAAATGCAAAAAGAAATTGAAGATTATCACTAGAATTACTGATCTCTAGACGTTCCTAAATATATTATTCAGAAATAATAATTAAAGAGGTATGATGAAGAGGTATGAATCATATGTCTACTTCAGCACATTAATTTTGTCAAAAGTACTTGTATATTTTTCGTAACTGCGAAAACAAGTATGACAGTTTTACTACCGCGGAATTTATTTCTCTCTAAAATTAATACGTCTAAAAAATGAAATAGAAGTGGAACAAATATTGGTTATATTCTTCCATTAAGCTTTTTTATCTAAATTGTATATCATCGATCTGTAATTATTTTATCATTTCAAAAAATCGACCGTTTCTGCCAATGCCAGGAATTACTGAAGCAACAACAAGCAAGTAATAGCAGCAACAGCAGGAGGGAGAGACAAGTGCCATCGTCCGTCTTGCTTGCACTGTCGGTTCTCGCACCATCTGCCATTCGTTTGGTCATCCTCGTCGCACCGTGGCGCGCGGCTGTGCGTGCACGCGCGCACCGTGCCACGAAATGTTCGTTTTTAATGCTGATCGACCTGCCTTTCTTTCGTCGCGACCGCGAGAAAGTAGGAAGAGGACAAGGGGGCTGTAATTTTTCCTCTGCTTACACAAATTCTTCTTTTTCTCTTGGTTCGTTTCATTTTTTCGCCACAAGGTTAATTACTCGAGACGACCGGTTACGCGTGCGATGGGCAGGTGCGGTATGTTCGTGAGATTTTTACGCAATTTTATTTCGTGTTTCAAGAATGGAAAGCAGTCTACTTTTAAAGAACGAGGTAATTGAGGCGACAGCTAATCAGCTAATTTACTTTTCAATTTTCCCTTATCGATATCCTGACGGAAGCGGCAGAAGAAGAACAAAAAAACGTGTGGTTAAAGACAACCTTTACGACCCCTTCGAATGGTTCTACTGTCGGTATTGTACCGTCGGAAAACAAGTAGAGATAAGACAACTAATAATGTCGCTAACTGTGTAACGTATATCAATGGTATGTTACTTCTGCTGTACAGGGTGATACAAAAGACAAGATGACTGAGAATCTTGAAAATTTAAGATTGTTAATAATTTGTTGGGTAAGCGTCGAAAGTTGAAGTTAACGCTACTTTTAAATCGCTTCATAGGACATAAAAATGGTTACTATGTTAATTCGCGCCACAGCTAATTTACCTAGAATGTGAAAAGATAGGAATTAAAGATCAGCCTGATACAACGAGAGATTTTTTAACTCGCGCATGTCTCTTTCGTGTTTCAGTTAACGACGAGATCTTAATTTCTCGCGCGCGTTCATTTTTTAAGACAAGGATCAAAGTTACAAGCCGCGGTCGTACCGGTGTCGTTTCTCCTCGTCAAAGATTGAGGAAACAACGTTACAACATAGAATCGACTAACTGTACCTGAAAGACGCCACAACACGCACTGATCGTTGACGTTAAAATCCTCTATAATAGTCTCTTCCCTTTTTCTACCTAGCGTGACGTGTCTGCAGAAAAAAAGAAGAAACGAACAATCACGATCGTTGAGGAAGATTGTTGTTGGAAATGAAGTCTTTGTAGCGAGCGGGAAACGTTTATCTAATAGACGATTCTCGTACGAACGTGAGAAAAACACGATCGTGCCCGATGGTTTTCATAATGAATTGACTTTTTGTTCGATTTGTTACGCGTCGCACTTTTCAGTTCCGCTTACATTACCGACGATTTTTCGCGTTCTATGCGACGCACGCGATATGTTAATGCCATCCAGTTGCAAAAACGCAGAGGAGTGGAAGCAAAGAACATCGACCAGTGTTTCATTTATCTGTTCTACAGTTTTATCGATGCCGATATTTTCAATGTGGGTAATCGTAAATTGTTTAACGGTATTTTATGCATATAACCAGTAAATATGTTTTACCATTGAGGGTAACCTAGCCTTACCGATCTATCTTATCAATTGAGCTAAAATTACGATCAATATTTCGAAAGATTGACACTTACCGGCCACGTGAACTCGAATGGAAATCTGATGGGATTGGTGAAACTTGGCATGGCGACGTTGGGGCTGAGATTAACGATGTTCTCGCCTAAAACGGGTGTGACGACGTCGCCGTATGTGCACGGCGTCGTCGTGTCGATCTTTACTTGATATTGTTTCAAGCAGACCCTGAACCTGGTTTTACAAACGCCTGAGCACTCGCCGGTCTTGGAAGTGCTGCCTGAACAGCACTTGCCCAGACTGTCTTTTCCGTACTCGTTCACGAATGACTTCAGTCTCAACTCGAACACCCCGGAGGCGTTTACCTGGAAACAAATTGGATTTCGTTCAATAAAAATTCCATTAAAGAAACAAATTGTTGATATTCTTATCCTAAGTGCGTCTCTCTTGCGTATCAATTGTCATTTAATTCCAATTAATGGATCTCGAAGAATTTCTCGCTGCACCGATTTATTCCAACTGTACACTAGCGCCACTAGGTTACAAAGATTCAAAAGGCAAACATTTCGTGATTCCGTCTTTAGTTCAATGCGGTAAAGTGGCACAATGTCGTCGCAATTTCATCGTGCGGACGCTGTGTGATTTAGTAATTCTAAGTAACTCTACAGACAGTGCGAGGTTGCCGCGCAAAGTGTACGTATACCTGTCTCATGGCGACACTACCGTGTGATGAACCAATAATTACCGGTTTTTTGGTAAGATCAAATAAATCTCGCATCTCTTCACTACTCATCGTAGTTCTTTGCCTCGCGTACTCTAACGTCATACGAGACAAGCAAATGAGGCACTTCTGATTTCGCCAAAAAACCAACAATCGTTGGCTCGCCTTGAAGTGGCCTCGTGTGTCAGTCTCGCACTGTCTGTTCGTATCTTTAGAAATATAGATCTACTAAATTGAACATTATCGCTATGAAATTGAAACGATGTTGTGTCCTTCATCTGAACCGAACTTTAACTTGAATTTATATGCTCTACGCCGATTCGTTTCCACGAACTGACGGCAACGACAGAAGAATATACAAGAAAACCAAGGAATCCTCAGAGCTTGCTCGCAACACGCGACAAACAAACTTGGCCAACACACTCCACGTCGGGGGTCGTCTCGTGCCCAACGACCGAACCCGCCGCCGGGGCAGCACGTGTGTAAGCTCGTTTTTGCGCACGCGTTCATCTTCTGTGCTGCACGTCTCCCAGGAGGAGCAGAGATATCCGCGCGAGTGACCCAGCAAAAAGTGCTTTTTTTCGCTTGACAAGACGCGAGCGAGAAACCGCTGGTAAGAAAAGAGGGAAAAGAAGACGGGTAGAGGCGCAGATGGACATTTCGCCACGCGTGCTGCCGAGCTTCGACGATCGTGGAACACGAGGGGCGTTTTCATGCAAAGAGAAAAAAAGAAAGCGTTCTGAAAGCAGTCGTAAACGTATTAACGTATGCTACCGACCGCTGTTCCTCGTCGTGCTAAACTAAAGTCACGAGAAATTCGTTACGAATCCCGATGTGTCGAGTAGAGTAGGGACGACTGCATATGTAACCAGAGATATCTGGAGGATTTCTGTATTTCGTCAAATACATATATAAAAGCTTAAATCGGTCGAAAACCAATGGCTACTTTGTAACAAAATGTCCGCTAACCTACAATGTCACTCTATGAAGACTTTTAGCGAGAGGCGTAAACACATGTAGAGGTTAAGATCGGTGAATCAGAGAGCAATCTGGGCGGAATGGTTTTTCTTCGGCGACAGAGTATCCAGTGTAAACAGAGCCGATGTGTCAATATTTCTCCGGTTCTACCCTGTCCTTTGTCGTCGTTCGGATAGCAAAAGTTCTTGACCACTGTGGACAATGCCCTACGGCTATGTGAACACGCACATACATACGCGCGCAGGTGCGCAAGTGCACACACAGAGTCATCAGACAACCGAGAAAGCCTTCCCACGAGACATTGTATAGCCTAGCAAAACTATACATATATCGTGTCTCGCGTGAACGAGAGGAGCGCACTAACCTTACTATCGAGCCTGCGGATCGTTTTACGATCCGTCCTGCGCGTCCATTATACGCCCGTTGCGATCTTCGAATTTCGTACTCGGTGACACCGACATTCCTTCACCTTTCTTTTGTCAGCAAGTGAGAAAATAAACATAAAGGACTGACATTTTTATCGCGTTTACGTTAAAACGATCGTTCCACACGCTTTTCGCGAGGTAGACGGGGAATATAGATGGCGTTTTATGAGTTGTAAGATCGGAACGAGAAAAAATATACACGGGTACGAGGTTTCGCGATCGAACGAAAGAAATACATATTCCCTCGCGAACGTTTCTCATTACGAATCGTAAAACACAGCAGGTTAGAGGTAACGCGTACACACAAGCGGTTCGCCACGATCCTCGATGAGGAATTCTCATTTTTGGCGCGCTGGAGCGCTATTCTCGGAACGAGAATGGCCGCCACCGACTATTTACGGATACAACCGGCGTTATTTCGTCACTAAACAATTTTCTAGAGGAACCCTTTAAGCACCCGTGATCCCACGTCGCATTGTACTACGTATTTCGGTATTTCCCGATTTTACCGATTTGAAGATGATGATAGATTGCTTTCGCGTATTTTCAAAGGTATGCCCGCAGCGAAGGTCGGAAAGAAATTATTGAAAAGAGAGTAAGACGAGACGGGGTAGTCTCGTGGAACGAGACGCGAAGAGAACAGACGAACAGAAGCTAGACACTTCTAAAAGAGTGGATCCAGATTTAGAGTTGTATGCCGGCGAATTCTGTTGCCACTGGTTTTCTCCTCTTTCGACGGATGGTTTGGAAATGTGACCGACAGAGAAAGAAAAAGATGGACGACGTTAGAGGGAGGGACAAGCAAAGAACTACGCGAGAAAGAGGGAAAGGCAAAGAGTGAAAAAAAAAACATCTCTCCCAGGAAGAATACACTTGGAACTCGTGGTGACTAGTGCGTGAAAAAGAAACGAAACTATTATACACGCAACCATGAAGTTGTATTATAAATACGTTGTTACGTTGAGTTTATAAAATTGAATATTTCCACAAGAGAAAAAGGACGATTGAGGGAAAAGACAGATTGAAGGTGAGTTAAAATTGGAAAGCATTCTGCAGCTCGATCGAACCTTATACACATTTACAGATATAGCGGTCGACTGGATAAATATAAGCCGCGATCGCACTTACGCAAGTACTTAATTAGACGCGGGAGAACGTATCAGTGGTGCGCGCGCACAAACACCAAAATGAGATGGTAAATATATAGAGACGAGCTTCTATTCTGAACGCACCCATCGATGGCGTGTCATCGTTTTTACCATAAATACCAACAGAGAGCTTACGACCGGTTTGACAGACGGGAACGTCTCTTGGATTCCGAACCAAAACATCGTGCCATTCATCGACGACGACGAAGGTCGCTTACGATGTGTCTCCGAGTTGACAAACGTATATCTCCCTCTCCGTTCCGTTTGACAACACGCGACACGGATTAGATCCGTTGACAAAATAATTCGTTCATTCGTATATACCACTTTATTCCTTCACCCAGAGCATTGCATGTCGATATTTTACGATATCGTTCGATTTCATTAACATTAGAACTATTCACGCATACGATCCGGAATATGGAACCTGTACCAACACAGTCAAATAGGCTATGAAAAAATATATAATAAAAGATGTTGACCGTTATAAATCTATAAAATATATACAAAGTATTGTAAATTATATATTTCGGTTACTCTAATGTTGCTTTTTCGTTTTAAATTAAGCATCAACGCTAAAACTGACCAATAAGTCATTTTGACTATTTTGGTAGTTTTAATATTAAGATATGTTATCGATCGATCTTAGTCATTTTACAAGTTTTATAGAAAGGTGGCGCGGCGATTACGCGTTAAGCAATACTCCTATGAAATCGATCGAAGCAATGATTGACGGACCATAAGACAACCTTCGATAAAAGAGCCGACGAAATAGAAGCTAATGTATCCTGATCATTTTTCTCCATCTAAATTTCGACGAACTATCATTCGACTTTGTTACATTGATATGTGACACACAACAGAATTGCAGTTTCGAGAATCGGATTGTTCGGAAGGAACAATTCCGAGGCCGGAATGTGGAGGTACGAGATATTTCGGAAGGAGACGGTTGTAAAACACTTCAGCATGCGTTTAAAAAAGAGTTTTGCAACGCGTTATACAGCAACCTACGGACGCCTCTAAAAATAAACAGAAATATTTCCACGAAACCGCCGACCATCTTTCTCGAACAATGCGAAAAAGAGAAAGAAATGGCGGTATTTAAATTTTGACCAATTTCACACTTCGCGCCTAAATAAACTTCTCTTTTCAAGGAATATTTCCGAAACTTCTTTCTTTCTAAATTTCAAGTAACAGAATCGATCGTAAACTGTGAGATCGATGAAGAAGAGAGAAAAGAATAAAAGATCAAACTTACCGCTCGGGGTGCTGGCAGAAGCACGACGGCGACCGTCCACACGAGCATCGTGGTCCACATGTTTGGTGGTTGTTTCCTTCGATGTTTACACGCCGCCGGTGCGTCCTCGGCGGAGGTGTGTGGACCGTGGTGCTCTGGTGTGCTCGTCGGCGTTACCTGCTCGCCGTAATTTCGCGAGGCTGCATAGCCACTGTACCGTACGAGGTACAAACTACTGTATCCTTCCAACACACACTATTTTTTCCGTTTTTTCGTTGATCGATTTCGTCAAGATGTCGATATAGGTAATCCTCGTTTCGATAGATGTGAAAACTTTGACCGGTTTCTATTTCACGGAAAGATGTAGCGAAAGGAAAAAAAATAAAGTTGTCGGTACGAAGGGAACTCGCGAATGACTCGCGCGGTCACTTCTGCTGGTCTGTAGCACACTGTATAATACACTCAGAAAAAGATTGATACTGGTATATATTTATTTATATTTATGTATATCCGATGGCAAAGAGGTATTCACGGTTGCCGCGAGAATTATAAGAAAATCACGCGCGATCACTGAACACTGTGTGACACACTTTATTCCATTATCCGTGGGACGCCGAGAGTCGTAGAACAGCTTCGTCCGACAGGGTACAGGATAAATACTCTTGCGCGTAGGATCTATGAAAAACACACTGGTGGTTTGCGATCCTTCGGGCGACGCCTCTCTCTTTCTGATGATTTCAATATCTCTCCAGATTCTTTCTTTGCCTCTATATGCGTATGTATCTATATAATAGACAGATCGTGTACTCGACGATTTCTATTAATTCTTTTTTTTTTCTATTTCCGTCAGCTCTTCGATCGATGTTAAAAATTCCACAACTACGCTCGTGTTGAGCGTTCGTTCGCGGCGCACGAGCCACTACGTCGACGAGGAGCACGACGATCCGCCACGAGCATAATTTTCCACGAAAAGGCACGAATACCACACTCTCCTCCTCGCCAACCGTCGCAACAACGACGAGTCGCGCACTGACTGGCCGTCGACGAACCGTGAGGAATATTCCCTCGGAGACCGCCGGCAAGAGTAGCACGAGAGGAGAAGTGATGTCGGCGATGGTGGTGGTGGTGATGGAGGAAAGAGTAGGAGGAAGAAGAGAAGGGTAGTGGTGGAGAGGCGAAGGTGGAGGTGGAGCGAGGATACCCTCGTCGTGTGTGACGAGTCAAAGACGAACGGGAGAGTCAATGTGCTTTTGCCTTCGCACACCGACAGAGGGGAAGAGTTTTCGTAGGGTTAAGGGGAAGGGGAAAGCAGGAGAAGTTACACACTATAGAGAGAACCGGCACGAAAGGCACTACTCCGCAGCTGAGCTACTACTGGATCCAGAGATGCGCCCCTTAGCCCGCGGTACCGGTGCCAGTAAGCCCGTATTTTCCTTTGTGAAAGTACTGTTCGATCGTGTGCGTACGTATGTCGGTATACGAGTACACCTTGATCTCACTCTCTGTTCAGTTAAATGTATTCCTATCCTTTTTCCGTTCCCTCGGTATACACACCGTGTGGATATATATGTACGGTTGTAACTTCCACTAGAAAAGCTCTGTGTGTATCGTCGAACGTGTTTCCGCGCCACTAACAGGCAACACTAGCGCCACACTGTGGTCACTTCGGGAAACACTATAAGCATCGTCTGGCTCACGAAACACTAGCAGCGCGTGATCGACAGATGGCGAGTCCGATCTCGGTTTGTTTCGTGTACACGATGACTGTATAGGAATTTTGCCGAATCGTGTTGACTATATAGTGTCTGCGCGCGCCCGCCTCTTTTCCTCGTTTTACTTTCTATCTCTGTCGCTCCTAGGACACGACAAAACGGAAGATATCCTTAGGTGATAAAGCGTAGTAAACTATAGTCCGTCTTTCTCTCAATTAAAAACGCTCTTCTACTTTGCGCGAACACGCGTGCGCTTTAAGTTCTGGAACGACGGACTATGTATCCGCGTCTACACCACGGCGTGCAACCCTCGACTGGAGGTAGTAAGCCGGGAGCACCCCTACTTATAATTGTGGTCCCGCCGGGCCCCCGGCGGGAGGGGTTGGCCAACTAGAGGGGTGGTGGGTAGCGGCTGCGCCCGTGGCACTACGTGTGGAACTCTAGAGGGGTACGGGGAATTTGGGCGAGGGACCGTGAGGGGAAGAGGATGGTAAAAGAGGCAGCTGCAGGCCGGCTGCACGCGCCCACCCCCACCACCGTAGCCCCTGTACGACACCCCAGCCACTCGTGCGGACTTCTTGCCCGCTTTGCTTGCCTGCCTGCTTGCTTGCCTGCTTGTCTGTCGTGGAGACTCCTCGGGGCGCCTGTCTTCTCTCCCGCCCCCCTTCTCTCGCTCTGCTTCCTCACCTCTCGCCAATGTCGTTATGTCTTCGTCCTACTCCTTCTTCGGGCTCCTTCGCATGCTTTTCTGCTCTACCTCCCTTCGTTCCAACATTGCACCGGTTACACTCCCCAGCTTGTCTCTTGTCTCTGTTCCACGAGCCACGATAACTCGTACCAGCCGTACCCCATCCGACGGCACGCGCCGCGTGCCACCTCCTCGTGACGTCATACCCTTCTTTTTAAGCATATTACGCTTCTTACGCGCCGCGATACGCTCACAGACCGAACGGGTTACGGGAGCCCGGGCTGCAGTACTTAAGTCGCGATATACACCACCGCTATCCACTGGCCGCTACTCGCTAGTTTGATTACGTCCAAGTATTGGTCCTTTCCTCTCCTCGTATTCTCGCTCGATCACTGTTACTTCGAAAGAAATTATGTTACAGGACGCGATCTGAGGGTGTTCTTTAGTAAAATTGTCTTTAGTAAAATTATTGTGGGATATGGTGGAGGTGACGAAAAAGTTGCGACAGTATTTATACAAAGTGATAAATACTCTCGTATACATGTAAATAATTAAGTTGGATAAATACATTTTTTCTGAATTAACAAGTGTCCTGCGAGTTATAGACAAGAGTGCATCATCTCCCGCGTTGTACTCCATTGTACATATTTTCATCGATCAATGTTGCTATCTCCCAAGTTCCACGAATAAAAATGTTTATTTTAAAAACACGAGTACGAAAATGGACCCGCGGCTCTCGTTAGTAAAGCGTATCACCCCGATATTGGCACTCAATTCGCTCGCGAATTGTTGAGAGTTAGGCAGCCTATTCGTCGAACGTTTCTGGTTTTGTCACCCTTCCTCGGTTCTTTCAGCGGATGCGTAATACGCAAAAGTCTCCTGGGTCGGTCTGACGTCACTCGTTGCAAAACCTGATGGGGTGCGGTGAACCCCACCCCGTCTCTATCGGCCCTCTATGCAAGACGCATAAGTATTAAGTATATGTGGTGTAGTGTACGGGGTGACAGATTATTACGGTGCACATACTGCTCGTCGCGGGCTTTTGTGCTTGGATTATAATACCCTGGACCTGTTTCGAGCACGAATCGACGTCCCCCCTATTGTTCCCCGGCGCGAATCGCATTTTTCGTACCCTCTTCGATCCTTCATTTAGTTTTCGCAGCCTGTTCCGCAAAGTGCCATGGACAATAGTGCAGTCGTAAATCTAACGTTATGGCTCGGAAACTAACTGTACCGCTCGTAAAATTCTCCTGGTCCATCCTCGTTTTCACTTTACTCTATCATTTTACCATGTTCGTCTCTTCCGATTCTGTTTGACTCTCAATTATCCTAGTAATTCTCAAATATCCTCCAATGATTCATGATCATCATAGTTTAAATTATATTACATTTGAGTTTAGATACTTAATTTTAAGATACGTAATTTTACTTTCTACATATTTTATATTTTACAAGATAAACCCTAGCAAGCATTTGAAAGTTTCTTCATTTGTTACACTATGAAAGGGCTAAAATGACGTACTCTAGTACTGTTGCGTAGGGCACCTACCTAATGATACCAATTGTAGGTTAACCACATAATTTATTTCGCAATTATATAATCGTGAGCGGAGGAACAAGGATGTATGCTATCAGGAGAACGAAATCATGGCCGCGTGATGGAGCAAACAGTGCTAACAAAAGTGATAACGTGTCACGAAGGAGAAAGAAGCCTTTGTTGTTTTCATGGCGTACACTACGGGGACGTGTGGCGACCATGGTACCCGTAGGCCGTAGGTGTATGGTATACTTCCGGTCACGAGGTGGTTCAACAGGTCAGACCAAGGGGGAGCCAGATGGAACCACTTCCGCCCCTGCTTCTGCCACTACGCTGCAAGTAGTACTCCCTTTCCATCCTTTTCTAAGCATATTCAGCATATGAGCACTGTCTCCTACTTTCTTATCCTATTCTCTTTCTCTCAGATTGTGTACGGCTTGTGTACAAACAGATTGAGGTAAGAAGATAAATCTAGAAATTAGAGAAGAGATTGCTGTCGATATAAACAAGCCCTCATGAAAGGTTCATCCATATTAATCTTGACAGATCAATCTCGATCGGTTACTCGATATCTTTATTATTTACGTTATCGAGATTATCTAAATTTCTATAACAGACGTCTAGGTGCTTTTTCAGATAGCGCACGTTGTCTTGTACATGTTCATTTTACGTCATTTTACGTTTCGGTTTACATTTTGAATTTCTAAGTATTTCATATTTTGCCCCGATTTTATTATTACGTATGTAGACAAAATTTCCTAGCATTCCAAGTCCTTAAATCGACTAAAGCCAAAAATGATCGGTGATATATTTCGGAGGTGAGAATTTATAATATTTCGAAATGTAAACGAATTACATTACCATACTATTAACTCTTTAACTTTTGAATAATTTTCCAATTCTCTCACGCAATTGTCACCTGAAAAACACGCGTCGAATTCCTGCGACCCACAGGTCTTAACGTGGCGGTTCGGTCGATAGGCGCGGAACACGTGAATCCGTCACGCGACTCCCTTCGTTCCTTTCTTCGTTCGCCGCTCTTTCATTCATACGTGCTGCCATATAGAAGACCGTTTCATGTATGCACGTACAGGAAAGGGAACGGGCAAAGGCCGAAAGATAGAGAAAGAAAGAGAAAGACCGTGACGCATCGGCACATGCGCCCGTTGCACTGGTATGCGTACTTAGGCCGGACTCAATGAACTGCTGACGCTTAAGGTATACTACACGACGTGGTCTAGTAATAGGCACATGTGTGTACCATTAGAGGTAAGCGTGTGTTCGGGATCTTGCACGCTATGATTGGTAGTTTGCGGTCATTCTCTACGGTTCTTCACCGAGACCAGCCATTTACGCAGTCCTAACACTTTATCGGTTCGTTAATCCTGCAGATCGATCGATCGATCCGATGGGTTATACCTAACCGACGCAAGTAACCGGTGATTTCCGTAATTCTACCCCACTCCAAGCTTCCTTACTTCTTTTTTCCACCTTTCTGTTTCAATGTCGTCCATCTGCTTGTTTATTCCGGTTCTCCTTTGGAGAACTTAATTTCTGTTTGATTGCAGCATCTGCCGCGTGGAAATGAAGGTAAAAAGGAGCGGATGAGAAAGAAGGGGCGAGGAATCATTCTAAATCATCGAAGGGGTTAAAGAAGCGCTAGAGATAGAAATAAGTATGTTACAAATAGGTCTGACTATGAGTGGAAGAAAATTCTCGTCATCTTGTTTGTACATCCGAAAAAAAGAAATTATGCTTTTAAATTGATTTAGATCTGACCGTTAAGTACCTTAACTTTTTGTACTTCACTGACGCCATTGTAATAACGTTGATCGTGTGAAAAATTCTTTATTGTCACGCCAGTAACGATCTTGTCAATCCATAATTTGTATAAATATTTATTTTTCCCCTTATTTTCGAATCTGAACCCTAGGTTTTATAAACTTTCGCCATAAGCGCGTGTTGTTTGATGGAATCATACAAGTTTTAAGCGCATTTCGTCCAGAACGAAGATCGCGTTTCACTTGCGTGCACACGGTCCAATGTTCCTTTTTTGGAGAACGAACAACTTGGCGAAAAAAATGGAAGAATGTGCAATATGGTGGACGCACGACGATAATTCGATTAATTAGCGCGTCTATGTGTGCGATGCGTGCGAGCTCGGCATGCTCAGGTTTAAATTTCATCGTGTGCTTCGCCAGTGAGTGGCGACATTCGCCCCCACATTGGTTGCGAGCAGGTGAAGCACAAATTAATCGATCTCTTAAGCGACACACACTAATGATCGTAGACACGCCGATTATGTTAATTTAACGCTGCTCGATTGTCTCCTTATTCGATCATTGGCCCCTGTTACATAAATCGACCAAGGGAGAAACGGCCAGCTTAATTCCAAGTTATTTCTGTCCCGAACACGGAAATGCGGGTCTCGTGTTATCCTAAATAATTCTTATCTTCGATGCTTTGGCCGACGTTCAAGCGTTTCTACTATCAGCGCTCATATACATTCGTATTTGCGTAATTAGAATCGTGCGAGGGTTATATACGGAGGAAGATATTTTCGAACTGGAAGAGTGAAAACGGGAAAGACGATAAATATCTTGCATTTTGAAAATCATACATAATTTTGTCTTTAAAAGATTGATCAAGAATTTTTATTTGTATGCAATGTTATATACGTGCAATTTCCTCGTTTATTATATAATAGCGGTCTTTGTTAGGGAAGCTTTACAATGAAACAGGTAGATCCAACGAGATTTCAAGTTCCAGTCGGTGTGACAACAGCGTTTTATGACACAAGAGGGTGACGTTGGGGTGGTTTTCTGTTTGCAGGGCTCTTTGAATTTCTCACAGACCAGAAAGTGGTTCCCAAGTGGTTTGTTTACCTCGCAAGCACTCCTCTTAATCCTTCCCTCTGTTTGCTCCGCTATCTTGATTCTTCGCATTTCATGGTCTTGTCGTCACTCCAGTTTTCACGAACCTTTTATTTTATATATTTGTTGCCACCTTTTCTATGTTTCATCTTTAAAAGGAAAATTAAATTCGTATACTCGAGTGACGCTCCATCGGTCATTATTTCAGCTTTAACGAATCTTTTCGTCACATTCAACATTTTCTCTTTCTATATCTGTATGTTCAAGCGATGATTGTATCAGTTTAAAAGGGTCGTTCGATTTCCATTTCCAATTCCGCGAAGCGACTCCCCCTGGATTATTCTCGTCCATGTCAATTATCACGGACGATGAAATCATGTATACGAAACTAGAAACGTTTCGTGACACGAAATACGCGATCGTACTTAGGAGGAGTGGTTGGATTCGTTTATTAGGTGTTTCGTTGGATCAGCGTGATTCACGTAATGACGCGTAATCCTCCGTAGAATCGCCTTAATACCAGTGTGACGTTTCCAGCCGATTGGCGGAGATTTATCGAGGGTCGATTGCTACTTTAAGAGGGGCTAGTTTCAGAAGCCCTGGCGGGCAGAGGCAGTCTCGCGTTCTTCGACTACATTAGAAAGCTTCGTCAGGCCAGTTTAGTCACGATGTCCGAATTAAATTCTCCTTACAGCTGCTGCCTCGCCTGTCAATCCACTCCCAACAAACGCTATTACTCGCTACTGAGTGTTTCCTAGCTCTGGATAGTCTTCCTAGAATCATTTTATAATTATCGATATAAAAATCCCGTTACTTAATCCACGAATAATTTCCATTATAAAATTTTCCTTCACTCCACGATTCTAAATGCCCTTAGTTAATCTTATTACAAATTTATATTTACATACACAGCGGTAGTAGTCCGTAATTAATCCAATTACACTTAACAATAATCGTCTTCATGCGTTATTAGCGGATCGAGGAATAGCGTGATAATGATGACATTCACTGGTAGCGGATATAAAATGGAGCATGTCCGGAGCCACGGCGTTCCGCATTCATTTCGAGCCCACAATGTCCCAGTTTTACGATCACTGGCGTCGCGGGGTCAAGCGTAATATCCAAGACACCCTAGTAGAGTATACAGACGGCCGGGGACCGAGGAACAGTCGGGTTGGGCCTGTTCTCCTGAGTTGGCCGAGTGGTAGGGATACGGCACGCGTGCCACGCGCCCGAACGCTCCCGACCATCCACGGAGACGCACGAACCGACCGATACAAATGATAATAATCTCTCCCGAGTGACCCTGCCGGGCATATTCCCCACCACGCCCCGGACCCAACACGATACGTATCGGGTGTTGCAGCTGCTGTTTCTCCCGTCGCGAGTTCCAGCGGACCTTCTTTCTTTCCTTCTTCCTTCCGCTCCATTCCTTTCCTTCCTTTCTTCCTTACCTTGCTTCCTTCCTTCGTCTCGCGGCTCTTCCTGCTTACGCACGCGGCCTGATTTCTTGCTCAGGGTCGGGCCAGCTTCCTAAACAAATAACTTGCGCGTTAAACACACGCACCTTCGTCCTGGCTTCGGTCGGTCCAATGGTTCTATTGACCCGGTGGTTTTGATTGTTGGGGTTTGGTTAGGTTATTAATTGATGACGATTAAACCGCCGTTGTTTACGCACTTATGGCATATTTATATTTGCAAAAATACTCGGAACGTACAAAGTATGCGAAAATATGGAAATGTACAAGTATTCGTAATACGCAATGCG
This sequence comes from Bombus affinis, assembly GCF_024516045.1. Classification (NCBI taxonomy): domain Eukaryota; kingdom Metazoa; phylum Arthropoda; class Insecta; order Hymenoptera; family Apidae; genus Bombus; species Bombus affinis. Next base: position 2,022,839 of record NC_066349.1, on the reverse strand, counting down.
ACTATCTGTCTAGACACCATTTCTTTACTTGAATTTGTAAAAGCATGAATGTGCATACGTATTTTTTTTAGAGAGATTTAACAGAAGATTTCGTTAATTATTAAGCAGTAAAGATAATTTCAAATTATGTCTCATCTAAAGAATGATAAATTTTCACTAATCTTTTTATTTAACACTTACATTGATTCTTACCTACCTTTTCAAACAGTGATTCAACTGTTAGGCGATTGTTATTAACTTCATCGTTATTATGCCGGGCAGCAAACAAATTACCATTATTATCCCATGATACTTCGCGTAAATTGACCACTGTTTCAGTAATCTTTAACGCAAAATTACCCCTTTAAAATATACTAAATATAGATAAGTTCGTACCAGACAGATTTAATTTTTAACCACTTTTCAGCGCTGCAGAGGGAACCTCTAATTTCACCATCATCGTTTCACCAGACGCCATACGGTGTCCAATTATCACGGTAAAAGAAGAGACCACGGTGAATCCAGCTTTCATACCCATTCAACTTGCAATCAGTAGCGTAAAGAACCTTCGAAACCGCTACCTACCAAAACAAAAGATAGTTTCTACATTTTTATAGTTTCCCTCTTTGAAAGTATACAGTATCGTCCATTCGTGACACTCTAAACTGCACGATGCGAAACTTACAAAATTATTATTATAATACACTAAGGATAATTTAAAAAAAGGAAATGAGAAGAAGGGAGGAGAAGGAAAAAGAAAATAACAATGCTCGTGGCCACTTGAGAGAAACCAGCGCAGGAAAAACGGCGATTTGCATCTGACTGCGCGTTACCTGCGGGGGAAACGGTCGTGGAAGAATTGGTTTGTACCGAAGAAGAGCAGCATCTGTTCTGCTCGCTTTTCTTTTCGTTAGAATGAGGCAACTGAGGAAAACGAGACAGAAGTATGGCATTGATGGAAAGAAACAGAGAGAGAGAGAGAGTTTACACAGAGACGGATGGAAGAAACCGAAGGAGTCTGCTGGTTCTGTACTTAAAACGAAACCGTACCTCATGATGAACGACAAAGGGAGGAGTAGGGATACGAAGGAGCATCGATACTCGACCTTCGAGAGGATATTTTTTATTCTCCTCTTCTTTCTCTTCTCTTTCTTTTTACTCGAAAAGCAGCTGGTTACCCCAGAAGATCATTGGAAATTAATAGCCCTCTATAGAGTGACCGCACAGAAGGGAGGCGATCCGACGTGTAACGGGTTGAAAAGATGCCTGGAAGATGTGGATACTCTCCAGCAACTCCGGAGAATGTGCATGGCCCTTTAGAAGGAAAAAACGTCCAGAAGAATTTTGCGGTACAGCTGGAAGCAGTATCCTTGCATGCACCCTGTCTTGTCTCGAGTTATTCCGCTCGTATATCTCCTTTTTCTTTCTGAATTTCTTTCTCCTAACTTTTATTTTCTTCGTTACAGCTTCGTTATAATCGTTAAGGCAAATAACATCTTAATACCTTCGATATATTAATATCGTTCAATGTTTATGAATGGTAACAAACGATATTTTTAATCTTATAAAGGGTATGAAAAGATAAAAGTTAAAAATTAAGTCCTAAAATAACACTTCTACCATTGGTAACATTTTATCGTTCGTTCGAATCTTTCAAGAATTCTCCTCGAATCTCTTTCATGTCGCGATCGTTCGAGACTTTTATTCGAAAAATACCGAATTCGAAATGTATTCGAGAGATACTCGACAACGCAGTCACATTCCAGAAGAGCCACGAAACACAGGTTGGACATTTTTGGGGGGAACCGGTGAATTTGGTCGCACGGTGAACAAAACGCTGCGGTGATTTCCATTTACCTACCCACATCGGTGTGTACACCACGGAAGCCACGACGACGGTAGAAAAATAGCCATCACGAATCGCTGTAACACGTGGATTTTTGAACGAACAGCTCCACCATTATTCCACCATTATTCCTGCAGAGGACCAGCCGTGAAGCGGTCACTGCCTGTGTCACAATGCTTCCTTTTATTCGGTCAAGAAACAAGATTCGGTAAGCTATGTTCGTGTTTCTCAACTTTCTTCTTCTCGTATACGGAATCATTGAAGCGACGCTTCGTCACTTCTATTTCAAACTATTTCAAATTTTCTACAACTCCTACTTAATTCCATTTTCAAAATCTTGTCAATCCAAATTCCACCACTCGAATCGATCGAATCATCGAACCGAACGATTCGCATAGCGGCGCATCGAAGAAGAATACGAACAAGAAAAAAGGCGAGCAGGGGAAGAAGGGGGAGCTGATATGGAGGGGCAGGTGTATCGTCGGAATAATTTCAAAAATCACGGAACCGAGAGAGAAAGGTTGGGGCGGCGCGCGTACCGCGTCGATCGCGCGTCGGTGAGCTGCCGGTGATTAAAGCGACAAGGCAGCCACGCCGTTTTTACCATAACAATGCATACGGGTTCGTCATAGCCGTAAGCGCGCGTATTGTTCCACGTTTTCCCACACGCGGCTCCTACGTGACGCGAATTCATCGCGCTAATGGCACCGCGTACGTACGCGTAAGCCGCTCGAGAAACGCAACCACGTCGACCAGCCGTGATTTATCGTTCCTGTGGCTCCTCCGGCGAATCACCTGGTAACCACGATACGACGAATTAATATGAAATCGCGAAATGGGCGTTGCTGGTTTCCAAGATCTCCGTTTAGACTTCTCTGCGAATAGATTTAGTGGAATTCTTGAGATTTTGAATGTTTCGCAGATCGAAGAGACGATCGACTTTTTAATATTTCTGCATTCTTCGGGTTTCTCCAACTTTGTGGAGGGATGGTGCTACGTTGTGTCAATATTTCGACAGATTTATCGGAGTTCTTGGAACATCGAACTTTGAACGTTTCGATGATGGAAGTAACGAAAGATTTTGCAATGTTTTTGTTCCTTGGAACTTTAGCTTACGAAGGTCTACGATGGCCAAAACACTGCACAATTAAATTCACATTATTAGTAGAATTTTACAAACTACGAATTACTAATAGAAACAGATATTCTTCAATAATAGTCGGAACAAAACTTTGGACATAATAAGAATATTTCTATTAGACTAATTTTCTTGTTAAAATAATTATTTGCAAATTACGTATATCCTAATTCTCAACATCCCACATCGGGCAGTTTAGACTTTTATATATATCCTCGATGTTAGTATGCAAAGTCGAAGCGAAAAAAGCTTAAGGTACTTTATTGGTAAAGATGCAGTACGTGTCGTTGGACGTCGTGTACGCTGTCACGAGTGTCATTAGGTATGACCACCATCGACTTTCCCAAAGTACCGTGGTTTCGAGGTAAATGGCCCTTTTACCTCTTCCATCTTCCATTGTAAGTACCTACAAGGTATAACTTGTTTCTCGTATTCCTACCGTGTGACTTTTCATATCCAACTAATCGATTGGCTAATTGGTAATTATCTAACTATTGGTAATTACCACTAAAAAAGGTTCGATAAATTACTAATTAACTAGAGATCGTAATCGCCGCCTTATTGATCGTTGTCAAATCAAAATCGCCAGGCGATTAATTTATGCCGAATGGTGGTGGTTAAATCACGAGTAGCACTCGTTGAATCGCTAATTAGCGATGAATCATAATCTCTGAATCGACGATCATCGTGAAATCGACGTATCATTAACGCCTATACTCTGTGTGTTTTAATACACCTGATGCTGTCATTACGGTTGAAGTTGATTTTAAGCATAACAAAATACAATAAAGAATCCCGATAATTACAAACCCCGACATCTTTTTTAATAGTTATATATAATAGGTAATTATTAAATAAAAAAAAAAAAATATCTTGCGTATATATGGATTTTATAATCGTAGACTGTGAATGTTTATGCATTTAGATTTACGTGATTATATACTTGGACCGCTATTTTGTTTTTTAATTAGTCTATGCTAACAATTTTGTAACTTATTGCAAGTAGATATTATCAGAGTCAGTAGGAAGTCCGCTTTGCTTTTAGAATAAAAAAAATTAATTGATGTCGCAGGCCAAAGACGGAGGAACAATTTTCTAGCGTGAAACTGATGGAGCGGTGATATTTAAGCAACGAAGATAAATAAGACGAGGAAGCGATCTGTCTTCTCGCTTCATTAGGGTGCATTCATCCATTTAGCGAAATTGACCAACTGACGTAGTTCACGACGATTATCTTGTCAGCTGCAGACTGACCCTTGCTGTTATACACCCTCTGACCGTTCGTCAGCCCGAATTTTAATTAACTCTGCTCACCCCTTAATTGATTTCACCTCACGGCAAACCACTTGGGTGGGTCGGAGAAATAATTTTCGAGAAAATTTTTCCCTCCTCTAATTCTGTCGAAATTTGAATTTTGCAATTTCTAGATAATACGAATCTACCGTTTCGAGAAAAAACGATACGAAATTTAATCCCTTCTCCTTAGTTCAAGTAACGGTATTTTTCTTGAAGATTTGTTCACGCAGGAAAGAAAAGCTCCGAATTTGAAGAAGATGAAGTCACAATGCTGCTTTGAATAACTGCAAGATGTTCCATGAGAAAGGAAGAAACAGAAGTCGAAGATCGTGCACGGAGAAGACAGATGTTGCGAACAGGGAGCAAAGTAGAATAGAGAATCGAGAACCTGGTTATTCTTCTCTTAATTTATTGAATTCAAATTCAACGTGTGATTAACCTTTAGCGTCCGATAAATAGGAAGAATAAGAAGAAGAGATACAAAAGATCAAGAAAATAATACAAAAGAAATATGAGAAAGTACGAAGGATACGAATCCTTCGTTCTCAAGACCTTACGTCTTCGAAGAAAAAAAGAAAGAGAACCTTTCATAGTAAATGACATATCGACTGTAAAACTTTTGCCTGTAACGTATAACAAATTCCTAGCAGTCAAACACGTTTCATTTTCTTCCATTAACTGTATCAAATTAATTACGACATGTATCGCAAAAAAAAAGAAGAAAAATTAGAAATGAACTGAAAACGCGACACGAAAAGTAAAAGAGGAAGTAGCAGAAGGCGGAAGAAACGAAGGGAAGCATCGGGCGAATGAGGAACGGCGAGTCGAGGCGTATGCGGGAAAGAAAACAAGGAAGGAAACGAATCACGGTGGACGAGAGGACTACTTATTTTAGGCCTGTGTTCGCAGAAGCGAGTTGGAATACACGCTCTCCTCTCGATCTTGTACGGCAACACGTGTGAGGGAACCATGGGAGAAAGATGAAAAACACAAGGTGGTTGTGTGTTGTATCGGTGGTTCTCAATATAGCGGAAGCCAAGGTGGTTGCAGCCTCCCTATACGGGCCACTTCCGCCCACTCTGTCCCTCTTGTTCTTCCTCTCCCTTCTTCCGTGACCATTCCCACCGTACTATTCTCTCTCTCCGTCTCTCTAGTTTTCTCTTCTCTATATTCTTTCTTTGTTTTCTTGGCCCTGTATTCTTGAAATCTTTGCCCAACTAGCCTCTTTTTTCCACGATGCCATTCGCAGCCTTCTGTGATATTTATGTTTCGCGTTATTTACTGGCTGGGGCTGGCAGGAAAGCGGCTGCAAGCGATTATGCGAATTAACCGAGCCACGATATATCAATGGAGCATGGAAAATGACATTTTTCCATTCGTTTTTCCCGTCTTTTTTATGCAAGCGTTTCTATTCCGTGGAGCTTTTCTAGTGGAGGAATTTGTTAGATAGATGTAGTTATATTACACAGAATCCTAAAAAATGATCTTTCCGGGAACGGCTACAATAGAAATATAAATCACATTTGGACTAATAAAACTGGACTTTACGTATTTGGATTCTATAGGATATAATTTTCATTTCGTTTCAAATTGTCCTATCAAAAATATTATAAATATAACAGATATATATGTTTAGAACAGAGTAGCAAAATTGCTTCCTTTGTAATTATTCGATGTGTAAAATACTTAGAAAATCCAGAAAAACGAAATTTGTTATACCAGTAGCTTTGAAACTTTCTTTGGTATCCGTGTGTGTGTGTGTGTGTGTGTGTGTGTGTGCGCGCGCTTGTGTACTTAGAAGACTCGAAATAATTCTACACCAAGAGGGGAAAGCCTCGATCAAATCAAAACTAAATCATCCTAATCTCAATTTAATCTAAACTACCAAGCAACTTCAAAATACTAAATATCATCGATAATATAGTGTCGATGGCGAAAGGAAGGTAAAGTCGTCGGTTTCGCACGGGATAAAAGCGGCGCTCGCAGGGCGTCGCGGCTGGGGCAAATCAAGGCTCCGGATATCAAACTTTCCTATCTTCCACCCTAAACGCCTCCCGGCCGTTCGTGGGCGTGGAATCGGCCACCCATCTGACGATCAATCCCCGCGGGTTCTGCCTACCTAAAATACTCCGATCCGCAGATTGGACCAGATCGTAGGCCTGTTCCTCGGATGCTGGCTGAGCCATCCACTTAGATAAAGCCACAGAGAAGGAGCAATCGGAACAAGAGAGATTCACCAGACAGACTGCAGGCTTTCGCGCGCCAGAAGCTATTGCGGAAAACAAAAGGACGTTATTTTACATAATTTAGAACCATTGACTATTGCCGATACTGGTATCAGTATATTAATGACTAAATGTCTGAAATTTCATAGGTTACACAAATTATCAGTATGTATTGACAAATTCTCTTATGTAATACCAATAAGTCAGTTAATACAGCGAACGAAGCTTTGGAAGCAAATCTTACAAATTGTAAAATTATAAAATTGTGGGAAACGACCTGTAACCTACGAACTATAATTTGTTATTAATTAATATCAATTAATATCACTAATTGGCAAATTATTGCGCAAGAGGACGTATACATGTGCGTTACATATTTGTTGCATCGTAACGTATTACAGCGGTGCGTTTCTGGGATTTGAGCGATTTTTCAAAAACATATGGGCAAAAGTTTGTTACTTTATATATAAATTGAACAACTTTCGTATATGCAGTTTCCATTATGTAGCTGCTCGTATTCAGTTTCACTCTTCACACAGTTGGCTTCGATAAGGCAAGGAGAGAAAAATCGAAGCATGGAAGCAAAATTGAAGTTACATGGAAGCAGCGAATGAAAGAGGAGAAAGGCTGAATATGGAAAAGATGAGAGTAAATCGGCGGCTTGGCGAGCCAGATGCAAGATTCACAGACGGAACGGAAGGAAGCACTTTTTATTGTGTTTGTTGCGCGCCTTTTTCGGCCCTGCAGCGAGACCCATAGAGTAAAGGAGATGAAGATAGGGACTTTGCACAGTGAGGACGAAGGATAGTGGGGAGGAAGGTCGTTCCTATGAATATATACATACGTATACGAGCTGAGAACGGGGGAGGCTGGCGCTTCCTGTCCCGCATTCGAATTCAGGACCAAGCACTCGCAGCTCTCCACCATCTTCGTGCTCTACGTAAACACCGTTGTATTTTAAAACTGGATTTATTCTGGTTTTTCGACGTTCGTACGCCATTTCCGTGGGTCCACCACGATGCCCGGAACAACAGGGACACGAACATTTTAGCATGGCCGACTACTGTTTCGAACGATCCACCGCGCCGGATGTTATGAATGCTCGTGTTCTTTTAGTCGGCTTCTCATGGTTTCATTCAGACCGACAATTCTCAATGGCACTGTTTCTTTCCTTCTTACACGCGTCACTTGTTCGTACGATGTCTTCCGAAGGGGTGGGGGTGAGATTGTTTTGAAACGATACGATTTTCGGAAATTGGAGATTTCGTGGACAGGAGGTCCCAGCAGGCTACGGATGTTTATCCACATTCATATTCTTATGGACATAATTGGAGATGGACGTAAATAACAATACGTTTCACCTATCAAGTATTATAACGCGTTTAATTTGGATATTTTACACGTTCACGATGAAACTGTTTATATACATCTATATAAGAGATACATGTGCGTAATTTTTTATCCGCTTTCTATAAAAATATCACAAAACCAACTTGTGTCATATATCTAACGAATATCGAAAAATACAATTGAAGAAACCAGGCCACGATCCAACCTACTCTTAAATTGTACCCTTCATTACCCTCGATTAACATTCTCGCGGTGTTTTACAATGAACCTAAGCCTTTAAACGAAACAAAAAAAAAGAAAAACAAGAATAAAATAAAAAAATATTCCAGGTAGAGAACACGATTCAAGGGTTGAAATTTCATTCAGGAAGACACGTTGCGTGGCCCTGGCGTGTATTTACCCTCACGAAGACACACGGGGGACAGGCGTGTGTACGTGTATTTACGATACACAAGAGCTGGATCTATCTTACCAGACCTGTGGACGCAAGAAACACGTACAGAAACGCGTGTGTGAGAGCCTGTACGTGGGACAGACAGAATAAAGAGGCACTACGTGCTGGATTAGTTCCTCCCGGATTTAATCTCCTGTGTTTGAGCAGGAACTCGAACAATTAATAATGAGACCTTCACCGAATGGCTGTCCTTTCAATTCAAGGGACAGGATGTCGTCGTGGTTGTCGTTGTCCTTGTCGTTGCGACGTTTCGCATCCGCGATTGGGAATCACCGTGGAAACTACCTTCCCATGTGCCGCTGTTCTACTGTCGAAGAAAAGGGCAGATACTCGACGTCCTGTTTCGTGGCACGTTGAAGGAGTAGTATGTAAATTACGGTTAGTTTACAGTTCGAATATCGTTCTTACCGTGGAGAAAATGAGTTAGAGAAGATTTAGGCAATTGTGTGTGACATGAATATATTGGGAAATGGTGTTTCATCCGCGCGGAGCTCTCTTCGAACGTAAAGATTTGGATTTTGCGTGCAATTACCTTTTTCCACCACGAAACCAAATTTTTTTGCCAACAAATTATCTTTAAATTTGAAAAACTTGGGTTGGAGGTGAAATTTCAATTCTAAGAAATTGTCTCACTATCCACGATTAATTAACCGAAACGCTATGATTAAAATGAAATTATTCAAACGCCAAAAATATATCGCGCGCGATACATATTTTTGTCAAAAAAAGAAAAAGATGGAGAGCTGAAGCTTTTGTCCTGAAAAGAACGTTATACGCTTTTCAGAGAATCGATCATCTCGCGTCAGCTCGCGTACACAGTTCGATGAGTAGCACTGGTGGCGCAGCTGGGAATTAAGAGCCATGGAAGAAGAGGAAAGCGGAAAAGTCGCGTTCACGGGCATCTGAATAGTCAGGCCGAGGGGTCGTATATCCAGAAGAAGAAGAAGTGGGCAGGTCCCACGGGCAAGGAAGGACCGAGGCAGAAGGCAGCGGCAGCAACAGGCAAGAAGAAGAAGCTGCAGCCGCTTTTTGGGGCCCTTCTGCGCTCAGCTGCCGGACCTTCCCACGCTACGCGTATGCACCTACCTACCCACCACCTACCCACCTTACTACCTGACTCCTAACTCTGTGTGAGTGTGCCTGTACCGGCTGTACCCGAAAACTCAAATCATTTCGACCAGTCGATGAGTTCTCTTTGATCAACGTGCGTCGAGTTCCTCGCTATTTTCCGAGGTTCCGACCAGCTTTCCAGACGAAACAAATTGCTGGTGATCGTTGAGTAATTCCTCGCGATTGGTACACTGCTGCTTAAAAATTCCAATAATTTAAAACAGTCATTGAATTGTAACAAGAATTCGAAAAGAGAATCTAACGCGATATTTCTTTTATTACTAACGAATATTAAGAAATAAGTACAAATCTTGTGTCACCTTGGACGACCTTGAGCGACCTTGACACAGTCTCGCCTCGTCTATGTCATCGTTGCTTGTTTGAAGAAAGCACACGAAACACTTTTGCAAGTACAAGAACAGAGTGTTGTCGATTTCACGTGTAGAGGAATAAACGATGTTTCTCGATCGAAACAAAGAACTTTCTAGTATCGAGCATCGGCTACGCATATAAATATATGTACATGTGAGCAAAGTTGACCTACTGCTCACCTGCTGCACCACATACACCGGCTACCTGCCAGTGGTCCAGTTCGTCTGTCTCCCTCTGGAAGCTGATGGCTGCGAAACAGCGGAACCTGGAAGGCACACTATGTAAGATGGAGATTATGTTCGATTTATATAATACTTTCCGAAAAAGGCAAGATGAAGATGCGAATATCTTCCTTATTAATATAATTTGTCTTCAACTTTGCTCATTTTAATTACAGTATCTGTTGTATTAATATAATTTGTCGTCCTTTACAATGCATCTCTCCAATGAATTAATTATGATATCGAAATCAAAGCCCGAGTGCACAATATTAATCATGTGGACAGTTTAATTAAGCTGACGTTAACACGTGCAGTGTGTATATCTTGGATCTGGTTCGATATATGGTCACGGATATCGAGACGCGCGTGGAATTTTAATTAAATATCATAAAACTTTGGAAATTACCTTTAGAATAATTTTCAGATCTTACGGTGTAGAGAGGCTTTTCGTATAAAAATAACTCGTCGGCGTATAATTTGGCATAAAATTTCAGTAGCAGTAGATACGCTTCCTACAACGTTATTTATAAATTCAACGATAATCTCTAGAAAGAATGTCTATCAATTTCTGTAAAGCTAACGTTTCTTCTAAAGTTCCCAACACGCTGTACTGATAATTATCATTGTTTCAGTGATACAAACGTTATAATATAAAGTGAACCACTTAACGAGCCGCCTAACGGACGACTTTTTTGTTTCTTAAAACGAAGATCAGATCGGAACATGACGATCCACCCTAACCTTTCTCATACGTCGTGCAAGCTTCCATACAATTATCTGAAACGCTTCTGCACCGTGTACGAGGGTAGCCTCTTTCGGGGGTGGATGAAAAGGTAAAGGATCGTGGCACGTTAAGAAACGAGGCAGGTTATAGAGGAAGTGCAGAAGGTAGGTCGCGGGTGCAACGGGTGCATCACAAGCGAAGTCTCGAGAAGGGCTTAGGTCTCCCACGCCCAAACGCTTCACGATAATGTAATTCCTTTTAACCCTGCTGAACCTCGAAAACCGTGGGATGTTTCTGGTGTCGGTGCAGCTTGAAGCCGCGACCTATACAGCCTACACATTTTCTTTCCTTCTTTCTCTTTCCCCACTTTCTTCCTCTCCCTCTCTCTCTTCTCCGTCATCTTTCTTCTTCCCTTTTCTTTCTTTCTCTTTTCTCCTTTTTTTTTTTATCTCTTCTGGCCTCTAGTAGAACTTTTGCACTCTGGTGCATACAGCTGACGCTTCGTTCTTGGATACGTTTTTGAAATGAAATCGAGCGGTTGGAAAACAACGAGAGTATACAACAACGATGGGCAAAATTTTATTCGAATAACAGATAACGAATAAAGATAAGGAATAACATTTTACTCGCTATTGACGAATAAATATCCAATCGAGTAGGTGTTTATCTGAATAACTAGTTATTCGAATAAGAAATTATTCATGTAAGAATTGATCTGAACCACAACTTAATCGGGTAACTTGTTCAAGTAAGAATTTATTCGAATAAAATTATATTTATTTCTGTGTTACATCGAGAATGATCATGTTACTGAACGTGGCATATATTTTCAAGCTTGCTTGTTCGGTTCTTGTAGCAGTGTCTTTTACAATTAACTTTTTTAAAGTACCAGATTAGAAAGTTTATCGTTTCTCGGTAAATTAATAATAAAAATTATACCGCTATCCGTATATACTCGTACAAGTTTAAATAAACAATTAATTACGCGTATTATTATTCGAATATATATAGGAAGCAATCTGTTACTGTTCACTGATATGAATTTATTCATATAGTCGTCTTACATAAATATTTATTCAAAAGAATTGACATAATGGCTAACTTTGGTATACACCGACGCACAAAAATATTTGAACATTTACCACAGGAAATTGTATTATCTAATAATACGATATAGTTCAATTGTGCAAGAAATCTGATATAATTCCTGTTTCTTTTTTCTTTTTCATTAAAGCGTTGCGATTTCTCAAGAATCTATGAGACTCGCGGTGTTTAGATTGGCTGTTCACCGGGTTCGATCGGAATTTTGGATACAAGCGAAAGTGTAACGATTGCTATCGCGAAAGCGGCGCTAATTAAAAATAGTGCGGCCAGGTTATCGTAATTAGATTGCGATAAATTGACCGCGGCCATTGACTCGCGGATCCCAACGCGTTCCTTTCCGTTTTTTACATTTCTTTTCTCTTTCTCTGACGAACATCGTGTAAAATTGAAAATAAAACGGAACAAAAACTATTATAAAAAAAAGGTCAACTCGATTTACTTTCGCACGATTACGACAAATTTATTTGCTTTTATTTCTTGCACAACCACTGTACTTCCCATCGTACACTTACCATACTAATTACGAGTTAACATACTGTACGCAAGTGAATTGTGTAAATCAAACGGACAATTTGCCCCAATTTTTCATCGTGTGTACACAACATGGGCGGAGTATAGAGATATAAATTCTTTCTCTTTTTTTTTTGAAATATTTTCACAGCGGCCAGTGGTCGTTTGTTCGAATCAGCGGACTATTAAATTCCGCTAACTTCTGTTATCCACGGAACGAACGGACGAACGTACGAATTGGAGCATGAAGGGAGAGAAGTGAAGCATACGAACGGTATACGTATAGCAGAGGTAGATGTAACGTTGCGGAAAAGCTGTTTTAGTACGTAATTGATTAATTTCGAGCAGTCTTGGCTGGTTAGAGGAAACCATCTTGCGAGGCAGGAACCCAGAAGGCTGCGAGATGCAACGATGAAAGCCTCTAAAATTCATTAGCCACGCTGGATTATGCGTCTGTTGACTATAGTTTCTACTGTAGAAAGTGTAAGACCGTTTAAGGAACGATTAAGAATTACTATTGGGCAAGGATTATCAATCTGTGAAAATTAATTAATCTAATAAATTGGTACAAACTAATACATCATTAATTGTATATAGGGAAATACTATTAATTTCTCGATGGCATTTGAATTATAGCTGTGTATATAATGTTGAAGGTATACAGTTTTCATAAATATATCGGTAAGAAATAATTATTAGACAAATTTATATTATAAAAAGAAAGGACCAAGGCAGAAATTTATCAAAATTAAAATAAAGTGCATTCTTGCATTCTTAAATTTTCAATACTCGCGTAAAAATCCGCGATTTGCTCGTGATTTCCACCTTCTCCGTGTTTCACTTCGATACTTTTTATACGGTTTTCTATAGAACCTAGAGACGTATAATTCATGAAAACTGTAGATCATGAAAAGATTATATAAACTGCAAAATTATCTTCGCTTACCTAATATATCATTTATCGTAATTGCGCTTGATGGAGATTATAATTTATTACCATATCGCTGTATCTTTTACGTTCGTCGTCATTTTCTAAATTCTACGTAGCCGCGCAATTCTCGAGCATCAAAGATTAATTGGCATGGTGGAAATGAAAGTTCGTCGCGGAGCTCGAGCTGCCTCTAAATTCTAAACAGCATCGTAGAAAGCAGGGACGGTGAACAACCGCGATCGATTTCTCGATGCTCGCAACGAAGGCATTTCGCGCTTCGCGATTAATTAGCCACGGAGAGTTTCGCCTGAGCAGCTCCTCCTCGTTCGTCGTTTCGCTTCTGTCTATAGTCCGTGGATACTTTCAACTTTGCCGAACGACCTATAAATCGTCGCTATCCAACCCTTTGGCTCTCCCTTAATTCTCTTGACATTGAGTCTATTAGACTGTGTAATAATTACTCGCAAAAAAACAGTCGTTCAAATATTGAAGCAATTAATATTTCGATATTAGGAGTGCAATAAATGTTGGGCATTACTTGTCTAAAATGAAAAAATATATAAATTTCAAAAATAAGAAAAATAGTTTAAAGTCGTATGAAAGAGAAGACAATAATTTTCTTAATCACGTATCATTAATAATCGAATGTAATAATAATATACAAGTATCGCTTAATTGTTGAACTAATATTGCTAAAAATAAAAACCTGTCGGACTCGTTGCATTAACCTTGCGACGCATCGCTCATTCGGCCAACGTCTCTTCCGTTCTTTCGAATGAACTTTTTGGTTGAAGAAATTTCTAACGAAGGCACGAAACGCGATTGCCTTACGATTACGAGAGGAATGAAGGAATATTTATCTAATCAAATAGATAGTCTTTGAAAGCGTTAAAATTAAAGCAAAAACTTTGAAATTAGATTAATATGCGCTCGCCAGGTTTTTATTTTTAATAACACGAATTCAACAATTGAGTGACACCCTATTATACGATTACTTCGTATACTCGACATATATAGGTTTTAAATATCATTACATTCAATGACTTAATGATACCCGATTAAGAAAATTATTCTTTTTTTTTAAGTACATTTTTAAATAGAAATCATCGTTAACAAATTTTTGAAATTTGTATATTTTATTTTTTACTTTTTAATCTTGAAAATTTCAATTTTGTCGCTGTTCGAAAAATGGATGAAATTCCGCTTAGAAAATTCCATTCAGACAGACGGATAGACAGGACCATTTACAATAAATGGTAAATAAAAACCATTAAAAATTGTCCTCCAATTCCTCAAGAGCGATAATCGCCTTGTGCAAACAATCGTTGTGCGTGTCAAACATCCAATCGGCACGATACAATACGTGAGATCGATAAACACGAGGGTATGCGCTATGGCCCCGGCACATAGGCACAATCTGTTCGTTTTGCCGCACGATATCTGCGTTGGATGGCCAACAACCACGGTTGCATCACCTGCGCAAACTGAACGATACAAGCTACTGTTACGAAATTTGTCTCGCGCTCGACTTCCCTCGATTCTGTTCATCGGCGTTGCTTCTCTAAAAGCGGTCTACACGTTCTGCAACACGTTACGATGCACGTATCAACACGGAAGTTTCATGAAACCAATATCAGTTGCAACTAGTACGCGAAACCCGTATAATTTATAAAATAGAAATATAGATAAATATAAAAATGATACTTAAGGTTCCAGATCTGTACGCTTTTTAATTTATGAACAAAATTGTGCAATCGAAAATGCATTTCTCAAATACCTTCGTAACGAAAAGAATAGAACTCAAAGGTTCACATATAATACTAAAATCGACGATGAAACAAAATTTCTTCATTTTCCAAATTTTACTCGTTACGATAATGTCGAAAATCATCGAGTTCTTCCTGATCAATTGGGTTGGTAACTAAGTGATTGCGGATTTTGTCATTAGGTGGTATTGACAAAATCAGCAATCACTTAGTTGCCAATTCAATACAACCAGTGTAGTTGTCGTATTATGCTCATTCGCTGCATCTTCCACACGTTCGGTATCAATACCGCGTACTTACACATTGAAATCTACAGATTTTGTCAATACCACCTAATGACAAAATCCGCAATCACTTAGTTGCCATCGTTATGAGCAAAATCAGAAAAAGAAGAAATTTTCTTTTTTTCGTCGATTTAAGTACTATGTGCGAATCTTTGAGCTCTATTCTTTTCGTTACGAAGGTGTTTGAGAAATGCATTTTCCATTGCACAATTTTGTTCGTAAATTAAAAAGCGTACAGATTTAGCATCCCAAGTATCATTTTTATATTTATTCATATTTCTGTATTACAAATTATATGGGTTTCACTGGTTGTATTAGGTTGGCAACTAAGTAATCACCTAGTTGCCAATCCAATACAGCCAGTGTGGTTGTCATATTATGCTCATTCGCTGCATCTTCCACACGTTCGGTATCAATACCGCGTACTTGCACATTGAAATCTACATCGATCATCGTTATAGCAGTTAGTATCCTGCGTCGGTAGAAAGCAGACCCTACTCGCTAATTAAGGTAGCAATACTAATCGCTGCGTCGATGCAAATCACGATCGATACTGAGAGATTGATCTACACGTATTGCAGTTTGCATGGTGAAATCTCAAAGTCGATACATGGGTCGCAATATGTCTGGGCGCGCGTAGGCGGCTTCTCGCGGCGTGATAATACGTGTATTTGCCGGCGCGAAAGTATAAACAACTTTCGTATGGCACATGGCAGCGGAGCGGCAGCTGTGAAAGCAGAAACTTTTTAGCTTCGACTCACGCAGACATAACAAGAGAGCTTAAGCTCCGCGCGTTTCGGCCAACACCGTTTCACGGAGGGGTGGATATTGTTTGCCACATGAAATTGCCCCCATTCTCTGTTTGTACACTCTCTATATTCTGTCGGTTGCACGGCATGATAACAGAGTTTGTGTTGTGTTTGCGTCGTGTATGTTGCAAGTGATGTTTCCAATTGTACGTTACAAGTGATATCGTAAAGGGTGGTGGGAGTGGATGAATTCTTGGTTTTTATTTTCGATTGGAATACAGATGGAACGTAGAGGAATGGAAAGATAATAGAACCTTAGAGTATGAAAGCTTCTTTCAAAACATTAAAACGACGTAAAAGAGTCGTTGCTGATATGTATTCTTCATTTTTTAATGTTGAGAAAATATAAAAGAGATCATTACAGAGATATGTATTGTTCTTCTTAAAACGTTAGAAGGATAGAAAAATATCGTTATTAATAGCGTGATAAACGTTGAAGTTTCTCTTAAAACATTACACATCTTTTCACGTGTCGGGATAAAAACGAAATTGAAATACCTATGAAAGTTAAAAAATCGCAGCGAAATTAAGTTTCAATATGGAACCCATATGGCTTCGAATTCCGGGGCGCAGCAACCTGTTCCCTCGGTCGACAGGTATCACGCAACGTAATTGCAGTGAAACGGGGCCAAGACCAAGGTAATTACACATCTACTAACTGCGATCGATTATGTTATCGTTGGATAAATAAACTAGACACGGAGGACGATTAACGATGCCAATCATTACCAATGGACTGTTTCAAATGATTCTACGCCTGGCAATTACGGCTGTAGAATAATTCGTATGCACGGCACGGTTAGCGGCTGCCGTGTAGCAATGCTTAAGTATATCACTATGCGTCGTAATGTAGCATTAACTGCCTCGAGCTACTCGAACGTGATATTTACATTGAACACAATAATTACTACACTGCTCGTTACTTGTACCTAAATTCCGTACTTAACGTTTCAATTTACGCGGTATACCGATTACCTGTGATAAAGTACATCGTTGATCGCTTCATTCGTTTGTCATTAAAAGGGAAAAGTATAAAAGACGAATCGAACAGAATTGAAAAAGAGCATTACAAAGAGCGAAAAAGTACGTAGATAGCGATGTCATTGTATCCTTGGACAATACCAAATATTATTTATACTGTTTAAAAATATTTGCACAGTTGCAAATATACTTCATACATATTAGCAAACTATACGTGAAACATACTTCATCGCCATTGACGTAACGAAATAAAAATACAACGACTGAGTAGAATATTACGTGTTCCACGAAACAGCCCTAAAACGACAAAGCGTAGCGTCTAGCCCAGGTCAGTGGACAGAATGAACGAACACGGACGGTAGGATCGATATTTCTGGATGAAGTTCTCAAAACATTGCGTGTCTATGGAAGAATACGTTCATCAGGTGTGCCAGAGTGTAAAGTCGGCGTTTCGCGGAGCAAGGGGAATCTGCATACATTGGTTCCATGCGGGGATGAAATTACAATGGGCCACATACCTGTACCTGCCGTACAAAGAATGCAGGGTATTTCTCCTTTTTTTCCTTTCTGTGACTCTGCTCTCCCTCTGTCAGCTTTTCTTCCCGCGACACAACAGCCAGTTCCATTAACAGCTCTCTTTCTCTCTCTCTCTCTCGTTCTTTTTTCGCGAAGAAAACTACGAAAAGTCGGACAAAGTGAACCAAGCGGTTGGTGGTAGCAGTTGAAAGCAAGAAAATGCCCAGTTTTCTCGTGCCCATCGACTCGTTTTTGTAAGGAGAAACAAACGTTGTTTGAGGGACAATGCCATGGACTTAAGCAACGGTAAATACGATGATTACGCTCTTGCTTTCCAGAAGTTGGAATTTTAGTGCAGAGATTTCATTTTTTTCCAATTTTATTACGGATGTAATCGATTAGCGCGGATTAAAAATGTCGAAATATTATTTACCCTAAGAGTTATACCTTTGGCTTCAACGAAACTTTGGCAGCTATATATCGTTGGTTCTAACAGGTCCTTTCTACTTTCAGCTACTTTATATTAAAACATTCCATTTTTTAATCATACAATGACATCAAAATAAAAATTAACAAAAATACGTTTCCTTTCTCCCGTGACCTTCGCTTATAACCGACGACGCACATCTTTTACGATTATTACCGTTATTTCAGCGTCAAGCGAATCCACCCTCGCGTATTCTCCCTTCGCATGATCTCCAGACAGCATCCATCAGCAGTTGCTGTAGCGTTACCACCCCATCCAGCTCCCGGCAAGGAACCATCCCGGACTCCAATCACAATTAGCCTCGTACTCGGCAGAAGGTGGTTGTCAGAAGTCTTCGAAGACGTTCGAACGAACAAGACGGTGAACTACGCCGTGAACTCACGAATATCGAAGAGAGATGGGGCGAAGGGTGGCGCAGAGGACGCAGATGGTAGAAATCTCGGGGAATAATGGCGAGGGGCCTACGGAGCGGAGTACGGAGAAGGTTTTTTCGAAGACGACGATGGGGAGACACGGAAGGTGGGTAGCACCTGGTGGTCGTCAGAGCCGGTGGTAGTGATGGTGCCTTCTGGTGGTAAGGCCAATGGTGGTGGTGGTGATGGTGGTGGTGTCGAAGCACGATGCAACAGATGCTACGAGAGAAGGCGCTCTTTCTCTCTGCATGTGCTATCATTTCGGATGGTACGAACTTCTTACGTCGTATCTGGAACACATACGGGTTTTTTCTGCGACACAGCCTCCTCTATTCTCCCGGGCCCGGAAATAATCTCTGGAGATTATCGACGAACCTGGGGCGCGGTTTAGTCAACGGAACCAGAAGCAGGATGATGGCGAAATGTACTTGTTAATGTTCAAAGGGGAAGAGCAGTAGGTGGAAGCCCCTTTTCTCTAACTTGCTTCTCCATCGATGATTTTATCTGGTTCGTGATGAATAGTGTAAGAATTTCTATGGATCGAATTTGAAGATACAGAAATGTATAGAATATAGATAACATGCAGGAATATCAGCTATTTCGTATTTAAATTTGATTTTCTTAATATGAGTTTGCATCAATAGCTGTAATCTATTCGTCAGTATCTTCAACAACGGAGGCAATTTTGTTTTAATAGTGAATGTGACACGCACGAATATATAATAGACTATAATACACAGCAATTTGAAGGAAAGTGAATCAAATATGATTTGTAAAGTGGTGGAAAGATAAATCGAAGTACTGACGTTTTTTTCTGTGATTTTCATGCAACGTTGATCAGTAGTGATCGAAACAAGATAGGTACGAGAGAAAGAAGAAAGGGAAGAATTATTTGTGGTTGAAAGCGAATCGAGGACTGCGAACCTTTTCCACAGGTATCCTGAAAACTGATGCTCGTGGAAAATTCGTGCTTCGAATCAGCTTCGATATTGCGTATGTTTGAACAATGGTCAGTGGAAGGTAAATTCTGCAAACAAATTCTGTAAACTTACTTGCGGATGTCCTTTCACCTTTCATTATCCTACCGGAACACCATGCGGATGCTTCATGATATATCATCTGCGAAAAATAAAATGGAAAATAATAGAGGAAAATATATAAAAAGTTGAAACTAGAAATGTATTAAAGATATTAAAATATCGGAACATAAAAATGGAAAATTAAAAATATTTTAACAGTATTGCAATATCGAAATACCGTAAATAAAAGATTAAAACTGACAAATTGAGAATGCTGGAAATATTAAAAATGAAAGATATAAAACGCAAAAAATGTGAAAAACTTTGTTTTCAATTGCACTTTCATATACGCAAAAATCACATAATCTTTAGGCGTTGCCTTTGACGAGCCTCACCCAGCAAGGTCAACGATTTCAATCCATTTAGCGAGCAATTCCGAGAGTCCAATCGATTCACGGATTCCTTGGAAGCGTTCCCGTGCTGCAAGCCCGCCAGACGGATATAGAAGCAGGAAAACGAAAGTGGAAAGGTCGTAAACTATGCGAGGACTGGCGTCTTCCTGGGGAAAGGGTTGCCAGGATTTCTTCCCCCTTTTTACAGCACGCCGTCTGGCACTGAGAATAAGTCTCTGAGGCTTAATAAAGAAGGTCCGTATAGGGTTGTTCAACCCTCCCCTACTTCTGGCATGACGTGAGATTTCTGAAGTTTCTTCGTCCCTATTTTTCCGTCTTTTCCCTTTTTTTTTTTCGCTTCTCCAGTTTCATCGTTCGCCGCATCCTGTGCTTCCAAGGAGGAGTGGTCGATACGCGAGAAAAGGGTGAAAGAAATTTGTCAAGCTTAAAAAGGATATTTGTCACTCACCATGGACGTGTGTTGTTTAAAAATAAGTTCTTTCTATCTTATTTGTTCTTGGTTGACGATAGGTCTACGATCATATTGGATATACCCGATATTGGATAGTTTCTTTCCGAAACGAAAGTAACTAACTATAAAAGCCGAAAATAAAAATTCAGCATACGAAGCAGGGGATGAGAATTATTAATTTTTGATCGATATCGTTGGCCATAAATCTTGCAAATTATTTTATTGCTTTTTTAGGCTCACTGTAGACAGAATATTTAAGCAATACTGCTTTCCTTGATATGCAGAATAGATCGTTCGAAATACGTTATTACGAATAAAAGTACATTTATATTCCTCCCAAATCGTTACGAATTTTTCTCAAGATCCATGAGATTTCGTCCAGGAAACAGCCCATATCTACGATCTTCCCTTCTAAGGGTTACGTAATAGGAAGCTGGGAGGAATTGAGAGGAGGAGGAAGAAATGGTCGGAACGTGGTGGAGAGATTTGGCAAAGGATTCGACAAAGATTCCCGAAGGATCGAGGAGGGCGTAAAGACGACAGATTGCTGGCTTCGATCGAGACAGCAATCGAAGAGTTTGCCAGCCGGTCGACTCGTTTCTTTCATTGCCTTTCGTTTACTCCGCTTCACGACTGACTCCTTTCTGTCGGCGAGCTTTCCACCCAGCAAGACCTTCTGGGCCAACAGAAGGCCTTCATCATCCTCTTGTTTCTCCTCCCATTGCTCTTTGCTCCTTCACACGCTGCTCCTTTATTCGATCTCGCAATTACACATTTTTTCAAACGAATTTTACTAAAACCCGAACCTTCATTTTGGGCTGTTTTTTGACCTGTGAGTCAAAGAAGCGAGTTAGAGAAGAGTTTCCATTCATTTCTTCCAATTGTAGTTTACGATTCTATAGGGTATAGAATCCTTCGCTTCGTGATTTATCGATGTTCTTTAGACGCGCATGCAAACTATGTTATGCAGATAAAAGACGTCGAACGGACTTATTGTCCAAATTGTCCCGACCAAACTCAGCTTTGTATACAATGCTTCAAAGTTTTACATTCTAAATAATTTTCCTATAAACCATTTTCGTATTACTTTTATAACAATTCAATAGTTTTATTATTTCCTGTGGAGCATCTTTTCAATTACCTACGACGATCCTTCGCAAATAGTCAAATAACCGTTAGCCGAATACGGATGACGCGACCCTGTCAAAAACTTTGCTGTCACCCGAATATGCCTGACGTGGCAGTCAACGTGTTCAACTGAATTCCACAAATGCTACTCTTCGACTTGAGAATTTTCAGATATTTTAGTCTTTTCAGGACTCAAATTGTTTTATCACGTTCCATTCTCTTCCGTTCTTTTTCCAACAGCACAACTCTCAATCTAATCACGTTTTGATGGATATCGTTGACCGTAAATCTTACAAATTATTTTATCGCTTTCCATCTTCCATCTTCCATGCTTTCATCTTCTGCCACACGAGGACCACCTTAACCTGCCTCTTTTAAAGAATCCTGCCATCGTAAAAGGTCATAAATAATATGCCTGAATCATGTGCCTGTCTAAAATTTTGAAAATGTATCTCGATACCAGTTTCGAGAACGACGAATGGACGAAAGGGTACGAATGGGTGCATTTTCCCGACGCTTCGCCATCTATTACTATAGAACTTTGATCGAGTACTTAGATGGAGGAAATTTGGTGCTTCTGCACGACTCGCAGATAAGAAAGAAGATGGTGGAAGGAACGGTAGCGAAAGTCGGGGAGGTAGAGGGCGAGGAACAGCTGCAAGACACCCCAAAGGTACGGTAAGTAAGAATCTTTTGAATCACTGCCTCGGTTCCTACCTCTTGTCTTCCCCTGATCTTCTTCTTCGTCATCGTCGCTGACAGCGCAACGGTCGTTTTTAACTCGAGCAGCAGAAGGAACCCCGTTTCGAATCGATTTGCGTTTAGGATAAACTTTGGCTCACGATAGGGGACGTTTTTCAAATAGCACATTGCTCCACGAGGAAAAATTGAGAAATACATACATACGTCATGTGGTCGTTGGTATTTTTAGACTGACCATGTGTCTTCTTGTGATTAGTAGAGATTATGGTATTTTTACTTTACTTCGGAGAATCGCAATTTTTCATTTTCGCGGACTCCACAGTAGCATTGCAAAAATACCTTTTCCGTAAAGTTTTCCCTTTCTTAACTTGCCTTTCTCTCGAATTTCAATGCGTCCTTTGGATCATTTCAGACACAATCGTGTGTTTCAGTGTCAGGGAATCTCTCATGTTAGAGATGAGTGTTTCATTTTGATATTTTACACATTTTTCCGCACTAAATTTTCCGCAAAAGCATATACATCCTTCACACCACAAAGGATATAACCTAGCAAACGCGAGGATGGTACCCCGCTGGGGGTAGCCACCAACATGTTAATATAACTGCTAAAAAGTTCGACCTAATGTCCAAAATGGACAAATTGTGAATAATAAGGAATAAATATAAAAAAAACATCCTTCACAGTTTAATGACTGTTTTTCCAACGTTCTTCATCCAAACAACACTCGTCTTTCCTAATCCCCATGATCCATAATTCCAGGATTTTTGCCACTTTTCTCTCCCTAACATTATAACTCATGACCAAGCTAAAATCGTTTGTCCTCTCTCTAGGTCACATCGTTCTATCGACACCTGCTCGTACCTTGACTCTCTAGCTGGTTTCAGTTGACCCAGTCCTATTCGTTGTACGACCGTTGCAAAATTTCATCGGATCGTTTGCGTAAGGAGGAAGATCTATACAAGGGGCAGTGAATCGTATAGGGAAGCAAGATCGCGTATGAAAAGATCCTGAAAGGTTTCTGGGGATGTTTATGTACGCGAACAATGGAAAAGACACAAAAGATGGTATTCATCAAGCGGTAACAACGTCAAGTCCCTTCGATTTCCGTAATCGACGGATTGAAAATTATTTGTAGAGGTGTAAGTCATGATTTTGAGAATTTGAATTTACTTTCAGTCTAAAAAGCATTGTCCCCTTAGTTTCGTAATATGTTATAACGATAAACGTATAGTATAGTATAACATTCATCTTTGCAACATTTATTGGATGAATTTGTAATAGAAATATATATTGAAGTAAGCATAAGTACAGATATAGTGTATGCTGATCCAGATCTTCACTGTAGCAGTGTTACATTACAATAGGAGTTGATAGGGAACACGTTGATACATTTATAGTAAAGGACATTACCAAGAAATTAACCTTGGTGTGTAACTCTAGCTGAAAGATACAAGAAACAGCAATAAAAATCTACTTATAACTCTTTTGTTTCTAGACCTTGTAACCAGAAAACAGTATTCATATTCAAGGGCACAATAATATGGACCTCTTCTTTTTTTTAATTTTTTACTCCACTAAATTCCATTTTCTTGGTAACGGCGGTGTCCAAGTCACGGGTATAACAAAAGAAAAAGATGAAGAGTTTTCCTAGAAGTAATTACTTCAAGATTTATAAAGCTATAAAATACTATATAATAATTATATGATATTAAATTATATTATATTAAAAGAACAGTGTTTTATGAGAAATAGATTTACATCTCTATGATTCCCAATTAAAGTAATTAATTTCTTGGTCGTGACATCGGAATTTAACGTACAGTGTAATAAATGTATAGTATAGTATAACATTCATCTTTTCAAGATTTATAAAGCTATAAAATACTATATAATAATTATATGATATTAAATTATATTATATTAAAAGAACAGTGTTTTATGAGAAATAGATTTACATCTCTATGATTCCCAATTAAAGTAATTAATTTCTTGGTCGTAAGATAGGATTTTAACGTACAATGTAATAAATGTATAGTATAGTATAACATTCATCTTTTCAAGATTCATAAAGCTATAAAATACTATATAATAATTATATGATATTAAATTATATTATATTAAAAGAACAGTGTTTTATGAGAAGTAGACTTACATCTCTATGATTCTCAATTAAAGTAATTAATTTCTTGGTCGTGACATCGGAATTTAACGTACAGTGTAATAAATATATAGTATAGTATAACATTTACCTTTTCAAGATTTATAAAGCTATAAAATACTATATAATAATTATATGATATTAAATTATATTATACTAAAAGAACAGTGTTTTATGAGAAATAGATTTACATCTCTATGATTCTCAATTAAAGTAATTAATCTCTTGGTCGTGACACCGGAATTTAACGTACAATGTAATAAATGTATAGTATAGTATAACATTCATCTTTTCAAGATTTATAAAGCTATAAAATACTATATAATAATTATATGATATTAAATTATATTATATTAAAAGAACAGTGCTTTATGAGAAATAGATTTACATCTCTATGATTCTCAATTAAAGTAATTAATCTCTTGGTCGTAAGATAGGAATTTATTCGAACTAATCAATGGTTACTTGCCAGAAAATAGTAAAGACGCGCAAAAGAAACGCAACGCTGTGGCATTACTCGCTCAATTATCGTGTTATTACGACGCCTTGTTTATTACCAAATAATGTCTGCCTTTCACTTTGCCAATGAAGCTTGATTATGCAGCGGCGAATTTTCGTCGGTACTCGATCTTGCCAGTCCATGTTCGTATATACGTGCTTCTCCTGATCTTCATCTAACATCGCCACTTCATTTGACTCGCACTTTCTCGTTCTTGTAACGAATACTTAATTTTTCTGCCAAGATAACCGCATCGATGTTCCGTTTCTCCGTTATTTTCTGCATAATTATCTCGCCTACTTAAACAAGCTTCAATAAGAATTAAAGAAAATCACTTTCCCCATTATTGTCATTCTGTGTTATTCTGGGAATAATTGAGGTCTTCGAGTATAATTCGTTTTATACGATTCAAATAATTTTGTACTTCGAAGATTAAAGTTTGTTATCGAATAGAGTAATTAATTATTGATGAATTCTTGCTTCATTTTTATTCGCGTGGACTCGCTTGTTTTAAGATTTAAAAAAGTAAAATCAATGAAACATTTTATTTCTATCAAAGTACTCGATATACAAATGAAAAACAAAATTGCCTGTGTCAGGAGACAAAAGATCATCATTCGTTTGTTCTCGAATTAACCCTTCGTGTAACTTCTTTTCTAATAAAAATTGTAGAAATATATTAATTATAGACTACAATACATATATATGTCGGAGATGGAGAGACACCGGAGCCTTCCCGTTGAAACCGGGGAAAAACCCCTAATATTGTAATTTGGATTCTACCATAGCCGTAGTTAAGCAATCACCGTCCTTCAGCCCGATTGTAATTGTCTGAAATCTATGAGAATGAGTTTGGGTTCGAGGTGACAACCAGTCACCGAACGTAGCCGCGGTCAAGGGACGAACGTTTTGTCTAACAAAGTTATGGAAAAAGTCTATAGCCCTTCATAAAAAGAAATAGTTGTAACGGCACTCGACAGTAAGCATACTAACGGTTTCTGTCTCGTGGCCCGTCATACGCAGACCCTATTCTTTGGGTAGGTCGATTGTCGAGACATATTCGCAAAATATCTTCAGCCAGCCTGATGATCTGTCATAAACCTTAAACCTTAATTAACGAAAATAGGCAAACAGTCTTTTCCGCGAATGACACTTCCGAAGACTGACCAATTAACAATAACGGCAATTTCCCTCACTCTCCGAACGAAGACTTGTCTCCACGAATATAAAAGACCTGGTGCCGCGAGAGAGTATTGCAGTTTTTCCTAAACAGCGTCACTGTGACGGAGAGAGGGTTTCGAGTACGATCTCATCAACTGAGGTATCATTTCGACAGAGTGCTTACTCCACGTGCTAACTGGGAGTACGACCTAGACGTTGCCGACGAGTAAAGTGTAAAGAGTCCCATTGACCGCGGATTCGTTATCGGACCTAAGACTATTGTCATTAGAATCGCGAATGCCTAACCGTCGCAGTTATTTGTCAAATCTATCGTCTCCATACTTGTGCCAATAAACCCTGGATCGTACTATAACAATGGCTAATACTGGTGAAGATTCGTTACCCGCCCACACCTCCAATCTTACCCTCAACCCGACATATATAATAAAATAAATAATAAAAATTATAGAAATATATTAATGATAGACTATAAAAAATTATAGACTATATATGAATCACAGCTTATAAATATCTTTCATTTTTTTCGTTTAAAAATAAATATTATCGAAATATAATTACATTACATCGAAATAAAAAGTTCTTGTGTGGTCTTGTAGATATCAGGCTCACTGAGGTACCAAATTCTTAATTAAGATATAGCTATGCACAATGTATGAAAATTTGATTCAACAACAGGTTAATAGATAATACTGACGTAGCTGATACTAAATGATATTTACCGCGTCGCAAAAAGCAAAGGATCCTGCACTGAACCTGACGAATTAACATTTCCAGTTTTTTGGTCATAAATCGTAATCGCTTTATTACATGGAATATTTGAAACAAAATGTAACGTGCAACATTAATGTAGCTCGATGTCAAGTCCTGATGGCCATTGTAATCAATCATACACTGTACGTTATAAGTTTCAATAATGATGAATGATGAAACCCCGGAAGAACGATTATTAATGAATAATTGGACGGCCTCTTTAATGAACGGGTTAGTAATGATAATGTTAAACAGACTGTATTTTGTCCAATTTCGCTGAACATTTCTCACGTGACAGCTGTGACACTGACATTCAACAACGATCTGCAGCTTTTTTCTAAAGTGACGAGTAAACTGTGACAAATCGTAAATAAGCAGGATGTGGTACATTTCTCGAACGAAACGATGCGATATTGGCGAATTCAACGATTAATTTTGTCCATCGTAAACCGATCGATAGAAATTTCCGATGGTTCGTTTCGAATTTATTTGACTATGTCTACAGAGAAGAAAGTAAACGAAGATTTTCAATAAAGAAATACCTTTTCCATTAGTTCTCCTTGACTTTTTTCTTAATCACATATTATAGAAAATGTTGAAAATTTGTTACCTGCGTGTCTACCACTTTGCCATAAGCGAGCTCCTAACTCATAACTCGCAGCATGTGTCTTCGTTGAGAAAAGCTTCGATTGAAATCAATTTCACATGTACAATATGTCGACGGCATCAATGTCATCAACTAAATCAATGTATCCTGATGCAACTCGTCGTCGTTTCGTTCGCCATCAGAATTTCGAAAATGATTCGTTTGTTCTACTGTTTAAGGCATCTCTGACTCTGTAATCAATAGTTTTCACTTTAATAAGCGTGTTATGTATCCGCAACGAGGAATTCACACGAGAAACGGGAATTCATGCGCGTGTTCACCTGCGGCCGATCAGTCAACCTGTAATTAGGTGGAAATTGACGTATTATTAAATTGTAATTATCGTTAGCTCGAGGATCCAGCGCACAACAATGTGCGTAGTAGCGGAAAACGGCGAACGTCGATCGTTCGTTGTTAAAAACGCCTGTCACTTCTTCGCGACACGCTTGGAAAAATTAGCTCTCGCTACGCCGATTATCATCATTTGCGTTAAAATACACGCTTCGTACGCGTCTCGTGTGACAGGTGATTGGACATATGTATCGTGTGATCGAATTTGACTGATGGAGCGACGCGCTCCTGGGCATCGTTATTTCTTTACCGCTCTCATTCCGCATCTTCCTTCAACGTCGTAATCTTCTCTCCTTTTCATACGCTTCTGTATCTTCAGCTTTCATATTTTTTCACACGTTCAGCTCTTAGTCTACAGACTATACACGCGAAAACTTGACCTGTCTGATAAATCGTATCTTTCGCAGCAGAAAATCGTTCATTTTAAAACGTAGAAATATCGTTGCCGCGATCAACAGTGTTAGTTCTTTCAAAGATAAAAATCTGATTTTCTCAAAACAGGGAAATTATTTTTCTCGGAGCTGCGAAAAGAATTTACATGCCGCTTTGAAACGGACAGCTAATCCCAGGTATGAGATTATTCTAAAAGAAATTGCCAATCCTCCGGATTCTTTTGCAAGATGGAAAATTCAAAATCAGGAAAATCGAAAGCGTCGATGAAACCTTTGTTTAGAAGCTTCCTGACCTACGTGTACCAGAGAATGGAACATTCGCGGAAATCCGACGTTAATCCGTGGATTTAGGAAGTCAGGGAATAAAAGCGGAAGCTAACCCGTGGAACAAACCCTGGCATTGGTTTGGCGAGCTGTTAATCGGTTTAAGACTACGAGAAAGCGTTGCACGGCCGGATTTTCATCGGTCGACGAGAAATCAATTTTTTCTGACCACATTCATTGGCCTCCCTTCCCGTTTTTCAACGCTAGAGAAGCCGATAGCCGAGGATCACTTCCGCGCCGAGGGTGAACAGCTGCCAAGGGTGTCTTCGACGAGGGTTTCCTCGGACTGCAAAGGAAATGATGGAAAAAACTCTATTACCGTACGCACCGGTGTGAAAAAATAGCGAGATGCAAAAAAGGTAGAAAACGAGGGAACGGAGGAAGGGGAGGGTCTCGTGAAATCGAAAATCACAGTATCGTTAGTCGCTTTTCGTACGGTTTGACGAGAAAAAATTTGTCCAACTATCGGATGAAGAACAAATCGGATTTAATATTATTAAATAAGAAATAATAGACGAATAAGGAAACTGAAAATCTTATTCTTTGTTATAATTTATTTTAAGACGTTATGTTAGCAAAATTATGTCTTTCAATCGCTTAAACCCTACTTTTATCTATTTTCACGATTCACGTACATTTCACGTATACATTTACGATACGTTTCATGCATCGACGTTACGTAGAAAAGTGTTAATTGCGTATGAGGTTGTGCATGGCTGTATCGTAGTATTACAGAGTTAATAAGATCATTGTTTATTTGTGAAAATAAAGTTCCTGTACTCTGAAGATACCCTCAGGATTCTCATTTATTTCTAATTTATTTAACTTTTCCATTACATTTTGAATTTACAATTACAGTTTGAATTTCAATCTACGTAATTCACAGTATTTTCAACTGTATGCTGTCGTAATAAAATTAAATGAAACTTCAAGCTGCGTCGGTCCATTAAACCAACGAACCAGGAAAGAGCACGAGCGATCCAGTGGAACGAAAGTGGCTGGCAAATTCTTATTGAGTGGCCATCTCGACCGTGTGTAAAGTATAAAACGTCACTGATAAATTAATTGCGCAGCTACACACATTTAATTAGCATCGTTTCTCCGTTTCTCCATCGGCATAACCGTGGTACCCAGCGTAGCGATACGTAGCGGATCAGACTGCAGGAGGATTGGTGATTTCATTCAAAATATTGGCCGAGAGCAAGAAAGCAAGAACGATGATAGACAGCGACAGTGGTGGTGGGCACGTGGCACCTGCCGGCACCGTTATTGGCCTCGTTAAAGCGACAGGCTTGGTTCTAACGAATCGAGAACATTTTCCAAAACCGGCAGAACCTCGGCCTTCCACGGAGACCCAGTGTTTTTCTGCTTCCATTCACCTTGTAATCCATCTCCATCGATGATACGGAAAGAGATCCTTATTGGTCTGTTTCGGGTTGTTGCGACAACCTGGTTTTAGTTCTCAAGCAGATGTAAACTTCAATTCCTGCAGGTCGATTGAGAACTCAATTTGTCAGCGATTTCTAAGCGTTTGGTCGGTTACGGATTCTCCAAACTTATAAATAATTTCTATAGGGCTATCTTGACAGGATCAAGACTTCGTAACATAGATCACTTCTGTCCATGTTTATCTTTATTCGTAGCAGCAAAATAATGTCATTTTTTATTTCTGTTCAATAGCATGCGTTAGATTATTCAAACACATTGTTAAGGAATGATTTTTATCTGATCTTCATCCTTCCTCCCCCTTTAACAATTCATGAGAAATTATATATTGTTTGGTTATTGGTAAAGGTTTCTTGACGTATCACAATACAGCGATTCCATGTCAATCATTCTCGTATGGAAATTATGGTTGTTTGAACGTTCGAACGATGGAATATCGGTTATTGCACGAATGGTAAAGGTTGACGCGCGACGCGCAAGGGTAATTTATTGGCGTCGAAGATCGTTAACGAAGAGACGCCCCTATTCTTCCCTCGCCAGAAAAATACAACGCGGAGGGAATGGGACTGCGGTTGATTAAGATTATATCCGATGATGAAGCAATCCGCAGTCATAGATGTTTTAAAGATAGCACTTAATGACGGGTCGTTAGGAGCATTCTATCAACAAGTCTACCTGCAAAAGATCCATGGAAGGACCGACTGCATAATTTAAACGGTAATCAACATTCTGTCCTGTCGATTTATAGTCAACCGAACATTTTGTTGATTATATAACTAAGAACTTTGCATCTAACTTTCAGACAGCCACTGTTCGCGTCGAATATCTCTTCGTTTCATTCCTGTCATTATTCATCAAGGCAGAATTTTTACATCGAGTTTAAGAATTTCTTGTATTTTTTATTTTTAATCTTAACATTCAACGACCGATACAGTATTATTACATTCTTATTAAATTCTCTCTACAAATTCAAACGCTTATCATCCACATCAACGTGCAAAGTCTTGTTGTCCATTAATAGCCACATTCAATCAACATTCATGTAATTTGACATTTTAGATTCTGTCCTTTATTGGTAGGATCAGCTCACGAGGAATTGCGAGGATGACCTGACAGGCGGAGACGACGAATGTTATAAATGCAACCGGCTCCGTTGACAGGTATGGGCCATTTACGTACAGTAGGATAGATACAGGCGACAAAAGCATATTTGGACTGCTGGTGCTGTGCCAGATGTACTATACAGAGAAAAGCAAAAGGGAGGGTGGAACGAAGACGAGCAGATTCGCTTTACAACTTTCAACGTCGAGAGATTAGCGGCCCTACGATCCCCCAGACACCTTTCTCGCCTGATTTCATGGCACCATGGATACCTGGCTTCCGAATATACCTGGCAGCAAATATGAGCTTCCGAATATACCTGGCGGCGAATATGAGCTTCTGAGCTTTCGGCGATTATGAATAGCGATTTCACAAAGTTTGCGGATTCTCTGGCTGATTTCTTAAAATATATTTCGTCATTTAAAAAAAAATGTCATACAGATGCATTAATTAGTTACGTTAGTTTGATACGTTAGCTTAGTTTCATGAGTTTCATTAATTTAATGTCACGTTAGCTTAATAAGGAGTAATTGAGATCTCAAGTGCATTGGTAATCTTTATAAAGTGTATGTATACGATAAGTATGAGTACAATTTTACCAATATACCAGGTTACAAAATTATAAAATTTCGTCAACCACTGTGTACACAATTTTCGATCTTAAACTTTCATTTGTCCATTCTTCGACTTCTCAAGTCGTAAATAATCGAACTAAAATAGAGCAGCTGATACGGTAACAAGCGTATAATTTTTATTGAAATGTAATAGACGCGTAATACTATACAATATCATTATTCGTATATTTTAACGTCTGGTAACAACGTAATTTGGTAAGTTGCCGTTCCCGGAATCCTTTAGCGTAGGGGAAGATTCGAGGCCGCGATTTGCGGTAGCTCGATTTCATAAGGGTAATAAAATCTTTCGGGGGGCAATCAAGGTGGAATAGGGAGTGCACATTAAAGGAGGAACCTCGATCGGAAATCCGAGTTCCTCCTTACCTTCACTCTACATCTGGCACGATCGAGCCGCGATCAGGAAGACCCCCTTCTTTTTTCACCTTTCCCTTTCTTGCCTACACGAGTTTCTGACAGAGACAGAAATGCTCAGGATTCGTCGCAGAATATCTCCATATTTATATCGTCCACAAATTTCACAAAGAAACAGAAGAATAATTAATTAATTTTCTCAAAAGAATAGATTTTTTAAATTCTTCGTCCAAGTATTATATAGATAAATTTAAAATTAGCACATGTCACTAACATAAAGCTGTTTTTTGTACAATATACGCATATACCGATTCAGCAAAAAATGTACCTCACGCTCGAACTCCCACTCGAGATTTTCAAATTCGAGATGGCTCACGGTGCCCCCTCGATCATTGTACTGAGTTACAATGGGGTCACGTCGTGCATGACGAGCTTAAGATCGCGACGGATTTCCTTGTCGCAAGATACAAAGGATAATCGAGAAGGAAGAGAAGACCGGGGAGGTGGCAGCGAGCACGTGCGCATCTGCGAAGATCGAGAATCGAAAGTCGACGTGGGGGGAAGTGACTGGTGGCACGAGCCTGACGAACATAATGGAAAAGCTGCATCTGCGAAGGAGGAAAAATGGTAGGTGAAGAAAGAAAAATCGTAGAAGGAGAACCGGTGTGTCAGACACGAAGAAAGATCACAGGTCGAAATTTTGCTAAATAAAGAGCATTTGTCGTCGAAGATCTGTCGTCCTTAGTATACATCTGCCGTATGCTACAGAAAAAATGTGCAAACTATCGTGGAACACGAGTAATTTTATAGGAAACGTGAAGACAAAGGCACCTAATAACATGACATCTTTCATAATATGGCAAAAATGATTACAGCTTCGTATAATTGCGAAACATACATCGTTTATTACATATATTTCTATACAATGATTTTTGACATTTTTCCCACAACTTAATATATTCAAGCTTCTATTTTTTCCTCTCAAAAACCTACAAATCCTCCACCCCGAAAAACACTAATTTCTTCTTATCGCCATCCCTCGCTTCTTCGTAACCCCTAACATCGCCAAAAAAAAAACGAATGCACCCCATTCCCTCGTCCATCCTCTTTGCACACTGTCAACGCCACTGGAATACCCACTTAAACCTACCTTCCTTCCCCTTCATCGCAGCTCTCACTCACCCCCTAGGAGATTCTTTTCCAAAGCAAGCATCGGAGCGCGTGCCTGCTTTAAGGGCAAGAGATAAGTCACGCCGCCTTCTGCGGAATCTGTTATCTCAGTAGACAGTAGAAAAAAGCAAATTGGTATCGATATCTGGTTCGAGAATAGATATTACGTGTATATTCTGTATCAGTGCAGCCACGTGGTTGCATATATGCAAACACGGCGGATCGCAGAGGAGGAAGGAGAACAAGGTGAAGAAGAAGGAGGGTGAGGTCGAAGGGGAAGACGAAGAAGGGGCAGATGGTAGCGTCTTCTTCGCAGCCAAGTGGCAGCGGGCACGCGCCAACCGAGTCGAAACATCTGCCGCTACTTCCCAGGAGTACAAGAGAACCACCGACTCGCAGGCAACAGGCCATCTTCTAACAACCAGTCAGTCAGCCCGAGTTCCTATGCCTTTTTTCACCTACCACCTACTTCACGACCACACGTCTAACTTCTCCCTCCGCTCTGTTTTCCTTTCGTTCGTTCTCCTTTGCTTTTCTCATCGCTACCTTTCGATGTAGTCGTCTTTCTCCCGCGAAAGCGGTTTCCTTCCAGTTTTCACAGATGCTGTATGGGATCTTATGGATGCGGCTGAGCAAAAGAGGGATGATGAATAGTGGGACAATCGCTGCGTTGATATTTCGCTTGGAAAAGGTGGTTGGCAGACGGTGGTTCTTGAGCAGACGAGCCTAAGGACGCTTTCATCTATCAATTTTCTTAACCATTGGCACGTGCTACTGTGGAATATTCTTTGGCAGAGTTTCAGAGAAGTTTCCATTCTTTATAACAAACAAAAGTAAAAGAGGGGATATGTGACTATCGAACATGAAAATGATTTAAAATTCTTGAACGACGATGTGAAACTCGTATAATTTTATCGTTGCAGAAAATTAAATAAAATATATGAATTTCAAAAATTAAAGAATTTATTTTATTTTAAAATGCACTAAAAGAAGGAAAATAATTATCTTAATCTGGTATCATTAAGTAGTTGAATATAATAATAATATGCTATCACTCAATCGTTGAACTCGTATTACTAAAAATAAAAAATTCGTTCGGCCAACGTCTCTTCTGTTCTTTTGAATGAACTTTTTGGTTCAAGAAATTTCTAACAAAGGTAAGAAAGATAAGAAAAATAAGGTTCCCTTACAATTACGAGAGGAACGAAAGAACATTCTACTGAAACCATAAATCCGAGATTTATCTAATCCAATAGATAGTCCTTGATGGTGTTAAAATTGCGAAAACTTCGGAATTAGATTAATAATATCAACGATTGAGTGACACCCTATTATACGATTACTTCGTGTACTCAACATACACAGATTCTCCTGTATATTATTATTCCATTCAATGACTTAATGCTACCTGACTAAGAAAATGATCTTCTTCTTTTTAGCACATTTTTAAAGGAAGACCATATTTTTGTAATTTTTCAGATTTATGTATTTTACTTTTTTTTATTTTTTAGTCTTTAACTACCATCCGATAATACACGTTGGATCGCATTGTATGATAAAAAGATTTTTTCACATTCCACCTCAGCCGACCAGACGATTATTACCAGTGACTACATTGTTAATTTTTTTTTTGAAATTATACTGTACTGACATCGGAAACGAGCGTGCGTTCCAAATTTCCGCTTTCTATCCGGTCGAGAAGTGGGTGAAATTTCGCTCAAAAAATTTCACCAAGACAAACAGATAAACAGAAAAGTAAGCTAAATAAAAACCATTAAAACAGAAACACATTGCACTGTACGCGCCAGTTACGATCCTCGAGCGCAAGGTGGTCGTCAATTTCGAATGTCCGTGATGGTAGAAAACCACAAGGACGAGATATCGATCGGAGTAATCGAAAACTTCGACAAATCCGACACCAGGGGATCGTTATCATCGGGTTATTGTAGTCAGGCGTCCCTCGAATTGAGATCGATCGATTCCGCGTTATTCCCCCGTCTAATTTTACAGTCGCGGTCGTTTGCTCGAATTTACACGGAACCAACATCGAACGTCTCGCGTTTCCCGCCGTAAGTTTTGCTGAATGAATCTCGTTATCAATGGAGAAAACGATAGGTTGCTGACTAGCCGCGAAGAAACTGGAGATCCCGAACGACGCGGCCATTTTTTAATCCATTTAAAACAACACGGTGCCTTTTTTCTTTTTTTTTTAATACCATCGTGTAAAACGATTCTGAAGACGTTGCTGTTGATCAACTGTGATGAATAATGGTAAATAATCGATTATACGATATATATATATTGAGTATATTGAGATATTCATTAAATAGAGGATCAGTCAAAATTATAAATTTTTAATTGTAGAAATATTATTAACGTCAAAAACAGATATTTTCTGATGTTTTTATCTTGTTTTCATATTCTTCTCGCGTAGTTTTTCTACGCAATCGCAACGACATGTCACGATCGATGTACCCAACAGCTGTTGGAACTTGAATGTCTCACGGATGCGTCGCATCCCGCGGCATTTTTGGAATGTCCGACAACGTTGGTAACTTTAAACCATGTAAGTACATATACAGGATCTGGATGGAGGTTGGCACGCGAGCGGCGCAGAAGGTTCCCCGATAAAATACCGGAAAAGAATTCGTTCGAAGTGGGCCAGCGGGTTCAGTTTCCAGGCCGTGAGTAGCAACAGATGGCACCGACCTTGCGGATGCTGCGTTCGACGGGACGCGTTTTTCTTTGTACCGTGGCACGTGCCACGCTTCTTTGCCGCCACCGATCCGCGGCCAATGTTCCGCCGACCATATTGAACCGGATCAGGCTAAGCCGGATCACGTCTCCACTTTCCTTCTTCAACCGGCAGAAATGATTTTTCTTTTCTGGTCGATTGAAAAAATGAAAAGGGAGAAGGAAAGAAGAAAAGCTGCGTCGACATCTGTGTTTGGTAGGTGAACGACGAGACGTGGCTTGGTTTATTCGCAGCATAGAAATCCTTACCTGATCCACGGAGCCAGCATTCGACGCGCGCATTCGCTTCACCTTCTGTCGACTACGAATACGAAAGCAATTACAGACCGCCGTTTTTTACGGAGACCTTATGCTGCTCTCAGTTGGATGATTTTCGAAGGAGCTTCGACCATTGGAAAATATGAATTAGAGTTTATCGAAAATTAGAGACTTTTTTAGATTAGAGAAGTTGAATAGATTTTTGGGATTTGACTTTCTTTCAATGATAAGGATGGAATGCAATTGTTTATCCATGAATTTAGTAATGAATATATCCAGTGTTCCACTATTTGGTTCTCAAACTCTTGTAGATGTTTGGTGGTTAGTCTTTAGCTTCCAGATTCTCTTTGGTATTTTAAAAAGAAGAAAGCTGATAAAACAGGGTCATAAATCAAGATCCGCTTTTAAAGTCAGACAATTAAAACCATAAGCGTTCGTGCAACGATGCATCTAGCCCGACGCAGCATCCGTGAAGCCAGAGAGCAAGAACCATCTGCCGCTGGCTTCTGACCTTTTTCTCGATTCGGTGGTTGAATTTCACGCAGGCTAAACTTTTGGCGCGTAAGAAGCTCGCGTTTCTTAGTTATTCGCGAAATGATCTTTGCGTCAAATTTCCGCGACAAGCGTTTGCTCGATTCGAAGCTGCGTCAGATTGCCATCAGCTCGTCTCCTCTTCTTTCCTTCGTGCTATTCCTTGCACGGGTATTGGCACCTGTTTTGTGAATCAACCAGTCATGTGTTTACGCTCACATATGAGCCAGAAATTTCTCGAATACCAAAGACTCGTGTTACCGGAGCAGTCATTCGCATGATCTTCCATTCGATAATGTTAACACAACGTGTACTGTTTTTTCTATTGCTTTAATTTCTTCAGCTATTTCATATTAAAATACATCTTTTTAGCAACTCAGCGACGGAGGTTGGAAAACCAACAAAAATTGATCTCCATACATAATCCGTTAGACCCTTTCTACATAACCTGCATATAAAACTTTCTTATTTTCATTAATCGTTCTCCGATTAAAGATGCGTTTAATTAGCAATATATATTCACCTCGATTCGATCGTCGAGATTGATAATTGCTTCGCAATGTATCAATTATCTGAAGACAATTTCGTTGATCAAATATTACAAAATCGCGTAAACTCGCGGTAGCGCCAGCTGGTTTTGGTCCTCGAACGTGTCCCATCGCAAGGCACAGAATTTGAGCAATTTTTGGTAAAGGTGGCCTGACAGGTGTAATACGCAGGCCTCTTACGCGTCATTAAGTATGGTGAGGTAACATCAAGAAATTCTGCCATAGCGGTATATACGGTTCGAATACATATTTGAGTATGATACCGTGGATGGTGTAGAATTCGAGCGTGGTCCTCTTGTGGACACGGGCCAACAGCTGCCGCTATGCGTGCAGCATCGTTAGTTACGTAGTGTCGTTGTAAAGTGGCGAAGGACTTAAGGAACTAGCTGCAGCCTCCTCGAATATTTAAGCACGATACGCTTCCATCAGTCGGATAAATTTTCAGCTTCAGCTATGGCAGCTGCAAAATGTGCGTATAAACTCGCGATAAGGAATTCGTGAAATGTTGAAATAAGATATTCATCGTAAACGTGTAGAACTTAAGTAGCAGCTAAATGCAATCGCTTGTTTGCATTTGCTTGTTCGGAAAGTTTTGTCGCCGCCAGATTTCGCTTCTATATCTGTAACTTTATTCGATGATTTCCACGAATCTACACTACCGCACAAAAGTATCCGGACATTTGCTTCTTTTTGATAATATTCCGTCCTCTGACCACGATTTATCTCATGCAACAACAAATTACGAAATATTAATTTTGTAATTTAAATAACGATGGTCGATAACATTGCCGTCGAAAAGTTTAGAATCACTTTCCTAGCTGTACATATATTAAATTATCTGCTTAATAACAATTTTAACAAATTAACAAATTTTACTACCAATTAATGCTACAGGCATTGATAATAATTTAACGAAAGACTTCTCTAGGATAACACAAGTTTAAGTTGAACTCTTCCAAACTTTTCCAAATTCCAAACTTTTCACTGCTAGTATATATATTATGTATATACAATTCCGTGGCCACGTGTTTTAATTAATTGGCCGGTTGCGTCACAGTGAGGCGAAATCACGGCCTGTCGATCGAACAAATCGGAATCCGGCAATCAGTGCGAACTTTCCTTTCGTGCGAAATCCTGGTCAAGGATCCTCGGTCGGTGTATTCCGAATTGGAACAGGTGCTCGCCAGGGATGTCGCGGGTAAAGAAGAATTTCAGGCAAACAGCCGTGATTGGTTCGTCGTGTGGGCAGCTGTTCGTAGCCTCCAATTAAGTAAGTGTTGTGTCGTAACAGGTGTCGCATGATTATCAGATACCAGAAGATCGACCAATAAATATCGTTCGCAATATTCTAAATAATGAGTCGTGAGCTCGTCCACAGGCTACCTTAAAAACAATCTTCCGTTGTTTTGTAAATGAAATTGATTAATTAACAATAGTCGATCAAAATGAAATTAATTGATACACGGCGAACTATATTGGCTTGCGGGATAATCGATTAACCCATGATCTTAGCAAATCCGCTACTCATCACGTTTCATTCGGATCTTTAACTTGAGCGAATCTGGACTAATATCCGGTATTAGACATTATATTTATCTCGTAATTGATATAGAAATTCTTCGATTATTTAGAAAAGTCGATGTTTCTTAATTATTAATACAGATTTCATTGATCGTTTGCAATTAAAACATTTTAAACTCGATAAAATTATTTTGATGGTTTTCTGGACGCGGATCTGATCACGTGCATGCCCGCCACCGATACAGCATTGGCCGTCAACCAAGTTTCTGTAGAAGCACCTGCGGATTTCTACTAAATTAATAACGCCAGGCGTGCGGATCCGTGATCAGATAAGGACATCTTCGATTCGCTGAAGATTTAATTATCGAACCGACGCACGAAAAATTATTTTATCTATTAAGCCTGCTATATGCTAATCACCTAAGAAATCGGTAGCTAAATTATTTTGCTACTCCACTTAACCCCTTAATGCAAAAAAGTTAATCGAGATTAATAGCGCATAAGTGAACAAAATTCAAGATTACAATTTTCCCAGTTTTCATTACTTGGGTTAATCGTTTGTTAATTATAATACGTCCGCTGATGTCGCGTAAAGGAAAGAAGGCACATAAAACTCAGACGGTGTAAAATTGCAAAATCAGAGACCGCCTTGAGAGGGAATTAACAGCCCGAAAAGGAAAACTTGTATAGAGTTCATGCCACGAAGGGAGACACGCATGCATGCACGATCGTACCCCTTCCTGGCGATACCTGGTGCTTGTATACACCTCCTATTCAAAGAGTCGGTGCATAATACCTTCTTCCGATCAACCCAGCAACCTAGCAACCTTTGTCGGTCGGTTTTCCATACGAGCAAAACGGAATCGTAGCACGTGCTATCCACTCACTTCGCCTGTTATCCAAATCAAACAATTCGGAAGATAAACCGATCAACTCTACCTTTTCAAATTTTTCAATTCGGAGAAAAGCAAAATATACGATTGGCGTTTAATTTCTTACGAAATCCAGATGGTTCATTCCAATAGAAGTGATTCTATGTGACTGAATTAGAAGAATTCGATACAAGCTAATTGTTTCAGAATTTTCAAGCAAGTTCTTGCTAAATTTGAATATGTTAAATTAAATGTTAAATTTCAGTGCGTAACGACATCTGTTAAGAAGCATCTGCAGACAGAGAATTGAATTCGTCAAGTATTGAGAATTAAACCGTCGAAGGGATCATTGTCATCTCGGAAAGCAGAGAAAAAAGTATCTTCAACCGTAGCTCAATTGTTGCTGGAAGAATGGAAGACCAGGAAGGTTCACAGTGAATTTGAATAGGAAAAGAAATAAAACGTAGCACGTGCAAAGATCACCGGAACACGCACGAAAATACTTGGCTCATGCCGGATACCTGGATCGTATTCAGTCACACAGGGCCGGTGTATAACACCTACCTACATATCTACCAAGCAACCTACCAACCTCGGCTATCTAAGACGAGGTTCATCGTGGCAGCACGGTGGTAGCACGTGCTCAAATCCGAGCAGCTGCCTGTTTGCTGCCCCGGCAGGAAGGATATTCGCTTTCGACCCCCTCCGCCACTTCCTTTCCATCTCATTCTCCTGGCTGCAAGGGCCCTCCTTTTTCTTTTCCTCCTTGTCCCTTTTCGGTTTTCACGCCAGTTCTACGATACCAAAGTGGAAGGGATGCCGGTAATGCTTGCGGGTTCGTTATTCTGATTTCATTCTGGTTTCACGAATATATACGTAAATATTTTTTTTTTTTAACTTTGTTTATTAATTCCAGGTTTTTTACATATTTTTTTTTACATGATTCTTTTTTCCAGAATAAACGCTGAATTCTAATTGTAGGGTGGTACAGGCAAAAGTACCGATACGCGACGGTACGACGTAGCCATGCATTATTACATTTTTTTTTTTTTTTTTTTTTTTAAGATTATTATTGTGCCTTAAATTTAAGCCACTGTTGCGCTGTGCTTATGTACGATATTTTAATTTATGTCCTGAAAGCCTGGACGCAAAAACAGGACAGTTCGATATACGTAAATATAGATGGATCAAGTTGAAAGGAATTATGAAAAAGAAAAATTTTCAGATGCTTCCAACGGAGGATCGATGTACAACGCTTAAAATTATATACACGCTTGCTCATATTTTCTAAGATGTATTTTAATTACGAAATTACAGATAAATCAAACGACAATGATGTTGTCTATGATGGCAATCATAGCTACATAGCTACGTATAATAGAATATCATGACGTGAAAGTTAATGCTACAATTAATGCTACAATATAGCGGACATTTGTAATTGTTTATTCTTTCACAATACATACGAGGAATTTAA
Organism: Bombus affinis; assembly: GCF_024516045.1. Lineage (NCBI taxonomy): Eukaryota > Metazoa > Arthropoda > Insecta > Hymenoptera > Apidae > Bombus > Bombus affinis. Next base: position 1,981,643 of record NC_066349.1, on the reverse strand, counting down.
CGTTTTTTCTTGTACCATATTTTTATAAACAATTTCATCATGGCAGAATTGAGCGGAGTTAGAATCGCTTACTGTGCTAATATTACACAATATAGAAAGCTGAAATATGCATTTTAGATTGTCTAGACTAAATACAGTTTATTCAATTTTTATTTTCATATAATCCATTCAATTGTAAATACAGTTTTATAACTTCTATTAAGATCATAATTGTGCATATTCAAATTTCAATGTGGCTGCTAAATATGATACTATGTACATATTTAAAATATAATAGACGTTATAGAATCGTATTCAAATTTTTCCTATTGTAAATTTAGTCAAAACCATTCATAGTAAATGATATACAATTATGTCCCTGTACGCAAAGATACATTGCATGCAATATATTCTCAAGATTGCGTAAACTAAAGATTTTAATTCGTATATTTCGCGGGAGTTATGTACAACCTATGTAAAGCAAGCGTGTGTACTTATTTAGCAAGTATATACAATGCAACGCGCCGCGTGTAATAGATGGAATTATGATAAAATTGTATAGCAACAGTTGTTTTCCATAGTTCTCCATTCATTTAACGTATGAATTTTAATAGTGTTTGTAAATGTAAAAAAGTCACTATTGAAATTACAAAAGCTCCAACGTAAATATATTGACGATTGTATATAACATAACCTCAAGGCCCTTTAATTATATGCATATTAGACATATCCCACATAACTATAAAACTATTTGTTGATAAAACATTATTTTTATCTAGAAGAAATTCGTTATTTTACTGTGGATTCATAATGATATAGCAGTAAGTAAATAAATAATGAGTGCGACTCCGCTTTACGTGAGTTTAATTTGGCGGGAAAAGGAAAATGCTACGATGCTTATCGCGCGATTTCTACGTCTTCGCTTGAAGATTAAACGTGGCAACAATTTCTGGATGTGAGAATCAACTGTTTTAAGGTATAATAAACAAGCTGCATGAGAAACATGTAAGTTACATAATTACATTAATCTCGTCAGAAATGGTTTTCTTCTTAAGAAATTACTGCACTCTTATTTTCCAATTATTAAAATGCTATGTATCTTCGATAAAAACAGCACGAACAAGTTTTCTGCGCTTATTATAAAACATTTGTAATTAACATTTTTACTACCGACGGGACGATGTTATGTGTAATAGTATAGCTTTCCATTCATGAATTCAAAATGCTCACTAGTGTTTCATATTGCATCAAAAACCTTTAATTATAATTGAAATTATTTCATATATTATATCTTCAATAAGCGTTTTCAATTTCAAGAAGAAAATAAAAGAGAAGAGATGGGAAGGGAAAGAACGGGGGGGGGGAGGGATGAGATGAGGGAAAGAAAAGTCTATTACGATTCCTACATCCATAATTTCCGTTCGTTTAAACAGTTTGCATTTCCGCGGCATTCTTTCTCGACATGAACCTTCAAGAACTTTCGTAATAAACCTTGTTAGTATCATCACGCAATCTAATTATGTTTGTCGCAGTTATTCAATTCAGCTTAACCTCTCGTGATTACCTCCATCACAGCGAGCACAGTTCGAAGTAAACCTATCATTAAAACTTCCTTTATCTTATACTAGAATGAAGAAACTAAAACTACAGTGCACTTGGGAAACATAAAACGTCCCGAATTTTAATAAAAATCACGCGGAACGAAATCTTTGGATATCCGTCATACTTGTATTATCAATCAAAGTAGGTACAATGACGCGAGTGTAATGTTGCAAGAAAGTGTTTAATTGACGTTGCTTCAACAAAATTTCGCAAGTGACAAATGGGAAAAATAATTGATACACGGCAGTACCACCAGTGAACACCAAATACCAACGTTGTATTGGTCAGTGTGTGTACCTGCTCGGCTCTCTCGAAAAACCGCGAGGAAAAGCAAAAGAGGGCAGAGTGGCGGAGGTGCAGCAGCTGGCTTCACCGCAACATCTGGCGGCATCCGATACTTATTCGGCAGTGCCACGCGCCACTTCCACTTCTCCGCCTTTCTTTTCTTTCTTTCTTCACTCGCTTCCTCTTCCTATTTTCGCGCTTTTCCGGCCGCGACCCGCCTGTCGCACGACATCGAACACCACTTCATCCAACTCTCTAGACATCCTTCTCGTTTCCGGCTCGATCGCCCGAACAATGCTCCATTGACTCATTTATTCATCCTCGTTCAACAACACGAGGCTTGTTGTAAGTCTTTAAAATCGAAGGCAACTGCATTATCGATATTGCTGCCACCTATCATTGATACTGATAATTATTGGACCAACGGTATTAACGACGGTACTAGACAATTGCATTACCGAGGATGTAACGTTAAAAGTGCTCGTTATTGACAACTTTAAAGTGGTTTTTATACAAAAGTTTCTTGTAATGCTCTTAGCGATGTTATACTGTTAACAGTATTTATCTCTAGTTCTTGTGAGATATCTCGTGAATTTTGCTAGGAACTTTTCGAACAATCCAGTGGAATAAGAGGCTACGATTGTATCGATGCATATGAGTAACAACGGTGCCAACATTACAAAGCCAACAAGAGGGCCAGCTTTCGGTGAAATAACCCTCTGGAGAGTTCGTACGACGGATTCGACCGTGAATCGTTAATTCCCGTAACGAAGTATAAGGTTAACTGGACGATCTCGAAACGACCGGTGCTTGCACGCCCAGGAAGCAGGAAGGAGAAGAAGGAGGATGCAACGATAAAATCATTCGAGTCGTTGCCCGAAAACGGGCAGTCGAAAGCACCGGGAGACTTCGTGATGTGAATTGTGCACATGCAGCCGAGCCAAGGGAAAGTCATTAAACCACATCATTAACTCGATTCTTATCTTCTTGATTCGCGGAATTGCTCTTACAAATTCGTATCTTCCTACTATCTTACTGGTCAACAATAAATTTGATTGCTTTATTTTCACGCTCTTTTCGATTGTATAGATATTTTTAGCTAATTTAGCTTTTTACCTTGCTCGTACTCGTTGTCCTGCTTTACACAAGTAAACATGGGCGTGTCGTGTTCTTTATTTTGACGTTGCAACTATAATTCTCATTCTTAATGGGTTAATTGCTTCGTGCGATTGTTATTTTGAAACACCCCGTAGAAATGCACCTTACAATGACAACTGTTCCCTTTTGATAATCTCAGTTAAGAGTCCAAACTCATGTGAAATTCAAACTTACAAAAGGTAGACGAAATTTTTTACAAAAAGAATGCGACAGTAAGTGTTATGACACCGAAGGAACAAGCGCTGAAAATTTGAGACCGATCTAATCTTTTCCTGCACCGTTTTGAATGCAAGATAGGACATACATATTGCACCGAGTTCACACTACTTCTTTCGTCTGCGACACCAGACTAACTCTCACAATTGTCTCGAACAATATAGATCCTACACAACTAGCGTTTACGTTTTTTTTTTTCCATTCTTGTAACCGTTCCTTTTCATTCAGCTATTTTTAATCTGCTAAATTTTTTCACAGTAATGCAATCGTCGTTTTCCAACGACGAGACGAGGTCGACTTCGACCAAGGACCAAAAGTAAAACTTGTTTCTAACATTTGTACGAAAAAGTTCATCGAAGAGAAACTAATTCTTATCTAAATGCAAAAATCAATGAATAAGTTCTTATACTATAAGTTTCTTAGTTTGGGTTATAACGGTTATGATCTGTGACTGGAATCGAACGAGAACGACGCCAGAGCCAGTCGTGTTCTTATAAAACGCGATACAGGGTGCGCACATTCCCATGACAGGAAGACTGAAATTAGGTTTCCTGCCGAGTGCACGGACCGAAAGATAATTCCTTTCCGAGCCACAAAGTCGTACGAACAAGGAATTATTCTTTCTCTTATCACACTACTCGTTCTTGCTCTTTTCCCGACCAAGTTTCACGGGTATTAAAGGCTAGAGAAAGTTTCCCTTTGAACCAGGCGACCCATTTTCATCTTCCTCTTCCTACTTCTTAATCTAGATCGATCTACGATTGAAAACTTGGGTGCAATGCGCAACGCTTCAAAAAGTTTATCCATTACGATCAGGATTATCAGATTTCCCCGAGTTCTATTTTAATTCACCCGTGAATCTTCATTAGAGAAATCAGGTCTCTTCTTTTATTTATTGGAACGAAGTTTCTACCGTAACAATGTATTCGTTGGAGAAACGAGACTTTTCGCCATTTCTAATTACCGGACTCTTACACAAGTAAATTTCAAGTTAATTAAAATTTAGGAATTCATAGTTATATAATTTCTTCAGGGACGAATTTTTTAAAACCAGTAAAGGATTAAACGTTTCCACTGTATTTGAAGAACATAGGCAAACATCATGACAAATCACATTCCCATATTTTGTAAAAAAAAAAAAACTGTTTAAAAATTCTATTATACTGTCGACTAATTTCAAAATTGTGCCTTATTTAGTTTTAAGGATTAAGTAGCTGCTTTTGCCAGCCTCCTGAGCATTTCCAAAATATTGAATTATACGCTTAAGTGTATAATATTATACGGTTATAAGCAAACATTGCCTTTGGTCATTAGTTTGTTATTATTATTTGTCGCATATTATTAATTAATGGTGTTAATGAGCAGCAATGTATGCAGCACAATACACGTAATAGTGCTTGAATGGAACTCAGTGTGTCAGCGTTCCTCAAGAGGTTAATGAATTTTATGAAAAAGATTCGTCGTTTAATGAGAAGGGCAAAAAAGATATCGCGTGTCAAATAACGATTCCAATCATGGGTTAAGACAACATCGAAGCTGGATGAACTTTAATAGCGGCTACTAAGGAAATTCAATTTCTCATTTATATCGTCCGGATGTACGGTTGAAGCCACCTTCGTGGCATTCCCCTTCGTTCTATATTCATGCCCGTAGTAAAGTAACCAGTTAACGTTAACGAGCCGCCATCAAAGTGGAAAATCAAGAGGAACTCGGACGTCGATCGATTCAAATCATTTTTCATTTTCTGACATCATCTTCCTCCCCAAAGATCACGTTGATTCATAAAACTGATATACTCAAGCCTTATACTATACTTTGCCAACGCTCGTAACACGTTACGCCTGATGAATAAAAATTGCCTCAAAATACGAACTTCGACGGTCCATGTACCTTCTCCTGTGCCCTCTATTTCCCATCTTTGAATTTCTTTCTAATTAATTCCTACAAAATTTCATAACATCTATATGCATTTTCAGATTAGTTTGAAATTTTACCAATACAATTACGACAGCCGTACCTCGTTATAGTAAGAATGAAATTTGAAAATGTTTGTATAACATACACCCCAAATATATACATAAAAGTTTTCTATGATAGGTGTTCAAATGCTTTCGAAAGTCAGTGTATCTATATATAATAAAATTGGCGTGAAATGTTCGAAAGAATTACAAAATCATTTAAACACTAATCGCTAACTAAATAGAAAGACAACTCGTTCAACGAAATAAAGTTTCTTTCTGAAGATTGTTATTTAAAGTTATAAAATACAGTCTTTGGTCTGGCCTGCTTCAAGAATTCCGTAAATAACGATAAAATTCCAAGGGATAGATTACGGTTACAGAAAAATTCATCCGCCGCTTCTGTTATGTATAAAAATTCAGCGTTGCCGCCTTATGTCTGCGCTGTATTAATTAAGCCACATAACTCCACGATACTCTTTATCTCGCCACGTGATCTCACGATGGTATGAAAATTTCATTATATTTTGGAATTTTTCGCCAGTCACTCGTGACATAATAGAAAATGAGCGTTTCTCTTTACATTGGTATCGAGAGACGAAACGAGTGACAAATTCGAATGTTTCGATCGAATCGTAAAGAGACTAAATAAATATTTCGTAGCTCGTGGATAGGTCTAAGGACGCAAAGTCGACGTCGATGGCGGCGACGCACTGAGCGTGCTTCCTGCCGCTTGACCGGAAGTCGCGAGTCAGAGGCTCGGCTCTACGTAGGCGTTACGCTTCCTTACGCGTATCTACACCGTCTCGCTACCCAGTTTCTCCTCTGCCTCGTTGCTGCTCTCCGTGGAAGGCCCTTCGGCGCTCCTCGCTCGAGGAACCTTCTTCCAAGGTCATTCTATCCGGGCCAACCTTTCCTCCGTTTTCACACCATCCTCTCCTCTTTCGTTCTTTTTTCATTTCCTTCTTGATTTCGAAAAAAAGAAAGAACAATGTATAGTATTTATAAGATGAAACATTTAATCGCATCTATAAACATAGTTCCGCTTTACTTATGATCGTGTAAAGAATTATTCTTACCAGAAATTAACATATTGATTTCTATCAAAATAGGAATATCATGTAAAGAGCATAGACTCGCTCAATTATAATCACTGCAACAAATTAACACTGACATATTATGTGTTTTACAAATAGCTGAAAAAGTGCACGCTTACTTATCAGTTTCATCTTTCTCGGTGGTCCACTTACCTTAATTGCCCTATGTGATATACAATATTGGATATCACATATTGGATCTTGGTCTTACTGGAACGACTACCTTCTTTAATTAACTCTTAATGGAGGTTAACTTCTCCATCTTCTGTTCTCCAATCTCTATTCTAACAGCCTAACACGCACCTGTACAAGCAGCTGAGGCACGACGTGCAGAAACGGAAAGCGAAAGTGTACCATCGAAAGTGTATCAAAGAGACAACGTATCATCTGATGAACTCGAGTAGAAGCTATCATCCATTCGAATTTATTACCTGCTACTACCTCCGCGTAACCAGGGAGGAAGAAAAAAATAAAACAAAGAGAAACAATGGAGAACGTGTTATTACGATGTCTGTTAGAAATCTCTTACGAATCTCGCTAGAAAGTGAACTCCGCTGATCGTTGGGCCGAGTTGATCTTACAGCTTGTACTTATTAAATAATTCACAATAAGAAGAGCGTATACGTTGTTCCATTTCTTTCGGTGAAATCCTTCTCGCGATTACGAACAAGTCACGCCGCTTAACGATGCCGTTAATTGACCCGCACGCAAAGACTACCTCCCATTTCTCTCCCTCTTCCTCCAGTTTTATTTCTCTCTCTCTCTCACTCTTTCTCTCTCGCTTCATTCGCCGCGAAATCTACGCAATAGAGTATTTATTCTATGATCGTAGACGAACCTCGCGACTTAACGACATCGTTAATTGTCCCTGTGAAGAGACAACGAGTTCACGAAAGCTTTCTGTCAAATGTAACCACGTTAAACCTGTTCTGTGCTACGAACGCGTAACTGTATTCTACATAGTTAGCTAGATAGATGTCTAGGGAAATGGATCAACTCCGCTGCAAAAACCCTATGACTAACCACTGACGATGGCTCGAAGAACAAACTTTATCGTCTTATTAATAAATTGCTAAATCCTAAAGCCATAGTGTATACTTATACATTATTGGCCAAAGATTTACAATCACTTTCTCAGTTGTACGTACAGTGACTCTTATTGATATTTGTGCCATTCCACGCTGTTTGACAGACCACAGTATTTCTATTTATAATTGTGTCGTCGAATTAATTTGTATCTCGGAAAACATCTATATAAGCCTTAAGAAACGGACAAGAAAAGAATTGTCACATGTTAATTGGATGGATCCTTGTTGGCGTATGCAGCTGGATGAACAGCGATGGAATATTTATTACAACGAAGAGAACGAATTTCATAATAATACAAGATAAGCAAATTTATAGCGAATATTCAGTTTTTTCATGCGATCCACGATACAGCAATCACACGATGATATCGCCACGGTCAGCCCTCGTATCGAACGATATGCTTTCCGCTTCTTCGACGCTAATTGGCCGCGTTAAAATCTCTCATCTGGCATATCAATAATCTCACGCGATAGCGGTAGCCCTATAATTACCGAATGATTAATTATAATTGGAGTACGATAATCCTCTTTTGTTTCTCGCTACTTTCCTTCCTTCCTCTGCTCCCTTTTGGGACATTGTTAATTCGCCAGATAGTATCATCGGCCTTATTACTTATGTTCTGCTTCTCTCGACTTCTTCCATTTGTATCACGATAGGATTATTTGGGTTACCTAAGTTTCAGTTTTCCTAAACTTCATTCTCCAGCTTTCCGTAGAATAATCAAGCTTTAATATACCAACGAAGGAATGAGAAAACATCGTGTACTTTAGGCGCAACTGGACAAAATATCAAAAGTCAGAAAACTCTATGCTATTGGATTTTACTATGATACCGCCAATTTGGCAAAGTTCGAATCGCTCGAAATACGCAGTCCGTGGAGAAACAAAAACCCGCGTTTCACGTATTCGCGTTACGGTCGAACGTAAAAGAGGAACGAGTGGAACGATACATATGCAAATATTGGGGCGAAGCCGTGTTCTAAACGCAGCGAAGGCCGACATCACGGTACGACTTCCTTCCTCGAATCGGTGTCTCGCTGGATCATCGCGTTGAACATGACCATAGGGCGGTTAGGTATACCGTTTCACTCCGCTAATTTCGTGGCTTCACCCCATCTTTCCGACATTTTTTTTCTTTTCTTTTCCTTCGTCCGCACACCGAAATAAAAGCTTCGATTCGTCAGTGTGGCTCGCCACAACAGACAGAAGAGCGTAATTGCCAAGCGAAAAAGTGCGGGGGAACCATCGCATACAACGGCTCACCGACTTTTGATGCGATCAACACCGGCATGGACACAGTATCCACCGTTGTATCGCCACCCTAATTATAATTAGTCGACCGATAATTGCGCCCTGAATTCTAATGCGACCGAACAGCGCCGAATTTTCGTAACTGGCCGGTATCTCGACGGTTGCCGTACGTTGGAACTAACGGCGATCCCCATCTCCTTTTTTCTTTTTTTAGAGTCACAGATAGTTAGATATCTACTATCGTTGCGCAGCCCTCAGTCTAAACTAGAGCAATTATAGTCGGTGGGAAAGATGTAGTGAGAGATAGAACAAAGATTGTGTTGTATACAAATGTTACTATAGCATTATATGAAACTTGTCGAGATTTCATTAACATTATGACGAGACACGATTATCGCAATTATATTGATAAAATTTCCAATCAATTCGTAAATATATATAAAAGATAAAAGATTATCAGATAAAAGATAAAAGACTATCTTTATCTAATTGAGAACACTATTCAGCGATAAATAGAGCTTGAAATAAATAGCTTGTAACGTCTTGTAAAAGTCGTACAATAGAAGCATAGATGGAAAGCTATAGTTTAAACGCAGTAGATTTAATGACTCAGTTTGGTTGTTGAATACTGAAGTATAAGAAAGTGGTTGGATGTTACAGCTACTTCTTAATTGATTTTTTACCAGTCCATCGTGATATCTTGCGCAGCTAGGCTGCTACGTACTGATTAAAGACTGAATGTTGATGAAGAATTCATTTCATCGAACAATCTACACACTTTTTTAAATATCCATTCTATAAAATATTATTTCTTTTTATTTTTTTATCAGACACGTTTTATCAACAATACTTTAATTTTCACATTTCAACAGCTAGAAGAGAATATATTTTTTTTAAATGAAACTGATCTAAAAATTATATTATAATACGTTCTTTCTATTTTTTCCTACCGGTCGATCAAAATTTAATCACTCACCGACGATCGTTGTCTCTGTAATTGGCTGAATTTTAGTTAGACACGGCGACCGGGGGATATTTCTGTTACGAGACGATTCACCTGTTGATTCCAGAGGAATCCTATTTCCTGTCTGTTCACAAAAACGCGTCTTTTCGAAGTGGGTATACCCAGCTAACTCGTAAATCTGTTATTAGTCTTTCCAATTCTTTTAACGATATCAAAACTCTTCACTTTTACGCAACGATCTCTCTCAATCTCTACAAGACTAACTGCATAATCTTTTCAATTTCTCAATAAAATTTTCAATTTCAATCAAAGGAAGAAACTAATATCACGTATGTGAATTAGTTCGGTAGATTTTTAAATAAAATCAGAATTTTACGTTCAACGTTACGATATTCTTCGTATATTATTCAAGTAACAAATTGTAAGTCTCGTGAAGTTATATGAACGCAGATCGCTCTCATTCGGAATGTTTCTCATAATGTAAGACCGGGGAAAATTGAAATTTAAAATAAGGAAATTAGTAAATCAATTCATACATCTAATAAAATACCCAACTTTTAAAAAGCGTGTTCGATCATTTACAATTTTTATAGAATATGGAATAATAATTATTCTCGGATAATCGATTGGAGACTCCTGCATCAATTCTTAGTGGCAAATCTTCGTATAAAGTACCAAAACTATTAGGTCATCCCATAAGTTCGTTCCGTTTTTCGAGCGGTTATACATGTTAAGATTGTTTACATACCTTTCAGTTTCATGAAAAAATGTAATCCCCCTCTCGTTGTACAGCTTCTTCCCATTTTTCAAGTGCATTGGTCCCTTATCGCCGTATGTTTATAAATCGACACGTGAAATGTATACACAAAAGTGGGCACGAACTTATGGGATGACCTAATACAATACTCGTTGTAATATTTAGAAATAAGAAGGAAGAAATCACTGTTCAGGTTCCGTTTCTTTAACCGTGATCTTAAATAGGAATTTACACAAATATTCGTAATCTATGAATGCCGTTCGATAGATCGGCATTATGAGCAGGCAAGAAAGACGTCGTTCAAAAGCACGTTGAACTTGTAACTTATCCATTGAATGGACAGGCAATTAACGTTGAAGAAAGCTCCAACTTGATCGAGGAGCAACGTTTGGAATTAATCTGTAGCAGGAGAACGAACTGTTCGTTAGTTGGAAGACCGGAAATTCAGAAATATTTAGCCGGTAACCTTCGAGAAACGAAGAGAATTATTCGCCACCGAATCGAACACCTGTCAGTCGTGGTTGCAACGTGTCCTCGATGAGATCGTGAATCGATTGCACCTCCGCTGGTTAAATAACCAATCAGACTGTTCGTGGAATTTGAAAGAGTGTCGCCAAGCGTTGTATGGCTAATTGCTGCCCTCACGGATCTGAAAACCGGTCAGTTTATGACTCTTGTACTTCAATAATTGATATTTCTCTTGATTTCTGATAAATCGTTCAACCGATAAATGACTAAAGTGTTCATCGAGGATGAGAAATTAATTTGTCGTTTGGATGTCCAATCTCTTCGATATATGCTACTGTTTAGACGTGTCCGGTCGTATATAATAAAAAAAAATTTTTCTTTCTGATCCATTTCTTGTATCCAACGATATAACGTATAAATAGTATTATTCAATGAACGCGGTGGTGCAAGGTGGTGCGACGAGAATCGCGGCATTTTTGCCACGAAGGAACCGTTTCGCCGTTGCCCGGCCCGCGTTTTACTATCGTAGAAATTATTAAAATACCGCAGTTACAGCCATACATATTAATGAACCGGTTTCTATTCGTCACGCTTTTAATTTACAGGATCGTTACATTGTCCCGTACGTGTTTTCGTGCTTTCTATCTCTCACCGCGTTTGACACAGATATTTCTCTTACCTTAAACGCTAGAATATTCAGCGATTAAAAAACGTAGTACTTTCTTCTGATTACTTCTTCATAACGCCTCCCTTTAAAATCTGCAGTTCCGTTGTCCAATTCGACACGATCAACTGGACTTTGGTCCACGAAAGATACGATTCACTAAGAAGCAAACATTCAGTAGGGTAATAAGCTCGTTTATATTTCTTTGAAACAGCGTTGAAAGTTATTATTTTACAGAAGATTTATTTAATCAACGACTTATGTCTCTTTTTGTATTATCCTTCCCACGCAAATCCTTTCCGATTATTCCGAGATTCCGTTGACCAATAAACGAAACGAACATCTCATATTTCTAACACCTTTTGCATACTTCTAGAAAACAATAAAACTCAATTCGTATAACGAAAAACTCTATCGTTGCGAAAACCGTCAAGCTAATTCTGCCATCTCGAAGTACAGTAAACAGACTTTCGTTGGCCGAGAAGTAGACCCACACGGATTCCGAAGCACCTGGCCACCGAATCCACGTTACGTCGTTATCCGAAAATAACCCGGCCGATAAATTTATCGACACCTTAATCGCTGGAAATTTCTGCATCGAAGACGAACGAAGGGCACGGATGTCTTAAAGAGCCATCGAATCTCCTAGATAGTCGTCGCTCCGCGCTGCTCTCAACGCTCGACCATGAAATCTTTAACCGAGAATTAACATGGTCGATCGGCTCTCGTGCATTCACTCGCGATATTCGAAATGTAAGATTGGTGTGTGCGAGCTGCGAGAACAGGAAAGAACGAAAGGAAGAAGGAAAAGATGCGAAAAGATGGAAGAAAGATGAAGAAAAGATGCACTGCACGCGCGAATGGAAGGTGTGGACTGGAGGTGTACAGCTAAGAGCAGGTGCATCGCAAGATCTCGGTCCTCTCGCGTTGCTTCTTCTTTCTCTCTCGTGCCACTGTCGGACAATCGATCGATCTGAGGGACATAAAATTGATCGGGTCCGGTTCGTCGATCCTGCCATTCGTCTCTCGCTCCTTTTCTGCCAAGACTTTCCTCTTGGCTGACCGATTGGAAAATTAAAGATCGAAGCGCAGACCGCTGCTGCTATTCGAACCAGTTTGCGCGATGACTGATTCGATGCTAGAATTTCGGTAAGTCGATTGTCTTTTCCTTTTCCCTTTCGATTTAGAGAAAGAAGAGGCACTCTTGTGGTTAATTCGGTGCTTTGTGTGATACATAGCTGGAATTTCGTATTCGCCGAGTTTTGTCGCGTTTGCTTCGTTCACTGAATCGCAATGCATGGAGTTTCTTTCTTGGTTTCAGGAATATGCAACGCTGATTTTTATTTTTATTCTTCGCGTTAGTTCGGTATTTTTCACTTGCTTTAGCTTCGTTTTTAACGCGTTAAACATGCTAATATAACGTACGGTAAAATTCAACAAATTTTCTATTCGTTGCTCTAAGTGCAAAATAATCGTAGTTTACTGTTTTAGAATTTCTGTAGAATTAATCTACCGTGCAACGTGAGAGAATTTGCTTTCTTGCGATCTTTACAACACGACACACTTTCGGTGCGACACATACATTGACCGTGTAAGGTGGAATAATTCGCAGTTGTTTTTCGGAATGTAAAGTCCGTCGATTTTCTTCTTTCTGCGTCCCCGCGACCTTTGAGAATTCGCAGTCTGCATAACGCATGCGGGCACCTTAATTGTATGTGTGTATTTTTCATTTACGATCATTAATAGTCCATGCATTAAAAGATCTACGAGAAAAGATGCTGGTATCGAATACTCCTGAAAACTCGTCCTTTTATGTTCCCTCAATTCTCTCAAGTGAATTTACTAGTGTTTTCCACCGTCGGATATTTACGACTTCTGTCGATTATTTTTACCGCTTTAATACTATAATGATCCTAATAGAGCGATCAAAGGGGCCAATAAATTCTCATAGAAACTTTATGGACTTACAATGGTGTAAGGATTTCGAGGATTTCGACGACTTTTTCTAAAATATGCATTGTATTCGCAGGTATACGCGATATCGTGCGCGAAACGTAATCAAGTAATTAAATTAAATAAAAAAAAAACAGGAGATGTGTAAGGAAGGAAGGAGAGGACAGTTTTCTAAAAAGATTTATAACATCAAGCATCGAAGGGCTAATTTAAACACTTGTATTTAAATCAAATAACAAACAATAGAAGATATATAAGCGAAGAACAATGGGAGAAGATGCATTTAAATTCGACGAATCACGATCACGCAGCAATCGTTTACTCTACCAGGTGTGACGGTAATTCGTCGCTTACGGAGGCTTTCATTTCATCGACAGCCGACTGGGCTTTACAGAATCGAAAATGAGGGGGCGTGAAAACGGAAACGTAATAATCGTGGAGTGACCAAGTGGTTGGGGCGTAAATCGAGTGGTACGGGGGGCGGTGTATGATCGGGAACCGAAACGCGTTGGCCCATTTCAACTGTTGGTTCCTTGAGTATCGAACCAGCGAGAATGATCGCCACCGAAGGCAATCACACAGACGATGACGCGACTACAGCAAGCAGCTGCTTGCTTCGCGTCGATGATCACCGCCCTCGGCTTTCAGCCGTGCGTCTGTCGTGTTCTGCCGTCTTTGATTATACAGCAATCTCATTTTCAAAGAATTCCTTGGTTCTTTCGCGTAATTACGTGCGAATCGACGATCATAAGACGACAATGGCCTTTTCGTTTCGCTGCAGAATTTGGAACTTTACGAGTTCCTTTGCGTAGTGGCTGAAATCTCTAAAAAATTTACACGAAGAATTAGTAGATATAGATATTACATAGGATGAATATTCAATAGGTTCTTGAAGAGATTTCTTCGTACTGTTCTGCTACGAAATTACCAACTTTTGCAATTAAACCAGACCAGATTAATTCAGCAATTTATCATGAACAATTGCAACCAATGCTTGACGATAGATCAGCCACATCTCGTCAATAGGAAAGAAGGCATTTTCCATCAGGATGATTGTAAACTAAAAAAAACCTTATAAATATAAATTGCGAAATATTTATCGTACTGCACCGATTTGGCACCATCTGGCTATCGATTGTTCAGGTTGTTGAAGAATTATCTGAATGGCAAAAGGTTCAGAACTTATGAAGAATTCAACGATACCCTTGAAGAATGTTGCTCGTCCAAGCCACAAAAATTCTAACAATTGGTGTTTCAACCGTTCGCGAGATAACGCGTCAACGAGAGTCGTAAATTCTCGTTACGATTAAACAATCGACGCCACGAACTGATTAATCCCCTATTTCTATTACGAGAATAGAGGTGGTTGGAATGAGTGCATACGGAAAACTGCACTGGATTTTGTGAATAAAAGTTTAATAAAAAATAACGAAACAACAATTACAATCAACGACCAACAATTCAGAACAAAAATGTAACGATCAAGATTTGGTTAATGGTTTGCTTATAGCGAGACCTGTCGTACTTCGTAGCTTGAGATAGACTAATTGATACGTTTGTTCGAAAGCACGGAGTCTTTCCTTTGTCGCCCCTCGATATCCCTACTACACGTGTGTTTATTAGATGTACCGCGGCGGTCGCCGCGTATGCGTTCTTCTGAGAATTCGGCGAAAGAAATATAGAGATATCGATGGTAGATTAGGCACGTCGGTATTGCGCTTTGACGGCATAACTCTTTGTATCTCGAAGTCGTTGGAAAGTTCCGTGGTCGATGCCGCCACAAATTAAAGTTTACTCGAATGCTTCATTTGAAAGATGATCGGCAAACCGTAACAATTGGTATCAATAAGATAGCGGAATGATGGGAGACGCTAATATGCAGAGACTAATGGAAACTGTATCGTTGATTAAATAAATCGGTTCTTACAAAAACGATACAGGATATCGTAGAATGAAAACGTATGGACTTTCCGGTCGACCATCGTTTGGTCTGTTTCATTTTATTTTATTTGTTTGGAATATTTAGAAAAAATGAAAATTGCAAGTGACAAATGTTTATATAGAATCGGCATACTTATGAGTGACAGCGTATACGAGTTTCTTCGTGACGGTGTAAAGAGCCAGTAAAATAATTGCAACTGGCTCTTTAAATCACTATCAAACCAGCTCGTCTCCCTTTATTATTAACGTTCGATTAAGGAGTATGATTTAAGAGGACCGATGAAAGGGGACGGAACTGATAATTCCGTGGTAACTGAATTATGGGTTTCCCCGTATCGCGTGCTATTTTCTCGACGCACGTAAATAAGCGTAGAAAGCGGCAGAATAGCAGAAATCGTATCGCAATTTGTACTGTGCAGTCTGGCCGTGTCTGCAATTTCGATTCGTAACCATGTAACGATCCAAGATCATTTTCTGCTCCTCCTTATCACGATCCATCGAATCAGCGTGGAACACTTAACATACCCGGCTGTCTGACTTTCTCTCGACATCTTCTACTGTCAACGATAGGTCAGCGGTGTTCGTAAATTCCAGCTACACAGAAACAAACCGATTAAGATCGAGTTTAAACGTTTGCTTTTTGGAAAATTAAACGCTAATCATATATTCAGGGCACTCTTACGCTTCTATACTAATCACCAGTATACTTTATCTTGTCACGCTGCACGTTCCTGCGTATGTTACTTTGTTTCAACTAACATTGCTGTTTATTGCTGTTAATAATCAAAGAAAAAAATAATAAATAAAAAAATATTAGATCGTAAAAACTTTAAATATTACCTTTTTGAATTACTAACGATGGTTCGGTCGATGATAAGCTGAATTTAAATGGCATTTCACGGTGTTGATGTAGAGATGGGTGTGCGCTAAAAGCAAGAGGCGAATAACGCTCGTCCGTACGTCGGTGACACTAGCATCGGTTCATCCATTATTCACCGTTCATCCATTTACTTCATTTACCTCGTTCGCTTGGCTGTATCGCCACAAAAACCAGTAACCGGACACTCGTAACGCGCACGTCACGATTCAAGGAATGTACCGTGGAAAATAAACGCAGCAACACAGAAATCCCATTCCTGAGAAAGACCCTTTCTTCTTCGTCTTTATTTTTTCATTGCTTTGGAAACTATTTTTCCCTTTTATCTTCGATTCGCGAGTGGAGTCGCGTAGAAAACAGTTGATTCGCAATTTTCAGTTATTTCAAAATATAAAATAAATTTCATTCATACTAATATATAACCGGGTTAATACGATACAAATTTTAATAAAATACGAATTTTTTGAAAGATTTACCCAACTATCAGGAACTAGTTATTTATCGTCCATTGTATATCGTATTGACAATAATAATAATAATAATTTAAAGGCACCAAAGTCTTGGGAAAACGGGGAAAGGTTCGGTATAAAATAAACCTCGACAATTAGTGGCCATTTGAATCGTTTATTGCTAATATAAATACCATTCTTTTACAAATCGAATCGACCCAATGACGGTCCATAATGCGCATAAAAAATATCGTCTAACCGAGCCTAATGACGGAATAATGCTACTGCGTTTGACAAGTTTTAATACGTTGAGAGGAATGGAGAAAAAGAAAGCGCGAGACAGACAGAGATAAAGGGGAGATAGAGATAGAGAGAGAGAGAGAGAGAGAGAGAGAGTCAGAAGAAGAGAGACAAGAGAAAAAAGTGAAAGAACGAGGACTGCGACGAAGAATGTTTTCTTTTTCTTTTCAACCTTCACTTCGTCGAACAATCGTTCTATCAATCATCGAAAGAAAAAGAAAATATATGATATATGATACATTTCTTTCGTCGATCGCTGCACGAACATCCTCGTATTTTTATTCGTTTCAAATTCCTGGCTATATTTCCACATTTTTATCGTGTAAAACGAACGTTTCTAAACACAACAATTAACTAATCATAAAATAAAATTTAAAAGCTATTCCACGGTGCTTCTTCGACGATTTGTTCGTTTTCACGTTTCTTCGTTTTCCGTTTCGAGAAAGTGCAAAGAACTTCCTTGGCAAGTCTTCCGGTAATAACCGTGTCTCAAATCGGTCGACTTTTGTCTATTTGTATTTCCTAACGTACTTTCTTACTCTTCTTTTCTTTTCTTTTTGCTTCTTCTCTTTTCGGCTACTGTTTTCCCTTTACTTTAGTTCTTCGTTGAATTTCCTTGTCACTTGCTTCTAATCGAGCAAGCTCGTACTCGCTTCATTAAGTACCTAATAATGAGTGGCACGATTAATTTGTACAAATTGCCTAAAGGATGGCGCGCGTATTGAAAAACTTCAGGACTAACTTTTATTTACTTTATTCGACCATTTTTCCCTTTCTTAAGAAGATACGCACGAGATTGTTAATTGTTCCTTAATGATTTATTTAAATATGGACAAGTTATCTTAATTTTATACATACTTTACACACGGCTCGAGAATTTTATACCAGCACTTCTCGAAATCGCTTAAAATACAGGAAAGTTGCGATCGATAAAATTCCTTTATTTCTTAATTAATCGACTTCGGTTCTGAAATATCGCTTCGATATAATGAACTCAAACGTCGAATTATCGAAATCACGTGATAAAAATCCTTTCGTCGAAGACGGAAAGATCCGGGTGACTGGAATCACTTCCATGTTGTTCACTGTGCCAGCTAATTGGATCTAACTTCACTAACGCAGGCTAATTTCATTTCGCGAGCGGAGAACGTCGCTGTGAACAAACACTGGATGTATTTCTTTAAAAGATCTCCATTGCACTATTTGAGCGTAAAGTTCTCGCGAGTAAAGTCTATCACTGTAAATCAAGTCCAGAATCTTTAACAAAAAGAAACTGCATAAGCTATACGGGTATAGCTTATATCTGCTATGTATATATTTTTGTGTATAAGAAAACAGCAACAAGAGAATTACGATTGCATTCTCGCTACTGGTCACTGAACACATTTTTAGAAGCATTTTTTAAAAATCCATCTAACCATTCGACGAAATCAGAATTGATCCGTCAAAGAATACACAATGTCTCTATGATTAAATAAGTAACGATCGATGACTGCTTACTTTAAAATTAGCGTAGAAGCGATTGAATCCTCGAGCTTCCTTCGTAAAAGTTCAAAATTCTTTTGGATCCAAGTATCGTCCTTTTCATTTAAATTAATTAAAATGTTATTTAGAAATTAGCGAAGAAACGGTCTCGTCTTGCAAAAATTTCAGACGAACGCGATTCAATTGCTTTTTAGGCAACACTTCACGAAGATTGTCGAGTTCCGACAGTTCAGGAATCTCCTTCGAGGATCACTCTAAGGAACTCTCCCTGCGGAAGCTAGGACGATCCGCGCGGTTGTTGCTGTTGTTGTTGCGTGTAGAATCCGAATGGTCTAGATTCTGTTGTCGTCGGAGAAAACGATGCACCGGTATTCATCGACGAAGAAGAAACGGATGGGCCAGATCCTGAGGCTCGATGAGCTGAGGATTTCTGTTGATTCACACTCGCGATCGTCTGTTGGGATCTAAGAGGAACCGGAAGTGGCCGCTGGACCTTCCGACCGTGATGATGACCGGCAGTACGATATCCTTGGTGACCGGGACCCGTTGGTCTTAACCGAGGTCGGCCTGGACCGCGTCGAATCGTTGGTGCTCCACCTCTGCCTGGAAGAGGGCCCAATGTTCCCAGTGATCCCAATGGACCTACCGAACTGGGACCATCACCTTCTGTTGAACCGGAAGTTCCTTGTACCCCTATAACATCGAATGATCATCTTTAAAATGTGGCGGCACTCGACAAGTTACGAACGTTCGGAACCCGGGTTCGAATCCCGGCGACCGGAGTCCGATTTTTCTTCCACGTACCAAAAAACGGAGGAAAAATCAGCAGTACCCTAACAGCGACATCTACAGCCCTTAGCAACAATTACTCCGGACGAGGACCAGCGACAATCATCACGGACCATACCACCACAAAAATGTTACCTTTTACGTTATTCGTTTACATACACTGCGTCTGGTAACTGTAAAACTATTCAAAGATGTTCAATTCTTGCACACTACTTAATCGACGACGCCGTCTATTTTATTTTGTTCCATTAGCTTTTGTGAATTAAGTAGCTCGTCGTTAAGTACAAACAAATACAAACGATATTCATCCATACTATGATGTATATCCGCCAAAGCTGTTGCAAATAACATTTCTATACCGCCTCACAAAATACAAATAAATCAAACAAAGTCCATAACTCAATATAGATAAAAGGGGAAAGATTCGGAAGAAGTTGAAGGAAATTGCGGAGGTCGAATTTCTTAAATACGCGAGAGCCCCGCGTTTCCAGAACTACAATCATCGGAGACCACACATCGAATCGATAAAAGGTTATCGTACGCAAGGAACGTTCTCAATGCGCCGTAGAGAATCGATTGGAAGTTTGTTGGCGCGAAGATCACCGGAGAAAATCGGCGTGCTCGACGCGCGATGGAGACGATAGGTCGCAAGATAACAAGCGAGATGCCTTAGAGGTACGAATTTCGCGGGAAAGAGGACGCGAAGACCACGCGGGCTCCTGCAACTTTTCACGATTATAATGGCAGATGCAGGGTACGAACGGGGCCCTCCATTTAACGTGGAGTGGTCTGACCAGTTAATCGGTTATTCACCGGTACACCGCGGCACGGTACGAAGACAAACTCGAGGATCGTGCCACGGTATCTATTCGACTGATGGTAAGCGCAGGAGCCGGCCACGAGGACGAGCACGCGGGGCCAGGAGAGGGTAGAAGAATTTAATGAGATAGCGAGAGAGAAAAATTCTGGCCAGCGGAGGAGGAGGGTGAGTGACAGGGTCGGAGGTCAGTAGCCGAGCAAGGATGTACAAGAGGACGTTTTCTTTCTCTTTCCAGCTAGCATTTCTCTCCCTTCTTTTCTTTCTTTCCATCCTTCCTTTCCTTTCTTCCTTCTCTCTCTCTCTCTCTCTTTCCTTTTTCCCTTCCTTCCTTCCTTCCTTTCCTTTCGAATATTCTTTTTCCCTTTTTCCCATTCGCACACAGGCTTCGCGCTCGTTCGAGTCGTCGACATTCCTTGGCACGTTTTCGATCCTTTCAGGAGACGCTCTTCAGCCACCTCGGCGAAAGAGAGGAAGTTGAAGTGGCCACTTGGCAACAAAAGGCCGAAGAAGGTAGGAAAAGCACGAGGGACTCGTTTTCTCATTATAGCAGGCGCGCTTTTCTAGTTTTCCGTGCGCTCGATTTTAACGAGATTTCCAAGCAGCGCTTCTGCATGCGGATCCTCGAACGCGTACGCCAGTTCCTTCGGATAACAAAGAGCGTCCTGAAGGTGTACTTGGTGCTGCTGACGCGATCGCAGTTTGCAGAGCGTTGAACCACTTCTAAAGGAAGTAGTAAGGGGGAAATGGTAAAAGAAAAGTAAGGGCGTTGAACGTTTTCGTACAAATGTACAAGATGTTCGCCGTGATTGAAGAGAAACCGCCGTTTACGGTATCGTTAAGTTGTGTGTTTGCCGCCGTCAGTAGTGAATAAAAAGAGTTATGCACATGGTATCGTTTGAAAATGTCAAGGTGAGTTTTAACCTTTTACTAAATCGAACATTCTTTCGCTATGTTGTAATTGAAGAACATTTGTTTCATCTGTAAGGAATATTTAACGCTTTCAAGACTGAGCGTTGGGAGAAAATTCGTTTATCGATTATTAACAGCAATAAATAGTAATTTTGGTTCAGGAAAAGTAGTATACACAGGAATGTTTAACGCGAAAGAATTAGTATATCAACGTGTTGCTAAAATTAAAAACTAACTATTTTAATATCCAGAATAAGATTAACGAATAAAAAATGAAATAAAATTTGACCAAGTGAAGGAAAAATGTTGAAAACTTTTAGCAAATCCTAACTCGAGATTCACAGTCTGCCATAACATGATCGTTCAACGTAAACCTAAAGGGAGAAACGAAGAAAGAGAGGAAAATGAAGGAAGAGCCGATGCCTAATTGGTTTAATATTCAACCTACAGCGAAATCTGAAGGGAAGAAGGAACACCGAGGGGTCGGTTAAAATATTTTCGCATATCGAGGGTCCTGCGATTCCCGCGATTCCCGCGAGAAGCACGCGTGGGTTAGATCCGTGGCGGGAGATAGAGTTTGGTGTACGCGTACGAAGAGGAGGGTTCTCGAGAAGTTTCGAGGTAGCTGGAAGGACGAATGGAACGCGAGGATCCGCGGAATGTCGACCGTCCGGCTGGCAATATCCTTGCCCCGTCCTATCTTCCCGCATTATCCTGCCGTATCTCAGCCGTACAGCACACAGCCAAACTCTCATACCCTGCCCCTTTTCGTCCTTTGCCATGGCGCGGCTTCTTTCGCGGTGTCTCGAGATGCTCTCTCGCCTCGAGCACCCTGGAACCGGAGAAAATTATTGCATTCTAAAGCAGAAGACAGTGAAATAGTTTTGCCGCTATCCTCCGGCTAAACGACCGTCGTTCCTGCCCAATGAGGATAATGAATCGTCAGATTCTCGTTATCGTAATGCCGACGAATGGCCTCTCAGCTAAGGGAAGGTGTTTTGATGTCCCCGAGAGAGAGAGAGAAAGAGAGGAAGAGAGAGAGAGGAGTTTTCGGTGATTCTAAAAGGACTGGATTATCGGAACATTTCGAAATGATCCTTTGAAGTACGATACACTAGCGTGTACAAGTATTTGAACGTTGACTTTCCAAATTCTTCTCGTACGAGGAACAAAAATAAATGATTAACTGGCTAAATGTTAAACGCAAGTATTTTTAGCGGGATTGCCTTTCATCGATGATTGACAAAAATCAATTTTTCGAAAAGTTTGATAAAAACTCGGTACCGAGAGGCTCAAGAGCAATTACATTCTACGTCTGATCACGTTTCAGGGAGAAAGAACAATTGGATTGAACGGTAGGTAGCTGAATCATCGCGGAAGTAGGAAGCTCGTAGCTACAGAGGTTGTCTCAACCACTCGAACTGGTTGAAATTACTTTCCGTTACATGACACGGAAATATGATGAAAGCAATGCGGACGAACAAGATGACACGGTACGGTACGGTACGGTGAGGTACGGCACGAATCCACAAAATCCAACCCTCTTAGACCCCTATTGTCGGTGCAAGCTAGGGCTACCTACTCGTGGCGAAAAATTATGCAAACGATTACTCGAACGACGAACACGCCGATGCTTGGATATTTGTAATTTAACTAACGAAATTTGATCGACTCTGGGAAACGAAGAGTGAACGAGATTCAATGGAAACCGTTTGATTCCGTTACATTTGTAGATATGTTAAAGAAAATAGGTTTCTTCGAGAAGTATCGTGCGAGCAGAATTTTAGAAACGCAGATGAGAAAAGAGAACGTCTCGCGGAGAAGAGAGCGCGTTATATCGCTTACTTTCATGGATGCATCGATCGATATGTCTTGCTGTTATTCGCAAAATATATCTGAAACGGAATCCTTTATCGTCTCACGGTACAAAAGGACAGAAGATAGTGTATCTTCATCAGAGTTCAAACAAATCAGAAAATGCAGTGTCGTCTCTAGTTGTGCGTTTCAAATTACTAATTGTAAGCTAAGGTCAAATAACCAGTGCGTGAAAACCTATAATTAGCAAATAAAGTTAATTGAATAATATTGACAGAAATGATCAATACTAACGAGACAGAATCATATATCAGACTAATGAGGCATTGTTTCGTCGCACGCGGGATAAAAGCGACATTACACAAAATAATAGGAATAAATCTTTTCCTTAGTGACAAATCCAAAGATTTTTATAAAAGATATAATAACGCGATATCTATATACGTAGATGGACAGTGTAAATTGAATTTGTAGAAGATATACTTTAGCTGGCAGAACTTATACAGCTACTTAATACTAAAAGAGAATCATTGATGGAAATAATCCACGGAAGCTGTAAAGCGAAAGAAACACAAGGAAAATGAATAGAGGAGAGAAAGAAACGAGGCAAAAGAAAGGGGGCAGAGTAACGAAGTGATAGTCGAAAGGGGAAGGTAGAAAAGATGGAGAGGGGTGCGAGCGAGTTCCAAAAACCTAAGAAGAACATCATCGATCGCAGCTGTCGCGTTCGCTCCGCACCTGCTATTGTCCGCTCGCCTTCCAGTCGACGACAAGTGAGAGAGGGAACGACCCCTTTCCTTTCCGTATATATAGCACGAAATAGCGTACGAGCGAGCGCGCGTGCATGAAGGTGGCGTGTACGTTGCCCGCGTAAACTTCGGTCCACGTGTCGTTGCGTGAGGGCCACCTAAGTGCGGCTCGCTTTCGTCGGGCCCTCTTCTCGCTCCTCTTTTTCTCCTTCGCTTCCATCTCTCTCTATCTTGCTTACTCGTGCAACTTTCTTTCCTCTCCTTCTTTGTCGTTCGAAACTTGCATCTCGCACGACACAATGCGTTATGCAACGATAGGATCGCGGTACCGAATTAATCTTGCAAATGGTCGACGATCAAAATAACGTTTCAGATACAATTTGAAGTAGCTTGACACGAACCGTTCCGTAGCTTGGAATAACTTAAAGTAGTTTCGAATAAATAATTAATAAAAATAATTATAGAAAATCGCTTGTATCAATTTGATTCGTGAAAACTGAAAATATGTAAATGTATCATTCAGTTATCTTCGGTAAAAAATTTGCAAGGACTACTTACAAAAAAGAATATATCTGAATGTTAGATTTAACGTTATTATATGTCTAAAAATTTCAATCTTCTCGAGCACGTTCACCCGTCAATAATCATCACGTATATACACATGTAACCTAATAACGAAAAAGAGAAAACAAAAGCAGAATAAAGAGCCCCAAGTCCATCTAAATCCGTCATCCTCGTCAATTCAAACCACGCTTCATTCTTGCAAAACAAAACATGACCACTGACCAACCAATAAAAAAACCAAGATATCCCCGTCCCAGAAGACGCTACATAGTACTCGAGCGTATGAAAACTGCGGGCGAAAGAGTGAGTCACAAAGAGGGTGGATATCTCCAAGGGTAAATCGCGTACCCTTAGGAAGAGCGCCAACTGTTCGTCGCAACACTTGCGCGCATATGTAACCGCGAGGGAATTTCGGTGGATTTCACGTCAGTCAAGGGATATTCGCGGTGATCAGGGGTGTTTTCTTTTCGCACCGAGACCAAAATCCCATGAGAACTGAACCAAGTGGTGCAGTAGATGCAAAGGGGGGCTCTGGATCTATGAAAGAGTCAGTCGGGATTAACGGTGTATCGATTTGAGGGTGCGTCATGAAAAGTCATTTGGGGGACATTTCGAGTCGGCCCCCGAAAGTTCTTGCTTAATCCTCTTAGCCGTATCGTCCAATACTCTACCAGAGTCAGCATGCGTTTCTCAGCGATTTAAGCTCGAGTTTCAAAGGTGAATGTTGTTGGGCCGCTTGAAATCTAACTGTGTTCATAGAAAATTCTCTTCCCGAACGTATTACGCATTCTGCAGTGTACAAATAGGGATATTAGATAACTGTTAATCTCGTTGATAATCTTCATTATTCGTGGTAACGGATTACGAGTAATGCATATTTTATATTAATGAACTCGTTGCGTTACGTGCAAAGTGCATGCTTAAATATTCATTAGGAGACATTATACAATTACGCGTATCGGCGATGAATCTACTCATTCAACTGGATTAAGTGATCTAACCTATATCTCTGTACGTTCCTGTGAAAAATCCTTGGCACGAATTATTATACAACTACTAATGCACTTTAATTTTTTAATAGGTTTTAGCCTATGATGCTATCCACCATCAACGGTAATGGATACTCCTACGTTTTAAGCGACAAATCTAACAAACTGAATACTTGCCATGTTGTAGAGTGTGATCGTTAGCTGTACCACTACTGGTCGGAGATAGAGATACCGGTGATTGAGGACTGCTTCCAAGACCTTTGGACGGTGGATGAAGCAGAAGGAGACCTCGACCCTTTCCTCCAACGGGTCCTCCTCTACGAGAACCACGAGGTCTTCCCCTCTTGCTAGTACCACGAATCGTAGGCCTCATCCGAACGCTACTTCCGCTGCTGAAAGACATGTGGTGATCGAGACGACTGACTTTTCCTGGATCTGCAAACTGACCCGTTCGAGATTGTCGACTGTCGCCAGAAGATACTCCCACTGGACCATCCACATCGACAACCAGGCCATCGTTGCTCGTCTCGTCCTGAACATATTAAAGTATTTTGGATTTATTAATTCTATTATATTACCATTTTTGACAGACTTAATTCTTCGTCGATTCTTGAACAGTACTGACACATACCTCTGATTTAACAGGACTGGTTGGTACGCTATAGTCGTCTGCGTTATCGAGGATCTGTTGATGATTATTAATCTGATATGATGGAACACCACCACTGACTAGAGTGCTTTCATTGGAATTAGCTTGAACAATGTCGCCAATCTTGTCACCGTTAGCATCAGACAGACAAGGCTTCTTTACATCACTCTGATAAAAGATCAGAAAAAAGTAAAAATAAAAAAGATAGAAATTAAAGAAAAATAAGAAACATTCCATTAATAATGAGAAAAATTGAGGATGAAAAAGAAAATAGCGGCACTAAGGGCGCCAGGCTTACCTTGACCGGAAGCGCGGTTAACTTCCTCTTCCGGTCTCTCTCCTTGTGGTATAAGTTCGACTCAAGTCGGGTATCCTCCGCATACTGCTTTCTCTCCTCGCTCCGTTGGCTGTCTGAAATATACGGACAGGCTTATATACGGGGACGTTCGTTACTTCTTTTCTTATTATTATTCGTTATTAGAGCATTAGCATAACCTAACGAGCATAATGTAATTGCATCTACGCTCTTTCCTTCCCCTATCTTCTCTCTTTTCCTTTCTCTCTATCTTATTGTGTGCCAGCTTGCGTCCCGGCACGAGAATACAACTAAAATCGCGCTTCAGCAAGCAAAAATGCAGTATAGTATTCTTTATTTGTATTCAAACTTTCATTCAGCAAGATTATAGAGTTACTTGTTTTATAATATCCTTGTCTATTCATTTTATCCATTTACACTTCAATAATTGTAAACATGTTGTAACAATGTAATAAATTAAATTGTGAAAAATCGCTAATAAATCAATTAACGCTTGAATAAAAATTAAATAAAGATATTCACATTTCGCTTCGATTTCCTCGTCGTCTAACAAAAGAGAAACGACTTCCTTGGGCTTCAGTGTGTCTGGTTTGAAATTTCCTCCACTAATTACCATACGTTGTATCTGCAAAAATTTTAAAATTACATTTCTTTTACTATTAAAAAATGTAATCTTCCGAGGATGATTCTGATGTAAATTTTCAATTTTGAATCAAGTGTACCTCACTCTTTTCTCGAGCACGTTGTAGTATCCTTTCCTCGATAGTTCCCTTGCAAATTAATCGATATACTGTAACCTGTTTCGTTTGACCCAGTCTATGGGCTCGATCCATAGCTTGCTGATCCACCGTAGGATTCCAGTCGCTATCGTAAAAGATTACCTGTGAAATAAGATTTATTTCTATTGCAGTTAAATCATCATTCATGAAAAAATGTGTACAACTGCTTTCGTGGTAAAAAATACCATCTTTTAATACAAAAATTAATGATTGAAATTCAGATCATATTTATATATCATACGCGACGCTCTAAACAGGGACACTTCTCTTTCCACTTGATATTCGAACGGGGGCATATGCAAATCGTAGGCTTTGCTAAATGAATGCCTGCAGTCTATGTTCGTGCACTTTCGTACGTAACAGAATGTAGTTTCGGCAATGCAGGAGAACGACCCTGACTAAAGATTCTTATCGATTCTACCATTAATCTGTGGTATCACTTTATTTGTAATCAAGATATACGATCTACCGTCACAGTTTCTTTGAACAGAGAAGAAACTTATGCGAGTAAAATTACGCTGTAATTAAAATCACAATAGACTGCCTCATCGATAAATACGTTCTTGCAAGAAAAGACCAATTTACTCAATTATTCTACCAGCAAATCGTAATGATATATTTTTACATATGATCTGAGAATTTTCTATAAATCTTTATCTATCATGTGTATTTGTACTTTTTTAAAGTGTTTTTATGTATCACACAAAACGACATTAGGATATCAGCCTTGTTAAATCGATGAGGGCAAAGTTGAATAGTGAAAGCCAATGCATATCGTGATTAAACGTTATCTCGATAAAAAAATAAAATCGCCATTTCTCACGCTATGCTCCTTCGTTTTCGATCAATTACAATCATTCCCTAAGTTTCGTGCTATTTGTCCTAGACGTTGAAAGAAAAAACAAAAGGCGAACGCCCGACTTTGTGAAATCGTAAGATGAATACGTACAAGGTACGAACCGATAAAGCATAGTATAAGATTACTAACCGTATCTGCTGCAGTGAGGTTTATTCCCAGGCCTCCGGCTCGAGTACTCAGCAGAAAGACGAATATGTCCGCCCTGAAACACGAAACAGTCCATGTAGATCGAACAGTCGAGTACGATACGTTTTGCATGTAAATTAATTCGGTACGCTGGTGGTGCACTTAGAGGATTTCCAGTATGAAATATATAAGCTGAATATATTTTATCGCTTTCAAGATTTCCATGATCCGATTGTAATTTTGATAATTGAAAACATAGGTGAAAGGATATTACATTTTTCTTCTTTGCTTTTTTGAAATTCAACTCAGGTTTGAAATAGAATATGTTAACAGATAATGACATGGCTAAAATGGTATTCATGGCGGACAGCCAAAGCTGCAGCTGTCTACGAGACAGGACCGATTCGCCAATTAATTCGCATGTTAGTTATGCGCGAGTGAACAAAGGAATGACATGCTAAGAGGCAGCGCCTTATACATGCAACATGATGCGTAGTTGATATATATTTTAAGCAGCACTAAGAAAAAATTCATTCGGTTTATTAATGATATATTCTCATTAAATTAATAGACGAAGCTCGTTTCGATCAATAGATATTACAACTTTTAACCGGCATAAAATTACATACGAAATATTTACGAATTTGCATAAAATAATCTAAAATTCTATGTTATCCAAAAATTAAGAAAGAAATATAACAGTTACCTTTTTTGAAAGTCTGCAACCATATCTCGTCGATCTGAGATTTTAGAAGAACCGTCTAATCTCATAAAAGTATGTTTCCTATGATACATGTACTCCTACAATGAGGACGTGATATAAAATCTTATAATGACTATTTCTTCGAAGATACAGATTAAGTAAAAATACCTCTAACAAATCGATCATTTTTGTCATTTGAGAGTAAATAAGGACTCGATGACCTTGTTCTTTAAGACGACGTAGAAGACTATCCAAAACGGAAAGTTTTCCAGCATCTGTTACTAAAGTTTGCTTATCTATAACAATATTAAAAATAAAAAGAATGTTGCATTAAAATGCATATGAAAAATCATCTACTACAAACCAAAAAAAATTCTTACCCGGTACTATAATATTTGACCATCCATTTATAGGAGTACATGCAGAAATTCCACCATGCGGTTCTACAGAAAATGTTGACGTCATCTGCGTTAAACGAAAATTCGAGTTCTCTTGTGACGTTGTAATAGAAAAAGCTCGTTCACAACCAAGCCAAAGAAGTCGTTGACCAAACTTCCCACCGCATTCTTCGTACCTTCTCCATGCGCACGCTGCGGAACTATTACTAACGTATAATTTTCGAGGACTAGCTTGTACCTGAAATTAATATTCATTAATTATATTAGATCTCCCATTGTTTTTATTTTGAATTGATTTATTGTATCAATTTAAAAACCTTAGGAAAAGTATCGCAAATAAATGGTGGAATGGTGGTCTGTTGACAATGTCGCATTATTGGTGGCCTAGGAAAATGGGGATGCTCCGGTAACAAAGTCACCTTTGAGTCTTCTTGTTCAGCTTTGGTAGAAGGGAGTATTCTCTGCATTATATATACCTTAATTGGATTAACCCATCAAGTAAATATAAGAAGAAAGGAATAATATTAATTCTGTACCTTCAATAATTGATTAGCAACTTTTTTACTGCTACGTAAAATTCGATGAGCGACAGTCTCGGGCATTGAATGAATAACATGAGTTGTATGCGTATATACAGGTTCTCCTTCAATTATCTTTCTTGTGAATATTAAATCCTGCAATGTATTCGTTGATGAGTCGATTTTTCTAGATAAAAGGAATATCTGGTTCATAGGTATCTCTGTTCTCTCGTCAGCATTCCAATCCTCCCAGTAATGCATCATTTTTATTCTCCTCTCCATTATAGTTGCGAGACACAATCTAAGCGTAAATGATAAAGTAAATATTGTAAAATGTAGTATACTATATACAAGGTGATAAAAGAAAAGATTCATTACTTCTAGGGTAGATAATAGCGACCAAATGATGGAAATGTGTCCTAATAAATATGGGTCAAAAAATTAATATTTTCAAAATTATAAACAATTTTTTTATTTCGGTTAAAGCGACATTTTCATTTCAAGAGCTGCCATATCATGTGGAAACAAAGGGTTGTCGTTATTATTTCTTCTTTTCCTTGTTACAGAATGTTTTTTAATATATTCCTCTTCTCTTTCCACAAACGCTTGACATTTTCCTACCAGAGAATTGTGTACTCTTTCAAAAAATCCTAGACATGTTCTAGCTATTTCACTAACATTTTGTATTTTCCGACGTATTTGATCTATGTTATTGATTATTGAAGAGTACGCTATAAGAAAATCATTCGCTTTAACCAAAACAAAAAATTGCTTGCAACTTTAAAAATATTAATTTTTTGAGCCAAATTTGTTCGGACTCTTTTTCATCATTTGGAGAGTATGATCTACCTTAGACGTGATGAATACTTTTTTTTAATTACTCCGTATTTAACATAAAGAGTTATGTACCTGAATATAATACCAACAATAAACACTTTATTCATTTCCGTTGGGGACAAATTTATAAATCTACTAAAAGAAAAAGAATTTTGAGAAAAGCTTCCATTGTCATCATGAAGAGTCCGATGTATATATTCAGTAGCAAATATAGATAGCTTATTATACAACAAGTAATCTTTAGATGGCAATGAGAGATGCCTCAATCCTTCCGTATATAATAATGCAGGCATTTCATAACATTCAGTGTGCATGAAAAATGGAGATTTTGCATCTCTACGCTCAAAGAGTTCTGGATGATTGCAAACCTAAAATTAATAAAATAGATATTAATATAGCGTGTGGATAACATCAAGAATATGTTAAATTTTAAATATATCGATTATTACCTTTCGGAATTGCATGACTAGATTCATAAGATTTGACGTGAAATTTTTATCATTGGATGCAGTGTCACCACCACCCACTGTATAGTGTAAGAGATCTTCTATCCTAATCTTCTTTTTCAATGCTGTCCAAAAAACACATTATGATTTTTTAATACTATAAAAAACGTAAACTCCTAATATATAAAAACATTACATTCTTACCCGAATAAAGTAATTTTTGACGAGTAGTAAGAGGACAATATACCATCACTTCAATTTTATCAGATAATTCATTTTCTACATCTTTTTTTATTCGTCGCAACATAAAAGGCTTTAAAATCATATGTAATCTTGATAAGTGCTCTAAATATAAGGAAAAAGTATTAGATTTGTGAAATATTATTTTACTATATCATTAAATAAGAAATATACAACAAAAATATATTACTCTCGTCAATCCCTGTTTTATTTTCCGCGTGACTCTCGATATCTTTAGAAAACCATTCGTTAAATTCATCGTGAGAATCAAATAAGGTAGGCATTATAAAATGTAACAAAGCCCATAATTCTGCCATACTGTTTTGAATAGGTGTGCCACTAAGTAACAATCTATTGCGACAGCTGAATCCAAGTAATAATTTCCATCTCATACTGTAAAATGGATATTATAATATCATCCCTATAAAATATAGATAAACATCTGAGTAAACACCAACCTGCTGGTACTTTTTATAGCTTGTGCTTCATCTAGGATCATATATTGCCATTTTATTCTATTAAAGTACTTGTAATCAGTAATAACTAATTGATAACTCGTTATCACTACATGAAATGAAGCTTCTTTCGTATGTAGATCTTTAGTATCCCAAAACTGTCTTAGTATCTTACGCTCTTGTGGATTGCCCCAATAAGGAACTACTTTAAACATTGGGACAAATCGTGCCATTTCTTGCTGCCAATTATGTAACGTCGAAGCCGGTGATATGATCAAAAATGGTCCCCATACAGCTACCAAAAAATAAGTCCATTATATTATAATAAACAGTTTTAGATGTTTTTGAAGTACACAGATTCGAGTATTTATTAAGTAACTTACAATATTTTTCAGCGACATGACACAAAAATGCTATGGATTGTACAGTTTTCCCTAAACCCATTTCATCTGCCAAAATTCCACTAATACCCTAAAGAACATGTCAAGAATATTTACATAAATACATTTCAGATATTGCATTATATATTACAAGAATTTAATACGTGCACCAACCTGATCATACAAATTAGCTAACCAATTCATTCCTTTCAGTTGATAACCTTTAAGGTTTCCTTTAAAAATCGAAGGTTGTGGATGTTCTAAATTTTCGGGTGTATCGCTAAGCCGTAATTCCTGAGATGCGGTCGCCGTATCGAACTGTTTTGCCCGAGCTTTTTCATTATCAAATGCCTCTGTAGCATTCTTTTTTGCTTTTTGTTTCATAGCTTCGCTGTTTGTACATACATCAAATCATGCCAATATATAACATATATTTGTTTATCAGTATGTATAAAAAAAATAACAAATTTACCTATCGTAATCATCAATTCCAACAAGTCTTGGATTTTTTTCTTCGTCTAATTGATTTAAAATCCGCAGTTGCTCTTCAGGAGAAGCTTTCCCCAATTTTCGAGACATAAAATGTGCATAAAGTTCAGTTTGTGTAATAAGAAAATTTAATTTCCTTTGTTGTCGTTTCGCCTAAATTGTGAAATAAGATAAATAAAGTGTATTTGCGTTTTGCATTATAAGTAAAACATATTATATAAATATAACCAGTGTTAATCACCTCAATAAGCTCTACGTCCATTTTTCGCTGTTCTTCAGCTTCCTTCTCTAATCTTCTTCTTGTTTCACGTTCGACTCGGTCATAACGTTTCCAGTAAGATTGCATTTCTCTTGTGAGGCGTTTAGCTCTCCATATAGTTTCTTTCATATTCTTTTGAGACTGTAAAATGTAAAATAATAAATTGTTTAAAAAAATGACTTTGCATAAAAACAAATAACAATTAATATAGTAATACACACTTGCATAGCTTTTTGCCTCCAATATTTCATACAATGCTGTGCTACTTTTTTACAACTAATTAATATTTCCTTATGATTATTGGTTTTTGCTCTTTGTACTTTTCCCAGTTCTTTTTTGGACATCATTACCCAAATCTTTCTTCTTCTCATAGCCATCACTTCTGGACTTTTATTGTTATGCTTTTTTCTGCCGCGCTGGCGTGGTTGATGGCGCATTATTGCTTCCAATTCAGCTTCATCTAATTCTTCTTCTCTAGGAATTGTACGATCCCATTCATCATCTGGATAATCGCCTTCCTAAAATATTTATAACAGCATTTTATTTCTGAAATACATTGTATCAATTTTTATTCTACGTACAGGATAATCTTCCAAAGATCTATGGCGCGGTAATTTTTCCTTTTTTATTTTCATAACTTTCTTTTCTGGTTTCTTCTCTTTTTTCTTTTTATTTCCAACTATTAACTTTTGATGTTCTAAGAACCTATCATAATTGGATAATAATCCAGCACTATAATATTGATATTGGATATTCTGAAAACAAAAATCTCATATTATTAACAATTCTATATGTATATTTTACTGATCTTAATTTAAACTTTAATTTTACCTCTGGTTTCTGGTAAAAACGTGCTTGATATTTTTTTCTAAGTATGTGAAACTTTAACATTTCTTGAAAATCTTCTTCCGTAATGGGGCTATCTGTATCAGATCCCGAAGCTGAGCTATCCGATGAGTCACTTAACAGAATATCCTGCAACCAACGACGTTCTTCTCCCACACTTGACATGTTATATAGCCTCAGTTTATTAATTCGTTCCTCTGTAAAATTAATAGTTATGAAATTATTGTACAAAGTGTAGAATGGCAATTTATAAAATACTAAAAAAATCTACAAACCTTCTTTTCGAATCAGAACATTATCGAGATAATTATCTGATCCTTCAGAAGATTCTGATGATACAGATTTGTCATCCTCACTGTAAATATCAACAAAGTAACAATTTTTTATAAGATTCCTTATAATTCTTACTTCATAAAATATAAAAAAGAAGCTACCTAGTAGGATCTTGAAACAATTCATTAATTTGCCTTAAAAAGGGCTGTACATTAAGACTACGCTCCAATCTTTGCAGATGCAAAGGAGCAGCCATTTCCGCTTCCAACCTCATTGTGTTTGCTCTATCTGTCATTACCAGTTTGTATAAAATTCAACAACCTACAATAATGAAAGCATATCGTCAGTAATAGATATTGTTGTCTCTTATTAGTATAAAAGAATCAATCTCTATCGTATCTTTTATAACATATTATATTCAGTAGATCTAATAGCAAAAAGAACTATTCAAAGTTGCAAGCTTCATTTAATGAATCACTTAATAAAATTTATTTAAAATATTAGTATTAGTGAGCCCGTTGTCAAGGAAACAAATATTTTATCTGTAATAGTACGAACCTAATATGACCCTGTGGTTATTTGACATTTCATAAAACATATTAAATGATTTTGGTGATACATGTTACATAGACAACAGGAAATTTTTTTTTACGTAATTCGTACGCAGCATGTAGCAAAATAAAAACATCTATCTTGCGTTTTGTATTAGTAAAGCATATAGGATTTTGCTGCTTACTGCATTGCCACAATGCTAGATTGTTTATTTTGTGTTTCCTGTAACGGGCAATACATGTTAAAGGCATGTAACCGCCGTATGGAATTGTGTGTAACCAATTACATTATATAAGGTGAATGACACGATGAATCGAGCTGGTGCGGTTATAATTTCGCGAAATTATTCGATAGTTTTGGATCACCTTCGGTTTGGTTAGAAGTAGCCTCACTTATTTAGCACGTAAGATAGGGTCGACCGCGAGGAAATGATTCCCTTTGTTCACATCGAAATTGGGTGTATCAGACGGAGGGAAATACATAGTAGAAAGAAGCCTAGAGAACGCAGACATTTGGCGTGCCATAAAACCAGGGCAGGGATAGGGCATATTGTTGGCCACCATTTTTGTTTTCAGTAGGTGGCGCCAGCTTAACCAACGTATAGGAGAACCATAGCTCTGTCCATAGCTTTACCAACGTTTATTGCCGCGACCTACTAATTCTATTGTTTATTTAAATTTAATATCATACATATTGTTGTATCTCATAATATTTCATACATGTTATTTTAATGTCTTAATGCAATTTGCTGTCAAAAATTTCTTTTATTGTATACCATCGGCCTAAAAGAAATTATAACGATAAACAATTGTAATTTAATTTTATGATAAAATAAAATTTCATTTGTATTTGATTTTATAATATTTGAAGTATATCAGAGAAAATAAGTATTTTTTTCATAGTATTCTGTACTAAAATATACAAAACTTACTTCAAAAATAACATTATATATTTAGACATTGTTGTCATCTAATATGGTCGTTTGAATATCGCGCTCTACATTGCTGCGTATGCTACCCCGAATACAAATTGTATTTAAGATGCATTTATATCGGTCCGCCAGTCTGATAAAAATTATTATCAGTTATACATATATTACGACATTAAGTAAAAATGGAATACAATGAACAAATATAAACTTTATTGTTTTAAACGTAGTAAATGCGTAACCTATCTATAAATAAATTTTTTGTTAAGGTGGGGATAGTGAATTATAGTAAAACATATTATGAAATATAATTTTATGTTATATATTAAAAGTAAAATTATTATCTTATTGATAGATAATAATCTTATATTATTGCTTAGAATTCGTAAAACTTATTTAAAAATATGCTGCATTTCTGCTACTAGGCGTCTGCTATCGAGGCTTGGCAAGCCAGCGACTTTGTTTCCCACTATGTGAGCCCCGTTCTGTTTCCGTTATTGCAGCGAGACATTTTACTTCAGACGCCGATCATTACTTGTAGTAATTTGAGTGGTGCCGTATCGTGAAAGCAGATTTCGGCAAACAAACCAACTTATTTTTACGTATATTCAGGTAAATTTGTAAACATATATTTCCTTATGATACTAAATATGCATTTAAAAAGTGATTTGTTTTCAAATATTTTATTTTACGGATGGAACGGCCGCGTTTCATGATAAGTACCCTCGACATATCACATCATGATGGTTTAACGATAATTCATCGATAATACAAATTTTCCAATTGCATTTCTCATAATTAAAAAAATTCATTTATTGTATTATTTGTTTATTTTTGAATTGTATGTTAATGACGTGGCAGAAGCACTCCGAATGCTACGTCATATGGATGCTCGCTCACAAGACCTTCTAGAATTAATTACAATGGATATGCGCACGTCGCAATTAATCGTTTTCCTTAGATAGCTATTATATATATAGTCTAGATATTATGTATATTGTTCCATAAATTCCATCTTAGCGTTATCGTTATCGTTAATTCGCACATCATACTGATAATTTTCGAGAGGTTTCCACAACTAAAAAAATAATGTTTCGCAATAGATATAATTATTTTATATAATCGTAACATGTTTTTATAAATACAGTTATCACATTTTTATCCGCATATAATCGTGTAAATTACGTAGCAGAAAAGGAGGACGATAAGCAATCACACGACCGCCATTTTATGAAACGAGTGCCCACTAAAAACATGGTTTGTCGCTGGAGTTTGAAATATATATTACACTTTTTATATTAAGTCACATTTACTTTATTTATTTAAACATGAATCAAAAAGCAAGTTAAAATTTGGACAAAAGGAAAAAGATTGTAGAGCTCTTTTAATCTTAGAAAGAAGTTGTGGTAGACGAAGGAGGGAAAATAATTCGACCCGTGTATATATGTATTGATACGTTGTCGTAAAGTACAGTCAAAATCTCGCAATAAAAGTAGAAAACTATCTTTTTAACACCACGAATGAGTATACTCTATAAGCTTATATCGTAGCTTAAAAGTCAGTGCTCAGATGGTAAATGTTTATGCAGCATATTGAAAATTAAGTTTCATAAATCGAAAATTGTTTTACATATTTGCCATACCTAATTGTTTGTTTACAACATCAGACGAGTTCGGTACGTATAGTAAAATTTTCCGCTTTGCGTTGTTTCTCCTATTCAGAATAATTAACTGTAAATACCGAACACGGCTTATGTTCATACTTCCTTAATATTTGTGTAAACTTTTTGGCTGAGTAAGCATGAAGATGAATACCGTAGTAATATTAAATCATATTTTATCTCAATGAGCAAATTATTAAAACACTTTTTATTTAGTTATACATAGACAAAGAATGTTTTATGTTATCCACAAGTGCATGAGATGTGCTTAATATAGTTGTAAATATTCAGTCTTTTTTTTTGCTTGAACATAAATAATAAACTTAATATTCAGTAAGTTGTCATTTTTAGATTGTTATATATCACTTAGTGTTGTTAAATTCATTAGATTATGCAACTATAGATATTAATGCTTCTCAGAATTTTTTTTTAACATGCAATAAATCATATGGCTTCAAATCATATATTTGTTACATATTTGTATATAATTTATAGCATGTAACCCAATGTGAATTATATTTATACTCAAGTTATATATAAACATGAGTATTGAAGTATAATTTTTGCTTTATTTATTAATGAATTTTTATTTGTATATTAACTTAATATACGTGTGAAGTTTTACGTGTTTTGTTAAGAAATATAACTTTTATTTCTGTAATTAAAAACGACCCTGTGTGATTGTTATAAAAGAATGTATGCTGAAGTACTATATTTATCGACTACATGGAATGTTAGGTTTGGAAGCAAATTTCATAGTTTTGTATTACAATAGCACCTCTATATTGCACTTGTGACCTATTGCCGTCAATTTAATAGGCACAAATTTAACTGGTAAAGCTTTCTTTGACATAAATTTTTAAAGTTTCGACAGAAGTATAAAGTAAAGTCACCAATGTCAATTTTATTAAGTTGCATTGCCATTCTCAGCCAGAATATTGGAAATTAACGTAACAGTTCTTATGTTGTCATGTGACTAAATGGCAGGTTCTTAAAGTAGCCTGTTATGTATGGTGTTTTTATATTTTCCTTTAAGAATGAGCACCCGAGTATTCGTTGGCGGATTAACATACCGGGTGAGAGAGCGCGACCTTGAGAAGTTCTTCCGGAAATATGGTAGAATCAAGGAGGTCGCTATGAAGAATGGATTTGCCTTTGTGGTAAGTCTAATGTGGTTCAATTGTTTTTTTTACAGTATGGTAGGGACAAGGGTCTATGTCGGTGGGCTTCCATACGGCACCAGGGAAAGAGACCTTGAGAGATTTTTCAGAGGCTACGGTCGATTCCGTGATGTCCTCATCAAGAACGGTTACGGCTTTGTTGTAAGTACCTAAATCAAATTTTATACACATACCCAACACTTTACTCTACTCAATTTGGTCTTGTTATTTAGTAATAGAAAGTGTAGAAACCGTTTCTACACTTTTTTGTTGCTTCATAGAAAAATTGTGAATTATTTTATTATTTCATTTGTGACCAACATGTGTAGAGGGTAAAGTGTTTTACTTGAAAAATAACTTGAACTCGTGAGTTGATCTGACCTACCTTGAGCCCTGAACACATTGGTACTGTGGCTGCTTAATGGAACTGTGTGCTGGTTTTCATCGATTAATCTACAAAATGTTTGTAAGTTACGTATTATCAAAGGGGAATCGTGTTACTTATATCAAATATTTAATTGCTATTTACTTTTGTGACAAAATATCAATTATAAAATTAAAGGCCGTAAAATTACAAAATTAAACAATTCCTTAAAAATTTTTCATTACTAAATCAAAATTATTTAAATTATTAAATTATTAATTGAATCTTCTCCCTGTATAGATTATTACTCCACTTTGTTAGTATGCACTGGTGGAATATTTCTGAATATTAATAACCGCAGGTTCATATATGTGTGTTACACACTAGCTGTACTTTATGAATTAATAAGGTGTATTGAATAACATGAATAATACAATATAATACTGCATGTAAAAATTGGAACTGACAAGTTTCCCCTTTATTGTGATTTGTAATAAATCTATTTTGTTTACAGGAGTTTGACGACTATAGGGATGCAGATGATGCAGTCTATGAGCTCAATGGAAAGGAGCTTCTAGGAGAAAGGTAATATATATTACATATTTGTTATACATATTTTATACATAAAAATATATTAAAAGTATGAAGAATGGTGTAGGTAGCATGTTTTGCATGATTAGTTTGTTCACTATTAAGTTTTGTTTTATACATTCACATCTATGTATTAAAACTTGTAATTTTCAATTGCACAGTTTGCAAAATATTATGATTATTGGAAATTACAAGAGTTCATTTCTTTTTTATATTACAATTTTTTAAATTACTGATAATCTCTGCCATTTACTTATTATTATATTCTAAACATATATTAAAAATGTAACATTAACCTGTTTGATTATAATATTAAAAACTTTGATTTAATGGACATATATCATTTAAGCATTTTTTTTTTTTGAAAGATTTGGAGATGAAAATAAGTTTGTTAATGTTATGTAAAATAGGTAGGATTATACATGAGAAGCAATAGCATTGATATTTATTTTACTTTAATAACCTTTTATGTATTATTGGATAATAGTTTCGTTCTAGAAGTTTCCTAGTTATTTGCGATTAGAGGCATAGTAGAATTCTTGGCTATAAGGGAAAAGAGTTGAATATTAAATATCTTTGTATGTAAAAAAAGTCGATATTATTTTTGGGAATAAAGCATTTGCAAATTGAAAATCGTAAATAATTGCGCTTTTAAAGTCTTATTTTACTTTTGTTTATGTTCAAATTTTTAGATATTTTTAATGTTTTTTAAAGTATTTTGAATTCTATCTTATTAACATAATAATCTGCTGTTGCTTCTGTATAATTGCAACATATATAAAAAATTTTTTTTTGGTTATTATCTTTAAGTTTAACAAAACGGCGTCTGTCCTCCAAATTATTGATTGGGTTTGTTCTGCAATAAAAGTGCATCTTACTTAAATAGCCGATATGACTTGCCGCCATTTTGAACTACTTCCATCAATTCCCCGATATATGTGTTAAAGAGACTATATTGATATACTTTATAACGAATGCCTCAGAATTTTACATAATGTATATTGCTTCTTTGACAAAAATTGTTTAACAAACAAAATGAGAGAAAAATACAAATATGTATCTTCCGTAATGCGTTTTCATAATTCTCTGGTGATCATGAACAATTTTTTTGTCTAATTCCTCGAAGCGGTAAAAGAACGGAGCTAAGAGAGGTGTAAAAGAAAAGAATGAATACAAAGTGATCCCAGTTAATTATGAGAAAGCCTTGAGCAATTTTATACGAATGTATAACTTAGATTAATGAATAAGTTGCGAATTATAAGTGGACAGCAACTAGAAAAATTAGAGAGGGGATGAAGAGACAAATACGATGATGAGGGGACAGCGCCTCAATGGCTGGACTTTGTAGATAAAGAACGAGGCGGATGATATTTGAACGGATTTCGAGAGCAGGCTGAGGAATGGAAAAGAAAATGGAAAGAAGGATGGAGGGAAGGAAGCAGCTT
Source organism: Bombus affinis (assembly GCF_024516045.1). Lineage (NCBI taxonomy): Eukaryota > Metazoa > Arthropoda > Insecta > Hymenoptera > Apidae > Bombus > Bombus affinis. The sequence continues at coordinate 1,941,243 of NC_066349.1, read as the reverse complement.
TAGAGTAAGAATTAGTCGAGGACTTAGGCGGGGTTTTGTTGGGTGTGTTTCAGAGTGGCGGTGGAGATAGCACGGGGTGTTTCAGGGAGGCGAGGCGACCGTGGCTACGGACGCTCACGCTCCTGGAGAGACAAGTAAGCATATCCAATGTGTCTTGTTACAGAATTACTGTAGAGAGGGCCAGGGGGACACCTAGGGGTAGTGACCAGTGGCGCTATGGTGACTCCCGTGGTGGTTATGGGGACTCGAGGCGATCTGCGTAAGACACGCTATCCTTTTTTTTATTTTATCAGAGCGATCATTATCCCCTCCTCCCCTGCAGGCAATTAAATTAAGATATGCAAAATCTTGAATAAATTTTTTCGAGTTAACTTCAATACTTTTTTTTTATATTTGAATAACGTAAAAGAAAATGTTCTCTTTGAATGTATATTCAATTCAATTGTATGTAATAAAAAATGATTTTACATATCGCCCGTACAGGGAAGAACGTAACCTTGGATATGATAAGCTCTAAAATAGAAAGAGAGAGAGAGAGAGAGAGAAAGAGTATGAAAGAGAGTGTGAAAGAGAACGAAAGAGAACGAGTGAATGTTGTAAAGCTTGCCAATTTGCATACGATGAAAGTTCGTCTAGGCACCGGCGAATTCTAATTAGTTTGAATTGGTTGTCTTGGATTTGACTGCTCTCCCGAGTACGTCGAATTAATGGAAGTCTTAAAAAAACTCTCACTAGCTGAGAAATCTAACACAATAGTATATTATAATGCCTAGTGAATACCCTCCCAGACATTATGTTTATTACTGGTAGATGAGAGAGGTGGATCGATGTAATTGGCGACTAATAGATGTGTGGTATTGTGTTTGTTACAGCCGAGACGATATGCGGCACGACAGGTACGCTATTGCTGCATTTTGAGTAGATTTGATTCGATTGGAACAGGTGATTGATTGTGTGCCTGAGCAATGAGTGCAGATCTGTAGTTATTTGCTGAAGGTTTAACCAACAATCCGTTATTTCTGTTCACATGACATCCCTTTTTGCAGAGATAGTGTGAACAGAAACACGAGGACTGCATCTAGCTACAAGCAATCATTGCCCAGGTACATACATCCAATGTTACGCTCTAACGATACATCTTATAATTTATTCTTCTAAATAATTACAATATTGAATATTACAAATCAAGTTTTACGTTTCCATTCTTAGAGTTTCGCTATTGTTACGTATAAAGTCAGGTCCAAGACAAACCTGCTTCTATTGAAATAATACAAAGTAGATAATATCCGTACTTTTCCCTTTGTAGATACGGACCACCAACACGCACCGAATACCGGCTCACTGTGGAGAATCTCTCGAGTCGCGTTAGCTGGCAGGTAAGTAATATCTGTACCCTTGGCTTCGCACTTACAATACGTCCGATAGCTTTTTCGTGAGTTTGATTGCTACTCGAGGTTTCCAGAATGATTACGATATGCGAATATTCTATCGAAAATGTGCGCGGGTAACCGATCCCTATATATTTTCTCGCTAGCGTCGTTGGATCGTTCCGCATTTCGTGTTTTCCCCGAGTTGAACCAAACTTACACGCGCGGCATTTTTAGCATTAATGTTTTTATTCGATTTTTCTTTCGTCATTTTTAAGTTCGTTTATGCATATCTGAAACTCTAATCCGAGTTTACAAAAAAAGATGTACATTTTGATCAAGTAAGTCTATGGCATATTTTCGAAACAAAATTTTTTATCCTAATTACTTTCGCTCGGTGGTGAGCAGAAGTGAAAATGTACGGAAAAAGAGAAAGTACCAGACGAAAGGTGCAGAAACATAGAGGGATGAATATGGAAAATACACGACCCCCATGATATTAAAAAGAACGGGCATGTGAATCACTTGAATATCACGTATAACGTGTGTTGCACATTGATTCCTGAGTAAACGTAAAAATGACACTGAGAAATCGGATCGTGCTACTTTGTGCGTACTATTTGGAAGAAGAGGTGTGTACGTTTTGAAGACGTCGAGCAAATGAACAGTGGAGAGGAAGACACGAGATAGACCAATCGGAAGGGCAATCTTGGGAAAACAATGGGAAATGCGAACTATGTGGGAAATACCAGGACGCACTCCATTTCTAGAAATCTCTGATCTTTAAAAAAGAGATGTATATACGTATACATCTGTGTACACAAAACTCTAAATATCCATGCCAACGAATTAAAAAAAAGAGACAGAAATAGAGATCCTTTGTGTGCATGTGGACCAAGTCTTACTTGATCAATATACATTGCATATATATATATAAACATATATATCCTCTAATCGTACTTTTCGGATGATTGGTTGTCTTTTGATGAAAAAAAGTATACTTATCTATGAATTTCTCTCGCTCAATCAATTCTTCGACGTTCCTTTTTCAATTTATTATTTCATTTACGTTCGGCCAACAGTTGAGAAAAACAATAAAATTGATGTTCTTTCCGAAGAGCCATGTCCTCTTCGCCGAGGAGGGGCGACCGGTAGGGCCAATAGACTGATGATGTGCGATGATAAAGATGACGATGCACGCGATGGGCCCGCCTTAAGGTCAAGTGGCACCAGGTTGGTTTCTGAGGTGTCCCGGGTGAGAGAGATAGCCGTGTGGCACTGGGTACACCTACTACCTACCACCTTCTACTACTTGCGCAGTGATACGTGGTGAAACCCAGTGATGAGATAGGTTCTTACGTATCTGCGATCTTCTCATCGTGATCGCTGGGAGAGAAAAACGTCGTCTGCCTTCTACGATCATCAATGACTCTGACCTGTATCTTTGCCTGGATGTGTTACAACAACAATCACCACTATTTTACTCTCTCAATATATTTCCATACTTCCCTCCCATCATTACCATTGTTACCATATATTCTCTTTCTATTATATCCTTTATGAAATATTTCGTCATCATCATCACCACTCTTTGATCCTTCTGCATTACATTTATACTCTTGACATCTTATTACTCAACTTTATTATTGACCCTTTATATTACTCTTCATAATGAACAACCCACAATGTAACTTTACCACTACTGTTACTACTACTACCACCACCACTATCTACTACTACTACTACTACTACTACTACTACTACTACTACTACTACTACTACTACTACTACTACTACTACTACTACTACTTATTACTATTACTACTATCACTACTACTACTACTACTACTACTACTACTACTATCACTATCACATTTGTTACTACACCACGACTGTTACTGCTACTGGTACGTCACCAACCTAGCCATCTAGTAAGTCAGGCAGCGGCCACCCATGAGGGCATACACGGGCCGAAACCCGAACCATCCGCGACTACGCCACACAGATCCGTTCGACCCAACCAAGCGCCGTTGTGTCTGGCCTTTCTCTCTGTCCGTAAGCAAGGTGGTGCCTGGGCCCAAGGTAAATGCGTCACCTTAACCGAGTGTACTCTTTAGATATATACATTATATCTATTATATATCTTATATACACTTACACACTTTTGTAACTTGTTCTCTTATTTATTGATATCTTTTTAAGATATATATTATATATCTATTAACTGTGCACCATAGTTCAGGTGTTTTATATGTGTGTATATATATATACACATCCTCTATATCAATATAGATCTCTACTGAGAATGTTCAGCGAGCTTGGAGCCGTGCACACGCAATAAAAAAACCAATACCGGAAATAGGGAATCAGCTTAACAAATTACCTCTATGATATATATTAGATATATATCATATATATATATATTTATATATATATATGACATATATTATATATATATATATATATATTAAGTGTGCTCGAAATTAGGCATCCATTCGTTTAATAACGATATATGTAGTAGTTGGTTTATTTTTCTGTACTTTGTGTATATATTCGTTGGTCATTATAAATCATGATTTTTTAATAATTCAGCGTTTACGTTTTTCATGAAACGGACGCTTTTTACGTGTCTTTTGAATGAGAACAAAAAGAACAACTTTTCTTTATGCAAGGCAATTTATTTCTTTTCGTAAAATTCAGTTTCCTTCTCTCTTTTGGGTTTGTGTATAAAACATACAAAGGAGACATTTCAGTCATCAAGCGTCGTTGCAGATTATCCATTAAAGGAAAACAATTTGATGTATTGACATGATTCCTATTGTTACGCTTTACTGTGCACACAGGATACAAGAACAATATTTAGGATTTTTTAACGCATCGGATAAGAATTTGTTTTGAAAAACTGACCTATCATGCATGATTCCGAAGAAACATCAAGATTGAAAGACAAGAGTTACCTACACGCACGCACCTAACAAGAGAGAGAAAGAGAGAGTCCACGACATTAAGCCGTACCTGGTTCCCACAAATACAAGAAACAGTCTCAACCATGAACGTATACAGTGGATACCAAATAGAGATTTTTTCCTCGTTATGGACGATGAATCATGAAGAACAGATAAGAACCATCCACTCACATCATTAAATCATAGAAGACATAATAGGAAAAGAATATTACATCAAGAGGAATGTACAGTTTCCAAAAGGGAGATTCTCGATGAATATCATAGCAAATAAATGATTTCTCTTCTACGTTGGTTATTTTTAAAGGAAAATAATTGGAAAATGTTCTTACTTTCAGCATCGGTCCAATTTCTTTGGATTTTTCGAATTCCATTTTCCAGTTATGGTGTGATAGAAAATATAAAAGTATATGTTCCTCATTCCGTATACTCGAATTACATTTATTTTTGTCATCTTTGAAATACAGGTTTTGCAATGTGGGAGACATTCTAAAAGAAACCGAATATTTTTTCAACATATTCTGAACCATATTCGTCTTTCATCGTTCACTGTTTGATTTCACAGGCAACTGTCTTCTCTCTGCCTTATGCAGTTCCATCTTTTCAACGATCCATATAGTTTTTGGTCGAACCCTACGGTTTACGATTTCTTTCCGATTTAAATAGATGATAGAAAAATTGACTTTTTAGAAACTTCTTTGTATGCAGCATGATTTTAGTGGAGTTTTATTGTGAGCTGCTCTGCAGAAATTATATATTCGATGATATATTCGTTTGAGTAAAAAAAATAGTATTTTCGTTAATTATTGAAAGATGCCTTTCACTGTATGTATTATTTTTCTGCAGGGTGGAGGTTTTCTATAAAACAAATGACTATACTTGTTTTAAAGATTGAATTGCATAAAAAGAAAGGTTGCATCAACCGCAGATACTAAATTCGAGCACATGCTTTCAACATATATTCTCCACACTGAAGATTATGGACAGACAGGAGATATAACATGGTTTTTTTCAATAAGGATAGAGTTTTTGGTATATACTTCAGGACAAGGAGGATTGCTATATTTAATACGTGATAGGAGAAATATAGTGGACAAAAGTGCACAGGACACATTTTAACTTACGCGTAATCTTTAGTATAGGAACACAAAACTTAGTCTTATTCATACGTGAATATTAACCGTATCTCATTATAATTTAATGTAAGACACATTTTTTTATCATTGTAATATACTAATTCATCTTCTTGTGTGATGCTCAGGATTTGAAGGATTATATGAGACAAGCTGGCGAAGTGACATATGCAGATGCACACAAACAGCGCAGAAATGAAGGGTAAGTTACATTTTCATTTACAATTATTTCATTATATTGATGTAGTTTAATTAATGGCATAATTTAATGTTACAGGGTTGTAGAGTTTGCAACGTATTCTGACTTGAAGAACGCCATCGATAAATTGGACGATACAGAACTAAATGGACGTAGAATCAGACTTATCGAAGATAAAAGACGTGGTCGTCGCTCAAGATCCTCAAGTTCGAGATCAAGATCACGGTCACGATCTCGATCTCGTCGCCGATCCCGCTCCCGCTCAAGGTATTATCGTCGTTCTCGATCCCGATCAAGGTACTGTCGGGGGGCGGCAATGTCTCCATCATTTTTTACTTTAATACTAACCATACCTGTAGCATACTACTATACATACTACTAGCATACTAGTTTCTAATTTTGATTACTTCGAAATTTACTGCATACTTCATGCTTAAATTTTCAAATTATTTTACACTTTTTAATGTCTAATCATATGTTAGATATGTTCAGTTTTCGCGTATAATGCAAGAACATTCATCTAGAATGACTTAAAACAATTGCAACTAATATGATGACAATTATTGAAGTAACTAGATCAATTTTGTGTATAGTATATTTTAAACATATTGCAATGATATATATTTTAATTGTATCAGGAGTCGTCGCAGTTCTCGCAGTCGTAGCCGCCGCAGCAGCCGTTCCAAATCAAGGGCACATACTAAATCTAAATCAAAGTCCAAATCCAAATCTCCCGAACGTAGCCGAACCCGATCTAAATCCAAGTGAGTATTTGTTCTTCTATATTTGTGTTATATCACTTCTAATTTTGTGATGTAAAATTTATTTGCTTTGTTTCTTGCGCAATTATCAATAATCAAATGTTGTGTAAATATCTCCTACGTTTCACATGTATTTCACTTTCATTCTTTGGCATTGTGTTTGGGCTGATTTTTTTTTAAGAAACCTCTTACGGCATTTTTCATATTTATACGAAAGAGAAAAACAGTTTTTTATACTTTTAATTATATTCCCCTGCATCCTCTTCATTTGAACTATAATTTTGCAGATCAAGAGACCGCTCAAAGTCGAAATCTAAGTCAAAGTCCAAATCCAGATCTCGTTCTAGGTCCAAGGCTGAGAGGTCAAAGTCCAGGTCGCAGTCCAAATCCAAAGCCAAGTCTCCCTCGAAGTGAGTTCAATTGATATAATTAGCGCAAGAAAAGCAAATCTGTTGTCATTTTTTTAATCTAGCTCTTCTTCCAGAGATAGATCTAGTCGCGAAAGATCAAGAGGTGACAGATCGAGATCTCGATCAGGCAGCAAACATAGCAAAAGCCGTAGCCGTTCTCGATCACCAATGAATGGCGACAAATCACCAGAAAGTAATAAGCAGAAAGCTGATTAAAGAAAACGTGAAACAAGAAAAGGAGGAACTTTTATTGTGAAAGAAAAATATCTGGGAGAAGGAATTTTGTCCTCTTTGTTTTCAATTTTTGTCTACGATTAAATGCATTCAAGAAGCCAATTTTTCATGCCTTTGTTTTTAAGAAATCGTCGTTTTTTTTTGGTGACATTATTACTACTACTTGTAATTAACATATATCTCGTTTTAAAGATAAAATTTGAGACTTGTAAGATGTGAAACAGCGACACAAAAAAGAATTAATTATAGTTAACAATCGGCTTAAGTATAATTAAATGATTGTACATGATTTACTTAATTGAACCAAACTGTACATTGGTTAAACATAATTTTAATTGTACACTTGTCATCTTTGGAAAAACACCACACGCATTTAGAGAATTAAGATTTCTTCATACGTACCTTAAACGGATTCTACACATTTTTTGATGTATCGCCGTGTATCAAGGAATTCCCTGTAATGGCTTTTTGTATATATTCCTAACGATCACATTACTTCACAAGACAACAAATGTGATGTGTATTAAAATTAGTGGTAAGTGGTCTTATTATCAATAAAATTTCACGCTATATTCTTTTTTTTCACTACTTATTGTTTTGACCTTTTTTGTATATTGTTAAGGAGTTTTTAATGTTTCAAGTTTCTGTAGATTACATAATATAAGTTTATCACATTGTTTTAAAGTTAAGAGCGATTGGGCTATTTCGAGAATTTACGATGGATATTAGTCGATCTAAAATAACTGTGACAAGATATAATTTATTAGCCAGATACAGTTAAATATTAACTCTTTCAGTGCTGAAAGAAAAGTTATCGTTGCGTGTGTGATGGCACTTTACTAATCGCTTCGCGAGAGAACTTTATCACAAAATCAATTTATGGAACGTCATAAATGGTTAAATTTCTTTGCGAAAGTCCTATGCGAGATGTTCCATAAATGGAAAAAGTTGTTTATGTTTAACTTTTTGTAATATTCCGCGATGGTTGATACCGAGATTGTGTATACACTGTGTCATAAGATAAAAATTTGACACGGGAGATTTGCTTGAGACCGTAATCAGATTTTAGATAACACTGCTTATAGTAAAATATTTCCTTATATTTCATAAAATAATCTTGCATCAACAGAGCGAGAATAAAATTTTTGATAGGCCTGTTCGAAGATCACGTACAATTTACAATCTGTGCAATAAAAGATTACGCGGCGTATACATTAGTAATCATCAATGCTAAGTAAATTATTTGCGTTGGCAATAATAAGTAAATATTACACATTTTCAATAGCCGGATAACTTTAAATGTTTATAATAATATTAGGATGTTATTTCAATGATGTACTAGCTACACGAATCACTTATTTTGAAGCAAATCCATGACGCTCGTTGTGGATCATAGGATTATCATTTAGTTTTCTGTTATTTGTATATTTCTGTTTTTAGAAATTTTTCTACAAATAATTGAAAATGCGGTAATTATGCTTTATACTACGTGTTCCACATCAAACGATGATTCTTCCATTTGCAAATACTGTTTATAAAAGAAAACTGACTTCTCCATTTTTCTTAATGATTTTGAATAAGTATTATTGGTATAATTTTCAATAAATATTGAAATAAAATTGGCATTAATTTATTCTCTCTTTATTTCGTAATATGTTTCTTTTTGAACTCTGTAAGTATCGTTTTTATTTTTTTTATCATTTTTTTCTCAAACCTTATCAAATTACATCAAATTGGTTCGGTATTTTTCGCTTAGGTAAAATTCTTTCGGTCGACACTAAAAGGGTTAATGAAGAATAAAACAATAAAAATTGCATGACAATATTGCCTAAATAATGAAATGAATTACTAATTATTGATCTATATAAATATTACCTGAAATTTGAGATGAAATTTAGAAATTTTAGATTTAACTTCTTAGAACCACAATCAATCGTAAATATGTACTTTGTTGTATGTGTAAAGACGAGATCTATTATATTCATCGCTTTTTATTTTTTAGATTGCACTTTCTGTTTATATTACCTGTTCGTATAATTTAAATTACTATTAAAACAAAATGCAATAAGCCGGTATAAAAAGTATCAAAGCCAACTCAGTGTTGCTATAAATATTACCGTCTATTGTCTGACATCCTGTCAATCCGTCAATGAAACCAAGGCACATTCTTTTTTACAGTGTACGTTTTTGTTGCCAATCGGCAATCGGACTAAACCTCAATATCTTATAAATAGGATACAATAAAGTCCGTGTTGTCGAATGTCTGAACGCCAAGATTCTACATGTAAAAAATATGAATTACCAAAATCATTGCAAGGTACAGAGGATGCCGAGTTCGTCTGGAACATGATAACCGAAAGATTTCCAAATGCGGCGCCGCTTTTATGCGAAATGGAGACGGTTATCGACCGAGCCGAAGATCTTCTTCAGCAATTACGAGCACCTTGTCGTGAAATTGGTAAATCGCGATTATTTATATAAAATTTGATTCATTTTCTTTTAATTATCCATGAGTTCTAGTATTAAAAAAAAATATCTCGCTTTATGATTCGATAGAAACATCTACCTCTTTCTTTACACAAGATTCAGAAGACTCAACTGTAATGTTTTCCGCTAGGGGATCGGTAATCACTGAAAATGACGTAGGTATCAGAAACCCAATATTATAAATTGATCTTTACGATTAAATATACATGTACCATAGACTATAGAAGAAAGTGATGCAATAAGTAAGAACGTGGCCGAGATACAAGTTTCAGAAAGCAGTATCGACGAACGAGAAGTTAACTTAATTGACGAAACTCAAAGTTTGGTTACTAAAGAACAAGATATAGGGAATCAATCTAGTGACTCGCTGATGATGAATAGTTCTACTACGCAGAAGTTTTCAAGCGACGAATCTGCTTCTCTTAACGTTGAAACAAGTTTGCATAGTCTTATTTATTGATAAGATTAAAATGATGCTCTGTAATAATCGAAGGTCTTTCTGAAAAAAGGACTATAAGACAAAATGAATTATGTAAATTGCATTAGAAGTTTCAGTTCCTGTCTTCGATCATTATTATTTGAATTGATAACTATTGGACTGTAGATATTCATCGAAATTTATATTTTTATGAACGTAGTTTGACAAATGAAATCTATATAGGAAATTATCTTATTTGCTAAACACTATAATAAATACTATACTTTAGATACTTTGTATATTTTTGCACATCGCGCATTAAACGCATAAAAAAGCCTGCGATCTAATAATTCACATAGCTCTTATATATCTGTAAAATAAATAAAAGTTTTATAATAATTCAATTACTTGACTAGGAAACACATCTCGATATCTATCCGATAGACTTATACATCCTCTTTTTAGAAAATTATTCAATTGATTACTGATTATTATTTTCACGTAGATACCACTAAATTGACGAAAGAGACGGGTAGTTTAGAGGAGTGGGGTAAAATAGCAAATGCTGCTATGCGACAAGACGCTGGTATTAATAATCGTTATAAAACTATTTCTTTTCTATCACTAAGTCAACTGTTCTTTCAGCCGAGGTGCAATCTGTTAAAGAAACAATTAACATGTTCGAGAAACGAGCGAATTTCGAAGAAAGTAAAATGGAAAGCCACAGTATAAAAAGTAATTTTATCATACATTTCCAATTTAGTCTTAAGTAAACAATTCTATAATATAATTAGATTTCTAAGATCAAACGTTTTATAGAACACGAGGATTCTTGTATTACGCTGCACCGCCAAGAAACATGTGCTGACGTTGGTGATTCCGTTATGGAAATTGGCTCCCATCGAACCGCAAGTCAAAAATTTATCGTTGATAAAGATGATGCGATAAATCTTTCAATTCAAGTAAACGACAATTGTCTTTGTTTTCTCATATGTACAATTTATTATATAATATTTTTTACACAATTTATTGGACAATTTAAAATCAATTAAAGGGTAGTGGTGACGACAGTTCATCGAAAATCGTTAGTCAAAGAACACCATTAAACATTTTAGAGGCATATGCAAAACGTTGCAAAATACCAGTTGAATATGAATACACAAGCGACTGTTCACATCGTCACAAATCGAACGTCTATGTAATACGTGGAAATCTCGCTGGATTTGCTGGTAATATCTTACGTAAATATTTAACGAATTCATTCGACGCGTCAAAATTGAAAAATTGCTTCATGTAAATTTACACGTTTGGCTCTGCTTTCGCTGTGAACACTATTTTTCTTAAATAGAGCAAATCTTTTTCTACAAATTACATAACAACAATATAATTAATATTAACAATTAATAAATATCGTTGCGTAAAAGTTTCAATATTGAGTTCGTTCAGAGCATCTCATATGAATTAACAGCAACATCTAGAGGTTTAACCGAAGAATCAACAAAGAACGACTTAGCCGCGAAAATTTTACAAATGATTGCGAATCAGGAGATGAAAGACGAAAAGCTAGGTGCTCTCGTGGATCTTACACAGGAAGAGTACGTAGAAACCTAATTCACAACTATTGACCCTTTACTTATCAATGTTAGATGATGATAATTAATAAGTTAAATGTTATCTACAGACTGTTGGAAATAATTAATCTAGGCACGGACGGTCTGAGAGAAACAGCTCAAAGAAAGTTGTATCAACTTTGTCTTAAGAAAGGAGTTCCAGTTCCAAAGTATTGCGTGGAAAAAATGAAAACTTATCAGGGTTTGACTTACATCGCTACTTGCTCTGCGTTAGGCTATATCAGCGAAGGTTTAGTCTAGAAATTTGGATAACAACTTTTCTCAATTCGTTTTTCTTTTCTGCATTTTGTTTATCTTTTTTTAAATAAATACAGGTCGTGGTGTGAGAGAGTGTGTGGCAAAGAAAGCAGCCGCTGACGAGTTGTATCGTCAATATTGTGAGGATCAAAAAGCAGAGTCGAAGGTGAGCTTCCTTAGTCTTATAATCTATGCATATTATAGAGATCAGGATTCTAGCGATCTTTATTTACTATATTATATTTTCTACCTGTAGTTTACTTTTCTTTTAATTTGTGCTTTACAATTTGTCTAGCTGGACATTTGGCAAATTTGTCTAACTTTATTACTAAATAACATATGGATGGTTACCCCCAGCGGGATACCATCTTCCAGTTTGTCTATTTTATTTCTTTAGTGAGGTCAGTAGGATCTCTTTTTCTTAGTCTTCTTCTTATATAGGTTTTGCTCGTTTCAGCAGCCAGCTGGTTTCGATGTGTTGTCATTCTTTCTTTGTATTTATTTGCGTATCTGCCGATTATTTGTAGTTCATCAAGATTTCGCCAACGATTTTTCCACGATACTATAACATAATCTATATAATCTCGTATAATATCCGAGGAAAATCTTGGAATATATTGGAAGTCGTATTTCTTACATGGATAAGTATTCATTTATGGTATCTTAGCAACGATCCAAGGCAGCTTGCCTGTTTTTCTGAAAGACCAATAGTCGTACAGCAGTTTTCCGATGATCAAAAGTATCAGAAATGCTAGGATAATATTTAAAATGTCCAAGGGATGAATTATAGAATCTTCGTCCGAGGAAACGCAAATTTCAGTGCGTCTCAGGTCTTTTATCTTTGAAAAAGATATATGAATCGTTTAAGTTCAATGTTTAAATATTCTTCAATTAAAAACGCGATGAAAAATGATCAAATAACTTACAATTCTATCAGAAATGTCATCCCCGTTGGTAGGCGAACATCTGACATCATTAATGTCTTTTATCAAATTCGTATACCTAATGAGGAGCTCCTGAAAAGGAATTAAACTTCAATGTTTTCAAAGTCCTTGGAACTTGGCATTTAATTGAAAATTTCTGATTTCTTTATGTTATGTCAATCTACTATGTCGATTCAAATTTTACCTGGAAACCTGGTGTAAAAAGACAGTCGCATCTCCATGGATTTTCTCCAAGATACAAACTTACTGCGTTTCCATTGTGTAGTAACACGTTTTCTAGGGCATACGTAGGCAACTGGAATAATAACAGAAAACTTTGATTATTTATATTGTATTAAATTTACCGGTTCCAATCAAATGCATGCAATCCTCTAATATCTTTGTTCCAGTAACGTGTCTTCAATCGACAAGAATATAATACGAACATCCGTTAATTTGTTTCCACGAAGACTAAGCAATCGAAAACGATCCACCCAACTAGACCCCTCCAATTGAACGATCGATTCGATCATATTATCATTCAGATATAAGTCCTCTACCCCTTTGTACACAGGATTCGTCGTAAGTGGCCTCAAATCCTGTATCTACAATTAAAATTCTATTTTATAAGAAGCATTCAGCCGATCTATATTATCGTCAACATTATTGTCGTTATTTAGGATTCTCAATATCATTGTATGTAAAAGATCAATCTCTAGTCGATCAATATATACATGTATTATGAATACAACATTGAGCACATTAAATCCTGACAATAATATTGACAAGTAATATTGATCGTCTGAATACTCCTTTAGTTATTAACGAGCTTTTAATATTAAGCATCTCGAAGAATAGTATTTAAAATGTTGCAACTTTGTTTCCAGATAAATGAAGAGTAGTGGTGTTGGCGGGTAAGAAACTTGGCATCTCGGTTAATCCACGATGACTACAATTCACCGAAACAAAGGCCGTCAGTTGCTTCTGAATATGTTTCCCTCCGTTACCAAATACGTATACTAATTCACACTCGCATACAGTCTTTGTACACTCCTCTTTCAACGTCTGAAATAGTAAATTTATTAAGTTCAAATGGTTCGCATAGATTAACGTTGCTTTTAACGAATAAACTGTAATATAAAATTGATTACAATAATTATTTCCACAACTGGAATCAGTGACCTGCCGTCATAAGGAACTGTGCAACGTAAATGTTCTTTATCAGCGATTTTGTGGCCCAGTGAACCCTTTTCTCTGTTTAGAATCCACTTCGTATCCTCCGTACATTTCAAAGGATTGCCTTTTTCCAAATAAATTGTGTTTGTAAATTAAATTCATAAAAAAATTTCATTAATGTATCATTTTTTTTTTTTTTTTTTTTTACCAGAAAGATAAACGTAACGTAACGAGGAGATGTTGAAAGTCTCAACATCGATTTCTGGGAAGCTATTATTTCGAAAGTCCAGGCTCTTTAAGTTCGAAAGATTGACGAACGTATTTTCTGGAAGTTTTTTTAATTTAGTTCCAGTTATTTCCAATTTCTGAAGGAAAATATCGCTTTTGTAAGGACAAGAGAAATACTCGATTAAATACTATGAAACAACAAAACACCCGAACCTCAATCGATCGAGACTCGTTTGGGAAGGGTGACACTAATTTAGTCAGGTTCCCTTTTCTGATCGCTAGCTTTTTCAAAGAAGAAAATCCCTGTAGAACATTCTGAGGATCGAAGGTCGTCAGGGGCCAATAGCAGAGCACCAATGTTCGCACGTTCTCATCTCTAAACAGTCATACTTAAATGCTTTCCTCTCCGTACCACAGCTATTTAAATACTCATTAGTAAGTAACGAAACATTGGCGATAATCACCCAGTCTTCCATTTATCCTCGAGGCCACGAAAACAAACCAAACGGTGATCTTCTTCCTTAAAATTGCATTCGGCGCTCGTGTTCGAGTTTATTTGACGAAGATCGCAATTTTCTTGGTTCGTGTTGGCCAACGAGAATTGCGGATTCATCGAGAAGAACGTTATCCTATTTCGATCATGCGTTAATCAATAATTGGTATATATCGTAAAATAATGAAAAAAAGAAATGTATCGACGGACAATATGGAAGATGTTTTATAAAATTATTTCGATATATCTGTCGGCTGTATCATTTTTCGGTCACGTAAGTTCGAATATTGTATTGAAATAGTGGCAGAATATTATCTAATCTTTCGCAGCTTAATTCCTCTTCAAACACGGAAGCATGTATGCGCCATAATTTAACAGACGCAAATAATAATAATCCTCCGTTACTTATCTAATCGCCATTGTTTCAATTTCTTCTCGATTTGAACATTTTGAGACGATCGATCAGGACGAGTAATAGCTTTCACGCTTGAAATCGAGTTCCGAAAGATTTTGCAGACGCGCAACAGAAAATTGATCTTCTTCCTGCCTGCAGCGGTATCCGTGTTTAATTAACCGCCAGTATAACATTTGCTTGACCGATTTTCAATTTTGTGCGATCAGCCGTTTTATTATCAAAGAAAGTATAATTCTAATGAAAATTGTAATCGCGCTACTTTGAAAACTGAAATTAATTAACGCAGGAGGACTAAAGGCGGCTAATAGATTATTTAATGGATCGATTGATAATAATAGAAAGCTATAAAAATGTAAAATGTTTACTTACAAAAAAACGTAACATAACGTTTTCCACATTTTAAATGATCGTTTAAACAGAACTTGCCCTTAAGAAAAATGGAGTGTTTAGTCAGAACTCAACAAGAACGTTATAAATATTTTATCAAGAATTTTCCATCGATTCGTTAATCGTAAGTGTACACAGGAAATAAAGAACCATATTCGAATGGTGCACAAGTGTCGACCGTGGCCTGGTGATGTTAATGATAGAATCGAAGCTGATCCTCTTCTGTCGGATGAATAACTAAGACGATGCGAGGGTTTAACTACGAGAGAACATATTGCAAGATTCGAGCGCAGACGCAAACATTCGATTTACATAGTGCGCCAATGCACATTGTGATAATTAGATCTTTTAGAATGGAAAAAACAATGATCTGTAATCGTTTACTCGAATATTATGGCTAAATAGTCATACGTATGTTACGTATGTACGTATGTTAAGAAGTAAAAATATTGGTTAGATTTCGTAATACTTAATACACATATCGAATTATGTAAAAACTTTCTACAAATTTTGTAATTATAATGTATACTAGTATTATTAAATTTTTGGTACAATATCACGTTCACGACTTACATTAAAATTGAAATTGTATTCGTCATGTTTCCTTTAGAAAAAGCTAGATTTGAGTAAAAGGAAAAAAATTAACGACCTTTATGTAGTTAGTTTAAAACCTTTTAACGCTTTATCAGTGGAGCACATCCTGTTTGAAATGAGCGGGTAAATTGACGAGATACTTTCATCGTCATATTATTCTGATATTCAGGATAAAATTCTCTTTATTTTTTTCTACCATAAATTTAACGTCGCAGTAAGAATAATATTTGATATTAAGCAGCTTGTTTTTAGATCATATTATCCTATCATAATGGATAGAATTTAATAGAAAATTCACCGGAGCTATTTATAATCCAGAACCTCTTTTCTACCTATGTTATCCCAATACAAAGAACGAAATTTGATAACTAATTTATCACACTTACAGAGGCGCCACCTAGCGTTGAAAGACCTCCATTCCTCTTATGTTATCCGAATATAAGAAGTAACTTTTGAGGGAAAATTCAGTTTAACTATAAAATCGTATCTTACTTATAACCTCTAATACCAGTATGCGATCCTAGTAATACAAGTAGAATTTGAGTCGTGTTTCGTAATTATTTTATTTTGAACGGATATATGATATGAAAGCATGTATGTATGTATAAGTATAAGCAGAGACGACACGAAACGGAGCAGTAAACACGACAAAATTACTGAAATTTAATATTTATTTTAATTCTATTTGGTACGGAAATACGATTGATAAACAGAGTATGTTTTATTAATATTATTATTTCATATCCGTATAAATACAAGATGTATTACGTTAATATACATTGGAAAGATATTTCATTCAAAAAGATTACTAAGAATATTTTTCGATATTTATCACTTAATTGCTATATGCAACAAAATAATGTAACAACCTAATAATTTTCTGGATATTCATGCCTTTTTATTGATTTAATTTGTATATGTATATGCATGTAATGCTTTGCTTTTTGATTAATATAAAAGATGAAACGTAAGAAGTTTGACGAAACAAAATAAAAAAGCATAAAGCGAAGAACAAATGACTTAAAAATAAATTACGCTACTTTAATCATATATACAAAGTCGAGTATTCTGATAAGGACTTACATTTTTCTTGTAAGTATGTATATACTCCATTTTTTTATTTTTAATATTTTTGTTTTTCTTAAAGATATGATTAAACAATTTGAATAGTTCACAATGTTCGATTTTAAAGATATTGTTCTCTATTAATAATATTAAGAAATTATGCAAAAAAGATAAATATATTAATTCTAAAAATAAATATATTATTTAACATTTATGAGTTAGTGAGAATGTTTTTATTAATAATAACTAAAAACGCATATATATAATTAAAATTAATCAGCCAACCAACGAATTGGACAAATGTACATGTACTTTGATTGGTTTAGCTCTGCAGGACTTGTCCAAGTCACGTGCCCTCTTTTACCAGCAGAGGTCCCCGTGTAACAGATGCTGTGTTTGCGAAAAAGAATTCACCGTGAGATCCGAACAACACCGAGGACGGTTACAAATCCATAGGTTTTCTGAACACGCACCCTAATAGAATCGCTTTCACCCTTGTGTAACTAAGTATTTGATGAAATTTCGGCGCAGAAAGTGCCCAGAATTCAAAGTTGTGGATTGCTATAGATAAGCATAGTGGTAATGTCATAATTCGTGTTCGCGCACCACGTCTCGATTATATTTCGCGCCGAAATACGTTACGCTAATATAACGTAAAATTGTTGCAGATTAATGTCAGGCATTGCGATTGCTAGGCTCGCCGAAGAGCGAAAAGCATGGAGGAAAGATCATCCTTTTGTAAGATATCCTTTTGATATATTATTTTTTACAACTGCAATCATTAATGTATATGTTCCTTCTGGACAGTCTGAGCATTGGATTATTCATTTAAACAAAATCGCGTTAATAAATAAACATCTCTTTATAATATTATTTGATCATGAACAACTGTTTGTCATCGAGGTTGAAAACCGTTTTCGATAAAATAGTTCAACAGTTAAAAATCCTAACCTTACATACAGAAACGCGTGCGTTATTCCGGACGTATATAGTATACATGTATATGTGTTGTGGATAAACGTCAATCTTTTTGTATATAATGTGTATTTTGATATAATATTACTTTTGTAAAGGGATTTGTAGCACGACCTGTTAAAAATCAGGATGGCACACTTAACTTGATGAATTGGGAATGTGCAATACCAGGGAAAAAGTCTGTGAGTAACACATAGTATTGGAGTTCACATTCATTTTCACAATATTATTTGAACATTTAATTTCGCAGACACCATGGGAGGGAGGATTGTACAAATTACGCATGATCTTCAAGGATGACTATCCTTCTAGTCCACCAAAATGTAAATTTGAACCTCCTTTATTTCACCCAAATGTCTATCCTTCAGGAACAGTATGTTTGTCTCTCTTGGATGAAGAAAAAGATTGGAGGCCTGCTATTACAATTAAACAAATTCTCCTTGGTATACAAGATTTATTAAATGAACCAAATGTCAAAGATCCAGCTCAAGCAGAAGCATATACAATATATTGGTATTGTATTTATTTTATATGACGTAAGACTTGTGTGTATATGAAATTATGGGAAATGTGAAGTACTTTCTTTTTTATTACAGTCAAAATCGCTTGGAGTATGAAAAACGTGTCAGAGCTCAAGCGAGAGCAATGGCTCCACAGGAATAAAACACTATATTAAGTCTTATTAAATTCAAATATTCCAACTACATAAAGAGGTTATCATATATCTATAACATATTCTAATAATCTACATTTCTTATCTTTTTTATAAGTAACACTAGCGTATGATGTAGTTAATTTACAATTATCTGCATTTTTTCTTGTGACAAAATTCTTATATGTTCTCATGTACTCTATAGACAGTACTGATTAAGACATAGATAAATAAGATACTATCCTATACAGGAAGGATTTTACATATTGTCATGCTAAATTTTTTGTTACCACTTATTTATAAAATCAATGGAAGAAGCATTTTTTTTAACTAAAAAAATTTAATTCACAAGAATTAATGACTATTATATTCATAAGTCTAAAAACTTTGTATGAGATACATCATATAAAGGAATGAAACAAACGCGACATAAATCAGAAATATTCATTCATTCTACAGGTCATAAGCTGTCAGTATCTTAAAAAAAAAAAAAAAAAAAAAAAGAATTTAAACTCTTGTAAGGATTGTACAAATCTTAAGAAATAAAGTATTCCAATTGATTCGAATTTTGTTGTTTTTAACCAAAAGTAATCTTAACTTTACAAAAAATCCAATATAATTACATATTCAGTTGTATAAATATGATAATTCGATGTTTGGATGACTTGACTCTGATCAGATTGTTGCCTTTATGTAAGGATAATTTTGTGGTGGGAGGGAAATTAATCTCATTCGACATTCAGTATATTGAAGAGGATCATCGCCAATCAACGTTCCATGTTACATTTCGTTTCACAGTATGATTATCGATCGTCGTATTTGTATTATTTCCTTCCACGAAGAACATTAATTTCTATTCATAGTGCTTAAAAAATTGTCAAGTGTGAATAAACTAACTCGATCAGTCAATTTTCTTTAAAAATAGTGTATTCAAATTTAATTCAAATTTACTTGCTATTCATATAATTGAATCATGACTACAATTAAGAAATCTATACGAAAATTAAACACTGCAATTATCACAACATGTATCGTAGGTTTTGCTGTTTCTTACTATGCATATTACGTGGAATTAGCAAAGGAAAAGGATGATTTGTACGAAGCAGTGTGCGATATTAGCGAGCATGTTAGTTGCACGAAAGCATTTTCCTCCAAGTAAGTATAGGTTGTTTAGTTTTAAAACATGTATTATACAATTTTGTTGATATAAAACTCATGCAATTTTGTGTACGAAGAAAATCTAGAAAACTTGTCCACAATGTAATTCGTGTTCTAATCGATGCAATTATTTTTTAAGATTATAAATAAACGAATTTATTTAACTCCAAATTTTTGGTACTTCATAAATCGATATATTTTATAACTGTAAATTCATGCACTGTACATTGTCTTTATATGTTTATTTATCGGACAGTGTTCTACATAGAAATCAGCCTTCTTTATTCTTGCGCATGCGCTCATATCGAATTTTGAATTAACTCTCTTATGATACGCAATGAAGATAATTTTGTAAGAAACATTAATACTTTTTTGTCTATATTTTTCAACTTGAAAATACTTGCTGAATTATCATTCATTTTTAAAGAGCTGTATATAGCTAATAACTAATTGACTTTATTACAGATATGGGAAAGGTTTTGGAATAATTCCAGAAACATCTCTTTTATATGCGCCAAATTCTATATATGGATTAACGTTTTATCTTTTGGTCGCAATACTAAGTACGTATCGTATTTGTGATTCGATAAATTTTCATCCATTGTAATAATGTCATAACCCTGGGCGGAAAAAATATCGTTTCTCGTTTTCTAACAACATTTTAATAAATTTTTTAGGTATATCAAATAAGTATGTTACATCAGCCCTTGTCGTAACATTAGGAATCTGTGCGAATCTTGGTACGCTTTATCTGGCTTACATTTTGTACAAATTAAGCAATATTTGTGTAGTTTGTGTTAGTCTGTATGTCGTAAATGCTATTCTTTTAATACTTGCTGTTAAAAAGCAGCGAAAACTATATCGAAATAATGGCACAAACAAGAAGAAAAAATCGAAATAAATATGAATCTTTAAAAATCTAATTTTACTAAAATCTTCCGAATTTTGTTGCAAAGTCGTTAAGAATGGAATAATCATGATATTAATACATAGGTATTATTTACTTAACGTCTATATCTTGTGATTTATTAAAAACTTTTCACATTGTATGGAAGGAATCTGTATGTACTATTTAATACATTTCATTTGATGATTGTGGAATAAATGCTATAAATGCAACAAATCTGGACAATTGTAATTTCACCTTGTATTAACATAATATAGTAATAAAATATCCCAAAATTTAACGTAACATTCAATCACATATTCTTAAACATGAATCGCTATCGTTATCTCATTCTCCTTCTCTACCAACCTGATATGTAATCTTGGATTGTAATTGAATACGTAAGTGAAAAAAATTAAATAAATCTCGCATGAACTGTGCTGTAATAAGAAACTGTTTGAAAATATTAGAACAAAACACGCTCTCGTTGATTCATACAAAACGTGTCTATCTCTCATGATATACATGGACGATATTAATATCACTATACTACACTTTACACTATACAAAAAAAATCTTAAACAATAATATATGATAATTAATAATCGCATAATAGATTCCACTTCAATTATATTGAAGAAAGCAGTTCATTATAAAATTATTAAAAAGTCTCCAATTGAACAACTTAAATCGACTTAATGAAAATTATTCAATACTCGTGTCTGCTGCTTTTCAACAAATCCCTGTTGCTACGACTGATACTGGCCAAAATGCCGGGACTCTTCAACGGAGGTGTCTCGTCCAATCTATTTAATTGCAAGTTAGATGTGTACGGTATTTTGGGGGGCGCTGTGTCAGTGCCGTTTCTGTCAGCTTCGACGTTAAAGCTCTTGCTACGTAACAACGACGATCTGTAGCTTCGTTCCGGCTTGGCCGGCGGTTGAACGTTGGTCGGTACCGCCACCTTTGGCGACGTAACCGTGTTCTTGATGGAGATATTGATCATGCTTCCGTACTGACGCGACTGGTTCGCCGATGACGGAACGATGGCATGTGACGTTCCCAATTTGATTGCATTAGAAACCGGTTGCTGGCGTCTTGATAGAGTCTGCGACCGTACGTATTGTCCTCCGGCATGCAGGTTCCTCGGCAAGGTTTGAGTGCTCCTAAAATGTTCCTCTCGCTCGTGATCGTTGACTAGCCGACTGGTTGACTTGCTAAACCTGCCAAGTGAACTGGATGCGACGCTGAAACGCGTCGATTCGACAATTGACTGTGGAGCAATCGTTCTTCGAGATGGCTGACGAGCCCATACGAAACTACATAGCGGCATAGAGACATGCTCCCTTTCATGCAGCCTTCACCCAGCATCCGAAGCGACCGACGTTTCGTCGCGAAATGTCTTACTTATACATCTATTCTACATACATACGTAATTGAACAAGCAATGAAGCACACCGTTCTACGGATTCGATTACGCAAATCTGTATCAGCTTACTGAAATGTCTTTCGACGCTCATACGATTACGCCTTTCTTTCGCAGCCAGGCAATACGATACCGCTGCTCTTACTTTTAACAATTAACTTGCAGACATAGCTAACCCATATATGCAACGATTAGCCATTTAATATTCTTTCTTTCTTATAACTTAGTTTAGTTACCTGTACTCGGTTTCAGCGGTAGCTCTACCGCGTGGTTTCCCAGATCTTCTCGCATCTCGGTATCCTTTTTCGCGGCCGTAGATACTTCCTCCGAAGGGATCCTCTCCGAGATAATACCTGTGCAATGGTGGCGTTGATTCGCTGCGTTGCCATTGTTCTTGTACCACTTGGGCGCTAGTTTTCGCTGTTTTCGAGATCTTATTCGAATTATTGCTGACGGTAGCATGGTTCCTAGGTGGTCTTTCAGGAGGCTTTTCCTCGGTATCCCTTTCGTTTATCAGAGGAATGTTTTTGTCGATCACATTGTACTGCATGTAGGTCGGCCCACTGTCGTCAGTCTGAGTCAATTGAGAAATAGAGCTGCTATTGCACCGTTTGTTCTTCCTTTCGCTGCTAGCAGAGCGCAATTTCCCTACTAGTTTCCTGAAAGACTCGCCGATCTTATATTTCGAATGTCCCGAACCTTGAACATTTAAAATGTATATAAATATCATCGTCTTAAAAAAGAACATTCACTTCAAATGCCTTTAATACTTACTTTTTGCGGGACGAACAGGAGTCGAAGTCGAAAATTCAGTCGATTTCTTACTGTCGCGTAAATTCAATTCTGGCATGGGTGACGTTGATCGAGATCTCGACGTTGATTTCTTCCAATTGTCTCGCTCCGCTGCCTGCTCTTGGACATTTCGATTGCGATTTTCCCAGGTTCTTTGTACGACGTGAACTGGGCTGGTAGCACGACCTGGTATCGAGTCGTTTAAACTGGTCTTTTCTTCGGACCTCGTTATCCACTAAAATTAACAATATCCTTATAATATATCGTAACAGACTATAATCGATACACAAACATAAAAGATATAAAAGATACATACCTGTTCTTTCGACCTTCGTCGAACAGGTGGAGATGGTGGAGTACGTGGTCGATCAAACGATTCTTGGTGTTCGCGACGAAGAACAGATTCATAAGTTTTTGAGTACGTCGATTCACCTTGGTTCCTTGAGTGATCCTGAGCATATCCGTTTGTATGAACTGCTTCGACGTATTGCGGAGAACTTGTTCTTGCTTGACTTTGTCTCTCTAGATAATATACATAAATGTTTAATAATATCGAAGTATGTTATAAATTATATAAAATATCACAAAATTGTAAATGATTCCCCGACGAGATATATTTTAATTCTGTAATACCTTTCCCTTGGTATCTCTCAGACCACTCGCTTATTCCGTGAAAATATCCCGAAGGTGACGCTGAATCGCGACCAGTACTGCGTCGTTGATGTCGATTAGAGTTCACATTCTGATAATCCCGTTCCTTAGGAGCACAAGACTTCATAGTAATGTTAATGTAGCTGGTATTCGCGCTGGTTGGAAGAGGAGAGTCATCAGCATCGATAGATCCATGAGATGAACGCGACTCGCTACCAAAATGGCTCTCCAACCATTTAGACGTTTCAAACTTTCTCGCTTCATCTTCCTCTTCAAAATCCAGTGGTTTTTTTGTTAAAACATCCTTGCGCGTTGGAAAGCTCTCTCCGGGAAAGCCTGCAATAATAATCGTTGAATTTCTATCGTTTATAAAAAAGTTCATCTTTAAAAGAAACGTCCATCTCGAAAAGATTAATGGGCCGATTCTCACGGCATATTAGCGCACTTTAACGATGGTCGAATAGCAGAAAATTTTCTAAAGGGCACTTTTTTCGTACTTGATGTAAATTTATATAAGATTAAAAAAGAAAAGAAGTACCAGAATGTTTATGGAAACGAGTAGTTCGCATGGCTGTAGGCGATGATGTCCAATCTCCGATTCGTTCTCCCTCGGTGGTCTCTGCGACGTAGCGCATTTCACGGGCGACCCTCTCGCCACCTGAGATATAGTCGACCACGTCCTCGTCCCTCTTTTTAACGAACCTATGCGAGCTTTCCTTCTTTTTCTCCGACGCGTCGTCACCATTTATGTCGCTTCCGTCATCGGGAACTTCGTGGTCTTTAATCTACGATTAACATCAATATCGATTATAATTATATAATTATATAATTCAATTATCGTAATTCGTGATCGACAAAGTTTAATAAAAAAACCAAAGAACGACAGGAAAATGTTAGCAGTATGGAATTGATTGATAATGCACTGAATTTTAAAACTCTTGTAAGAAATGGATAATGTATCCATCGTACTCTTCAATTATAAAACCGTTGAAGATCACGGAAAAAGACACGATAGCTAGGAACAAGAGAATATTCGAAGAAACAAACCTCCTCATGCTCAACCGTTCGTTTCCTCTCAGTAACGATCAATCCATCGGCCTTAAGCTCCTTCTTTTCCAAGGTTTTCTCAGTGTCGATCACCTTGTTCGACTTGGTCGTGTGCTGGACGACCCTGGGACCCGTTTGAGACGCCAACTGCTTGGAAGATTCAGCAAGGGCCACTCTCAGATCGCCCCGGTTACTTCTTACAGCCTTCTGGTACGCCTGAAACCAGACGAGTCACCGTTTAGCCAGTTAGGTCCGGCCAGTTATTATCCGCTGGAAATCACCTCGCGTTCCGAAATCTCGTCCGCGATAAACCGGATCGTCCGGCTTTCGCACGCGGTCCCTTCGCGAACAAGTGGAAAGAAAGGTGTTTCTAACAGCGAAGGTCACAACACTCGACATCCACGACAATAAATGTAAAGCCACGAGTCTTGGATCAAGTCAAGAAGAAATATATATCAACGTACAATTTAATCGCTATTAGGTTCACTATTGGCCATAGATATCAGTACACCTACTCGTTATATTTTTTGAGAAACTGTAACAAATTTCACTTCGTTTGATAATAAAATAGTTAGAAAGTAAAAGCAGTGAAAAGTGTTCAATTTGTATCGAATATCATCAAATGTCCCAGTACTTCCATATGACGTGAATGACTAAATATAAAGTTCTGATATAGAGAATTGTATTAAAAGATGATATTAAAAGAAGAGAGAAAATATTTTAAATATAGATATTACGCAACGAGAGAAACTCGTTTATAGGTGAAGATATTCGCAACGTTTGAAGGTTGCCATCGATTTAAGCAAAACAGAATGGCCTGCATTGGTCGAGGTCATTAAAGGTCACTTAAGTAATTAATGTTTTACATATGGAATAGGTTGTTTTTAAGCTCGACGCTTAATCGACGTTGATCACTTGAAAAGCTCGAATTGAAATTAAATGTATGTGATTAACATAGATTGTCGAGTTTATTTTTCGACAGGAATTACGTGAATTCAGTTTACACGCAGATCACCTGACGACTCATAAGGATGTCCTTTATCTTTCATAGCTGAATTAAGAAGAAGAAGAAAAAAAAAAGAAAGGCTAAAATGACCTTCGCACGTTCCACACGCTTATAATAACAAGTATTTATCATAAGAAAGTTATCCTCGTTTTACAACATTTTTATTGAAACGCTTGAAACTTCATCGGATATCTTTCTATGTTACAAATAATTAGAAATAAGTGAGAAAAAAATAACCTGTGGGTGTAGTCCCTTGAAATATGATCAGTGTCCTACATGATCCATTTTATAGACACGAATTACCGTTTGTACCACTGTAACACCCAAACGACACCAAACATTTAACAGTTTTACAAAATACCGGCGAAAGATCCACAAGGAATCATATCTGATCTCAGGTGTTGGTCGTCGTATCGGCGCTCTGTCAAAGAAGAAGATAGGGGGGCGAGAATGAACGTTATCACCGTGTAGAATCACGTAATATGCTGTAATCGCCGGTAAACGGATCGGAACAAGGAAAGTAATCTGTGAAACGTATGTCGGTCGCGACCAGATAGGAACGTCGAAGATAGTCGAGCACGGAACAGCTGCTATGACTGCGATCGTGGCATCTCAGCTCGTTCGTCGCCATTCGGTGAAGGGAGAGCAAAGTCGAGAGATCATCGACTTCCACTTCTCGATGAGTCGTGCCTCTTTGTCGCTCTTTCTCCTGTGACCTCTCCTTCCTTAGTTCTCCTTTCTCTTCCTCTCTGCTTCTTCTCCTTAGGTATCCCTACTTCGCGTATCAGCCGATACAGCCGATCAGCCTCTCTTTCCTTTCGTTCTTCTTCATCCAGAACAATTCGACCTCTTCGTTTCTGAATCGTTCATGCGCGAACGCGAATACCTGTTGCCTGGCTTTTGCAATGCAGAAGTCAGTCCCCTCCAATGAGAGATATTTCCTCTTCTATCGTAACCGCTAGTAACCGGTAAGCCTCGTTGCACGCTCGATCGACTCTAGAGACGATCTCACACTTTCGTCCTAAAGTCTAATCCAACTAGCTTCCATCTTCTGCTCATGCTGTTCTCTCAAGCTCGGCTTTTTAACGATATTTCCAGGTTTTCATTTTTAAGCGTCAGTGCCATCTCCGTAGAAAAACAGTATGCTTTACCTATTATCGATTCGTGTGATTATTTGCACGTTCGTTGAAATTTCACGAGGATATTCCATGAGCAAAAGATTCTCCGATCTACTCGATTTGTTACCACATAGATTTACGATAAGCAACGTGACAAATACGATTGGCTACACGATACACCTGTTGCACGCCTTCTCTTGATGCACAGTCGCTGCCTTCCGTGTTCGTCTCTTTCCGCTCAGGCTTCATTAATCATCCGCCGACAAGCGTTCACAGATGCCTTTTGACGATGTTTGACAGACCGTCGGAAAAATTACAAATTTCTGGCTTTGTCGATCGCTAGAGGAATTCGCTCTTCGGCGAAGGGTAACGCGGACATTCTTGCTAATAATCATACGTAAATGCGAGGCGAAGTTTAACAAAGGTGTGAAATGAAAATATACAAAGGAATTAGAATCGATCGATACTTATAGAGCTTTTGCACGGTATATAAACGAACGTGCGAAGAGAAAAAGAGGATACAACTAGTCTAAGTGTATGAGTATACTTTAAGATAAAGAGTCAGCATTGTGAAATGAAAATATACAAGGAATTAGAATCGATACTTATAGAGCTTTTGCACGGTATACAAACGAACGTGCGAAGAGAAAAAGAGGATACAACTAGTCTAAGTGTATGAGTATACTTTAAGATAAAGAGTCAGCATTGTCAAATTCAACAAGCTATGAGAAACTTCAGACTTACATGTTCTTTCTGTATATTTCATTTGAAAAGTGTCTGCATGTACACGCCTAAGCTAGTCGTACTGTATACTTTCTTCGCATCTCTGTTTGTTTTGTTCGTCACCCGTAAAATTTCTCAATTATGATGTTAAGCAGCACTTCAAATACATTTCTCCTCTGCAAGAGAAAGCTTGTACGGCACACTTTAAAGAAATCGCCATTCGCAAATTTAGTAGACCAAATAGAAACGAACACGTCCCCCGAGTTCCATAATGTACCGTTTTGTCCACATTCCCCGAGTTCCATAATGTACCGTTTTGTCCACATTGGCCTTGGCCAAGTCAGAAATCGGTGTACTGGATAAATCCGGAACTCGAAATTTTTCCAGACCGGGAAAGGAAGTTGGTCAAAAGAGGGCACCGTATTTGTGATCCACGGGTACCTACCGTAGTGGATACATGTGGGATGAGCCTTGGCGAGAGGCGAGCTGACCTTTACGCGGCAAGAAAGAGAAAGAACGTGTACTACACCAGCGTATCGCGGCACGCGCAGGTGGAATTTAGATGTGGGTGTGTCTCGTCGATATATGTACCTCGTCCGAGATATCTCCCAGTTGTTGACGATCTTCTGTCTCCAGCCTCTCCTCGATTTCCTCACGACTCCTCACTACCGTCTCGTTTAATTCCTTCTGGACAATGCTACCGGCATCGGCAGAGTTTCTTCCACCTGTTGGCCATTCAACTTCTTGCGGTTGATCACCGGTTGTTCGTCTCTGAAAAGAAAGATCGGTAAAATGGCAGTAATAATAAGAAGGTTTTATTATTATATTTCAGTTATCCGAAATAGCCTTACTTCTTGCGTGGTATGCTCCTGTTGCTCGACGTCTTCGGTAGTATTCGTGGTAACCAGAGGCCCTGAATCGACCACGACCTCGCCATCCTCGAGTACAACCTGTCGCTTCACTCTCGTCTCGATCTGCCTGGTGGTCGTTATTTCTTTTTTCTTTCGAGTCTCCCATTCCTCTGAAAACGGAAGCGAGTACTCTTTCCACTTGGACTATACAATGCCGGCGTTATTGCGAAAAACCAATCTTTCTAACTGAACGAATAAGAATGGGAGGCAGAGAGAGAGGGAGAGAGAGAGAGAGAGAGAGAGAGAGAGAAGGGAGGTAAAAAAAGAAAAAAGACGAAGAAGAGTTGAGAAGGAGAGAGGCGAAATGGTGCGAGTAGACGTCGATGATTGCAGTGATCCGTTTCGCGACGTCGAACAAGAATAAGAGGAACTTCGCTGATGTTAATACGCTTCACGGTAAATGTTTGCCAGACCTCGGTTCGCACGCGACACGCCTTCCTTCTTATCTTGTATCTAGTTATTTGAATCACGACTCGAACGTCCGCATCACGAACAAACAATGCATGACAATCACGTTCGAGGAATTACCTTCTTTGACCAAAGCCACGGAATTCTCAGGGTCGATCTGAAAAGTAAAAAAAGTAGTCGCATGGTTAAACTCGTTTCTCTGACTGTATATGTAAAGGGTTGTAGCAATATCTGTCCGTCTGACTGTGAGCACAGGAATAAATGATTTATACCTTTATAAGGTAGGTACAAAGACGAGAAGATCTACTCACGAGAATCGGTGGAACGCTCGCTGACGGTGGACGAGCCTCGTATCGCCGTGTTGAAATCACCTCCATCATTCGATCATGCCTGCTGGTGAATCCTAGTGCTGTTAGAGGCTGTCGTGACAGGAAGTGAAATTATTGGTTCACGGATTCCGCCAACAAAAGTCTGCCTTCTTATCCGATTACTTGACTTTTCTGGAATAATCCAGAATATAATAATATGCATATCTTCCTTCCACAAATCATAAATTCATAAATTATATCAGTTTATACAAAAGAAATTAGGCGACAAGAGAAATTATTGTAGTATGGAGGAAAAACTGTCGGGGAAAACCCGGTGAGCTATAGGTAGAAAGCAAGGACAGTGCTGACAGGCAGAAAATGATGGAAAATACTGATGGGCCAGATGCTTGCGGCCCTTTGGGACATTGGGTAATCGAAAAAGATGCATTTGACCATCTTGGGACAATAGCTGTAAAACCTGTGAACGTTGTAATAGTACCGAAAACTCTGGCAAAGGAAGTTTTGGTAAAAAGAGTGGTCAATAGTCAATATTCAACAGTAAATAGTAAATAGTATCTAGTAAGTAGTAAACAGTAAATAGTAAATAGTAAGTAGTATCTAGTAAATAGTAAGTAGTAAATAATAAGTAGTATCTAGTAAGTAGTATCTAGTAAATTGTATCTAGTAAGTAGTAAATTGTAAATAGTAAATAGTAAATAGTAAATAGTAAATAGTAAATAGTAAATAGTAAATAGTAAATTGTAAATAGTAAATAGTAAATAGTAAATAGTAAATAGTAAATAGTAAATAGTAAATAGTAAATTGTAAATAGTAAATAGTAAATAGTAAATAGTAAATAGTAAATAGTAAATAGTAAATAGTAAATTGTAAATAGTAAATAGTAAATAGTAAATAGTAAATAGTAAATAGTAAATAGTAAATAGTAAATAGTAAATAGTAAATTGTAAATAGTAAATAGTAAATAGTAAATAGTAAATAGTAAATAGTAAATAGTAAATAGTAAATAGTAAATTGTAAATAGTAAATAGTAAATAGTAAATAGTAAATAGTAAATAGTAAATAGTAAATTGTAAATAGTAAATAGTAAATAGTAAATAGTAAATAGTAAATAGTAAATAGTAATAGTAAATAGTAAATTGTAAATAGTAAATAGTAAATAGTAAATAGTAAATAGTAAATAGTAAATAGTAAATTGTAAATTGTAAATAGTAAATAGTAAATAGTAAATAGGTAAATAGTAAATAGTAAATAGTAAATAGTAAATTGTAAATTGTAAATTGTAAATAGTAAATAGTAATAGTAAATAGTAAATAGTAAATAGTAAATAGTAAATAGTAAATAGTAAATGTAAATAGTAAATAGTAAATAGTAAATAGTAAATAGTAAATAGTAAATAGTAAATAGTAAATAGTAAATTGTAAATAGTAAATAGTAAATAGTAAATAGTAAATAGTAAATAGTAAATAGTAAATAGTAAATAGTAAATAGTAAATAGTAAATAGTAAATAGTAAATAGTAAATAGTAAATAGTAAATAGTAAATAGTAAATAGTAAATAGTAAATAGTAAATTGTAAATAGTAAATAGTAAATAGTAAATAGTAAATAGTAAATAGTAAATAGTAATAGTAAATAGTAAATAGTAAATAGTAAATAGTAAATAGTAAATAGTAAATAGTAAATAGTAATAGTAAATAGTAAATAGTAAATAGTAAATAGTAAATAGTAAATAGTAAATTGTAAATAGTAAATTGTAAATAGTAAATAGTAAATAGTAAATGTAAATAGTAAATAGTAAATAGTAAATAGTAAATAGTAAATAGTAAATAGTAAAAGTAAATAGTAAATAGTAAATAGTAAATAGTAAATAGTAAATAGTAAATAGTAAATAGTAAATAGTAAATAGTAAATAGTAAATAGTAAATAGTAAATAGTAAATAGTAAATAGTAAATAGTAAATAGTAAATAGTAAATAGTAAATAGTAAATAGTAAATTGTAAATAGGTAAATAGTAATAGTAATAGTAAATAGTAAATAGTAATAGTAAATAGTAAATAGTAATAGTAAATAGTAAATAGTAATAGTAAATTAAGTAAATAGTAAATAGTAAATAGCTGGAGTTGCAACTAGTAGCAGTTGCGAGGAAGCTGCGAATAATTGCAGGTTAATCGTTACTCATGAGTTGTGAGTTGTAAGTTGTAAGTTGAGTTGTGAACTACGAATTTAGTTGTCTTTAATCTGTATCACATTACTACATTAAGTTCTAATTAAATAGTTGTAGTTTTCTGTTTCAATCACAATAAATAAATAAATCTATATAATAAATAAAGATCATTATGATCCTGATCTCTATATTATGTATAAGATTTTCTTATGGATTTTTGAACCTTTATGAATATGTATAATAATTTGTTTAATATTTAATAGCGTGTCGATGCCTCTATTAATGTTCGCTCATAGTTTTCCCTTCAATTCACTTTTCCTCTCAACTTCTCGTACAAAAAGTACATATATTTATTAAAAAATAGAATAGAATAATGAAGTAGTTGAAACGAGCCGCAGTTTGTCAGTCCCGGGAATCATTGGGGTAATCAGGATGTAAGAAACAACAGGGTCATCTCGATCCGATCGAAGTCATCGAAGATGCAGCCTGTTTAACGCTTCTAGCGTAATCGTGACCACGTATGTCTAGTAATCGCGTGTATGTGTATAGGCGGGGCATAATAATTCATCAGGACGCTCTTTCTGCATGGAAGTCGAAGGCCGCTGTGGCGCGCGGGTCTGTGGTCGCGGCCACCTCGATATGGGCTGCGATACGATATCGAGATGGTTAAAAGACACGCGTGTGCCACGTACGACCAGTTTCCGACGACAGTGGCGTATTTCTTATATCGTTTAACCCTTTGGCCCAAGAATATACTAACGAAGATATAGGTAAATATATGCCTATTACAAAATTAGAATATTCGGAGAAATGAAATCAGTAAATTATTCAAAATATACCGGAAAAAATACTTGTGAAATTTGTTTTGTTAAGTTGCAGGTGATTTAAAAAATAAAGACAGATGATGAATTGTGATTCAGACGCTCGATTCTAACTCGTGCAAATCTTTGTATAACTATCTAAAATATGATCAATATAATATTATCAGCGATGAATACCAAAACTATTCATTATATTAATAGAATTATAATTAATGGAGGAAGATTGAACGAAAGCATCGGCCTACGCCATTGAATACTTGCGTCCTTGCGGTTGGAATTACGCACGAGCTCTCCCTGTCCTGGCTGGAACAGGTACGTAAGTATCACGATTTTTTTCCCTTAGAATCTAGGCTTATAATGTGCCGTCTTAAAGCAAATGACGGCTACCAGAGAAAATAATCGTCGACCACTTCAAACCGGCACGCATTGACGTTCCGGTCAGCGATAATTAATGTACTTTACAAAGTAGAGAGAAAGGGAGAGAGGGAGAGAGAACGAAAAGAGATCTCGTAAATGAAGAGACGACGTCGATCGAGACTAAGTTAAAAAGCAGGAGCGATTCGTATTGACATCACGCACCAACGACGATTCTATATACGACTGTGTCGGTCTTTTCTCATTGGATATGCACGTGACGTCAGGCATGTGTCACACTGGTGTGCGGCTGAACAAGTGAAAACTGTCCATCGCGGAGGACGTTTTTCTGCTCTATTGTCACAGCGAACGGAACGAAGTTTCTCGACTTCCATCATGGTAGAAGATACTAGTTAATAATATTTTTTAAATATTATTCTAATATCGTTTCTCTTTTACATTCTTTTAAATGGAAGAACTACGAACTACGTGGACCACGAATCTTCCGAGATGATAGTTTTTATCGAAGATCTTTCTCTGTCTGTTTTACTAAATTTTTATGTGAAAAATCGGAGATGTCACGATGAGAGTCGAAAGCACAACGGCAGACAATACAAGTGATAGAAGACTGTGAGTCTTAAATTACATGGATCGTAAATCGACAGCGAACGCGATTGTTCGGCGATTGCGTTTAAATCACCGTTCGACATGTCGTCGGTGATTTAAATGCGTGGCCGAAGAACGAAAAGCGACAGATAAATAGAGCGATCGGAGAACAGGTGGACACTCGTGGGTGGTATGCCTGTAATGCGATGAACACGTGACCCCGACAAGGACGTCGCCATTTTGAGGAAAAATAAGCGCGGCAAGTTTATACGTGACATTTCTCATATCTCTCAATCGTCCAATTTTCTTCTAAAAAAAAAAAATTATCACTTTTATTATACATTGTGTAAAAGTTATAAAAGAAAAATAAACGTATTGCTTAAAACAAAATATACTGTTCGAATGCATTTAACTGTAAATAACTTTAATCCAAACGAAGAAGCGGTGAAGTAGAGAATTAAATAACTTGATGCATTTAGAATTTCAAGGAAGAGAATATCTGACCGCTCTTCCGCGAAGTTAAAAAAAAATAGATCGCATTTCTGCTTTCGCGTTAACCGTACTCAAACCATGACAACTAGTCATTGACCAAGTCTCGTTATGAAATTAATTCAATCTGACAATCATGTAAAACTGTCGGTTCTAAACATCGGTAATCTAATTGCGAATTAACATGCAAGTGTAAACAAAATCAAATAACATCGATCTGGTATGGAGAACACGTAATAAGAGGAAAATAAAGGCATAGACTAGAAACGTGTCTTTACAGCCGATGCACTGGGAAGATTCCCATCGGTACTCGTGCACGGCAAATTACGTAAGAAGCTGACAATGCTAGTCTCGTAACATCCTCGAGCAAAAAGCGATTCGATGGAGCGGCCGGCCTTCTCTACGAAAGTACACGCGTTTCAGAATTGCGGTAAGCAACGAAAGAGAATAACGTAGAATAAGATTGATTTGAATTTAGCGGAGAGCAAGAGTCAGCGGGTGAAAAAGGAAAAAAAAGAGCGGTGTTTACATTCACCTGATTCCTATCGATACTCCAATGACCGCTGCTTTTAAAACCGTAGATAGATGGATCGAGTGTAACAATTCTTCGATATCTTGTTCTTTCGATTACAAGTACGAGTGCACACGTGACAAGAAGTAGAGAAGTCGTTTAAATCGTCGTTGAACAAGTCGTCAAGTGACGGGTAAAATGCCACAGCGTGGATAATCGAAAAACGAACGACAAACCAAATTCCCGCGCATGCTGCCGTGGCCAGCGCTCACGATACTGTTCGTCCGTAGAGCGCTTTCTGGCGGATCTCCCAGCCGCTGGAGTGCTCCCAGTGGGAGACGAAGATCGCCGGAGCAGCACGAAGCACACCCGAACTATTGGTACCGATGAGATCGAGTTGAATCCAATCTGGGACCAGTAGCCTGTTCCATAGACAAATCTATTGTCCGAATCGATATACCATTACCAAGCTTTGTTTAATGAAATGGGAAAAGATATAAAGTATGAAGAGATATTCGAAAATGTCAAATTGAAATATATGAAATCTACTTTTTTAATTTACTAATGAACTGTAATGAATCTGTTAATCGATATATTTTTGTAGCTGTGTATTATAAAAATTATAGGCAAGTATTTATATTTCTAATTTCTTTATCGTAGTAATGAACTATTCC
This sequence comes from Bombus affinis, assembly GCF_024516045.1. Taxonomy (NCBI): domain Eukaryota; kingdom Metazoa; phylum Arthropoda; class Insecta; order Hymenoptera; family Apidae; genus Bombus; species Bombus affinis. The sequence continues at coordinate 1,906,423 of NC_066349.1, read as the reverse complement.
TGTAACGAAACTAATCGTCGCGAAACATGTTAAAAGTAAATTCTGAATGGAACAGGAACGAGATAGCTTGACTGTATATGGCTAAAGGATCCCTTTGTCAGAGCAAGGACAAAGATCGAATCAGGGACAATACCAGTAAGGGATATTGTGGCGAGAGACAAGGACATCCGCGTTTCGACAAAATCGGTCAGCGGGTCACAGATAATTCTCGATGAAGTCTGTAAAACTGACTATAAGAAATCTATCATAGTATCATAAATGTATTCTATTTAGTAACTATCTAACTAAGAGCAATATTATATAACGAAATAATATACGAATAAGCCCGATGACTGTATTTTTTTAAGATTTGAACAAAGTTCAACTTCGAGTTCAACCTCTGATCGATAATAAATATTAATGAAATAATTAGCATGTACGACATTCATATGTAACACTAGCTTTCAACAATCAACAGAATGTTATGAGATTTTAATTACAAACAAACTGTTGATTTAAATATGAAATTCTCTATTAAACAATCTTTTTCAATCTACGAATATGTATCTAAGAATCATGTCTGCGTGACATTTAAAATGTAACGTCGACTAAACTGAAGAAATTGAAAGGAAAATTTAACCTTCTACACGGGTTATCGAAAAATATATCTGAACAGAAACGCCAAATACATTTTCAGAAGCCTATTCTTAGCACTGGGGGTTAATATGCAAATGCAACGTTCCAAGTGAATACCTTATATTGCGTGCGTGTGAAGTGATTCATCCGTGAACATAATCAAAATATTGTATCTTAATATCTGTGTTCGCGCCTACTTCGTCCGGTACCAAAAATGGTTGCTTAACGAAATAGTGGAAACGGAAGAGAACAATATTTACATGTACTATGAATGTGAAAATGTTGATCGATACTTCTTCGATGTACTTAAGTAACACTTTCATCATCGTAGAGCAGTTGCGAGAGTGTCGCTATTATAATTATCGTTAACGTTGCCGTCGATCGTTATACCATGACTCAATACTGCATTGATGCGCTCTGTTTACACTCAACAGTGAAACCGTAATAGGTACTACTGGCACGACTGCATAGCTCAAAAGTACTGGCGTTCAGAGAATTTTGCATTTCGTTTACGTAAAATGTAACGAACTGAAAAAGAAAGAACAATTTAAAGAAATGTATACATACTTAGAAATACTAGATATATTCATTTTTATCATTTAGTCATAGGGCAATATATAAAATCATTAACGTAGTTTTAAATAGTTGCAAATTTAGCGACTACAACAATAAGGCTAATTCATAAAAGTTAATTCCTTCGAGGATAAAGCATCTCATTTGTATCTACCAATTAAAAAGGCAAACAAAGGTCTATTAAAATTTCACCGTAGGTGAAATCGCTTTGAAGAAAACCTTAGAAGTAATGAATGATCTTGTACTAAAGCTCCCCACGCGTAATTTCATTATTCTGGTTTTCCTTGGCGCTAATCTTATTCTCTATATACAGCCCGCAATCGTAGTATCCTTGGACAGAAGTAGGTACGCGTCACTGGTCTCCGGTATTACAATCGTATCGAGTAATCATGCCAATGTCAATAACAGAAATTGCGAGAATGATAGTGGAACATTGGCGTGTCAAATGGTATAAGCAGTTAGTCAGATACCGAACATATAAACATGATCCATTATAACGTCGCACGACACGCTAAGTACATAAATCGTCGACTAAAAGTCTGAAACAGAACCATGATAGTATGGAAATCCACCTGATCGACCTCGAATTATTCTTCCGGGAGGACGAGCCGTACGCAACACGACGTATGTATGTTTCATGTATGTAGGTAAGCAAGAAGGCGGCCCACGTCAGTTGCGAGTCGGGGCAAGCTTACCTATATGGATTTGGAAACGTGGCCATCGCCAAAAGCGGCCCAACAAAATCAACAGGACATGTTTGCGGAGCGGGCGTAATTGGTCCCGTGAACTGGTTCAAAAGAGGCGCGCCTTTGCAGGTGCGGCCTAATGCGTTGATCCAGCGGTGACTTTTTCCACGAACGACAATTTCTACCGTTTCCTTCGTTGGGTATAATTGTGATATTACTGCAGAATAAAAATTTTCATTCGATAAAGCTTGTACGAGGATGAAGATGATACAAGAAATTATTGATTAAATTAGAGATAAAATGGTTTATTGATTTCAAATATATCACAGTGAGATAGTGAAAGTCAATGAAAGGATATGAGCAAACTAACTTTTCTTAGTAAGGTGTTAATTATCCATCGATGGTAATTGTCCATCTAAAGAAATCACATGAAAGCGAGTATCGAATGCTCCAAGATCAGTAATAGCTGTTCCAATTTCTTTGTTGTTAAAAACATTCTGAAGTGACATCGTCGTCTACATCTTGACACCGAAAGAAAACAAAGATGGACTACCGATCATTATTTTTATTACCTCGTATTTGTTAGTTTATTCTCTACTTTCTCGAATATACGATACATTTACAAACAACATGTAAATTGCCATGTTCGATATAAAAACTTCGGAATCGATTCTTTTACCCGCCAACGAAGATAATATGCAGCATGTGGCGCCAACGAACGACACATAGATGCACTATCAAATAAAGGATCATCTTCAATCCGTATAGACGGCGCTACTTGTTGCGGTCTAGTGACAAACCAAAAGTATCTAGAAACAAAGAAGCCAAAGAGGGGGGAATATAATGGTGTAAGAGGCACGACCCCAGGCAACAGAACACATCGAGCGTATTTCTGTTCATATGTTCGTCTTGGAAGCATAGGTACGCCATGTTCTCGGTCGTTGTATTCAGAGAGAAATAGTAGTTAAAGCAGGAAGAAGATAGAGGGAGTAAAAGGGGCAGAGGTGGAAGGGTGAAAGAAGGGAAGGGGGAAGAGTGGGAAAGAAACAGATAGACGAATGACAGAAATGCATAGTCGCGGTGGGTAGCAGCAGCAAGAACAGGCAGCAGCAGCGCACAGAGGATAGATCGCATCGTCCACGCGTAATTCGGGGCGTGTGCTAGGTTGGTCGTTTTCCCTAGCTCGTGTCCGTGGCTGCGTATCGAAGATGTATCCACAGTGGCAGTGCGGGATACGCGTCATCGTCCCGTGACGGCGACGTTAAAGAGTTGCGAGACCGTAGAGCACGGTGTGGGCAGGTCGCGGCCATTTTTACCACACGATGCGGCAACCGTGCGTGCCCGTTCGATCCGCCATTCCAAACAATCGGTGTACTTCGTGCCCTCGCAGGGTACTTCTAGCCACGGCGACTCGTGGAGGCACCATCGGGAAACGATAATACGTGCCATTGAGACGTGAACGTTTCCTTTGGTCGGGCACGACAGGGACGAAAGCTCGTGAAAGCCGGCAGTGCTACTGGTGGTGTTGGTGCTGGTGTTGGTGGACGTCGTCGACGACGACGTGGAGGAAGAGGAGAAAGGTAGAAAGAAGGATGATACGATGATACGATGATCGTGTGATGATCATGGCGAAAAAGAAACGACTTGAATGGAACGACTCGATACATTGGAATATATATATTAATAAATACATTGGAGCTATTGGAGCATGCCTGTGATTCGTGTTTAATAATTGCACAGTGTTGTTCGTCGATGATAGTGCTCCGTTTAGTGGACAGTGTGTTTCTCCGCTTGTTCGGTGTTTCACCTACGGTTTTCGTCGTCGTTGTCCGCCCTGTGCGTGCGTGTTTCGCGTGTACCTCCTCGCCACGCACATCGGAGTCTCTCCTCTTCCTCGGCAACGCGATCGATGTGACACCGTGTGACCGCCTGTGTGAACGTCTTTTACTAACGAAAATTCTCTCTCTCTCTCTCACTCTCTCCCTCTTTTTCTTTCTCTTTCTCTCTCTCACTCGTTAACTCTCATTCTATAGAACTCTCGCATCTATAGAACTGATTCCTGGAATACGAGAAGAAACGGGGGAATCGAACCGAGAGTGTTATAGATGCGTGTGTCCCGTCGGTAAACGTCCTGTCTTGTCTTCTTGTGAGAGTGTATATCCAAAAGGCAGTGTGTGTTCTTACTCGCGCTCTCTCCACTGCCTCTCCGTTACCCCCCCTTACCCTCTTTCTCCATCGCTCCATCAGTGTCCCTCTTATTCATTTATTCTTGTTTTCTCTGTTTTTCCATCTCTCTACCGTTCCCTTATTATTCTATACTTTCGCCGTCTTTCCTAATGGTCTCTCTTCCTCTCATGGCAAAACTACATTAAAGACGACCATAGATAGAATGCTCGACGACACCACGATAATACAACGGTTGTCATCGTTCACGTCGTCGTCGTCATCGTCGTCGTTCTCGTCCAGTTCTACTTGTTCATCATCGTCGTTCACGAATCGTCTCCACTTATTTCCCGGCTTGTTCCTCTGTCGAGGAATCATTGAGCAAGCTGAATCGTCGTCGTCGTCGTGGTTCTGGTCGCTGTCATTATTAAGGGCACCTCGATCGTGAGGTGTCTTGGTGGACGTGCCGATATTCTCGTATAGCGGGGCGCGACAACGGCCTCTCGTACGAGAACAGGACGTCTGCCTCGAGATGGAGATCGAGGCGAAACAACGGAACCAGAGGAATCGGAGACGAGAACGAGCCCAGCGTATGTTGGCGCAAAGGGAGAGTTTGGCGAGCGCGAAGCAGCAACAGCAACAACAGCAACAACAAACGAGACAACGGCCGAACGACGAGGAGGACAGCCACAGCGGCGAGGACGAGGACCCCGCTGCCGGTCTTGGCCTCGGACTCGCCAGGACCGGTCATCCTCGTGATAGCCATTCTCGACCGCCCAGGCCACCGCGACCCCCGAGGCCTCGTAAGAAGTCTTCCCTCGCGGCTGCCAACCAGAAGGAGCCTCCCTTCGAAGAGGACATTATCGACGGCTTTGCCATACTCGCCTTCCGCACCTACGAAGAACTTGAGGTGAGTTCGACAACATTCCTCTTTTTCTCTTTTCTTCCTTTATTTCTTTCTCTCTCTCTCTCTCTCTCTCTCTATTTTTTTTCTATATTTATACTTTCCTTTATATTCGAATTTCTACCTACAGCTTTTAAGTTTATTTATTAAGTCTTTATTAAGTCTTATTGATTTAGTACCTTAATATCTTCGATTCATTTTTTATTTAGTATGTAGCAGCTAAAGGTATTACTGTTCAAAGCATTAGGTATTCGAGTTCTTCGAATATCTGAGAGAATGAAAAAGGTCGGGATTTTACATTGGCTATCCATTTTCTCTCAGGTGTTTATAATGTTGCGAGTAATTTTTATCATTGTGTGAGATAATAAGAGTAGAAGACAAGTATATACTGTGTAATCTGAAAATTATGATATACGTAAGTTGTGATATATAAGACGAAAATAAAAAAAAAAAAGGAAATTGTATTAAAGATTTTGTTTTTGAAGTAAAGAATCTGATTGATCGATATAATGATTTTTTGTACAACATCAAGAAATACTTGTTACCAATAATTGTAATTAGTAATAATGTAACCAATTAATTACCACTAATGTAATTACTAATTAGTTCTTTGAGTTTGCGAATGAACACAGTGGATATCAGTACATGATATCAGTAATAAGCTATTTTGATTTCAGTTTAGTTTATTTACTACATTCATAGTATTTACCACTGCAACAAGCTAACAAGTATTCATACCAAATACGCCTTGATATTGTACTTTGTACAAAAGATCATAATAATATCATCTACGATAAACGTCAACCATCAATTAGATTCATATGTATTTAATTAATTTTCAAGTGTATTCTTTTCCAAAATGAAGTGAAATGTTACGTTAATTCTTAATGGATTTAGATTAAAGGAGGAAGATGATAAATACTTACTCGTATTATAAAGTACTTCAAGCACTCTAGTACCTACATCTTTAATAACAACATTAGTTTCTAATGTATTGACTTTTACGCTATCTTTTAATACTGCAATACTTTCTTATTTAATGTGTAATATTCACGATCAGTGGGTATACTCTAGTCTCACCTGTGTCCACTGATTCACTAGCAATGTTATCCGCTGATGGATTGTCATGTTTCTTGCGTGCGCGCGTGCAGACATACGTAAACTTTGCTCGACCTATCGTGCACAATGTCGTTTTCATTTCTTTCTGTTTTTTTTACCTTCTACATTGCTTATAGCAAGCAATGTTTTTATGCGTACATGGTATACAACATACGATATACATATATGTATGCAATATTAATGACATTGAACGTTTACATGTTCCTAATACTGGAATCGCCAGGATCATTAAATGGACCAATTCATAATTTTTCATATCATAAACCTAAAGTCGTTGATTTTGATGTATTTGAGTAGTTCTTCATAAGCTTGTTTATAGCTTGTTTAAAGCGATAAAAGCTTATTTTTCTTATACAATTATATTATTTCATCCTACGTTTTAATTTCTTTGCTATAAGTCTTATACAGTAATACATTAATATATTGGTCATTGAGTACATGGTTCTTGTGTTAATTGACCAATTTTATCTTATCTCTTTTGCCTTTGGTTTTTGGATGTAATTGTAAGATTATTGTTGTTTACACAATAGCGATGTTTAAGAACTGTTAAGGCAATTTATAGTTTGTTCGTTTGCACCTAGTTTGAACAGTTTTATGGCTGCCATTAACATGCTTCGCTCGGACAACAACTGTTCTTTTCACTATAACGGTTATGGATGTTATATATTCGAAAGTTGTAGGTCACCTTCTTTAAAATGGTTAAATTACAAACATGCTCCTTGAAATATTCCCCCCCAAAAAAAGAGGAGGAAAATCATCTAAATATATATGTATCGAAATATATAGAGGCAAGATTTTCCTCGTGATATCAAAGCTAAAGAGTTTTCTAAAAATTTCATTATTCCCATTCATCTAGCAGTCGGGGCAATATTGTTCGACGAGCCAAAAAATATTGCTCGAAAAGAGTAATAAAAACCAATTAGAGCAAATTGCCAACTCGTGCAATTAAAGGGTTGAGCGTTTAACTTTGCTACGTTGATTCGACGGGATTAATTTATGAACGTTTTACGTTCCGTACTATGTTGCTTATTTTACCGCTGTGAAGAAAAAAATAGTAGGTACGTAACAACATATTGTAAGGAACTATTTTACTTATTAGACTTTTACTTAGATTACTTATTACTTATTGTACCAACAAATTTTACTAGCTCTGATACACTTTCTGCTCTATTACATAAGTAAAATAGTATTTAAGCATTCCATTATTTTTCTAACAATATAGTATTCGCCAATAAGTTTGACCATCTACCGATATTTACTGCAAATTGAACGAATGCTTCCCACTGCTTCCATTTTCTAATTATTTTATTAAAAATTTGTCGTTCATTTTGCGCCACCTTTTAAAGCATCTAGTTTATGCTTTAAAATGATAAATTCTTTTGAAAGCTGATAATGATACAGTTAGAGCTTTAGTAAAGTCATAGTTGTATTACTTCCTTTTTCGGACATAAATTTGCATCAGACGAATAGGAGACCTTGATGAAAGTAACATGAAACCCGATGTTGTGGTTTAATATCCGACATTGCGGGAGACACTTCTAACTCTTTCCACGGTGCAATTTTCGTTTGAACAACTGCGTGCCGGGTAAAATAATTAGAGGATCGTGTTTCCAATCGATTCAGGAGCGCTAAACAAGCATTGACGATGAAAGAGATACCACGTATACATGATACAAAGTAATTACAAGTTCATGGATTATAAATATACACTTCGGAGGACGCGCAAGATAATGTTTTATGATAAAAATATTTTATAATATTTCTTTGTTTTTTTCTTTTCCTTGTGGATATTTATATCTATATGTAATCTGATGTTTGGCTCAATTTTTTAGATCAACTCCTTAGTTTGAGAAGCGCGCGTTTCTTTGGAATCTTGCGGTGTGCTGCTTCGCGAGCAGTTCAAATAAGTACAAGGACCAATTCTCGATTATCAACGCTGTGCAAACTGAAATTTATCTTTAAAAAAAGGAGATTTTCGAAAACAAATTTTCAATTGCAAATCTTATCGCTATGCAGAGTAAATATATGAATGGATAAGATTTACCCAGTACCAAATACGTCTAAACGATTCAGAAGAACAAAACCATTTTTATAATATATTACTCAAATATATATTGTACATAATTAACCCTGAAATATCTTTGTTATATTATACTGAGAAATTGAATATTTCAGTTTAGATTGTTGAACAATATGATTTTATTAACCTATTAAAGGCCAAGCTGCGAAACAATGCATAACAGATGTGTAAACGTAGTATTAATAAAAATTGTAAATAAGATAGTCAACATATGATTTTGTTAAAATACAAGATATTATACTGTTATTAGAATAACAGATGTTTACAGAGTTCCACTGTATAAATTAAAGACCACAATAAAATTTCATTATATAAGAAAGTGTATTTTATCATAATGCTATAAGTATTTCAATTTCTTTAAACTTTATAAAAGGATAAATCTAGATGGAAGGAAGAAACGGCGTTAATTATTTAATTAATATTACATTATATTACGCTAAATAATATTAAACAAATCCTTGGAATTCCTTTTTGTAACCGCAATGTTAAAAAATTCAATTCAATGATGTAAATTGGTTGGAAAAGAGATCGCCTATGAAATGTAGTCTTAATGCACCACTGGTCTTTAATGGGTTAATGTAATATCCATTTCAAACAAACTGAAATCTGCTTTTGAATAATCTTGGTCTGTCCATGTTAGGGGATTATCAAAAAGTACGAATAACGAAGAGCTATTCTTAGAAGCGATTAAAATAAAAATAATTGGGACATAGCATTTCATAATTAAGTTAGAAATATACAAATATTTTGGCCGAAAATACGATTTGTTTCGCACAATTAGGCGAGTATTTGGAACAAGGTATATAATCTGGAAAATATGATTGAAATTACTGAAGCATAAACGCCGTTTGAAAACGAGTTCGAGTACGGCGGAAAAGGCTGGTGTACGCCAATCAAGATTATTTCGAAATAGAAGGCTTTAATTACGCAGAGCCTTATCGACGATACATCGAAGTGAACATAAATCGAACTTATTATCTGTAGTCGGCGTGAGCCAAAAAAAGAAGCAACGTTAGTGGTGTTACATTGCGTCTACGAGGCAGCGAAAGCTCTTTCACGCCACTACATAGCACCTTTTATCATGATTTATCGCGGACGCAATCGCTAATCGCTATTTTTACCGTACACTGCGATACCAACTCGACTGACACGCTCGTCTTCGTTAACGAGCTATAATTTTCATTGATAAATAAAAGCAGCAATGTCAACCGGTCGACCAGCCTATCGCGTTTTGACCATTTTCCTTTGCGCAAATTGCAAAGCATAACACTGTTTCCCAATGCGAAACAAACAGATATCGTCGATCATTTGCGATGCAGATTGTTCGGGGGAAAAAAACTATTATCTCTGCTTCTCTACCGTATCAGTAGATGACCTCCAATTGCTTTCATCGCGAAATCATAATGATGTAATGGTTCTTCCTAAATACGTATTATTCGTTTCATTTTCGAACGGATAACACATGTATGTATAAAAAATCACGAAATTATCGATAAACAATCATGAAACCTACGTATAAACGAACGGACATTTGCCATCGTATCAATGAGAATTGGAACGCTGATAAATTAAACCTGCTGGTTCTATGAAATGAAACATTATGCCAGCCGCTTTTATAAAAATAATCGTGGAACAATCAAACGCAGTCGCCGGAAAATAACAGGGTCATCATATGCAATGTTTCGAAATCGAAGCATAATGTACATTATGATTCATTGTCCTATTGGTCTCTTTTAAATGAAAACAACTATTCGTTCGGAAATCACAGCGGCAGAATTGTATTCAGAGGTCAAACTGCCGCGGTGTCACGTACGAATCGTAGAGACAATAGCGATGGAACATTGTATTCTCTTAGCGAGTTCGTCATGCAAACTACTGTCGGATTATCTAAGTCTATTTTTTACGTTATTAAGGGTATTGTTATCGCATAAAGGAACTCCGACTGGGAGTTGAAAAAGAGACTCTGAAGACGGCCTGTTGATCATTCTTGGGCAAAGTACAGATCGCATAACGTGGAGAAAAAGTGTTGACATAGCTTGACCTTTTCGTCTCCCATTTTCTTCCTACCTGATGAGTAAACTTCTTTTCTACCTGAAAAATCGAAGAAAATGACAAAACGAAAAAATACCATTTAGCGGATCTTTATTGTTTGTAAACATGAATCACTAATATTTACCATTTGCTCGGCTGTTCTCACCGGTTTACTCATTTATTACTCATTCGCCTGTTTCATAATAACATACATCCCAATGGTAGTTTGTACGCTGCGTCAGAATCACGAAACGAAGACAATTGGTGGCTCGAACTGAAACATCAACGACACGGGTATAAATCGCCGCAATCGTGAAACAGAAAGACACGCACAAAGAAGAAAATAAAGAAAAACAGAGAAAAAGGAACTCGACACGTAACGAATGCAAATTTTCTACGCTTGTTATTGTTTCTTACTATAAGCGATTTTAGTCACAATATGCAATTATTCTTAGCAAAAATAGCACTCGCTTCACCCATATCAGCTGATCATATTATTATTAACAGGTTGAATGTCACGCCAGTTTTACGAAGCTTGGCCTTGGCGACACAATGAATTTTTTATTATGCGATACATATAATGTTGAAATATTACCTACATGAGGTATATTACGGTGTGTATACTCATATTGCCTCTTCGCATTGCTAAATAATTTTAAATAATGCTAAATGTATATAAATAATTGTAAATATGTAGAAATAATTCTAAATAATAATGGTAAACAGTTCTATGCTGTTACGTCCCGGGACCTACCTCGGTCATACTTATTCGAAACCGCAATAATTCTGAAGAACCGTTACAAGATTTAGCATTGTCTACTTTACTGTCAAAACCCTTAATTGCCATCATATATCTTTCAAGTCGAAACGTTTCTTAGGGCTATTAGTCACTAAGGTAAAAGCGGGATTTTCCATGTTCGACAACCACTAATAGGAAGCGCACACAATAGATTTATATTTCATGTACAAATAAAGCTATTTTTATATGTTTTATACTGCATCAATTTCGTCACATCATTGTAGTAACGATGGTAATAATACAAAATGTATAACTATTGACATTTGTTCAAATTATGTATTTCTACTAATCTTGGTGCGCCGGTCACTGGTGACCCCCATGACATCCAACGTGTTAATGATACAGATATGATAATGCTCGAGGAATTTCTAGTAAGATTCGCTACTCTGATTCCTGCTTTGCTTTATCTACTGGAACTACGCTACTGAAAATGACATAGTTGTACGCATGATTATAGGTGATATAATCACCTCGTTTGATTGGGTAATTGCTTAATTCGCGTATTTAATAAATTATTTTCTATCTTCATATTAGAAATCGAACAACGATAAAAAGAAGTTTTCTTTAAATTAATTATTTAATTTAAATTAAATTAAAACGCGTGCTTTTCCCTCCTTACATATTTGGTCAATGACGCGCGTCTCGAAAGAAAAAGACGTTCACGGAGGCATACTTGTTATTTACTCGTCCATCTTGTGCATTATCAAAGCACAAAGTGCATTGTTATTGTCACGGAGAAAGTAGCCGCGATGTAAACCGCTTAAACCGGTCCCTCTTGTTCCTGAACGAGTTCGCGCTCCAACCTGAGCTTCTGGACGGTGCAGAACAGCTGTAAGCTGCGCAACGCTTAGCAGGAAATGCTTACCAGATCTTCGCTTACCAATCTTGTCCGACCGTAACGCGATACATGTATTCATCCGTATTTATTCTATATATTTTATGTACATCTTTTCTATTCTTTTCTTTTCTTTTCTTTTCTGTCTAATTAGAAGCCAATTTGAGAGCCAAATTTTTCTCACTCTATTAGCAAAGCACAATCCTTTGCCAATTAAATGTGAGAAATCGTTACCTGGTAGTAAATGAATTATCAGGCTTGGTACTCGCGTTACTAGATACCTTGTTATCTGCTCCCGGGAGCTACGAGTAAGGCGATTTGAAATGTAAACGCCACGGTAGGATGTTGATTCGGTGTCAAACAATTAGCGGAGAGCGAGATATGCATCGCTATTCCGGCAGACGACGACGACGACGACTAATTATGAAAAGCCGTGGGAATAAAAACCAGAACCTTTTTAATGCTCTATTACCAACGCTTTGACCTGGGATGAATCTGAAATATCCGCCAGATTGCTCATATTTTCTATGATATTCTTCCAACTGCTCATTTCCAATGATAGAATGCTAATTTATTTCTACACGCTGCTTCGCTTTACGGTTTTAAAGATTAGTCAAACGTCACTTTTTTCTCGTCTCTTTAAGCGAGCTTTAAACAATTGGAAAAATTTAGTTTTTGTTATCGAGAACATACAAAACGCTAGACATTGTGCACGAGACGGACGAAATCCGCAGGTTAATTTGAGCGTATAAAATTTCTTCGTCATAAACACAAAAGCACATGGTTCGGAGGTTCGGTGTAACGTGCGTTGCCAGCTTTTGAAAAATCCTCTGAATCGGGAATGCACGCGTCGATGGTTTTCTTTTTCAAATTCCTGGTTGCGCCGCGGGGAAATCCTTTTGGACTTTTTCGTCGTCTCGCAACATACAGGGATCGTTCGACCTCTCCCGGGTGATTGTCCTTACCACAGATTCTTTCTTATCCGACGTGTTTTCTCCCTTCCTTCTCTTGACTGGAGGCTGACCGCCGCTGTTGTCGTCGTCGTTTCCTCTGATCGTGCCCTTACGTTCTTCGGCTACGAGAGAAGGACAGAGAGAAAGAACCGATGGGTCGGGTCAGGAAAAGAGTGTGTCGACATGTGGCGAGATTATTATCACATACGTAACACCATACCGTAATACTTAATTATCTTGTCCAGCGTCGCGACCGTTTAATTTATCTCCGCAAAAAATGTTTATCCTCCTGTCGAGCAATTAGTGACATATTCAATGATACACATTATCCGGCGCGCATAAATGAAAAATGATCCACTCGACCGCGCATGATGATGATGATACACAGCTCGCTTCTGAAACGGACGTGTATCCTACACCGTTCTCGCCTATCCGCCTCGTGTTCGGTTGCATTGCTCAAAGTAATCTTCCACTGTTGCTTAAATGAAGCGAACAGTATATATTCTGAGACACTCTTAAAATCGTATGACTATTGAGCTTTTGCTAACAATATCCTTTCGTTCGAATACAGGACATTTTTTCCCTGCGCTTAAGAAACATCTGAAAATAAAATCCGAAGTGTCGGATAATTTTCGAGTATAATTTAAATGCTATTCGTTAAGAAAAAATTGAATAGCAAGGTGATATCTGTTAAATTGCTTAAATTCAGTTCTGATATTTAAGATACATCAAAGTTCTCCAGACGAATATATCTGAATGATATAATCAAAGTAAACGATCGATTAATTATTTTGAGCGGCCTATAATCAACCGCGGCGCCTCGAAAGGTCGCTGTAACGCACACAATCGGGTCACATTCTGTCTACGAGCCAGCAATTAAAGATCTGCTAGCTCTAGACCATTACAAAACGGGCACGATGTATTCGTTGTATTTGTGTGTCTGATGCATCATTTAGTTATAAATTCATCTAGACCGTTATGGGAAGGCAAGCCGTTCGTCTCGTTCACGGGACATGGAAGTACGATGAGTGAATGGAATCTGAAAATACACGACGCTCTTAAAAGGAGAACATTTATTTATAATTGATTCGGTTAAAAACGTGCTACACACCGCGTTGACTTTGTAGACCGTGCACATGATCGCCGGTAATCTTTTTTTTTTCCTACTCTCTTCTCCTCTCATTCCTCTCTTTCTCTCTCTCTCTCTCTCTCTCTCTCTCTCTCTCTCCTCTCTTTCTATGAATAGCGACGTGGTTCGAATTTGTCGTTACACGTCACATTGTACGACGGACATTAATTACGTTAGGGTAAACTCGTCGTGTTGAAAATCAACCGAGCGTATCCCACATATTGCGATATCGGAGCGGACTGATTAGCAGGCCACTCTGTGTATTGGCTTTTCCCCATCCTCCTTCATCTCACCCTTCTTCGGTTGTGCTCTCATCCTCCATTGGTGAAATCGTTGAAATCGTTGCCAATCGATAATTAACAGCCACTTATGGATTTAGAGTGAGGTCAGTGTCACGTCGAGCTTGCCGAGTTCGTTACGTAAGAACAGTCTTTTCACACGACAACACAATTGTACATACAATGGGTACGTGTAAATATATACGTGGCTTTCTATGTATAGTGTACGGTTACAATAAAACAAGTTCATTGGTCGCAATGGTTTCACGATAATCTCATTACATATTTACAACGATGATCGAGCGAAATTTCTATTTAGAAATAGACTCATTTCGTGTAACTTTTCTTTTCTTACAATGGTAGAGAGCATCGAGGTTTGTCGATTAACTACATATTCATTGAAAAGGATGTATTATGTGCACGTACACGTATCGAGCACTGATTAGGAATGTGTTGATTATCTTTATACGTAATCAACAATTATTCTTGGACTCGAGATACACAAACGATACGTCATCGGATCGAGGATGCTCTTTATGTTTAATTTACTACATCGTACAATCTAGTACGTATATTGTAACCTGTGAGTTATTTGACCTTATTTCCAAGTTACAGCTCATTTTTGTGCTCCAATAATCCTTTGACCGGAGCCAGTTACTGTAACTGACTATTATAAGGATCATTTACAAATAATACTTGACACATCACCAGTGGCCTTAATGTGACTCTGTGAAACTGTGAACGTTGATTTATAGCGAATCACTTGTCGTACGCTGTTACACGCGCTGATGACCCCTCGAAAAAATAATTTGGAGCTGGAAACAGGTTTGAGCGAGGAACATGTATTTGTTCGCTGATAAAACTTACTTGCTCGCATGACTTAATTCTTCGTGTAAAACTCTCGGAGTATTCGTTCCTTCGTATGCTCCAAAAATATTCCAGTTGTCCAATACAGTACAAATTAATTTACTCGATTCAGAATAGTCATACGTATCTTTTACAAAACTTTCAGTCCAATTTTCAAACAAGAAATCATCTGTTGCGTCATAATATTCAATTCTTTAATGATCGATATGACGAAAGAAGCCACGACTTTGTAAATAAATCAAAAAGCCTTTAGGGAGAGAAAAAAAAATTTTTAATAGGGAGAGTGAGAGAGAGAGAGAGAGAGAGAGATTCGGTAGCTGAATGAGCTAAATCCGTTGCACGGGCATATAATTTCGACTTGGGTAGATATCGTTGGCATTCGGCAGATTACCAAGAGCTCTCTTAGTGTCGTTAGCCGTAGCGAGAGTGAGGTCAGCAATGCCACGCCACTCAATAAATCAGCTCGGCTGCCGGTGCCAACGGAGATGCCTGAATTCTGCCACGTGATCCGTCAACAGAGAGTTCAACCGGTAATGCTCGGGCCCCCCCTCTTCTCACGGATATATTCACTACTGGTGAAAATCGACGGGCGAATTTCGACGATGCGCGCACGACAGACAGATATCAACCGACTTCAATCGAGCGAAACTGACTCGCGACCTAATTTTTCTTTTCTTTTTTACCTTCAAACGTTTCTCTCTTTCTTGTTTTTCGTTACCTGTTCATACAATCTGTTTTTCATTTTTCTTTTTTTTTTTCCACGTTTATAATTGCTCAGCGATACCGTTCGCGTCGTTACCTTGACACTGTGCGAAACAATTGTTTCGCGTATGTGTGCATTCATAGGCAGAGTGGGGTTGCCGACGAATTTCATTCACTCTACGTAACTTCTTTTTCTTCGCTTTATTTTTCGCTTTTCGCCTTCTCTATATATCTGGAACGTTGTTGCTCATGATATACACGCCTCGCTCGTTTTAATCGAATGAACGTTGCATATCGCGCAGGGTAAACAGGGATCTTTGATCGAATTACGGCTACGAAAATCGATATGCGATTTATGGTTGAACCGGTACACAGATTGATTTTAAATGTGCTCGCTGGCAGAAAGATGGCGTAAAGGGATACGTGAAATTTCATTGGATCGCGGATGTGCTTCAGACTATTTTACGTCGCTCGATTTACGGTAATTAATGAAACACTCGAAGGCAATATGTAATTCACTCGATTAGCGACGAAATAATTTCTATCATATACTGCATCACAGGATACACCACAACCTGGTATCAGCCGTCACGTAACGAGGCGGAATATTTTAATAATAAACAGGAAAATACTCGGCCATGTATTGCGTATCCCAGTGTGTAGGTGTTTCGCATGTCTGTGCCGCTTTTTGGTAGATTTCAACATCAATACGAGATTTCGGACGGTAATGCTCTTAATTAAATAAAACGCTGCCCGGCACAGCGTGAAGATTTGCATTTACATTTTTATCTCGTTCGATTAGCTTGGTTCATTTTCAGATACATGTCGGATAGATTAATTTCGAAGCAGTTTAAATTGCTCGTTAACCTGTGTAAAATTTACTATTTATGTAGTGGCAATCCTGCATACACGAGACACTGTACATATCCTTTGAGGTTATCTTTTAATTCTTTCCATTTCCAATTATTACATGTATTACCTAATAAACTTCTCCTTTGTATTTCATAAATCTCTTATGTTTAGTATAATATTTGTGCCAGCTATCTTTTATGTATAAATACTTTCTTGGAGCACAGACGGTACGAAGAAAAAAGCAAAAAGACGTTGAACATAAAGGGTTCGTGTGCGCTCGCGAATCGATACGGGAACGACAAAAGGGATGTGTATCGATGATGGACGAAACACAGTCGTGCACCTGCACAGCGAGTTGACCCAGTTCTTCTCGTTATAATTTGAACACGAAGGAAGGTGAACGCTTTACTTTCAGATCTCTCGCTGTGTCTCGAATTAATCGGTTTTGTTGATCACGCTGCAATTGAAAAAACCTCAACTTGAAACGTAATCAATATCTGCAATTTCATACTTTTAGAAAAGGAAAGAAAAACATATGATCGAGTGGACGTGATTATATAGTTGTTCGACGTATAACTTGTCCCACATATTTGTCGAATCGTGACAAGTTTATCGAATGAAATTTTGAAAAAGAAACGGAAGCGAGAAAGAGAGAAACGACTAAGTACGCGAAGAGGCCCGAAGTACGCAAAAAGTATGCAAAAAGTACGAATGAGAAGAAGCGGAAGTGCTTCGTAAAAGCAATCATCCGTTTCTCTATTAACGTATTGGTATTGGGGAAAGAAAGTTAAGGCGATCTTAAATCCGCAACCGCTTTATCATGATAAATTTTTCGATTTGCTTTTCTTTCTTTTTTCCTTATGTCTAGCTAAACTGTAATTATTTTCACGCGGAAGCTATCATGGATGGTATTATCCGTAATAAACATTGCACATCGGAATAATACCGGCACTTATTCTCAAATTATCTGAATTACGCGTACCTTCGAAAACTGCACGTGGAACATGTCCGTCGAACAAAAATGATGGAAACTATGTAAATCGCGAGAAATATTTGCGTCTGAAAATAATCTTGCAACGTGGCCGAATGATGGCCGCTTTACCGCTGTATTTACACCACTATAAATCTTTTTACTGCCACTAGTTTCTTCTCCCTTTTTTTCTTTCTTCTTCTCTTTCTACTCGACACCATCCACGCCGTTCTCTTTCTGTTCTGTTTTGTTTTCGTAGAAGTAAATTCATTTTATTGGTATGGTAACAACTAGACAAAACATAGACACCCACACTAAACACCGACTGCACTTTTTTGACTCCGCATTCCGTTCGACAGTCTCACTTACTGATATTAAAACATGTACGTATATCATCGACGATAAGAATCTCACCTAACGAGAATTAATCATGTTCTTATTCGTTGAACAGTCGTTCGATACCGTCATATTTACAAATCTCTATATTGTGAACATGCGCAATGTAATCTTTTAATATCGTAAGAAATACTTAATAGAAATTGTTAAAGATACAAAATTTTGTTTATAACTTTTCCTACCTTTTCATAGAATTTGTTAAAATAGTAATAAGTAATTTTGTTCTTATTATACATTTCTACAACGTTCTTTTACAACATAATTGTATGGTGGTCGACTAGAAATGATAGTTTCTATGTGGCGACTAATAATGTAAAAAAAAAAATTGTTTCGACAGGATTAACAAATTAACGCGAAAAGAAAACGCGAAGACGGTAACTGAGAATATAAACAATGCCGTGCCATGATACATGTTTACTTTCGGATAATTTTTGGACGACGGCCAACATCGTTTCACGCTCAGCACGTCAATTTGGTACTGGCAAGCAGCCGAAATTTTCGTCAAACAGATGTCCGAATGACTGTTATTATCCGCTTGTTACAAACGAGAGCGGAGCAGAATACTTAATCTCACGGCGCTAGTGATGCCCGCCAAAAAAGAAACATTGTTGTCAAACGTAAAGGCCAACTCGTGATATATTTGATTGAATTGAAGTCGTGTTTCCCGCGTTGACATTTCATTGAAATGCATCGTAACGTATACTCAGCAAATAACTTATCTCATAAACACTTGAATATGCATATTTACAAAAAAATTGACTTTCAAATCACATATTTTGAATATTTTATATTTTATATCACTGTCACTGCTTTGATTGAAATGGAAAACATTCTATTAATGAATTTTCAATGACAGTGTGAGAATTTACATGTCATCAATTTTTTCTAAAAATGCGCAACAAAATACTTACATTATTCCATAGTTCGCAATAATAAACATACTTTTTAAGCTTTTAAGAATGTATCTTAAATGTACTTAATTCCCGTTTTACGTAAATTTCCTTTAACTCGAACCTACTTCAACTACATACTTTGCATGAAAGCAGACATATTTGTTTGACTAGACGCTTCACTTTTGTTTTCCTAACAATGGTCAAACTTCAGGTAGTTGTGTGCATCGGCATTCAAGTTACTTTACTCCTAAAACAAAAATATATATAAATAAAGTAGTATAATAATAAGATAATTAGATACTTCTTTGATAATTTCGCAAAATAAGACGACCATAAGTTTAATTTATTCACAAAAAAAATGCTTTTTTGTCTTTTTCTATCTGTCATTTATCAGATATACCGCATGGATGAATCAAAATGACATAGCGATTGAGATAACGCGTAGAAGGCAATTCATTTAAAATCATCCATTCGTTGAAATCGCATGTGCATATGAGTCTCGCACATTAACGTCGCGACCGAGTATATGCGAATTGTGAGTAGTAGCCAGTAGCTGAATTAGAGTCCGATCGTGTCAACACCGAACGATAGACGTGGCAACGTTGTACGAACGAGTTTAGTAGCCGGCTAGCCAAAGCACGGAATAGCCGACCGGTGGAACGTCCGTACGTCCGGGAACGACCTTCCTTTACCCATCCCGTGTCGAGGAACCTTGCCTCCCGGACTGCCAAACACTGCTTTACCTCCTTTAAACTAAGAGAACTCGTTATCTAAATACGTATTTACTCCTATTATGGTTTTTGAATTTTTATATTCCTGTCTCAGTCTCGCTTCAACGAACGAAAAAATTTTTAATGTTATAAAAAGGACGTTAAGATAAAATTTGATCTAGAGATCACGCATATTAACAGCGAGTCTTTCATATTTTCTGCAAACTTCAAGAATAGGTTAACAATAAGAAAAACTATATATATTTACATAAAGTTCTCAAAAAGTTCTCAATCAAACATTTTTTTCTTACCATATAATTTATATTATGTCTTTTAAACCGAGTCGTTACAAAATAATCATTAATAATAATCATTTATTACAGAATTATTAAATACTTATATAATTTTTCATTGTCATGGATATGTATACATGGTTATTTTAAAACGTAAATTACCTCACAATAGAGTGGTACAAATTGAAATTTCTTTTTTTCTAATTAATGATTAACACTCAGATTAGTTATAGATATCATAGAAATGCTAAAGTAAGAAATACCATAGATTTCTGCGATAAAGCAAAATTTGAAAAATTTTTTTCAAATATCACGTTCTATGTGTATCATTTATTGTAATTAATTGAAATAAATGCAAAAAGTTCTGTTCTTCCTAGAATCATTCATAATTGGCTTATCTGGCTATAGTTTAGCCCACCAAAGAATGTAATATTATATCAATGGTCATTAACATCAAAAACAGGAATATTTTGTCATACGTTTTTCCTATGTATATTCATAAGATAAAGGTTTATTCAATTAATTCGCCTAGCTGCCAGAAGTATACAATATGTAATCTAACCGCAGTACATGTCCTAGGGGGTTTCACTTCGCAGTTGGCACACGTGCGCAGGTGGAATATGGCTTTTGCTAGGTGGTAGTTTTTTACACTGCGAGTTCTAGTGGCTTTTTCCCATCATGTTTCTTTGGTACCCAACCGTACCAGAGAGGGGGATGAGAGAGAAAGAGATAGAAGGAAGAAGAAGGTAGAAAAGATCGTGCGTGAATACACGGTTATCGAAAAAGGAAAGTAATACTCTCTCAGAGCTGAGAAAGAGAAGTCAGGGTTCAGACTTCGTTCCTTCCAGCTGGCCTGGCACGGCAAAGGAGGCCTTGTCGCGCGGCTGCTCGTTCGGTCAATGTCTTCTCTTTCTTCCTCGCTCTTCCTCATCTGCCTTCCTCGTCGTTCCCCCTCTCGTCTCTTTTTAACCCCCACTTTCTACTCGATCTCTTCCCCCTCTCCCTTACTCTCCCTTCACCAGTACCTCGCTCACTGCCTCTTTCATTCTCCCCACCATTCGTGTGCTGCATCGCGCACACGAGACATGGTGCTGCTTGTGAATCCTGCTGTCATCTTTGCAAACGCCCGTCCGTCTTAGGGAGTTCGAATTTAAACAAAATCAACCGTATCACAAACGAACATCTAACGGATATTATTTTTGTTCGTGAACGACAAGAAAACCGTGTTTATTACGATAACGGTACTTAGGTACACGTAGAGGAAACTGAGAGAGGAAAAAGTCAGAAAGGAGGGGGTAGAGCGCCACCCGTTCAGAAATGTGTACTGACATCGCGGTTTAAAGGCACCGACGGAAAGGCGTTCTCATACGGCTTTTTTTACTGTGCGCGCACCAACATCTATCTTCGCCTTATGCTTTCTTACTCACGAGCCTGACGATCCATCGACGTTTCCAGTGATGAAAATATAAATTATCCAGCTTGCTTTTTACGCCAGTGTAAATCTGTCGCAGAAATCGTGGTATGTTTACCATACGTGTTGAATATATAATCGCTTACTTGGTTAATCAGACTTCGTATGTATGTACATGTTGAGTTTATGCGATACCGAAAGTACATAAAAATATTCCTTTCATAGTTCACTATAATTACGATTATAGTACAGATCACCAGAAATGGAATTTAACTTAAACCGAGCTCGTGTAGTTAGCGATTACACAAACCTATCGTTAGAATTACATTACGTTTATTACGATACCTACTTGCAACATCGTCATTAGTTTTCATGTAAATAAGGATTGCTCTTTGTAATCTGTTAGTAATCTTGTATTATTAAAAGTGTATTTCTCATATTGAAATTACTAATTGCGTATTATATTCTTTTTCTAATTTTATTGATGTATCTAAAAAATACATTTTTACTGGTATATTAAATAAAATTCATATTTTCCATTTTTATTTAATTCTTGAATAACTAGATTTTTGAAATAAAGATATAATTTAAATTTTTTTATGATTGCAGAGTGCAATAAAACTAGCTGGCAAAAATAATGTCAAGAAATTACATACATTACTGTCAATAGTGGAAGAGAAACCAAAGGTGGATATAGGACAAAATAATAGACACAACGAGCATCACATCAAAAACCATTTCAAGCACAACCATTATACACACAATTCCATACTGACACCGTCTACAATTAACCAGGTAATTATTTCATGATTAATGTTTTAGTGTAAGATAAAAAATGATCTAATTGTGCTTGAATATTTTTATAGGGCCTAGATGCAGGTACAAGTGACGATAGTGGTAGAGCATCTGAACAATTGCATGGCCCTGGTATACCTAGGGATTGCCAGGACGCCGACAGTTCCAGGGACCACCTCAGCGATGTAAGTAATGTTATAATTATGAATTGTTTATATTCTATGATTCCTTCTAATTGAATGATATTAAACAAATTAGCCATTTGAATCAATTCTCATATTTGTGCAATTTTCATTGATTCTACAGGCTAGCAGTCATTGCAGTTCGGGTAAAGGTTATATCGTAAGTGTCAGAAATATAATTTAAGATATTATATCTCTCTACATGTCTAGGATTGTTATAATAGCTACCTTGTGTCTTTTTTTCTTCTCATTACAGTGTGATAGTGAAGGAGAAGACGATAAGGTAAGTAACCATATTACAAAGACCATATAGTAGCAAATAAGCAATTGTAAGTTAAAAATTAATCTTTATTTTAGGGCTCGGATGCTGAATCGATACTCTTTGAATCTTCTACCCCACCACCTCTTGCACGTAAATGTATGTAATACTTGAATTAATAATATACATTTGTTTTATATCAATACTTGGCATTTTTGTAAAATCAACTCTTATGTTGCAGACGAATTGCCGTCATCTTCACCACACGTTTTGCCTCCAGCAAACGGAGCAGGAGGTTCACCTCCAGACACAGGTGGACAAATTTCCAATCCAGCAACGGATGCTCCAGCGCCTATACCACCTCCTGTGCCTGCGTCTGCACCAGTTCCAACAGCGCCAAGTCCTCCCAGTCCTACTCTACCCCCTCACATATCCCAACCACCTGTAAGTAAATGTTTTTAATTTAGAGTTTCGTTACTATGAACGATATACATTAGATTGAATTTATTTTCAGATGACTAGTCCGTTGGCAGCAAACCCACGTGCAATAGCTCCGCAGCAGCGGCCAGCTTCCCCTGCTCTGCCACCTCCTTCCTTGCCCCAACAGCCTCATACAACAATACCTGCATTACATCCACCTAATGTACCCCTTGTTTCATCGAGTCATACAACTAGTCCTGCGGTAGCCAGTTTAGGCGTTACTCCAGCAGCACCATCAAACGGAGCTACAACTACTAGCTATCCACCGTCGATACCCATGGCTGCTTATCCTCAGACCCAACCATCTTATCCACCTCTTTATACTCCATACACCGCTCTAAATCACAGTCCATACCTCCCACCTGCGGTTCCATCTCCCTCCCATTCTGCTTCTTCACGAGCAGAAGTGGTAAGTTGTATATCCTTGCATTATACTAGAGAATTTGTTTGAGTTGGATAAATATTACGTATATTTATCGTCATTATATCGATTGTTTCGATGATAGTTGAATGAAGTGCTAATCCTGATCGTTTTCATTTTTAGAGAGGAAGTAGAGCTTCCCCATGTACTAACATAAGTAAACAACAGCCTATAGGAAATAATACCACAAATCATAATACTCCTTTGAGCGCTGCCACCACAACATGTGTGTCTACTATAACTAATACAGTTACTACAGCAAATACCATTGCTCATAGAGACATGGTAGCCTGTAGTTTGACTGGAAGAAACAATAATTCGCCTCGTGGACACAGTCCAAATCGGGAAAGAGATAGTTATAGGTACAATCTTGTAATCATAAATATTCCTATTGTTTTTTGTAACAAATATCTTATAATAATGTTACTTATTATAGCAGTAACGTCAGTAGCCTAAGTCGAGGTAGCATAACGCCTGTAAGTGTGCCAAACACATCTTCTCCAGCCAATTCTAGTCTACCTGCTTACACCAAACCACAGGGATGGATTGGGTATGAATGAAATCATAACCTCTCCTGTAATTCCTTTATCTTTTACAAGTATTTTTACAATTTTTATATATTTTCATATGTAATTTACAGTAGCAGCACAACTTCACAATTGTCTCCGGCAACTGCAACATCAGTTCCAAGGCCAACACCTCCACCAGTACCACTTGGCATGCACACGTTTCCTCCGCCAATGTTCGCGGCACCCTTACCTCCTCCCGTATCCAGTTCCAGTCCACATACGTCACTGCCTTCACTGCCACCACCAACGACCAATCCTAATCCATTCTCTGCCGAGTCACTTTTTCAAACAAGTAAGTTTATAAGCTATATTTTGATTTTGTTTGGGATTCGAGTAACAAAGAGAGAAAGAAAAAAAAGAAGAAGATAGAATAAAAGTTTGAAACGAATGAGACACTAACCGAAACAAGGGGTGACTCATGTCGCAGGTCAGGCAGACCTGTTAAGGCGAGAGCTTGACAATAGATTCTTGGCATCCCAAGACAGAAACGTTGGAGTCGCAGTTGGGAATCTGGGTCCGCCTCCATATCTTAGGACGGAGATGCATCATCATCAACATCAGCATACTCATGTACATCAACACACCACACCTCTGCTTCCACCGACGGCCGCGACAACTTTGTTTCCGCCTCCTATAGTATGTAATATAGTTCCTCATATTTGTGTAAGAATAGCATGTATCATTTACTATCATATTCATGCATTATATCTCTTAGTTCAAGGACATACCGAAATTAGGAGGTGTTGAATCTCCATTTTTTCGTGGAAATCTGAACCTTTCTAGTTATTCTGGCTTTAATACCGGTCTCTTACATCCTGGTATTGGTCCACCTTCAACACCTTTTGTACCTCCCAATCATTTGACATCATTTGCACCAAAGGTAATCTTTTTAATGAATATAAATTATTAAAGTTTATGTATTGCTCAATGTATTTACTACAACTTATATATTTACTTGCAGAAAAGTGGAAAATGGAATGCAATGCATGTTCGTATCGCTTGGGAAATTTATCACCACCAACAAAAACAGCAAGCGGAAGCGAAGGCTGGAAGTGTTGCTAATACTAAAACAGAACTCCTGAGACCACCAGGTCATCTTTACCCAGGAGCCCCAGGAACTGGTCTTGGAATAGGAGCACCTTCAATGGCACCACCATTTCCCACTAACATACCACCAGCGCATCCTGCACCACCTCCACCTCATCCTGTCGGTTTTCTATCCACGCCAGCATCACATTTAGGTAATTCATTGTCGATCAATATATGAAATATCACTTCTTACAAGTAAACTGAATTAATCATATGGAAATTATCTTAGGAACGGGAATGTCACCATTCGGAAGATATCCATCAACATTTGGTGCACCGAATCCAAATTTCCCTGGTCTTTCTAGTTTTCCTCCTTCGAGGGAAATGCCACCATTGGGTGGTCTAGGTTCTGTACACGATCCATGGAGAGGGTATGTATCTAATTATTTACCTCTACAAGAAAAATGTGTAAATCATTAATTATCCTTTCCTCTTTTTGTTTAGATTACAACGAGCCTCTACTGGATTTCCACCAACTACAGCGGTATCATGGAATCTAAAACCGGAACCACCTGCAATTGACAGACGAGCGGAACTCGAGGAACGAGAGCGAGAGCGGGAGCGCGAACGCGAACGCGAACGAGAACGTGAACGAGAACGTGAACGAGAACGCGAGCGTATAAGACGTGAGAAGGAAAGAGAACGGGAAGAGCAACGTGAAAGGGAGAGACGAGAGCGCGAAAAAGAAGAAAAGAGGAAACAACAGGAAGCTGCAGAACGAGAAAGAGAAAGGAGGGACAAAGAACGCCGAGAAATGGAGAGACGCGAGATGGAACGTGAAAGGTTACTTCATCAAAATCGGCAACACGTTGTTGTAGGTCGGGAACGGTCACCTTTAAGAAACGGATCTGCATCTATAGAAAGTGGGGAAGTACGTGTGAAAGAAGAACCACGAAGTAAAGACGACGAAGTTGTGATGCTTCCAAGGCCACCGGGTCCTGGGCCTGGAGCAGTGTCCGCAACAGGACCTGGACCAAGTCCACTGCCTGAGACAAGGTATCATCACCCTCATCCTCATTCATACCTTGCAAGGCATCCGCATAGCATGCCTGCGCCGCATTCCATGCCACGAAGTATGCTCCCTGGTTTGAGCGCACATCCAATGCAACATTTTCCACCTCCATCTGCGCCTACTGGTCAACCAGGAGGTCCTTGGCCTGGGGATCCTTTCAGAGATTATCGTTACGATCCTTTACAACAATTACGTTATAATCCATTGATGGCTGCTGCTGCATTTCGAGCAGAAGAAGAAGAAAGAGCTAAACTATACGCCGGGTATCCACCACCACCAGTAAATTCTTTGAGAAGCAAGGATCCAAGTCCTGGTCCATTAAGTAATTTGCATATGCATCATAGAGCAGGACCTGGACCCGGGGTGCCAACGCGACAACTAGAGCCCGCTTTGATGCACGCAGATATACATAAGAAGGAGGATGCCTCCCAATCTCGATGATATATCCTCCCCGCGTCCTCAGCTTCTGCAAGTGAACGCACTAAAGGGTCAGCATTCTGAGCATTTCCGTAAAGTTTTCAGACCCCAGTGCTGATATTTTGCTAATGGAGAAGAGGCGTTATTTAAAAGAAATTGTACATAGATTATATAATATTTATAGTTATTGACAAAGTGCGAAGAAACGAAAAACGTATAGAACATTTAAAAATAACAAATAAATGCATTCGTGCGGCTCGTAAGAAGATCATTAACAAAAATGCCTTGTTTATGACCATAGAAATTCCGCTTGATTATGTGATGGAAGTTAAAGGACGAATCATCGATGCAAATAAACTAAGGCATTTATTGAAATAATGTGGTCACAAAAAGAGAGAAAACAAATAATGACGTCGTTATGTGATTCTGTATAAGTTTCGGGGATCTGACTGTTCATAGCGATATAAACTTTAATCATTACGATAGCTATGCGTATAGTTAACAAAAAAAAAGTATCGTGTGTAATATTATAGATATTGTAGAATGCGAGACGATGCTACGTAAAGAAAGAAATCCAAGTTAAAAGCAAACTTAAGCGGATCTCTACCATTACTCAAAAATTATTTAATTATTTATTTATTGCGTCGTATAAACGAATCTCTACTACTGACGTACAGATACGATCGTAAAACAAGTTGCCCTAATTTAATCGATATAATATAACAAAAAAAAGTTACATGTTTCCTTTTTTTCCATAGAGATTAATTTGTACCGTAGGAATAATACTAAAAAACACGTACGAGGGGGCAAAAAAACTGATATCTTTGGCTTTTGGCAGCACAAGCTCGCTTTTCCTTTTTCATTTGCATGCAAATTAGAATCGCACTCTGGTGCTTCCTGTGATATGTATAAAACGTAAGATTATTTAAAAGTATTGCAGTTATTTTTCGTCGTAATTATAAGGAGAATAATAAACACAAATTGTAAATCAAATTCTTTTTCGAGAAATTATAAGCAGGGATAATCTATCTACTGCAATACATTTTGCAATAAAATAAAATGAAAAAAAATTTATATTTGTCAGGAAAATTATAGGATTTGTGAGTAAACAGATACAAAAGCAGTTTGTCCGTGCCAAAGTGCTTTAATCAAAAACACAATTAACGCTATGTAGAGATATTGCAACTTCTGATTTTGTACCTATCAAAATTGAAAAAGAAATATTGTTTTATATCCTTGTTTCATCGTCCTCTCAATTTATCAGCCATATACGTAGTTATGTTACCAGAGAGCTAATTCAAGATCTCTCTTAAGAAGAAAAACAAAATAAAATATTCGTGCCATGGACCAGGCACATTCGAGAATCCTGGTGCCTCCAAAAATATACTTACTTCTGTTAAATAATCAGGCTCTTTAAACTATTTCGTTCATATTGTAAAGTCACCATAAAAAATGTGTATTATATAATTAACGACCATATGCAATTTAAAAATTGTAGATATTTTTCATCGATACAAGGTTGCAATGTGATGCAATGATTCTGTTCTTGTAGATATTGAGGAGTATAAAAGAGGATTTTGTGTGAATAGGTTTTTTCTAAAATTGATTCTTTGTAAAAGGGTCTAATAATCATAGTTTCTATCAAATCTGTCGTTTCTAGTACTTCTACCAAGCCTGAAACATTTAAACAGTTCATAAAGACCTCAGAAAAAAATATTACGAGTTTATAAATAGACACACTGCCACTACACTTTACGACAAAAAAGTTTAAACTTTTTATATTTCTTTATGAGATTACGCTTACATATTACATACTTATATTACTAAATAATATTTAGTAATAATATTTCTTCTGAAGTCTTCATGTTTTATATTTAATACTATCGTGTATGACAATGTCTCAGAATACATTCTTTTATCCGGGGTCGTCGGCCTTCAGGTACCAATCAATAGCAATATATTTATCACGTGTGAAATTGATATATTTCAAAAGCAGAACTTGCGGATCACGGACGGTGTTTTAGTCATTGACAAAAACTTAAATTGTCACAAACACCACGTGGACAAGTGTAGTGTATTTTTGAATGCATAATACACTTTCCCAGTCAATATGATCGAATGAATTGGTAAAAATTGTTTTGCTTAATATATTAAGACGACCAATCAGAATGAACTGACTTTGGTCAAATTCAGCTCTTATTTTATATGTACAAAAAAGATTGCTATCGAGAACTGCTAGAACTTGATCTCGTGTAGCGACGGTGCCGATGTCGTGGATTATTTGGGGGACTACGCGAACGAGTTCTTGGTCTACGTCTTGGTGGCCGTGGGCTTCTGCGACGATTAATTGGTGGTGAACGTCTCCGATAACGAGGAGGAGTATTTCTACCTCCACCACCCCATCGTGGAGGCGCTCTTCTTCCCATTAAAGGTGACATCCTCCGCATCGGTAACGGTCGTGGTTTTGGTAACAATACTGGGGCAGCAGTAATTTCCTGACCGTCTATTTGTCCTATAGATATATAGGAAAAATACTCATTAAATTAAATTATTAGTATCTATTAACAAGACAATAAGTAAGAAAAAGTTCGAAATTTTGTACTTACCACCATCCATGTGTTTCATTGCATTCTCAGCTTCATCTGCTGTTTCAAACTCCACATAAGCAAAGCCTCGTCCTTGATTTGGATGAAGCTTGTCCATCGCAAAATCGACCATCTTTATCTGACCATATGTAGAAAAAATTTCCATAATATGTTCTTTAGTAACATTACGGGTTAGATGTCCAATATGTATTTTTGTTGGTCTAGGAATTGGTGATCTTTCCCTACGTTTTCTACGTGGTGAAGGTGATCTATAATACAAATTAAATGAAATAAAAAAGAAGTTACAAGTAAGGCTATTTGTATACATGATCTCAATTAATATTTTCACCTAGAGCGTCCTTTGGGTTTCGGTTTATCAATTACAGAATTACTGCTCTTCTTTTTATCTTTTTCTCTGTCCCTGTCTCTGTCCCTGTCTCTATCCCTTTCTCTTTCTCTTTCCTTTTCCCTTTCTTTTTCTTTATTATCATGTCTACGCGAAGCATCTACACTCTTGCTTCTGCTTCGTTTTCTTCCCCTATCCCTAGAACTTCCAGAAGAACTTGCTGAACTTGTAGAGGTAGTACTTGAAGTAGAGCTTGATCTGGAACTGCTTCCACTGCTTGTGGACGATGATCCTGAGCTACTATCAGAAGAACTGTGAAATGTGAATAATAGAAATATATTGAATATAATTTTTCATTTTTAATTATTAATTCTATCAGAAAAATATTTGTTTCCTCACCTACTGCCACTGCTGGACGTTGAGGCAGCCCGCTTTTTTCTATCCCTTTCTCTACCTCTTTCCCTCTTATTTTCTTTATCAGTGACTTCAGAATCACTTTTACCCGTGCTATCTTTACGGCTGCGTGCCCTACGTACACATGAAAACACCCGGTAATGACGAGGTTACGATTAAACTAAAAAAACAAGATCAAAACGGTAAAAAAATAATATGGATTACTCACATCATAGTATGATATAAATTTTCAGGTTATAGGTGTGGTTTCGGCCCTGTAAACGTAAGAAAATCTTGTTGAACGCCGTGCAAATGCCAATAATGGCGGACGGTGCCGCTAAAAGACAGTCGCCAATTCACAGAACACGTTCTCGTTGTTAGTTACGTATTTAACAATACTGCATGTAAACAATATATAACATTGACAATTAAGAACTTTATTCCATCAACGAAACATAATGAAATAACATACAAGGTTTATGAAGTGTACGAAACAAAATTACCAATAAAATGACACGGCGCTCGCGTCGTTATTCCCGCCGGGTTGCGGCCATATTACCTGAAATCATAAAATTTATGAAAATCTAACCAAACAATAAAACGACCATTTTATATACTATTAAACTAGTTGCAGGATAAATAATACAACTACGTTTGTTATTTGATATTTTTTTAGCACATTAACATAGTTATGTTTCAATTATATCTTGTATCACTCATATTAAATATAACAACAAATGTAAAAAGTGCATATCATTTAATATCGAATCGTTTCAAGATCATGAAACAATAATAAATTTCTCTTATCATGAACTTAAAAAGTAACATAACTCACTCATTTGTACAGTTGTGCCCAAAAATACATGCATGAAAAGTATTTTGCCATTGATAAACCCTGCTTTTTAATTTAAATTAACTACTTGAAACTAAAAATCATTAAAGATATATATTGTTAGCATCTTTTAATAATTATGTTATCTATGTATCCACGTGTAAATTTCGATCAACATTCATAAACTGATAAGGCTACTTATAATCTTCTTTATGAACACTCCTATAATAAGCCGCGCTTTTCAAATTCGTTCCTCATAAAGAGTATTCCTTGTAACTCATAGTTACTCAAGCTGTAGTTAACTCCTTAACCTACAACTACGGGCATAGCCCGTAGTACGATAATCGGGCCAAACGTAAATTCTCGAACGTAAATCGTAGGTTATGGGGTTAAGACAGTACAAGATAGACGATGATTTTATTAGGCATAATTAAGTAGCTCCAATAACATATCACGTGATACCTACATCTACTCCGGGAGTGGAGGCACTACATAGATTTCAATGTCATCTCTACCTTTTTTAATTGAGTTCATGTACCACGTGATACGATCATTCGAAACCACCATCATTAATTTTAATTTCTGCCCTTTTTAAAAATCTGGTTTGACTCAATTGCAAGAATGAGACGTAATTGATACCTGCAAAATATAATAATAAATGCAATAAATAATTAAATCAAAGATATTCTAGCACAATTAGAGTACAATCAGCTTGTGTTTCATGAATTTTATTTTTGTAGATTGCTGCAGCGATACGTAAGTACCGAAATGTATATGTATGTACATTTAAGTGATAATAACGAGCAATATTTATGTACAAGTACACCGAATTATAAACACTAAACATTCGTCACATTTTACGCATAATCCTCTAAAGCAATCTGTTTTAACGTTGTACCAGTCCTTTGTTTACTTTTATTTACTTCTTTTTCAAGTGCTCATTATGTGAAAACTACATAATTGGAGTAAAATATGGAAAATCGTATGTTTCCTTTGTTTTGGCACAGCTCATTGTAAAGAAAGGGAAAAATATATATAATCAGAAAATAAATAGGAAACGAGTAACGCGTTTTATCAGTAGCGCCAGCAATGGAAGAAATATTTCTAATCATTTTTGTGTATCCATTGTTCTTTTCTTTTTTATCAAAGATATCGGATATTCGTCGAGGAAATGTTTCTTTAGCCTGAAAATATTCGATGTTTGATAAGCCCTTTAGCAGAACGATATGTGCTATTTAACAATAATAATTCGATTACCAATTTGTCGCAAGGTAACTGGGCACGCAATATTTCACGATTACCTTACGCATACACGGTTCGCAATTATTCCTTAAGCTTGCATAATTGATAATATTGGTCTCGCATACAAATACATAATACAGAAATCGCCATGCAATTTTTTTTTAAGCAGGGTATATTACAAACTTAACAGTAGCTGTAGATATATCAATAAATTTATGCAATATATATATATTACAAAATTGTATTCCCCTTGTTAACAAAGTCCGTTATTTATGTTTAATTTTTTTCTGTTTTTCTTTTCTTTCTTCTATTATCGAGTAATCATCCACCATTGTAAACGTTTAAAACATACTGGTCTGTCACTTGCTTTCTCGCCTAAATATTCTAAATATTCTCTTGTTATACATCCATTCGTCCATCCATCCGTTTCCTCTTGGCATTCATACAGTTCTCTTTCGTATATCTTTCTAACCATTCTTCTTTTGTTTTATTTCGTAAAAATTAATTGATCATATTAGTGGTCACATCGATAAAATCATCATTTATAACAAACAAATGAAATCATTATAAAGTCTTATATTTTTTTATTATTTACGTATAAATATTGTTAAATATGTATATTAAAAATTTGCTACACATTTCATTTTACACGATTATTTTACACAGAATTCGTTATTCTATCCGGATAATGACTTAAATCGATTAAGTAACTTTTTGTTAACTGGACACGAACTCTTCTTGCATCAATGAAGATAGGAGACTATAGTAGCGGGTTCGATTTTCATCCTGTTTACAGTGTTGCTCTACTTTCGTCTGTATTGTTATACAACGAAAAAAGAACACGACCACGAGTCAAAACCGACCCTAAAAAATGGTGCGCAACGATAATCCCTATTTTCTTTGTTACTCGTCTAATTGTGTATTTTGATCGATAAGGAAAAGAAAAAGGAAAATTAATCGATGCTGCATTTCGAGAAATTGAGTCACGACGTCACGGTATCAAAATCTAAACTGACTTTATACTGAGTACTAAAAAATAGAATTGTGTACGCTGCTAAACGAGGGAAAATTCGTCAGCAGCTGTTCTTGCTTAGCGATTATCACTAAGCGTTCGGAATTACTTTCGTTGACGCTTTCGTGACTCGATTACTTCGATCGTCAATCGGTCCGAACGCTTCTTTCTCCCTCGGATAAATGAACACGTTTTATTTCGTGTACATATCGAATTGAATGAACACCCTTTAAAAAATGACTAAATCAAAAATTTTTGCTAATAACGAGACAGACAGTCTTATATTAATCGTAGACTCGGCGATGAACACCTTTTTTTTATCGATTTGACGTTCTTCCGAGTTCAACGCGAAACAAAGAATCTAATGCATTTTCCGTTGTTAGTAAATCACAATGGAAATCATTAAACACCGATACCGATTTTTCCCGAAGATTCTTGTCTATCGACTATTATTATTCCACTGAATATATTTTAACATACCATCGTTCATAATACGCATTGTACACTGCGGGTATCACTAATAACATAGATGAACGATGACAGCGTTTGACGTCCTTGTTCCCTCGGGAAAATAATTGGCCTTGCTCTACTTGTTCCAAGTATGTTGACGGTGGATGTGGAATACGGTAAATGTCAATCAACATTTGGGCCGGAAGAACTTTATAATATCCCGACCGAAATAATATCATTTGATGTAAATTATTTAGCTGCTTCGACACGAAGATTCAGACGGATATCTCGTAAGCGGCATATGTTCTTTCCTCTTTGGAATAGGAGACGCGTAATGACGGCAATTCTTGTACAATCTCCGTCCAGCCGCAAGATGGTGCGGAGACCGTAAAGGTGGGCTATACGGATATCTCATAGTTCATATCATAAACACTAGCACGATCCGGTGTCGGTGTCGTGGGCCGTTGTGATCTGTTCTCATTAGGCGCTGACACCATTTCCATAGAATCCGTCATTTCCAAAGCTCTAACAAAAGACATTGGTCTGCGTCGTGTATCGCCTGATGTCGGAGTAGTTGGTGTCGCCATTGTGGCTTTTCGTTTCACCTGTGGCGACTGATGCGGTGGGAAGACCGGTACTCCACCCCTCATCGCAGGATGGTACGCCGTTCTAGGAGTATTCACGTACAATTGTTGAGTAGGACTCGTTGGATTGGAACGGTAATAATCGTACGGTGGTGGAGGTCTTTGCGAGGGTGACTGATGTGTCGTTGCATTTGCCGTACCGGTTGGAGCAGGATAGCTGCCAGGAGAATTATCTTTCCACATATAGACACCACGTTGAGGTGAACCCGCTAATTCTCGGATATTGTCGACAGTATTGTTAGTTCTTGAATATGAATGATCAGTACCTTGACGAACGAGCTCACTTTCTGACAAGAACCGTCGCTGCGGGCTATAACCGGTTACGACGGCACCACTAGCAGCACCAATACCGGTATTATTTCCTTGCTGTGCATCGTAATAAGTCGGTGCGTCGTTAACTCCTATAAAATCTGGCCGACGAACCTGCGTCGGCGTACCTGGATTTGATCTGCAACAGAGATACAATATTTTGATCTCTGTGCTTTTAAATACCGCACTTGATAATTGAATACTCGACAAATGCACAATAATACAGTGAACCAAGATGAATATGCGAGTGCTGAGCATTGTAGCCATACAAATACGGTTCTGGCGAAACATACAGGATAGAGAACAGCGCATCATTCCTGTTATAAAAATTAGCATCTATTCAAGAAAAAGTAAAAACGCAGCGAACCTAGGATATACATATGTATGTGGACATTTACTTGCGTGTTTGTCGACTGATACGTGTATAAATATGTATATAATGCTGGATATTCCGACAAATATGTCCATCTTAATGTCTTTATTATTCACATAACAAATGAAAATGTTATTCAAAAAAGTTGCATGGTTGCAAAAAAATGTAATACAATTTTTTTTTCCTAAATGAATGTCCAATTTTGTATGATCAAATTTGATAAAATAATGGATTCCGTGTACACCGTAAATAAAAATTTCCATAAATGGAAAACATGTTTACTTGTTCTTTGAATGAAAATGTCATAATGAGAGACTATGTTAATACTAGGAAGTTGAAAATTTAACTGTGAATGATATTTATTAGCTACTGTTTATATTCCAAATACATATACTGAACATGTTTCATAATGAAAATAATAGAATAAACAAAATTATCATACTCAAAAGTCAGTATTTCATCGAAATTTACGGCAAAAGGTTGAATACTCCGTTTAAAAAATCGATCGTCAAATTTGTATTATATCTCCCCCTGGAAAATAATTATTGTCATAATCTGCATTGTTATATCTTTCTTGCAACCATACACATTTGCAAATAATATTTTCATTTATTACTTGAAATAATGAAGATATTTGAGGTGGACAGACTTGATAGGCACCTTTTGTATCTAGACTAAAGTATGCATTTTTCTTAAAAATATATATACATATATATTAATATGTATAATAGTAATATCTACATATATATGTATGTATATATGTATATATAGATAGATAGATATATGTATGGAATATACGCAAGAAAGCATAACTTTAAACTACGATATGTCCTCGTAGGATGAAGTTCGTGTTTACCTGCAGTAGGTTGCAACGTGATGGTAGAAAGCAGCTTCTTGCAGTTACCACCCCCTGCAGTGGGACACAAACTTATCTATATACCATATATCTTGTAATATGTACATGCAGAGAAACTAATTCTCTACGATATTATTGTGATCTACATCGCGCAACATTTTTTTTCGTCACGTTCCTTCGTCATTCAGAAGGTGAGAATACTGGTGAGAGAATAAAGGAAGAAAGAATAAGAGCAAGAGTGAGGTGTTCATAGTGAGGGACGGGGAATCTTAAGTAAACAGGCTTCACATCATGTTGAGAGGTAGCAAACAGGACATTGAAGAAGGAGACTGTTCAATTTGTATTGGTAGCGTGCTCAAGAAATGCAACGTATTATAACTATTACTAAATGTGGCGCTTCCCTCTTGCTCTCTACAACGAGGTAAATTTTTGTGCAATGTGAAAACGCCGCGACGTACAATTAAGAAAAAAAAAAGAAAAATATACATCTAAAAGTTAAATATTCCAAAAGTACTTTATATATATATATATATATATATATCCACGGAATAGAACAAATATTTAATAATTTTTATATCACACAAGATGGTATCATACAATATACACTTGCACATATTTTTCTTTCTTTCGAAGTAAGTTTAATTTGAATTTGTAATTGTTCTATTTTCGTTTCAAAAGCGACAGACAAGCATAGTATACCTGCGAATAGGACTGGAAATTGCAAGCGGAGTTGGTACTCCAATAGCTTTAATCCGTTGCGTTGTTGGACTAGCACCCCCTTGACCTTGGCCTCTTTGAGAAGCTGTGTCTGGTGAACCACTTGCTTCTGGCGATAAAGGATCAGGCGTATGGCTCCGAGAACCATTCATTCCCCTATAGGTATTGACAACGTACCTTATGTATATTGGAAAAACAATTAACAAACGATGTATCATTTGCTGTCATTTTTTATTTTACCTTGGCCTTGGGTGAGGGCTGCCTCTAGTGTGGTGCATTGGATGGCGATGTTGCGATGGTGGAGGGTGCCTGGGAGATTCACTATTCTCCACAGGTGGCAGGAAGAAATTGCTTTTGGAACCATGTCTTTGTACTGGAGGTGTGGGTTCGCAATCCGCAGATTGCGATGCGGTAGGTTCCATGTCTGTATCCGACCCATCTCGTCCAGGAGACAACTGGAAATAATAATCCAACTTGATGCTATCTTTATTGCAATAAAAAATTTATGTTCATTACCAAATTATTATAGCACGCTTTTGTACATAAATAATGCACATTTCTTAGGGATATTGGCACTCAACCAGGATGAGTAAGGAATAGGGAACTGAACAGAAAATAACTGTCGCATCTTTTTCCAACGTCGAAAATAAAATATTATGTAGAGGAAGAATCGTCACTGGAAATTGTACACTAAAGGAGAAAATTTGGAATTAACGAACAAAAATTTGTAAAACTTGAAAAATCGTGCAACATCTTCTTAAATGTGTTGATATGCACTACATTTGCGAGCAGCGATATACATTTTATTGAAGCTCTGAAGCGCGGGAAAGAATAGATTAGCATGAACCTGAAACGTCCTAAAGCGGAGTGAATTACATATCTATAATAGAACTACATACAACTGGTGCGTTAAACATCAAAAAAGCGTTAAAGTTGCATGCTAGAAAGGAAGAGCTATTTACATTTGTAAAATCTTCTTGTACGTAGTATCAGAAGTATCAAGCAAAGTTGCACTAGCTCTTACCTTATTGTAAGCATTTGAACTGGCATTTCTAACACCATTGCTGCTATCCATGTAGGTTTTTACCTGGTTCTCACTGCCTATAGTCGATATCTCAGATGTAGAAACTCCGCACCGTTTTCCTGAATACTTTTCAGGCTTAATCAAACTGAAATGTTATAAATTCGTAATTACTTATTTATTCCATATAACATTTCGAATAAAAAATTAACTAGTACATTACCTGGGGTATTGTGGTCCAAATTGCGTATAACAGCAATTGTGTAAGCAACCATGAGAAAAAGGATTGTAGCCTCCATTAAATTTACCCGTTACCTGTTCATTTGTTGTACGTCCTCTGGAAACAAGTACTACGTGAAAGCCAGTCAGTCCAAAGATTGGAATGAACAGAAGTATAACCACTCCCATAAGTACAAGTCTATTTTAAATTTAAGGATTGTAAAATACAGTAAATACAGTTTGCAGTAAAGAGATTTATCACTTAAAATTAACTGCAGCATCTCCTAAGATTGCAATTATTAATTTAGGAAAAAAGGATACGCCACAATAGTATCCACTTCACCCAACTGTTGCTTACGTTCCAATACAAAATATAGGCAAAGTCCAAATATACTGAGCATATGAAAACTAAGTGACAGGAGAAAGAAAAAAAAGAACCTGTAATTCCTCCTACCAATACAATTATTTACCCATGGGCAGTGATGATCGAATGTCTAGAAATATAAAAAGAAAATTAGACTTTCATACAACAGAATCATTCAAATTACATTGAATGTATACCTCAATACAATGATTGCACACACTGCAATGTGAACAACGTGGAGGTCTATAAAACTTGCATGTAACACACCATTTCATACGAACTGTAATGCCATTGATTTCTACATTTTTATATAACGGAGCATGGAAATCATCTTCTCTATCCTCATCAGGAGGTGCTTTAAAAGAAAATCATGTTACTTCAGGAACTATATTTTTGTAAATTGTATTTGTAAAACTTGCACTTCACGTATAAACATACCTTTTGGAATAACACCTGGATCCATAAATGTTGCTAGTGTAAAATTTGCCAAAACAAAAAAGGTAATGACTCCTTGAAGAGCAGGTACCCATGTCCCCCATCGAAACACGTAATATTGACAGCTAGAAGATCCAAGTAATACATAGTGAATACACGTCTTAACAAAAAATTGGTATATTCTTAAGAACGAAAACAGGAGCGCAAACACTGCGGCCACTCACGAGAAGGTAGACATGTGTGCGGAACTTACGGAAAACAGAAGAAGAGTGTCGTGGTGCTTAATAGGGCTGTCCAGGCAAACGTAGCTGGTAGATACCTTGTCTTTACATCGCATTTCGGCATTCTGTACACTCCACTTCGTGGTCGACGATTAACGAATTATTAATGGGTAAGATTTCTGCTACCAGAAAACATGGCCGCGTCCATCGGCACTGCTTATTTGCAAATTGCGCGATCCGTATTTAGCACGGATTTCCATTCGCGCTATGTCTGTACATTCGTGGCATTTCGATAGTCTATCCGTCTATTACACGCGCGTCACTTCAGTAAAAACATCCGTAACGTGATTAATATTTAAGCACTTCTGCATGCACGATCCGCGAACACACTACCTTGCTGACATAGATATATATGTATATAGATATATATAATATACATATATATATATGTATATATTGTGGCCGGACAGTGAGCCGTGCCCCCTCTAATACAAGCGTTCCACAATATGATCCATCGAAACCTTACGGTTCACTTTCACGATTCACCATTCTTCTATGTCTATAGAAGCGTAATCTCAGCTTAATGTAGTCATATGTAGCTTAACGTCGTTACATGCGATATTTCCAAACCTTCGCAATTTCGAATTTCGTATTTACCGACAGAAAATATGAATTCTTACTAAAAAAAACTTCCTTACCGACGATTCTAGGGAACTCTAAGCGCTAAAGGAAATCATTTCCACCGACCCATTTCCTTCCAAATGCTCCATTTTTTCTCAAATCGTTATAGCAAATTCATTCAAATCTTGATTGAGTACATATTCTAACAGTAGTATTAATACATAAATTGATCTTCTTACACACTTTTTTCTAATAAATTGTCTACAAAAAGTTACACGATGTTTTATAAATCTTATTTCAAAATATAGTAATTGATCAGGTTTTTATTCTGAACATAGGCAATGTTCATTTGTTAATGGATTTATCAATTTTTTAATCAATGTTATTGAATCATCAAATTAATTTGAATATTTAAGTTCTTCAAATCTCAGGAAATTGGAAGATATTCTTAAAAGTATGGAGAGGAGGATTCTACTTATGGAATAGGAATAAATTAAATAAATTTTCTTTTAATAAGTTTCATGTTACGAAATAATTAAATATACATATTAACTTTAATTATACTATTCATATATGCGTTGCATGTACATAGACTATAACGTGTAGAATTTATGTATATGATGATAAATGCATTGGAATAGAAAATATTTCCATAAAAATTCTTTTTTAGAGTATCGTGTGAAAACGAGAATTAGCTTAAATTTCATAATAGCGAGCAAAAAACTGTCAAGGAAGGACCGTTGCGGCGGCACTATATTAGGAAGTATGGCAGGAGGCCAACCAGATGACGAACTACAAAATAGCGAGAAGAATCCCATCGATACGAATCATCTAGAATGGATAACATGTTTTACACACACTCGTTTCATACATTCGACATGTTTCGCTAATTTGTATCGATACGGTTTAAACTAAGTTATCATGTCCATGCATTAAATGCTCATTGCTAAATTCATGGCTTTCGGATTGAAATACAGTCTACTATTAACGATGCTTTACCACCCACGTCGTACATTTAAGAATTAGAACAGAATTATGCCACA
Organism: Bombus affinis; assembly: GCF_024516045.1. Taxonomy (NCBI): domain Eukaryota; kingdom Metazoa; phylum Arthropoda; class Insecta; order Hymenoptera; family Apidae; genus Bombus; species Bombus affinis. The sequence goes on along the minus strand of NC_066349.1, from coordinate 1,866,257 downwards.
TACCGGGGAACTTTGTTATATAAACTCGGTTATTATTTAACTTTTACAATCAAGAATCCATTTTCAAATGAATTTCGTTGCTTCATAGGATCTAAGAATATTCGTCTTTTGCCTGTTAAAAACAATGCATTTTATAGTCCGCGAACACTATTATAAGAAATTGTATTAGAGCAATAATGGATATCTTATGTAAGACCATTACTCAAATTAGAGACACACAAAAATTTAAAGAAACATAGTTTATAAATATTTCAACATTTTCAAATTTAGAAAATATATTTGGAATCTAGTAGACAGAGGGTGTAGACCTAAAAAGTAAATCCTTGGAATTTTCTTTCGCAATTATGCAATTATAACGTTAAAAAACAGAATTCGACGTATAGATTGACTAAACTGCAAGAAAGATCGCAGATAATGTGATATTGCTTTAACGCAACGTTGGTCCTTAATGACTTTTTTGATATCAGTGACACGAAATAATCTGTTATCTTCGTTGCTCTCGTAATCATAACTTATCGTAACGTGTCTTCTGAAACTGAACAGCGATAGAAGTTATCCTCAGCTGAAGTTTGCAAAGCGACTTGCAATAATGACCCAACGTTATACATACTATATGGAAGATTTTACATAATAATTTCGAGTGAAGCTCGATCTGTATGCGCCAATGAGATAAAAATGGAAGAGATGTTATTATTAGGAGAATTGATTTTTCTGAGAATTAATTTCAAGACGATGCTGGTGGATCACCGAGGGCAGTATCCGCATACCTCTTTAACAAGTCGGCTTCCGAGGAACGGCCTCGTGCCAAGGGGACGATGATTTTCAGAACTTGGCACCGAAACGTAATTGCTTTTGCACGCTCGAAACGCCGTTGTCACTCCTCGGTGAGCATTGATGAGAGCTACGCGTGGTAACATCACCTACGGTGGTGACCACGACAACCACGACGATGATGGTAATGATGATGATGCGCTGGCAACCGAAAATATTTCTAATGAGACAAATTTACGTATAACGTATCTGTTGGCCGATCTTCATATGCGCCCACGGCATTTTCAAACGAGCATCGACTGAATGAAAATGGGTTCGGTACAAACATTTTACATTCCACTGACATCCAAAGCGAAAATCTTGTATACACACGTCTATCGTGTCTGATTAATCACCTGGTACATATTATTTATAGCCGTAGACTTATCTTTTGAGAATAGCGACTTCTCACTCGACCATCGATTCCTTTCCGATCTCCAAAGCATTGTTCAATTCTTTATCCATGTGTACAAGAATATAGATTTGCATAAACATTCGAAATTTATTTATAAATTAATGACACGATATGAATCAGATTTACTTTATTTCGCTAGTTAGAGATCAGAAAACAAAATGGCCTTCGTCTTGTTACGTTATTTGTTCTCATATTCTTTCATCGTTAAAAATGTTCTTATGTATGAGAAAAATATTCAGCTGTAGAATCATTGATAAATTATATAATCGATTGTTTCAATTCTAGACTGAGATCTTTCTTAAAGGTTAGTAAGGAACTTTTTACTTTTTGAAACAAGACCAAGATTAGAATATAAAAATTGCAAAAACCGCAGCGAGGTAAGAATGATCTGCCTTGTAAATTATACGAAGAAAATATTATAAATGGACAGCTTGAATATTAATAGAAATTAAGGTAAACAATGCTTTGCCATTGTTTATATCATTATCGGTATGTTGATACGACTAAACAGAGTTAGTACAGACAGTTTTGGAATGTTTATGGAGTCAAGTAGAATAATATGCAGGGAACAGCCGTATCCTATTCGCATTTGCAGAAAATGACCACTGACCTATTTTCTCGAATCTGGAAAATGCGTGAGAATCGTTGATGAATCGTCTTGAAAGAGTCCGAAGGCTCGTTATATTTTTGTTGTTAGAGCAAACCAGGTGGAAGGTGGTGTTGTAATGGTTTGCAATGCGTGGGCAGCCGAATCTAAGAACAGCGACGTGTCTGAAAATTGCATGTAGATGTGCTTTTTTATCGCATAGGAATTATTTGCTCGAAGATAGATACTCGTGGGGAGAAGATTTGCATAATCAATGTCCGTTTGATGACATTGGATTGTATTCGCGATAATGAAACGTTTACTCGGTAAACTACGGAATGTTAATATATTTGTTAAGATAAATAATATCCAATTTTTTTACACTTTCTAGCGTTTCATAAATGAACATGATATTTACATGATACCGGTTTTCTCATCTTTTATACTTCCTTCTACATTTTCTTCTTAATCGGAAATCCGAAACGTAATGGCTATGTTATTCGAATCTTTAAATATACCGGAGGAAACCGCGATTATTGTTGTAACGAGTGAAAATAATCCACGATCCAGTAATACACCAACGACCACCGCGTTCCGATGATATAATTTAAGATATGTGATCAATGTGTACAGGTGATCATGCAATTCGAATTGCAATCTTGTGTGATTTAGCGTCGGCCTTCCGACATCACGGAGGACCCACTTATAACATATTTCATTTTTCGTCGCGTCGCTCTATTTTTGCGCCCACCAGTTTTCTAGCTGGTTTACCAGACGCTGTGGATGTCTTTATACCGGGACGGAAAAGCCGCGGCACTTCAGGTATCCGTCGTCCGCCGTGCGAGATATCCGTCACCATGGTAAGAGTCGCGTAAACGTTTGCCCTCGTCGTCGTCGAGTCTCTCACTTTGTGTTCGAATCGACGTTTACTCGGCCTCGCATAAAAATGATTGTCTTATTAGTGATTTTCTTTTATAGAAGTGAATAAAAAAACGAAATTTACATGTACACAGTAAATAATTGTGAGAAGGAATAGTTGCCGAAGATTAATAATAAATAAAAAGAGAAAATTTGTTGGAGATTGATTATACATACGATTTTTTTATGAAAAAACGCGATGCAAATTGAATTGTTACTTTACAGGAGGAAGATGAGCAAAAAATGGCTGTGATGCGAAAAGCGTTCCAAATGTTCGATACGACGAAAAGCGGCTTCATCGACACGCTGAAGATTTCAACGATATTGAACACAATGGGTCAACTATTCGATGATGCAGATTTGAACGCTATCATCGCGGAGAACGATCCGGAAGGGACTGGTAAGGTGAACTTTGATGGATTCTGCAGAATTGCTGGTCGATTCTTAGAAGAAGAAGATGCCGAGGCGATGCAGGAAGAATTGAAAGAAGCCTTCCGTTTGTACGATCGCGAAGGAAATGGATACATCACAACGGCTACGTTAAAGGAAATTCTTGCTGCTCTGGATGACAAACTCACTAGCGCGGACTTAGATGGTATAATTGCTGAAATTGATACTGATGGATCGGGCACAGTTGATTTCGATGGTATGTACTTGGCTCTTTTCTTCATTTTCATTGCAAAATTCTCAAATTAATTTATTATTGCCTTGAGTAATTAGATTCTACGTGATTATTATATTTTTAGAATTCATGGAGATGATGACTGGTGAATAATCATGGTTTGAAAGAATTGGCAGAGCGACATCGAAGACAATACATTTAAAATATTATTTTAATATTTTTGTTGGCACTAGAGTATCTTGAAACTTGTTTAATAAAACGGTGATACACATTTTTCATTTGTTAATTATTAAAAATCCTACTCCACTTAACTCTGTAATTCGAAAGAGTAAGTTGTTGTATTTGAAAGATGCAAATAAGGTGTACATGCAGAAGACCAGATTTTATAATAAACATTTGCTCTTGACGGCAATTTATTCATTATAATTGATACATCAATAAATCTTTTCTTTAATTATTAACATTAATAACATCTCGTGCGCGATAAGTCCGTCGTATAAACCATCTTCACACGACTTCTAACAAGGCGCGCTTCGCCGTAGGAACATTTATGGCTGAGTGATGTCGTTGGTGGGTTGACCTTGGTGGAAGACGAGAACGTCTTGCACGAAGATGTTGGAAACGCTGAGAGCACCAGGAGCCAACGGTCTTTCCAGAGGGAAGCCGAGAGGTTTACCATCAAGGGAGATGGCACCACCAATGATTTCAGAGATTGGTTTGTTCTGGTAGTATTCGCTGACAGATGGGTCCTGAACAGTTTGTGTTTGTGCGTAGATTCCTTGGAAGCCACCAGCGTGTTGTTGTCCGCTGGCGACAATGCCACTTCCTGAGATTCCACCTTGGACTTGAGAGTTTGGCCAAGATTGAACTCCTCCGATACCTTGGACTCCTTGCATGCCATACGGAACATTCACTCCTTGTAAACCTTGTCCGATTCCCCAATTTTGTGATGATACTCCTCCTTGCAGGACAGCAGACAGGCCTTGTACTCCGCCTTGAATTCCACCTTGTTGTGTACCCTGGACTCCTTGAACACCTTGGACGCCAGCTACACCTTGAACGCCAGCTACACTTTGGACTCCTTGAACACCTTGGACACCAGCTACACCTTGAACGCTAGCTACACCTTGGACGCCAGCTACACCTTGGACGCCAGCTACACCTTGGACACCAGCTACACCTTGGACACCAGCTACATCTTTGGCACCTTGAACACCTTGTGCACCTTGTGCACCCTGGAGACCTTGTGCACCAGCCAGACCAGATAGCAATCCTTGATGTGCAGATTGGACGACAGATTGAGCAATGTGAGATGGAGACCAGCTGCTAATATGTTGTCCGTGATGCAATTTTTGTTGTTGTTGTTGCTGTTGTTGTTGTTGTTGTTGTGCACTCCAAATCATTTGAGCACCCTGGCCCCGATGTTGCCCCTGTTGTCCTTGTTGAGCTGCTGCTGCTGCTGCTGCTTGTATTTGTTGTTGGATCTGTTGAGCTTGTTGTTTTATTTGTTGTTGACCTTGAACTGCGATATGTTGTCCGTGTAATCCTAAGGATTGTGAACCACCAACACCAGCAGCGTTAACAACTCCAACTCCTTGAATACTGTATGTCATGTCTTGTCCTTGGCCAACAGGGTTCTGGATTTGAGCATTGGGATATTGTCCGTGGTATCTGGTGTAGACATTGGCATAGTGATTCCTGACAGCTGTAAAAAGAAATTACATATATGGTTAGTAACATTATATAATGATCGCCGAGTTTTTATTATTATTGATAGACCACCATCTATTTGCTGCTGAGCATTGGCCAAGTTTTCGGGAAGAACCTCAACGTTTTGTTGAACTCCACCGCCCATTTGCCAAAGTTGTCCTTGTTGTTTCAATTGTTGGTATTGGTTGACATTCACGATTTGGTATTGTTGGGCTTGGTAGGACAGGTTTTGTTCGGGGATTACTGGTCCGTATGGCATATTAAGTGGGTTTGGAGAAGAGATTACAACGAGAAACTGAAGTGGGAAACCTTGTGGTTGACCTTTGGGAAGAGACAACCTAGCCGGGAAACTGAAGATTTGGTGTGGCTATAAAAATACGATTAATTGTGATTAATTACAATTTCATTGAAACATTTTTTTTCAGAAAAATCGATATAGAGACGATTTACAAACCTCAGTAATGAAGAATGGTTCCTGAGATCGGATAGCAGCATTAACACCTTGTTGAATTTCAGAAGTAGATGGCCAGTCAGGGCTCTGTCCAGGAGCTTGCTGGGAGTTCCTAATGATGATGTTCTGACCAGAGTGAACTAAACACGAAATATATTAAATATTAAAAATAAATTGATCATAAATAAATAATTCGTAGTTAGAAGAAATATTGAAACTTACGGTTTTGGATGAATTGGTCAAGTTGCACAAAGAGGTGTCGACTCTGAGAGATACTAATTGGTTTGCCTTGGTAATCGTATTTGGGTCCAAGGAAGACACGAACAACTGCGCTTGGTACATTTTGTTCACTGTGAACCATGACTTTGTATTGGTAGGGTTGATGGTCTAATCTTTTGAGATAAGCCTTAACGTTTTGCTGTTGTTCCTGTTGTTGATTTTGTTGCTGTTGTTGTTGTTGTTGGTTAGATTGTCCAGTAACGCCGTTGAGGTCGATGTAATAGTCGCTGAAGAGAGTGACCAGCTGGCTAACATCGACGTTCTGGATGGTAACGCCAGGAAGGACAAGATCGTTGTACTGGTAGGCAGGCAAAGACTGTTGATATTGTTGGTAAAGGTTCATGACCTTTTTGAACAGTTGGTAGAATGCCGGATCGTGAACAGCAGTTTGTCCAAGTTCAAGAGCCGACGGTGTGTAGTCCCAAATGTTCTGAGCTTCAGGAGCATTTCCAAGGAGTTTGCGAGCAGCAGCCTGGAGGCTTCCATAGTATCTTGGGTTGACGCTCCTACCAGTTCCTTCAATCAAATCACCAAGAATGTTCATACCCTGTGGTTGGTACAAAGAAAGGAAGGCGCCTTGTGGGGTGATCACATTGCCAGAGTCAATGGCATTCATCAGTCTTTGTTCCAGAGTAATAACACTTTGGATGAGTTTATTCTTTTGAGGTTGGAGTTGAAGATTCTCTGGACGACCAGCAAATTCAAGTCCATTGAGAACGCGAAGATGTGGTTGGTAAAGAGCTTGTACATTTTCGTAGTTAATTTCAGAGATTGGACCAAGCCCGTTCGAAAGACGGTTAAGTTCGTAGTGAGCCAAAAGTTGTTGGTGAAGATACAGATATTGAGCTCCATGAGCAATGGTGCTTTGTTGGTCCTGTTGTCCTCCTTGTTGCAAGTATTTCCCTACAATCTGTTGTTGATACTGTTGTTGAGTCAGAGGCTGTTGTTGCTGTTGTTGTTGATCCTGCTGTTTCAAGACGAATATTGATTATATTAACTTTATAGTGCTTCTTTAAATATGTAGGAAGATATTTAATTATAATTTTTAAATTATTTACTTCTCCCAAAATGTATCCAGCAAGGTTGATATAGGAGTAGTATGCTGCAAGACCAACATCTTGAGTGAAGTAAGACAGTTGATGTTCATCTTGAGACAAGAGTGCAGAGTAGTTAACAGGGATGAGAATATTCTGAATGCCTCCTTCCTGGACTTTTTGAATGGCAATGTTTTGGGCTTCTTGGATGATTCTAGCATCCAAATGATACTGGGGCAAGATTTCATAAACAGGTGGGAGGATGACTCCTTGGGTGTCTGGGCGAGTCAGTACAGCACCACCTAGAGCCTATTAGATGAACAAGAAAATGATTTAATAGAAGAATGTATGTGCAAGATTAGAGGCAATATAAAACATCTTCAATTCAATTCAATGCACTAATAAATTTCTCTTCCTGTAGTTTCTACTTACCTTAACAAATTGTCCTTCGTTAACATGAACACGGGCCCATGCAGCAGTCTTGAGAAAAGTCTGGTAGTCCTTGGCACCCAATAAAATCCTGTAGAGTAGGGAAACTTCTTTCCGAAGCTGGCTGATTGAATTAGTGAACACTGTACCCTGAGGTTGAACCAAACCAGCTTTCACAGCACCCGCATAGTACATTACTATGATTGGGTTGTTGTACTGGTGAGCATTGCTCTCAATTTCATAAGTTTCACCAAGGTTCTGAAGTTCTTGGTTCGGGATTGGCTGTGAGATCTTCTGCAGGAGTTGGATGATGTCTTGCTGTTTGCTAAGGAGATTCTGGTCAGCTGAAATAAATGAAAGTATTTCTTTGGTATGAAAGAAGAATATAATGTTGTGGAATTTATTATATTACACATATGCCTTTAACTGAATATGTTACCATTATAGAAATATAATAAAACAAATCAAATAGTTTAATTAGAATCAAAGTATAAATTATAAAACGTTGCTATAGAATAAATTATACTTTCAGAAGAAAGAGAAGCAAAAAATGATTTTGAGTAAACCAGTGGTCCAGAATTATTCCCATGATACTATTACCAAAAGTTTCAAAATTACAAATTTCAGGATAGTGATTTCAAATAGTAACTTACCAGCATGTTGTTGTTTGACATTTCCACAGGCCCCTAAGGCCACGAGAGCCAACAGGACAATTAAACACCTCATTGTATTGTTCAATGATGCAATGCGATGCTGTCTGCCTCTTCGACCAGTCTTTTATACCCGAATCCTATCAAAGAAGGGATTTATCGGCGACCTGTCGACCCACCTCCCTCAAGATTTCGCAGTCTACCCGCGATATCCTTAACTATTTCGAATGTATTCGACGCATTCGATCGAAGGTTAAATGATGAATATGTATATATACATATATTATCATGAATAGATTATGCATTATTCTTCTACCAAAAATTCGGGGGTCTCTTTATCTGTGACTGTTTATCCAAACATTCTTGAAAACTTTTGCTTTCTACTCTAGTAAAATATTGCTATTTAACGAAGTTGCATTTACTTTATATTTATCCAAATAGTATTCAAATGAAAATAATTAGATTAGAAGTACATGCACTACTTAATTATATTACTTTCACGATGTTACTTCATAATCGTAGCTTAACTTAAGAAATACAAAAACAGTTCTAGAAAAGAAATGTACAATATATACATAGGAAATTATAATGTCATATTAATAAGTACATAAAGTGAAATAAAATAAAATAAGCTTCATTAAATACCTATATTTAATAGATTTTACTATATTTGCATCTTACTTATTCTTCCATCATCCACGTACTTATATGAAATATATTTCTCTTGAAATATTTAATATACATATATTTGAATAAACTTATTTTTTTATTCAAATATATAATTAACGATAATTATAGAGAAAAATAGAAAAATAATAAATAATATTTCAACGTGAAATCTTTATTTTAAACAATAAATTTTTGTTTACAATATTATTTTGTAATTGATAAAAAAATATTGAATCAACATTTTTAATACAATCCCAAAAAATCACAGTGTTGAGGGTCATCAATATCTTCACGCGCGGGATAATGTAGGGAGATAATATGTAATATGTTTTGAACTCTCAGGTGACTATATGCGTAAAGGTTATCACTCTGCTTATTTCTTAAATGTTTTTGCTATATTTTTATATCCCTGGGGGGTACAAAGAAAAAAGTGCGCAAAATTATACTGACTATACAATTTACCAATGCAGCAGACAAAGCAGAAATAATAGGATACATTTGTTCTTGCTTTGTCATCGGAAAAAGTGTTCGTTTTCTCATTCATACATAAAATTTGCAGTAACAAACATAAAATATGAAGTTTAATAAATGTATTACATATGTCCAAACATTTATACATATATAAAATACTACTTTTAATCTTTTACTTTTATCTGTTGTCATATTATTTCATCTGATTAAATTTCATATAATTTTACAAAATACAAAATTTTCGAAATACTTAATTATAGCATTAAATAATATTATTTGAAATATTTTTTTAGTAACAAATAAGTTTTTTATTCTTCAATTATAATATCTTTAGCATTATATATAATTACATATGCAAAAAAGAAAGAAAAGAATCTTGTACAAGAATGATAACATAAAAAAGTAAAAATATATTTTCGTTTTAGATAGTGGCAGCGCAATCAATCGTAATTTTTTTCTTTCATTTCACAATATTGTTTTACTTTTCGTTTTATTACATTGATGCAATAATTTGGTATAACCGACTAACAAATTTTAAAAAATCCAAGATGAAATTTTGTAATCGAGAAAGATATATTTTGACATACAATTTTTGTCTATTCTCTCTAAAAAAATTACAAAATCAAAGAGGCGCACACGTTTTTTTTTATTTTGTTATTATTCACGAATTTTATGAAGTAGTTGTATGCTTAAAACTTATCAAAATTAGTACCAATTATAATGGTCTATTATAGTTTCAATATTTTATAATGTTTTTCTATTAAGATAGAACTGAAAATATAAATAGCATAAAGTGACATAAATTTATGTTTGATACTTGAAAAATGACAGAGGTCAATTTTAAACACCAAAATATTTGAACACTATCGATTTCTACGTGGTTCGCGTATAACAAGTATAGTATATAATTTAAATGTGGGCGCTACGGATCCATGAAATTCATTCCACAAATAGATTCATTTTCCGTTCAGCTTGTTTCTTATAGCAATTTTTCGAAAACGGGACGATTATTCGGGCCGTTAATTACGATCCAATTGTCCTTTCATTTCTGTTAACCGCTTCTATACATTTACGTTTGCACGTGTACATGTTTTATATGTGTATACTGTCATTCGTAGTACTGAACGTAACCTTGAAAAGCCCACCCTCGGAGCATAGGTTCAATTGTAGCGGGTGAAGTACCGCTTTGTTGCTATCTATGCTGAATTAAGAAATCATATTGTGACTTCCAATCGGAAACCGTAATCTTTGATAAAACGTATTCATGAAAAATCGAGGAATTATCGAGAAGTGACGTTCGGTTGTTGGTGTAGTAAGGTGCAAGGTTAGGAAAGAGCACGAAAGTTTTATTGGAAAAGCAGAAAAATGTTCTTAAGAATTTAGGCGGTAAATGCCGCTGTTACGTGTCACAATTGTTTTATTGAAATCAGTATGGTGCAACGTTCAGTCGCGCTTAGGCGCAACGTCAGGATTCTATTAATTGGTGATCGTGGAGTCGGCAAGACTTCTTTGATCTTATCATTAGTCAGTGAAGAATACGCTGAGGATGTGCCCTGTAAAGCGGAAGAAATCACTATCCCAGCTGACGTTACGCCGGAACAAGTACCAACGAACATTGTAGATTATTCAGGTATATCAAAAATACATTTGTATATTATTTTCATAAACATTAATTGTCTACTACATCAATACTATTTCATTCATAATTTTTTATTTATTGCAGCCGCTGAACAAACTGAAGATCAATTAACTGATGAAATTCAGAAAGCACATGTAATTTGTGTTGTTTATTCTGTGGTCGACGAGGATACTTTAGACAGAGCAGTTACATATTGGTTACCATTGATTAGACGATGTTTAACAGATCATCGTTGTCCAGTTGTTCTTGTGGGAAATAAGATTGATCTTGTTGACTATTCTACTATTGAGGTTCAGTAAATTAAATGACATTTAGAATGTTTATTTTTCTTTTTTCACCATTAATTTTATTTTTTTGTCTTTAGGCTGTATATTCTATAATGAAAGAATTCACTGAAATTGAAAGTTGTATAGAGGTAAAAGGAAACTATGATTGTAATAGTATATGTTAAATAAGTCATAATAAAAAAACTGTAATTCATATCGTATTTGTTCTAGTGTTCCGCCAAAACATTACAGAATGTTTCAGAAACTTTTTATTATGCACAAAAAGCTGTTTTACATCCTACCACACCACTTTATAATTATGATACCCATGAGGTAACACTCATTATAAAGTGTATATGTATAATCTAACACATTTATGAACAACTTATTAATATAATATTATAAATTTAGCTTACAGAAGAATGTAAAATTGCACTACAAAGAATTTTCAAAGTAAGTGTATATGATTATAATAATATCCTTAGAAAAATACACTCTTTCTGTATATGTTTTACATTCATATTGTATCATTTTGTACAGATATGTGATTTAGACAATGATGGCTTGCTAAATGATATGGAACTAAATACATTTCAACAATGGTGCTTTAATATTCCCTTACAACCACAAGTTTTAGAGGATGTAAAGGCTGTATTATCAAAAAATATTCAGGATGGCATTTGTTCTGGATGTGTTACTCTGAAAGGTATTTTGCACATTGTATTTTCTAACAATCGGCATAGAAATACATTTTTGTCATTTATAGGTTTTATGTATCTTCAGTGTTTATTTATTCAAAGAGGAAGAAATGAGACTACTTGGGCTGTGTTAAGAAAATTCGGTTATGATAATGAGTTACAGATGTCTAAAGAATACATATATCCACTGTTAGTACATAATTAATTAATAATATTATAAATGCTTATTTTACTTATTATTATAATTATTTTCGATATTTTATACAGATTAAAAGTTCCTGTTGGATGTACGACTGAATTATCACATAAAGGACAGGAATTTTTAACATTGTTATTTCTACAACATGATCGAGATCGGGATGGTGCTCTTTCTCCATCAGAAATGGAATCGTTATTTTCACGATGTCTAATGCCACCTTGGGGAGATGAATATAAATATACTGTACCCACTAATGAAAAAGTATGCTTTCTTTTTTCATTGTTATCATCTTATAATATCTTTTACTTACTTCACCATTGCTTTTCGTAATAGGGATGGATTACTCTTCAAGGGTATATGTGTCAATGGGCGCTATTGACTCTTACAAATGTGCGAAAAACATTAGAATATATGGCATATCTAGGTTATAATATGTATAATAATGAATGTCAGACAAATGCAATTCTAGTTACTCGTGAAAAAAAGTTAGATTTGGCAAAAAAGCAATCTAGCAGAAATGTTTATAGTTGTCATGTAATTGGCCCAAAAAGTAGTGGAAAGACAACATTATGTAGAACGTTTATTGACCCTAAACTCGAGGTATACGTGCTTATTCGTACAAACATATTGGTATATGTATATCATAATATACGTTCAACGATATTTATGTAACACTTGACATGATTGCAGAAATTGACCAATGAAATGGTACCGCCAAGTTCACATACTACTGTAAATACGGTACATGTGTATGGTCAGGAAAAGACAATAATTCTGCGAGATATAAACATACTAAATGTTCAGGATGCTTTAACTCCAGCACAAATTCAGTGTGATGTAGCAGCTCTTGTTTACGATGCTAGTAATCCTAAATCGTTTGAATATATTGCACGGATTTACATTGTAAGCATTTCTTTTGTACTGTTGTATAAAGACATTAGAATTGTTTTTCCTGATATTTGCAATTAAATTCAGCATCTTTTCCAGAAATATTTTGCAGATAGTAAGATCCCTGTTCTCATAATAGCAAATAAAAGTGATCTGTCTGAAGTAAAGCAAGATTACTTGCTACAACCAATAAGTTTTTGCAATAAGTACAAACTGATGCCACCGCAACCATACAGCATCTCCCGTACAGTACGACGTGAAATCTTCGTTAAACTAGCTACAATGGCAGCTTTTCCGTAAGTTCAATTTTTTAAAACATCAATTATTAAGTAGAAATATTTTGTATAATAAACGCTCCTAAAAAGTTGTTGTTTTAAAAAATAATTTTGTTTATTTGGAGTCGTAAAGAAAATATCGTAAAACTATGACGCATTTGTTTGATACTATTCGATATCTTTTATTTAGTATACCTTACCATTTTTAAGAAAGTGTATTTTAGTATATCCTTTAAACTGAATTATTATTAAACACTAACAAACAGATTTCATGTTTAGCCGCTTTCAAGGAGCATGGGTATTATTTTACAGAGACAGGTTGGTCTGAATTTTTGCAACATCGTAAGCATTGTAAGCTTGAGCAAATCGTGAATCACATTTCTTTTTTCATTTACATATCATTGCACGTATACACAAACATATATTCTTCAAATGTGCTAGGCGATTTGCTCACATTAAAGGATGTCGCATGTTTAAGACTATCATAACAAGGTCTTAAATCTTTTCAGTCCTTTGAGGCGAATGGTCCACATGTTGCTTGTCAAACCCTCACCCACTCAGTGGTGGAGTTCTTTTACAAGGTTTTTGTTTGTATTATAAGTTTCTGTTAATTTCACGGAGTGCTCACGACTTACAATACAAAATGATATCGATATTTTTTTGCATGAGCATGAAACATGATTGATCTTCATATCTTGTTTTGATTGTTTACATTATACACATATCTACAAATTTAAATTTATTTTTTTTAATTATGTGTCAAATTGTGATAAAATTCAAATATAAAAAACTAGCAGTTTTACTGTAGGATAGTATGTTATGTTTATTGTGAACTAATGTATATATACAAACATTTTATATTGTGAAATAATGCATATATATGAATTTTTTCATACTGGAGAATTCATAGAATTTTAAATGATTATTATGATAAATAATTCTTGATTTTTCAGACATATAAATCAATTTGGATTATTACAAGGGGATTCGATCGTCTGGTGGAAAGCAGGTCTTGGAATTGCGGTTGCTACCGTCGCAGGTTTTGTGGTGATGCGCGTCTTAAATACAGAGAAAAGATAGTCTACCATATTCCTTTTCTTGCACATTTAACTGCCTCTTTTGGTCGAGTATAAAGTCGTCTTTGAGAAACGCGTTAAGTTAATAAACAATGTTCTTAAATCATTAATTTCTTATATGTCCTTGATTACTTCATTACGAGGATCAGAACTTCTTATTTATAATGTTATTCTCTTTAATGTATCATTTCATTTGATCAATTAATTTTGTCGTTTATATACATTCTGACATTTCATCCATGTATCATGATAAGCTTTGCATGTATCCAGACCTTCACTTCTTGAAGCGCATTCGAAGAATTCTCGTATTTCGGAAATACATAATTCTTGTGTGTTTGTAGAATTATTGTTAAGGTCAGCTTTAGCAGGAGATTCATGTCCTACATTGCTAACAAGTGCGCTTTCAATTGCCTGACCCTTGTATGAATCATTAATTTAATTTGAAGTGATTAATCATTAATTTCTAAAAGAAAAAAGCAAGCAATAATATTAGTACTTACCATAATAGAGCCAGCTACAACTTCAGCTGCTGTACTAACAGCAGATTGAAAAGCAAAGGATTGATTGTTGTTATTTGTCCATAATTGGGATGATGAAGTTTTTGCCTTAAATCTATATATATATATATATATAATTTAAATTTAAAAAATCAAAAGAAAAGTATTTTCTAATATAATTGTGTTATATGTACATCATGTAAAAATTAATGTTTATTTTACATTTTTTGTCTTATATTTAAAATTATTACTTTATCACATATATATACAGAAAAAAGGTTCAAAAATCAAAATGAATAACAATCATATAAACAGGAATCAAATTTATTTTAATTTATTTCACTTGCATACATGTATACATTTTAACCAATTTATATAAGCAGTGTTTAAAATAATTCTAGTTTATGGTAAATACAGAACCCAAATTTTTATGAGATCTACTAAATTCATTAATATTGCCTATCTTCCTGCTATTACCTGAATGCCCTGTTTAAATTAAATCTGAAATTAAAAAACAAATTTAATGGTGGGCAATTGGCTAATGCGATATTATGAAACATATATAGAAAAATATCATTTAAAACTTACTGTTAGATGCTTTGCACTGACGAAGAGCCTCATTAAAGCCTTCGCACAATGAAAGATCTGATTGATTTTGAGCACATTCTAAGAATTGTTTGACTTCCCAAGCGCAAGCACCACCAGCAGGTGCAGAAACTGGTGCACTTTGTACTGCAGCAGGTGCTACACTTGCTGGTGCAGCAGCGGCCTCACTGGAACCTCCACTGAAGAGGCCAGTCACAGCGTGTCCAATAGTATGACCAACAGCAGAACCAATTGCCACACCTCCAGCAGTGGCAGCCATTTGTCCCATGAGGGATGGCTGCTGAGCTGGTTGAGCTACCATTGGTGTTGATGCAGGAGGATGTGCTGGAGCGGTTGCAACTGGAGCTGAGGCTCTCCTAACCCTAAATTATAAATAAAATTACTTCTATTGTATAGTTGCACATGCTTACGAAAGTAATTCAAGAATCACGCAACTTCATTATGATAAACGTGATTACGTTACATTCGATGAATTATTAAACATTCAAAGACAGTTTATGAAAAATTACACGTACGAATATGATTAAAAAAGGAAAAATACTTACGTCCTCGGAGGAGGATTTGCTGCTCGTCCACGTCGTGGCATGTTTTTGCGTTTTTGCACACTAAATTTCGTATAACACAATACACGTTCGTACTCTTAAGAGCTTAATCTGATACTGCAATGAAGTCTTTAATACTTTTATAAGTTACGTAAGCTATTGAAACTGCGCAGGCTCAATTGTGGCTATCGAGCTTTCCAGAAATAAAACAGGAAATACACTATCAGAAATGTAACAAACTTCAGTTCATTTCGAAATTAACAAGAAATGTATAATAAATCCTAAATAGTAAGTCCAAATAACATTTTAATAAAACATTTGATATATTTTATATATTTTTATATTAATTATATACAAACATTATTGTATTATATATTACAAGCCAATATTTTACAATATAATATTCAAACCATAATGTTGGCTATAATGTTTAATATATATAGTTATTGAGTAGACCATATTCATAGGATTCACATATATACACATACATATGAGTTAAAAATTGAATACTAAAGAAATATTAATTTTGTATTGTAAAATGTAAAAATGTCTTTTTATTTTTTAAAATACTTTTACTTAAAAATAAAAGACTAATGAATCTCCATGCAAGTATATTACAATTTTATGAAGTACTATTGCATGATTTTATGTAAAATATCATAATTATGGCTTTTTCATCAAATGAATATACATATAAGTATATATAACTATATTTATTACTGAAATATATGCAGTAAAATGAATCAGTAATTACTAATAGAATATCTATTTTTCTAAATGGCCCATTTCCGGAGTTATGTAAATCAAATATGTATTATATAATTCGGACGATGGATGTTTTTCTCAAATACGAGACTGACCTTTTTTGCTGTACTGATGAAATTGGAGACGGCGAAGCTCGACCTCGTCTTTCATTTCTCTGGGTAGTTTTTCTTCTACCATACATAATTTTGCTTTTTAATTTATTCGAGATATATTACTTTTAAATAGACTAAATTAAGCGATAAAAATGATTAAATCATCTTGATATAATTAATTTTTAATAGTATATTAGAAACCAGTCATCATTGTTTCTAATTACATTCTGAAGTATGCAGAAAATTATATATATTATCACGTATAAATAGTAATTTAATGATTTATAATTGCAAAACTTACTGAGTGTATACCTATTTTCTTTCGTTTGTTTGCTCATTTCAATCCTTTGAAATTGCTTGACAAAGCAATCGTATTCTACAAGAATTCTGCTAGAGTGCGCCATAATCTCGATTGTCGCAATCTATACAAAAAATCAAAAATGTAGCAAAACAATGTCTCTACAATAATCGTTAAACTTACATTATTGCATGAAATCGATCTATTTTCGTACAATTGAACAAATTGCGCTAATAAACAGTAATTTGTATTCTTTGTAAAATACTGAACCAACAAAGAGTACAAATGAGATTCAATAAGTAACTGTTAAACAACGAGACTTAAAGGTTGATTGAATATGCGTTTCGTGTCATGCGTTTAAAATCACAGTAATCTTCTTAATTATTTTTCCTAATTTATTAGGTTATTGTTAATTCTTTTAGTGATTTTGTATTGTATTTAAATTTTGTATTCAAATCTTTTTACTTAATTCTTAAATGACTTAGATGTTTATAGTATTTACAGAAATTAATTCTTGTGTATATTACCTTTATTGCATTATCAGATAATTTAATTCGTTTTTAGTTTTCAAAATTTTTATTTCCCGTTAATATTTAGAACAAAAATATTATTACAATAAGTATGTATGCATGTCAATATTCGCGCAATTGTAACGTAACTATACATATATCCTAATATATTTACGTATATTAGAGAAATTTGTAAGATTATATTTAGAAACATCTATTTAACACAAAATAACCATTGTGCGTGGACACAAATTTAATTCCAATAAAAAACCAAGATAAACGAAGAAAATTTTCCCAAAACTGAAATGACAATAAATTCATTTCGTTTCTTAATTTTTAATTTTTGATCGCCATTAATATAAACGATTTACATTATCAAAAGATATTACAGAACGTAATACTATATTTACAATAATATTTAATATTTGTAAATATATTTAATATCAAATATTTTATTCAAAACTCAAAACATTTAAAACTGTGTTAGTTATTAAGAACATCAATTTTGTCAATAATTTTAAGGAGTGCTGGTACGTATTGCGATCAAAGCTAGCAGATCTTATCGCTATGCAAACAAGAAAGAACGAAAATGGCTCAGTAAAAATTTCATAGAAAGAAACTAAGTTAGTTTAAACGTGGGAAAGGAGTTTCGAACAGAGCGCGATGATCTTGGCCAGTTTCTGCGTCTGTGGTACAGTGTTATCGGGTTGTTATCGTCGTGCAACACGTGTCAATATAGGCGCGCGTTGGCTGCAACTGTTGAGTGCATTCACCGACCATGCGCACATCAGCTGAACGAAACTCTTCATAAACCGGCGGGAACACGTTGCACATGACTCAGTGTACACGATGCCACGAGTTGGCCGCGATAGATTACGCACCACGTATATAAGCCCTTCCCTTTTTTCAGTTTTCTACGGTGCTACTACGACCGTTTTTGTCATCGCGTTTTCTTGACACATAGATCTCACACATGTAACCTTTCCTGTTTGTTTGCGGTACGATATCCGGCTCAGTGTTCAGACAAAGAAGCGCGACCGATGCCTCAATTCAACAACATCCTCCCTCATCGAGGCAAACGACCATTTTTGATAAAAAGACAAGGAACGAATAAAAGAAACGGCGTAAAATATTTTCCTGGAAGGAATGTCACAGAAGATTCACAAAAAATTAAGGAGGATCGTCTATCAGGCAAGCGTGGTGAGTGATTGTTTTTGTTTTGATTGTTGTGAAACACGTGCGTGACGAAAAGTGTCAAAGTAGTCCCAAACAAAATGTCATGTCATAGCCATAGCGACAATCTTCCTGTACAGTAGAACACCGTTTGGTCAAATATATCGGAGGACACGGTAGTTATAGATATAGATAGTAATAGAGGTTCACTAGCTCCACCTGTTTTTATTGATTCTAATAATAGAAGTTAACGTTTAGAAGACTTAAATCGACATGCCTGTGCGTTTAGTTAAGTCACCCTCTACATCTCGTATTCCGAACACAAACAAACGGCTCTATACATATATGTTTATGCTACACGAATACACGTTCGTGTATGCTGTTCGATTAAAGATAAAAAACAATAAAAGCTCAGCTATGAGATCATATATTTGAGATTGAACATTAACTTCTTCAACGAATTACAGATAAATGGAATTCTATTGTATATGACTAAATTATATCTTAAAATTTACTCAGAGAAAGCTGACGTAATATCTGTTGGTGACAATGAAATATCAAGCTGGTCTAATGCGACAGCGATAACGAGAGAGACTGGTGACAAACATTAACTTCGTGATTCGCAATTTGCGCGATGAAAAGAGAGAGAGAGAGAGAGAGAGAGAGAGAGAGAGAGAAGAAAAGAACGAAGTTAAATAAAGAGTCGATGAAAAGAAAATGGGCGCCGCGCCGCGTCGTATCTGATTCGTTCGAGGGATATCGAATTTAAATCGCACACGTCAAACGACGTGTTTGGATCACGCGTGCCGGTCGTTTAATGTTGGTAGACGGGATTATAGTTGCGTCTTCTCAATGAAACGCTCGGAAACGTTCCCAGTTGCTTGTATTTTTTACTGGAGACTTTTGTTTCCTTTGTTACTCTCTATACTTTTTGTTTTTATTTCTTCGAAATTTGTTTGACGTAGCATCGCCCTTGCGTCGCAACGGACCAAAATTATTCTTCCCAGTAACGCATACGCGTGGCAATCCCGTCGCGGAATTGCGCACTTCTTTCATGGCGTTGTGCCAATTTCAAAGTTCAGGTACTAGAGATCATGGCGTGCATACAGGGTGTTACTTTATTACTGATAATTAGTTTGTACATATGTTAGTTTATTAGAAGAGTGATGCAATTCGGAAAAGTACATTTTTTCAGGAAATCGGTTTGAAATAGAAATTATAGACGTATAAAGTTAATTATTCGGCTATTTATCAATGGAAATATTTTTCTTTTTTATAATTTAAGCTTTTATTTACTTGGCAGTCTTTAAATTTTGGAAATCTTTAATAAATCAAACAAGTAACAAATTTCTAATAAATGTGTAGGTATTATTCTATTTTGCATTGTGATATTGTCCTTCCGACGATATAACTAGCAAAAACAAGAACATATAACTTACTTGATCATTATGATTGCCATTTATTTAGATTTATGTATTTTTCTCATTCTTAAGATAATAAAGTACAAATTAATTACTAGGAATAATAATTGAGTCACTTACATAAGAATGAAATGAAATGACAGTTTTTATAAGAAAAGTGGGTCAAACAGGTCACACGTTTGTACGCACCTTCTTCCATTTCCTTCAACAACTAAATTTATCACTATAGAAATGAGTCTAGTCTCATTGATAAAAAAAAAAAAAACGCGTATGTTACGAAGCTTCAAAGCGAAGTATAAACATTTCGTTTGAAATTCTTCTACTTTCCTCCTGACCTTTGCACATTTTCTCAGAACACTGATAACTGAAATCATCTTAAAAACATTTAGATAACGATCACTGATTATCATTGATATATATTAAAAACTCACTGTGTGCTAGATCATTGATATGTAAAAAATTCGACGGTCGATTGATAGTAAAGTGAAAAGTCGAAATATCGAAAAATTTCAGATAAATGATCCATACCGCAGATCAGATAATAGAAGCTACTTTTGAAATAAGACTCCCCTTCATTAGCTAGCGGTTAAATTAAGCGCGTCATTCAATAAAATAATACTATCGTTTCCCGATTGATATTTACTAAGCCATGCTGACGATCGTGTTGGAGCAGGCAATTCGTTCAACTATTACGCATAACAGCAAACGAACAGGAAAATATTACGTTACGTATCGATCAAGCATGGAATTCCATTTTCCAATTGATGTTCGCGCGAAAATTCATTCGAAGCGCAAATACATGCTTAACAGGAAAATCCACCGAGTCAGCGAAAGCGTAATAACTTCGACGAAGATATCTGCATTTAAAATCCTCACGTTCGATTCACAGAAAGATACATTTCATTTTTTTTTTATATTCGAATTAACTCTGGAACACGTTTCTACTTCGAAATGAATATTAATTAACATCGGTACGTTGGAACTGATACCTTTAAATAGAAACGCGTAGATACTGCTGGTAATGATTTCGTTATGTAATTTTAGCGTCTATACAGCTGAAGATCCATATACACCGAATTTATCTCAGGAACAAGCGTCAACATGGATAATATACCTTACGCGCGAGACGTGCATGTGACGAACGTTATCGGTGCTAATAAGAAACGTACCTAATGTAATACACAGATCGCAATTATTTCATCGATGCGCAACGTACATTCAAAATTTATCGATTCCTCCAACGAACTCGCTGTGTTTTTAATAAAAACAGAGACAGATGATAGCTACGAATCTATTAATCATTTCTAACCTGTTTCTGTTTCGACGGTGTACATATTTTAATCATTTTTATCAACGTTTATTTTGCTAGACTGTCTTTGATGGATAAAAATGATTTATTATTAACGGATTCGTTAAAATATTGATCTCATGAAATTTTTATTAATCGAGAAACATTCATCCTTGATCTTTAATTTTAATCGATCTATGCTTCCAAATCATATTTGACCTTTCCGCTGATCCTTAGATAAACATATTATCAAACACTTCGTTGTCTTTACAAAGTATGTAACATGACTAACCAAGGAAGTAATACAACGGAAATTACAAGCAGCATCGATCTTGCGATACCCATTTGTAACAGGAAAATGTTTGTATTTTGTCTATTCTTTAATTCGTCTGATACACGTGCTTTTTCCTTTTCGCTCGATAAGCGTATTGTACCAGAAATAGTTCGTTATGTTCCATTATTAGCTCCAATTTTCCTTAATTAATCAGAGTTTATTTGAGTCAACCAAATTCTTTAGGGCAAACGACTTTTAGACTTGAGTCAGGGTTCGTTGGCCCGAACCCAGGGTCCCAACAAAATATATATTCGTGAAGTGATACACAAGAAGCTGCAGAATCGACGCGGGAAACGAAGTCGAGGAAGTGGCGTAGATACAGCGCGTGCGCGAGAAAAATTTCAACCGATTCGAGTTTCTACCACTCTTCACTTATCAAACGAGCAACAAAACATTCGTTGATTATTGCGCAGCAGTTCAATATCAAAGGTTTTAAAAGAATAAAAATGTAGAATCGTTGTTAAGACCTGAATCTTGAAACGCATTAACGATGTGAATTTTTTTCAAATTTGACATGCATTTGATAAAATATAACAAGGAGTAGGATAGGAACTTTACATACGTGACGATTCCTACATCATACAGAAGGTTTTTTAATTCCAGAAAAGTACAGAAAAGTAAGTAAACTACACTAATTTAAATTTTATCTTTTTCTTGAAAATGCAACGTTTTTTAGAAAATCTATAAACACGTATTTTTCTTGTTATTTACAGTATCGTTGTTATTTTCTTAAATATACAAATAGATTGATAAAAATGAACACCTTGTATATGATTGGAGGTTCTGTTTATACATGAAGCATGATGGCGAGGCTTGCACGTGAGAGAGTCAAATCGAGGACGAAGACGATTGAAATGAGGAAAAGTAACGGGGCGAATAACGGGTTGAATTTAACGCATCTTGCCGTTACGAGCACATTTGTAAGCCTAGTTGTTAGGTTACAGTGGATCATGTAACTTCACGATCGAATACATATTAATAATGCACACTTGTCTCAGTGTTCACATCTATTACCGGTTTGCAGACGGACAGACGATTTACATGAGATCGTAAACAAGATAAATGTCGATCTGTTCCATAATATTTTTATTTTTATTCGGCGAATTTTTAGTGGCCTTGCTTTCGATAAACAAGCTTGACGCTATCTCTCCTTGCTATCGTTAGCGATGACGTTGTGCGTCTTCTCTAGAATCTTAAATATGTCTACGCCAGAGAAAATGAAGTAGTCATTGAGTTTCCAAGAACATTGTTACTTTATTCCAAGAAATTTGTGACACTACAATTTGTATGAACGAGTTGATGTAATAGGATCTCCGGAATCCCGTTACCCATCACGTTTAAGATAAGATACATTTTTATTATGACCTTTGATTATTTTCTTAAAAGAACAAAAAGAACTGAATTCGGAACTTAATCTACAACATTGTTTCTAAATGTAATCTGAAGGAGTGAAAACAATATTAATAAACGGGAACATTAGCAAAAATTGAAATATTCACGTTTGTTACAAGTATCTTCTTGCAACATTATACCTTTTGTCGTTTTACTAAAATATAAAAATGAATAAAATTTTTGTTCCCTCTTTTTGATGTATATCAATTACATACCAATATTAATTAGTGCTTATACTTTAATGTTTTCTCTGTTTATGATAATGTGACGATTAAAACTTTTAAATAGAATTATAAACTATTACAATCTCAATATTAAAAGATTTACACATATAGTCAGAAATCACATTGATCAATTACATAAATTAGAAAATAAAACAAAATTATGTTACAAACACCATCTTTTTTAATCTTCCTTGAAATTTATTGTTATCTATAATATTTCCTTGTGATAAGTGAATGTGTGGAAATAAAGCATTTGTTTCTTGAAATTGGAGGTTAATTATATTTTCTGGGTAATGCAATTGAGAAATTTGAGAAAAGTGAAGTTATCAAACATTAATTTGATTTCGGACTTCATATATCATTGATATGATGAATCGTATCGATCACTCGAATGTTAATCGCTGGCGCGAGGTTCCTTACCCGCCAGACATCGAAGTATTCGATCGCGCAAGTGCAACTTCCGTTTCGGTGGGAGAACACAACTACCTTCGGGGGGGTTTGAAATGGTGGGGAATCTTCGAAGAGAGCGAGTTAAACGCGAGGCAGCTAGGTTACCAGCGCGTATATACCGGCACTATTGACATGTTCCGACAAACACGCGCTTCGAGCTCTTACGAGCATTACGTTCACTGATCAAACTCTTAACGTGTCTCCATCGCGATGATACCGTCTGATTTACAAGTGTACCGCCAGAGCATGCGATCACCTAAATGGCTTACATAAGTTGCGCGGTAACATTAATTACTTCGGGTAAACCGCATGCACATCTTATTCAATAACGTCGTGAGTATTACTTCAAGAAATTCAAATTGGTGACAACCTATTAAAACTGCGTAAACACAATTCGCGAAAGACATCTTCACGGAAGTTTCGGCACTCTTTCGTTTCTTCTTACGAATACGAAATAGAGTAGCCGGTTCTTGGGTCACTCGATTGCCAGTTACGTGTTCTATTCTCATTTTAAATCGATGACATAAACCGCGGGCAGTGCTGGGTAATTATTAAACATTAAGTTTACCAAGTGATAATTTTTATAAAAGCAACATTGACAAGAAGGAAATTTAAATGATACAATGTATCACACATAAAATACGAGCTTGGTGAGGAACTTGACGGTGACCTAGAAACGATTTGAAGTGGTAACTTTATCATCTAAGTAGACAAATCTCGCAACGGTGCCAAGAAAAAAGTCGAAGTGGGGGATCAAGGAATGCGAACGTTATTCTTTCAAGTTGCTGTGTGTCTCTACGAGTCATGTTCGACCTACGATTATAAAATTTGCACTACGAAACAAGATCTTTCAAAGCTGTTGTGGATGTGGAAAATCATTTTTTGTTTCATTTCAACGAATTTTATTCGCCTATAATATATACTTCATACGGAAAATACAAAAGAAAACCACGTAAAAATAAGATACAAAGATGATCGATGTCGATAATAAGAAATAGAGACTGCTGGAAATATCTGGTGAAGTTTCGTTTCTACGATTCCCCTGGTTCGTGGTTAAAGACGTGCCGATGATCGAGCTCGAGCATTCCATCTATAAAGCGAGTACTTCAGGTTTGCCGTGGAGTTGACGCACTGGCCGCGATCGTTGCATGATATCTCATGTTTTTTGGAACACGCGGTTCGTGTGTGTGTTCCAGTCTCGCGTCTCGTGCTCGTATTTTACGTTGATTTTTAACGGACCTATATTGAATCAAGGGTGCGTCGAAAGTGCGGTGAAATAAAAAACAAAGTGCTGTGGCTTAATTAAACGGTGAAGATGGAGGATACAGAAGGGAAAATCACACCGAGAATCAGCATGTCCGTGATCGTGTTCACGAGCACGCTGCTTCTTGGCGGTGTGCTGTTTATAATCGGTTACATCGTTAGCCGGTTGTCACGGTCCAATAAGCCTTCAGATTCAATAAAAAGTAAGCATTGCCATAAAGAAATTTTACTAGCAATATTTCCCCTACGATTCCTCGTCGAAAAAAACCACGCTTGCGTGTTCGCGAACCACTCACGCCGTCAAGTACGATTCTCTTTTCTTTTCGCGTTTTCACTTGCAGACTGCGATAAAAAAGAAATTTCACAAGACGAAGCAAAACGATGAATAAACATATTACATAGTTGGACGAGTTACGCGTCTAACGTCAGCATGTCTAAATTCCATAAACAAGAAACAACAAAGTTTTCTGCACTTTATTTTATCTATAATTTCACGAGAACTTAATGAACTTAATTGATAATTGTCTTTTTCTATATTCGCGCTACATTTCTAATAATTCTAATCGTCTGTTGTAAACGAATTACATGTTTGGGAATGTTAATTGGCATCACGTGTGAAATTCAGCCGAACGTGCATCTTTATGCTCTTGAAGGAAAATCTGCGGTGGAAATGTTAGTTGAAAATAAATTTATCGAAATAAATGAAATGAGGCTGAGTGCGATGTAATAGCACTAATAACTAAGCGCGTCGCGCACACGTTTTGCAACACTATTCGATCCGTCCCCATGTTAATACGCGAAGAATTGGCGGGAAGTTACTCTTTTGCTATGAATGGAGTTTCATCGACTATTTGTTATCTATAATTTGTTACAGTACAAATGATTTCCGTGTGAACGCGCTAATGTATTGGCGAGAATATACCTACAGGAATTTTTCGTTACTTCATTTTAGATGTTTCATTGTAATTATCGCTACTATCTATTTCAATTATCGCACACATTTTAGATAATACGTTTTAGCCTACTTTAACAGATATCTAAGTCTTTGTATTGCATTTGCTAAGCACATGTCTGAACGATAATGAATTATTACAATTAGAAAGATACGCATCGACGGAAGCTGGAGAGATTAAATCGTTTTATTAGGAATGCGTTATTAGGAAAGCGCAAGATCTTGATAAACTTCTCAATATTTACTTGCTTGTTGAAATTAAGAATAGCGCATCAGCGGGTGGCGAGTAACTTTTTGCTGCAGAAAAGAAATAGACAGATAAAATGGTAGGGGTAAATCAAAGAAGGGAAGCGCAGCTGCGTCAGCACGCAATACATATTTCGTGCTGGAACACGCTTTTACATATTCTGCGAACAAAGTGGACCAAACTGCATGCATTATACTGTTTGCATGTTTTCAAGATATTTAAGAGATATTATTTTTTTTAGAGGTTAGGTTCGAACTTCACCGAATTGTATTTCTTTTTTATATTTATCGATTTTCGTACTATCTATCGTGATATAATCAATTACGTAATCATTAACGATTGTTTCTTTCTACTGTATTAGCACTAGATCTGCTTACTAACGACTAAAATACAAAACTTGTATCAAAGAAATCAAAATGAAAGATAACAAATATATAATATAAGCAGAAAATCGAGCTTTTATCCATCTATATATTTTACAAAAAATTATTAAATTGTTTCAAAATTTAAAATTTTTATGAAAAATTGTGAATTGATTATTTTGACTAGTCTAGTAGTTCTAGTATTAAAATACTTTTATAGTAATTATGATCTTAAAAATATAATGCAACTTTATGAACATCTGATACAATTGTTAAATTCACAATTTAATAGTTTCGAGGCGAAATTTAACGATATTCGAATGACGTTGAGATCGCGATCTTGAAACCTGGTTCGTGCGAGTAAGCGCGTGTACGAAAATCCGCACTTCTCGCGGCACGATTATCAAAGCATGTCAATCACTGAAGCCGGCTATAAGCCAGTGTGTGTCATTCCTTCGAGCCATCGCTGTTATATCTTTGTCGCCATGACAATGAATTTATCGTAGGAAAGAAACAAAACGTGGTACATGCATAGTTTTCTGTACGTTGTTCGACATCAAGCGTTGAAGAGAGCATTGGGGGAGGGGGGAGGCAATGGGCACCCTTGCGTATAAATAAACCGACATCGCGCCTGTGTATTTATACGCGCGCCTCGCGTGCGTACACGTGTACTTACGAGGAGAAACGTTCAGGGCCGTACGGACAAATACGCCCGACGAATGGACAATTGATACTGGCTTGTAGGGATTTTTTTCGAGGACTTTTTATTTATGGCAACCGGAAGCACCTATTAGACACGTTTCTGTCGTTCATCCTTAATTTCTTCATTGCCTCGACTGATACAAAACATTAACGAATTCGGAATTAGATGGATTTTCCGAGGACGTGGTGTATTTTGTTAATCTATTTCCGTAAACATATTACATGTTTAATTATTATAGGGATTATTGAGGACAAGTAAGCCAGTTAGCTACATAATTATTTAAACAGATTTTTATATGATGGGTAGGTTTAGTTTTTGGATAATTTTAATTAAATAGTTAATATAAAAAGGTAACTGATATTATTGGGATAATTTTTGGTAATAAAAGTTAGTCGAAATTAAGCGTCCATTACGGATAGTGTCACGTGTTGAAAATTATGATCAAGTTGATATTAAAAACAAGAAATCTCGCGGCACGCGATTTCTGTCCCGTTGTAGCGGGGAATATAAATTTGTCGCAATGCGCTACATTTTCCGGGCCAGTGCGGCAACACACGTCCCTGAAAACTCGCAACACGCGTTGCGAATAGTGCACTGACCGTAGGCAACTACATATTTCTATTTGTCGATCGGTTTTGCTTTCTCCATTGAATAAAATATTATACGCGTAAATATTTAGTTACATATGTATGCATATGCTGGGCAATTAATCCAGCAATATATTTGTTGAACGAAAAAATTATTTAAATAAATATTACATAGTTTGGAGAAGTTGTGTATAATATACTTTTTAGCAGATACAATTTTTTAATTAAAAACCGAAAATTATATTTCTTGTTAAATACGCATATGTAGTCTAATATTCCTGGAATAATGGTATTCTATTTATATACAATACTAAATCATGACTTCCCAATGTGCCATCAAGTATTGTAAAATATGTAATTGCAAGATCGTCGACTCAAGGATTTTTTCTAAACATATGCGAATGCTTTATATAATACACATATATGTAAGCGTTATAACTCATAATCAAGAAGTCTTCGAATTTTTTTTACATGCAAAATATATTACTACCTTTTTGTATATTTATCGTTTTACGTAGACAGAACAGAAAGTTATTTTCGCTCAAAAATTGGTATCTGCACATTGAAGATACGAATATATTTGAATAAACATAAATAGAAACTTG
The DNA here is from genome assembly GCF_024516045.1 of Bombus affinis. Taxonomy (NCBI): domain Eukaryota; kingdom Metazoa; phylum Arthropoda; class Insecta; order Hymenoptera; family Apidae; genus Bombus; species Bombus affinis. The sequence goes on along the minus strand of NC_066349.1, from coordinate 1,837,862 downwards.
CATTTTATCTATTGCGTTATGATACTGGGAGACGTGGAACTGTCGCGATAAAATAACCATTCTCAGGTAAAATTTACGTATTGCCTCTGTTCCCCGCCATTTAATCGAGATATATCATTTTTGGAACATCGTTATTTGAGAAATTTTGCTATTCGTTATTTCAAGTTTTAGAGAATAGTTAACAGAGAACAGTAATCGTCATAAACATTCTTACGTAATTTCATACAGTTCAGAAGTCTGGAGTTCGTATTTTTTAATCGATAAATCTTTTCCTTCGTAATGATTAATGTCTCTCTTTTCGAAAACGTATAATATTATCTTCTTTTCAATAATTGTGGCGTCATTTAGAATAGAGATAACGTATCATTACATGTTTGTACCAACCAGGCAGGGAATTTCATATTGTTTTATACAATCGATATTTTAATTGTTATACGCCACGATAAGCGATTCGAAATTCGATTATCGCTTTCGAGTACATATTTTTTATTTCAACTAATTTAACGGTTATTTCACAAAAACATGCTGATTTATACGCATATGCAGAGAAGTGGAACGCTTGAAAATCCTAGCCTTTATGAATTTTTGTTGTTTCCAAAAATTCATAATTATAATTAGATTTCTGTATATTCATTTGTCGCAAGAACATTAAATAGATAATGGTAAATTGGGTAATTATTTAGAAAACTGTCGTCATTTGGGATTTCGATGACTTTTTTAATATGTCGTAGGAATCAACATTTTGAACAACTTTTTCCTTTGCGTGTATCGTCGCTCGGTCTTACAATCAATTACGGCCAATCGTCGATCTTGACGAAATTTATGTACGATGTCGTTCTTATAAAAATATTTGACACACATTTCTTTTCTATCGCCGTACGCCCATGTTAAAGAGATGAAAAAAATTCCCAAAGTTGGGGCTGAAAAATTTATTTCGACGAAACTCAGGAACTCCTACAAATAGAATGATTGTGTAAATTGATGAACTTAGTATTTTTTAACGACGAATAAGATTATGTAAATTATTTTGTAAAGAATCCATTTGTCTTAGTAACGTATTAAAAATAGCATATTTTTAATCGTTTGTCCAAGTGAATGTTAACAAATTGTCTTAAATACTTGTTTGCAAACACTATATCTATATGTACAAACTAAACATAAATTTGAATCTTGATTGTTGCATTACAAAGAATTTATTATATTTTAAATTTGATTGTTCAATGTGCAAATCAATATTTTGCTTGTTCCTTGTTCGTATATATATGTTAAACAATGAAAAGACCTGATTTGGTTGCCAGACACTCATTCGTGTTTAAAAAATGAATGCTATAGAAACAATTAATGTCAATTGTACATTATAGTTTTTATAATAACGGTTGCTCTAGAAGAAGCGATTAAAGCATAAATGTATTTTATACAATGCACGTTTTATTGTTAGAGCAACTATATTGTGATAGTTGGAACGGTTCATTGCAAATTTGTAAAACAAAATTTCATGAAATTTTCTAATTCCTTTGACCACTTATCTATGTAACTACATCGGTATCATGCATATTTAAACATTTGTTCATATCTAAGACAGGACAATTGATGACGTATCGACTATTGCAACTTTATTATATTAATCCAATGATATAAATTAATATTGAGATATAAATTAATTGTCAAGTCTGAAAGCTTTCTTACGAAATTTTTTAAAATATGGAATCCATAAGTATCTAATGGTTGTATGAGTTCTGTTGTACTTTTTGGTATTTCTAAAAATTTTAATGTTTTTCTTTTTGAAATTGTATTCTTTATCAATTCTTCATCGTGTCCGCACGTTTTAGGAAAAGATACACTTCCAAACTAAGTTCTTAAAAGTTCTTTATTTAATTTTTCCGATGTAGATATTCCAATGATGACATTGAGTACTTTAAATATTGTTTGCTGCACACGCGGTCTTTACTATCAGCATTATAATTTGCAATACAAATGACAATTTTCTATCAGCTGATATCGTTGATTGATTTGTATAGCTGCGAATAATTACTGATGTTGACATTTTAGAGAAATGCCGCTATCTTGAAAATCATATTGAATAATTAATTATAATCAATTGTTTTGTTAGAATTCGTCTAAGAACAAGAACGAGTGTATGATAAATTATAATAAAATCAGCTATTTACCTGAAAAAACTATTAAAATTACGCTATTTTTTAATATATTATTTTATAAAATAATAACGAATAATAAACAAATAGATTCTTTCACAAAAGAATTTACATCATCTAATTTGTTATTGAAAAACACTAATTTCATCAATTTATACAATCAACTCTATATATATAATCAACTAACAATCTAATCAACTTTATTAGTAGTAATTTTCAAGAATTTCGTCGAAACGGATTTTCCAGCCCAGACTTTGGGATTGGTTCTCAATATGCATGATTGCCGATAAAAAAGAAACGGGTCAAATATTTTTCTGACAGCTACGTCATATATAAATTTCATTAAGATCGCTGGTAAACACTGCGATACGATGATCTTTTGTTAATTTCCGAGATATGTGCGAATATCACACGGTGAATTCAGCGTATAATTGTGCGTCCGTGGCAGCAGCGATACGTTAGTTGGTAACAAGATACAATGACAAAAGATAAAAATTAAATTTGTGTTAGACATCATTTTACCTATTCGCCGCTGTGGCGAGGCAATCGGCAACGAATATTAACGCATACGCTGCCATGGACGCACAATTATAGGCAGAATTCTCTGTAGTTGTACCCACAGTTTTGGGAATATGTTGGAAACTAAGGCCAAGCCGCGGTTACACTTGATAAAACTTTTTTTTCGTAGATAATATTCAAATTATCCAAAATTCCTTTTGCAATACCTCCAGCTTTTGTAAAGCCGAGGGAAAAATCGAATAAATATGTATTCTACGATAAGGCTACTGATGACTAACTCAGCTTTAATCTAGTTATCGGTTAATCGATCGATTTTATCATCGATACCTTCGATTACATCAAGTTCATTCACTAGAGCACATATTCTTAATTTCCAAATGCTATATCTATCGCCATCAAAAGGTTTTATATTTCTCTTCACTTTTAAAGCTTCCATTGTCTTTTGCATTAAAGTGCTTCACAAAATATATAATTATTACAGTTTAATTACGCGGTGTTATTACAAAAAGGAATACAGAATTATATCTTATATATCTTATATATATTATAGTCGCCTTTTACATGTCATTTGAACCTTTGAGATATCTCAGTATCCATTTTAAATTTTGCCAAAGTTTTTTGTTACTTGTATTCATATATCTGCTTTAAATATTTACTGTTGTACTTAAATCAAGTGGTGTACATATCATTATATATGTTAATAATACGTAAATAATCCAGTTTCCTTGCAAGAGGTATACTAACAGTTCTACTATCGTGCATATTAAATTTCTCCAAAACTGTCTTTATGTAAGCACTTTGATCTAAAGTAATTTTCTTGTTACTGTTTACAACTTTTTAATAAAAGGAAAAAGATTAAAAGAAAAAATGCAATGCCTTTCAAATCTGTCATGCTAAATTTATTCGTTAAATAACTTTTAGAATTATTCGTTGTTCCACTGTTAACTTTAGTAATTATAAAATCCTCTACATAAAGTACTGCATATAATATTTCTAGATATATTTGCTTTATCAGTTAATGTAGATACAACAATCATGAATTTCGAAAATCGTTCTCTATAAGGCTTCTTCAAATATTTCAAACCAATACCTTATTGTCAGTTTTAGACTATAAAAGATGAGATTGTGCACACACGAGATCATATTGTATATCTCTCTCATCATATAATATGGGAGGAAGCTGTTTAATCCTATCGCTCCTTCCAGGCTCAAATTCCTTTTTTATTTCACTTTTATTATTTTGAAATAAAGACTCATTGCCGATATCCATTTCGATCACAGGTTTACTAACTTCGTCTTATAATTTTACTTTACAACCCTTTACGTAATTTGTTTCATCTACATTCATGTTTCTAACTATAGTAAATTCTCCTAGTTTTATCGTGTACGTAAACAGTAGAACTGACATTTTCAAAATATCTTACTCGAGGCTTGCCACCGCGCCACGATTCATATGCTGTTTTATCTTGTTTTAAAGCTTTAGTCGGAATTAAATTGATTAGAATCGTAGTAGTAAGAATTGATTCTCCCTAAAACACGTTTTTCTAAACTAACACCGCTTATCATTGCGCGTGACTTGTCGTTAATCGGTTATTTCATAACTCCGTTATCGTTCTTATCATACGTTTCCAAACACTATTCAATGGAAAGATTCGTAGAATTGTCGAATGATAGTTGATACCTCTTTGTACACAATGGTCTTCCATCTCATTCGACGATTATTCCTCCTCATTATTGCAATACAAATTAAAAATCTTTAAATTGAATCACCTTCTGCAATAAAATCATGAAAAACTGAAACATCTGATTTATACGTAATTAAATTTTTATTATTAATGATTGAAGGAGTGATTCGACCATAAACATGAATGAATAATAAAACGTGGCCTTTTATCTATTGCTTTTTCAAACAGTAATCGTGCCCGTTTACCATTTATACAAGCTTCACATAAATTATCATTAGGTATAATTTTGTCAATGTGGTTTATATCATCGATCGTTTGTTTACTTTTCAATTCTAAAAATTTAGATCTTCCTATGTGCCCTAAACGTTTTGATGCCATAAATCATAATTATTATTTATAGCTCTTTTCTATTAGTTTCAAAATTAATAACTGTTACTGTTTCGACCGTTCGCGGAGAGACGCGATCTTGAAGAAGCGCGTCAACGGGAGTCGTAAATTCCCGTTACGATTCGAATAATCGACGCCGTGAATAGATCGATCCCCTATTTCGATTAGGATAATAGGGGTGATTCAGTGAGTATAACGCTGCTTTTAACAGGTTATATTATATATTTCCAACAATTCAATAAGTTCAATTGTGAGGATGTCGACTGCCAAACTACTAGCGAGTACGGAATGAGACTCCTTTTCGTGTTGCCGGCTATGTTTTGACTGTTATCGAGCTGAGATTGCGATTTGACTTCTGTCGATTGACTGACTTTTTTTTTTACGCGGGGAAATCCTCTCGGACACCCTGCCCCCTTCTTGGTGGCGACAGGGTAGTGTCGGACTCAAACCAACTAAAACCCCACGGTGGTCTTCCTAATGCTTCGCAGAAGTGGCCCGGGTTCTTTTGCGAAATCCTGCCGTCGTGCAAGTCCGGGGAGGGCCCAGACCCTCCTCGGCGTGACGGCTCCTTAAACGCACCTAGGGCGGTAGTGGTGGTGGTTCTGCAACCCTGCGGCGTGCAAGGTCCCTTGGGTACGGCAGCCTGACAGGATCCTGTCTCTTCTTCCTATCCCGCTCCGCTCGCTCCTTCACGCGCATAACTTGCTCGCATGAACTCCTGGTGCCCCTTCAGCATCGCCCCGACGACGGCCTCGGAGGCCAAACTCTCGCCGATGACGAGTCGAAAGATACGGCCCGGTTCTTCCCACGCTGGACAGAATTCCAGAGTGTGCTGCGCCGTGTCTTCCTCTTCCTTGTGTGGCGGCACTCGACAAGCCCAAATACCACCATTCGACACTAACTAGTGTCGGAAGACGGCAGCGCAGTGGTTAACGTCTTAGGTTGCGAACGTTCGGAACCCGGGTTCGAAACCCGGAGTCCGATTTTATTTTCACGCACCAAAAAACGGAGGAAAAATCAGCAGTACCCCGGCAGCGACATCGACAGCCCCTAGCGACAATTACTACTCCGGTCGAGGCCCAGCAATTACAACTAACACGCCCGTCCAATATACATACAATACACCACACGGCCACCTCACTTGCAGTGGTGACAGATGGATGTCGCCTCCCTCCGAATCCTTAGCAGGAACTCGCCGAATACTCCGTGGCCGGTGAGCATTTGTGTCGTCCAAGGAGGTGAGCGGAACTCCGCCTCGGTCCCTTCAAGCCTCCCAGTTGGGAAGGATGGCCTGTGAACGCCTCGGCGTGGCCGCACAACAGCATCATCCTCGAGCAGCCGAGAGCGCCATCGCTCCCAGGTCTCTAGATTCGCCTCCGTCCGGACGTCCTGGGCCGGCCGGCTGGCGATGGACGGCGTAAGCCCGCCCGAGCCCCAGGTCCCTCAGGTGTTCGTACACCCGTCGGAGCGCAAGGGCCTGTAACTCGTACGGTGGGGACGCCGTCAGCACGGAGGCCGACGCGTAGGATATGGTCCGATATCTTCTCACTATGCGGATGGCGATCGTTCTTTGCAAACTCCTCAACAAGAGTAAGCTGCGGCCATTCGCCATCAGATCTCCGTCCATACGGGAGCTCCGTAGAGGATTCTGGACCGGACCCACTCCCTCGTAGAGCCGGCGCACTCTCCGACCTCTGCTCCCCCGATGTTTGGCAGCAAACCGCATAAGGTGTTGGCTGCGGCTGTCACCCTTGGAACCAGGATCTCGAAATGCGGCCTGAAGGTCCATTGGCTGTCGATAATGAGACCCAGGTAATTCATCTGGCATCTCACCGGGACTTCTTCCCCGTTGATGTTCACGGACATTCCAGGGGGAGGGGCTTCTCTATAGCGGCGGCCGAACCACATGGCCTCGGACTTGGCCGGCGACACGCTCAAACCGAATATCTGGATGGCCCGCACCGCGCATGCCATGGCTGTTTCGGTGATGTTCAAGGTTTCGTACCAGCGGCGTCCCCCGGCCGAGACCAAGGTGTCGTTGGCGTGTAACATACCATGCCCGCCCCCAGGGGCATCGGGCATCGAAGGACCGAGTCGTAGGCCGTGATCCACAGGATGGGTCCCAGTACTGAGCCCTGTGGAACGCCCACGCTCGACCGTCTTCCTCTCTTCTCCATTCCTACCGGTGTACACGACCCACCTGTCGCTTAAATACGCTCGAATGACCCGAACGAGATACGGCGGCACCTCCAGGTGTTCCAGGGCTTCCACTGTCCTGTCCCAGGGGATGGCGTTGAAGGCGTTCGCGACATCCAGGGAAACTGCCAACGCCACCCCGCCTCGGGAAACCATGTCTTCCGCCATGGACCTCACTCGTCTAACCGCGTCCACCGTCGAGCGACCTCGGCGAAAGCCATACTGTTTGTCATGCCATCCAGGCACTCGCTCTGACATGTGGGCCTCTAGGCGGGTGGCGATTATCCTCTCGAACATCTTGCCTACCTCGTCCAGAATGTCGATTGACTGACTATCTGCTCTCGTGTTATTATGGAGGAAAGCTCAGCATGGGTGGGTCTTAGGTACGAAGAAAGCGGATTCGTTGCTCACACTTTTCGTTAGGAAAGTGAAAGTAATAAATTGTTAATAAATAATTAAACAATAAGAAATTAAACCTAAATCATTTTATTCTAATAATAAAGTTAGTATATTAGGTCTTAAAATTAAAAAAATTATTGATATTAAAAATAATATTAATAATAATAAAAACGATTAATAAAATATTTATTATTTAAATCTATATATCTGACACTATGTAATAAAATTATTGATCTCACTAATATTACTAAAAACGTAAATATTAACAATTTAAATCAAATTATTAAAATTAAATTTATTTTTATTGAATTTAAACTATAAATTACTCATTCACTTATTTATTAATAAAATATAAAAATTATACTTATAATTATTAATATAATTCCAAAAACTATTATTTTTAACATAATTTAAAATACTTTCTTATATATCATTGAAATCACAATTCAATATTTTTTATTTAAATTATTTAAATAAAAAACTAAATTTAAAATAATAAAATTGAAAGGTAATAAATGTAAAATTAAAGTTAAATAATTTAATAAATTTCTATTTATTATATTTATTCTTAAATAAAAAATGTTTCCAATCTAAATAAATAAATTGAATAAATAAACAATAAAATACTAACAAACAATAAAACAACAATAAATATTTACATCAATTAATTAACTCCATTAATAAAAAAATCTCATTTATTATACTTAAAGAAATTTGAGCAGAATTATATACACATATTATAAATCACATTATTGACATTGAAGGTATTAAATAATTATACCTGTTGTTATTTCTCTATTCAGAGGTAGCGCCACAATAGTTATTACTATTAGGTCATCCCATCAGTTCGTGTTGACTTTTGTGTATACATTTCGTGTATTGATTTATAAACATACGGCGATAAGGGACTAATGCACTTGAAAAATGGGAAGAAGTTGTACAACGAGAGGGAGATTACATTTTTTCATGAAACTGAAAGTATGTAAACAATCTTAATATATATAACCGCTCGAAAACCTGAACGAACTTACGGGATGACCTAATATATTGTACGGATAAATCTATCACACCGTTCTGAGCCGAAAAACCTTTATTGCACACGCTTACATGGAATAGGGAAAAAGAGCATCTTAAAAACTATCGATTGAGTCTATCTATTGCATCTAGAACAATCTTCTAGTTACTGTTTTTTTTTTTTGTAGCTAGCGCATTCGCACATGGAGGATGAGCGTAACATGGATGACGTAAACTCACGTTGTCATTTTCAACAATGCCTTTATTAATAAAAATAATTCGATTATTAATTTGTATATAAATTATATTAACTAAATAAAATAAACCAGAAGAAACAAATCCATGAGAAATTATTATTAATAATCCTCCTAATAACCCTACTTTTACACCTCTTAATATTCCTATAGATATAATTCCTATATGAATAACCGAAGATATAGCAATAATTAATTTTATATCAAATTGAAATAAACATATTAATCTTAAAATCGATATTCCAAATAAATTAATTACTATTAAATAATATAATAAATTTATAAATATACTTCTAAATATAAAAATTAAACATAATATTCCACGTAACATTCCGTAAAGATATGGATCTTTCTAATTTTAATATAACTGAAGCTAAAATTATTGATCTAAAAAATGAAGCCTCCACATGAGCTTTAATTTATCAACCATGAAATATATATATTGGAATTTTAACTAAAAAAGATATTAATAAATATATAAAATTAAAATTATCTAATTTAATTTCTATAACTCCTAATATGAAAAAAATTACTCTTCTTTTACTTTCCAATAATTTCAAAATTAAATATAATATTGGTGAAGAAAAAAATTAAATATAAAATATTAAATAAAAAGTAGCCAAAACTCGATGTTCACTATATCCTCACTCCATTACTATATAAAAAATTAATAATAATCTAGATTTATACATAAAATAAAATACTAATAAATCTATAGTTATAAAACTTAATAATATTAAAAATATTAATACTAAATTTGAAATTAAACAAATTTATTAAATTCCTTTAAATTAGAAAAAATTAAACTAAATGCTCAAAAATATTATTAAAACTAAATAATTTGAATAATAATTATTTCCTAAACCCCCAATAATATTAATTCCTAGAACTCCTTCTAGGTTTATCTTTATTAGTAAGTATAAATGAATTGAATAAATTTAATAAAGTAATCTATTATAACTAATTAATATTAAATAAAATAAAATTATTACAATCAAATATTCCATTCTAATTAAAAAATTTAAAAGATAAATATTATAATTTAATAAAATAATTAATATTATTAACACCAAATCTAAAATTAAATATTCTGTAATAAACTTAATATTATAAAAACTACAAATTAAACTTTTTAAAATTTAAATAAATAAATAATATTAAATTTCAAAAAAATTTTTTTTATAAAATATCAATAATTCCCAAAATTATTATTTTAATTTAAACTACCTTTGATTATTAAACATTTAAGTATTATAATAATAATAAGAATAAATATGATTTAATTATCATTTACATTTGTTATATAGTTCAAAAAAACATTAATTTTGTAAATTAAAAATTTAATAAATTAATTAATATAACAAATTTTAATTTAATTATTAAATAAAAATGAAAACTTTACTAATTTTAAATGATCTTCATTTAAATATTTTTTATTCACCTTTAAAACAATTAATATATTTAATCTCTTATATTATTTTTATAACAATAAATATTTTAATATTAAAACAAAATTTTTCATTAAATTTATTTATTCTATTAATTATTTTTATTAGAGGTTTTTTAATTATATTTTCTTAATTTGTTTGCTTAGTTAATAAAATATCAAAAAAAAGTAATTATTTAAAAATTACATTTTTAAATCTATTTATTATATTTATCATAATTTTTCAAATTAAACAAGCTAGAATAATATTTAAAACCTAATTATTTTATTTTAATAATATTAATTAATATTAATCATAATACTATTTATTATAACAAAAATTTGGTATATTAAAAGTAAAAATCTCTGAACAAAAAAAATGAAAAGAATAATTTCAATAGTTTATAAAATTCATATATTTAATTTACCTTTATCATTTATTAATCTACCTACCCCAATTAATATTAATTATATATGAAATTTTGGATCAATTCTTGGAATATTTTTAATAATTCAAATTATTTCAGGATTATTCTTACCAATACACTATTATCCTAATATTAATATTGCATTTTTTAGAATTTCAAATATTATAAAAGATATAAATTCAGGATGATTAATTCGATTAATTCATATAAATGGAGCCTCATTCTATTTTCGTATTATATATATGTAGTATCCAAATGGGTCTTAGAGAGAAAGGACAAGTGATGATGTTTTGATTTAATATATATTATTAAGAGCAACGAAATGATTACAATGCTGTTCTACGTTCTATTCTCGCATGCAGCTTTCTGCTTCCCAATCCAAACTCTGTCCACTCCGCACACTCCACACGCTCTGCACGCTCTCCACACTCTACACGCTCTGCACCCTCTACCTTTTCCCGTTCTTCGGAACAGGTATCTCGAAACCCCCCGTGGTTAAGGTCACGCAGCCTTTTCACGAAAACTGTCCACTTAAAGGTACATTGATGCTAAACGGTACTTTGTTTACCGTTCGGCCGATACCTTAGGCCTTTTGGCCCCGGTACTACATATATACACATTGCACGAAATATATTTTATTATGCGATGCCCATTGGTATGACCAACGATAATGAATGAGAATAAATGTAGGAAGCCTTCTACCAATGTGGTTTATGGGTGACATTGTTCAGGAGAAAAATCAAAATGATCGGTCAAATGATCGGTCTTAAAACAACTTATATGTTTTTTAATATAGAATGAAGACAATAGCCAGTTTGATAATACAAAAATATAGTTTGTTTTATTTAGAAATAACTAATATATATTTTATTCTTTTCCACCGCGCTCTTTACGATTTTCAATTCATATTTTTTATATTTTAGACAGATTTTGTTAGTTTAATGTTATTGTATTAAGAAACTCATTACGATACAATAATATTGTATTCACTTCTCTTCTTATTGTTTGTTTTCTGAGAAGAATATACTATAAAGAATAAACTATAGGAAAAGTCGTGAAGTTAAATGGCGATACAATAATATTGTATGTAAGAAATTCTGAATGAAATTAAAAAAGAAAAAAATATAGTAGGTTTAGTGTTAAACGCTTCCCTTTCATCGTAGTTTCACCGCTTTTGCTTATCTCGTCTTCTTTTTCATTGAAAATAATGGTCACTTCCGCCTGTTGCATTTTTTGTACAGATAATATGGAGTTTCTGGATTATAAAGAAAATCCTCCAGAATACCTTGAATACTCATGTTACTGATGACATGGATTTTTCTTTCCTTCGTTGCTGTTATAAAAACCACCTTTTCTCGTTAGGAAAATTTTTCTCAACAAATTCAACTTCTTTGTTCAGATTCAAATTCTTGAAAATGAATCTTTCTTTATTGTTGAGACGATCCGATGGTGCAAAGTACAAGAGAAAAGCGAGCTTATTGTTGATATTAGATTGATAATCTGCAGTCGTGAAAACAAAGTCAGACGTGTTGTCTTCTGCTGTTATTGGTTGAGTTGTTTGAACTTTTTGAACGTTACGTCGAAAGCTTCTTCTATTGTAGAAACAATTTCTTATTTTGTAAACTTTTCTCTCGCATTGATGACGCTTTGTAATTGATGCATTCTTCTTGGATTTGCAGAACTGCTTTTGTTTTATACGATTGTTTTTAAATAACTAGAAAATAATCAAAATTATTTTCTGTAGAATTTTATGTATCTACGTGCTCAGCTTGAAGAAGTTTTACGCTTATACAACTGCTCTCGTTTTTTAATTTTACTTCAAGATGCGAAAGTTTCGTTTTAACGAAAGCCGAAGTTAAATTCTCGTCAAATAAAGTTTCATTAAAGCCACGTGAATTATTATATCAAGATGTGACACGAGTCAACAATTTTGTGTTTGTTCCAACTTGTCAAAAATTATTCAATGTTTCGACGCTTAGTTTTAATCCCAACAATTTCTTTCGTAGAGCAGATTGAGACTGGCAAAATTTTTTCTTTCCTGCATAATATTCAAACTGTTCAAAATTCCCATTGCAGTACTTGCAGCTTTTGCGAAGCCGAGGAAAGAATCGATCACTTTGATCACATCAATCTTATTCTCTAAAGCACATTCTTAATTTCCACACGCTATATCTATCACTATCAAGAGGTTTTATATTCCTCTCCACTTTAAAACCTTCCATTGTCACTTGTATTTCATAAAATATATAATTACTCCAATTTAATCATACGAAATTATTACAAAAAGGAATACAAAGTTAGTAAACTAGATTAACTTAGTTCGCTCCTCATCGAGGAACACAGGTTGCGTGCTCGATTTTCTTCACAAATTCACTGCAACTGACCAAACAGACGAAGAAAAAAAATGACTCGTACTAGGCAAATAGTTGCAGCTGTGTTGTTCTTTCACTCATGTCCAAATATATTCATAACAGAACTTTTAGAATATACAGGGTTAAGTTCTTGCAATGATTCATCGCGTACACGCACACTCGTATTCCCAACGGTAATCCAACATTCAGAATCAAAACAGCATTTTCAACATTACATTTCTGTGATTTTCAATTTATGAATTTATTCGATGTGGCTTTTGAACAATTCAATTACTAGAGATACTCGATATATTACTATATGGGAAGGTTCGATTTTAACACTTAGCCAACCGAATAGGGAGATTTCCTCTCTGTGAAGAACATCGTTGCGTAACCGAACGGAGAGATCTCCGTTTTTGACTTTGACAACGCCTCTTTTTTTTTTTTTATCAGTTATCGTTTACCTGGAATTGTTAATTGCGCCACTTTCTCTGCTTTTATAAAGCATAGTGTATAATAAAATACACCAATTTAGTGGTGTTAAAATTAATTAAGAAGTTACACCATCAGTTATTTCTAAATAAAGTTATAATTGAACGATATCACACTGTAAAAAAATATTAAAACGCATAATGAATTTTTAATTTCACGTTCAAGTCGTGTTATGTATCTTTAGTCATCTTTAATGTTTTTAATTTTACCTATATTTTTTTATACTTTTAATTTGATATTTTGTATAAACGATATGTGAAATTGTTAAACAAAATCATTACCACAAAATATAATTGACCATTTAAGTAATTTTTTAGACTTCTTTGTTTTTTAAGTAGTAAACATTAGTCTTCGATACTTGGAAAAATGCGCGGTGGACGGCGTATAGTTCGCTGTGGCACGCGCGGTTGGCTAAGTATTAATACGTTAGGGAATTAAGCGATCGAATTTCATCTTTGCATAGAGCGACCAAAACACCATAGTAAAACTGTAAAATTGTCCTCCGTTGAACCGAAACGAAGGGAAAATGCGTCGTTTAACGACGAGATAAATCGTAAGGTGTAACGTTTTCATCAGCACATAAATAGACTTAATCAAACGGTGATTGTGCGATAGCTGTTCGAGACGCAACGATATCTCCGTAAATGTATTTCACGGAACACCGAAATCGTATATAGGTATATACAGTATCGCGGAAAATCTTAGGTGATTTATAATAGCAATCTCATAAACTACATTTTTAGGAAATATTTTCATAGAATGTTGATAAAAATATTTAATTATCGCCTTTGTGACATTTGTGACATCGCCCTCGTGTTCATAATTCGTCCTGATTTATATATTTTAAAAATAGTTTCACGGGGTTCTAGAAATTTTATTAATTTGCCAACTAAAAGACGAATTCTTATATTGTATATAATATAACTAATTAGAATAAAGAAATTGTTATAGGAAGAATGTCAAACGAATATTTTTATTTGGCAAATCTAAGACTTCTGCGCGGTACTAAACGTGCAAAACAACTAAGTTTAGAAATAGGTCGCGCTTCGTTTTGTACGTTGATACGTGAAGATATGTGCTTTGTTTTATTGTTTGTATAAATCTAGGTTGAGATTAGGTACGTTACTATTTCTTGTAGATATATGTTAGAATCAGAAAATTAAAGCGCATTGCACGCGTCACAACAATGCGAATATACCATGACGAATACGGAGAAATTTGCTTCCCTGTTTCTTTCTTCACTTTTTTTTCTTTTTTTTTTTTTTTTTTAATCTAACGAAAAGATCAGTTTTATAACACAAATAAGCACAGCAGTAATTTTGTGACGAATTATTCTTTAAAGTTACTTCACTTCCTTAACTTTGCCTGCTTTCACATTTACCACGATAGATCGGATCAATCTTGATACAAATCGTAATTTAATTTTAAACATTAATGCGCGACCAATACGTTGTACAACCAATGAGTGGCGAGAATCATACACGTAAATTTTTTTAACTTATCAATAAATGTAGGTGATTGATAGTAACATTTTTCTTTTTTAATATGATTAACAATCGACGATAGGATGAAACTTAATCGATTTTATTGAGTCGCGAAATTCAAACGGCATTTCATACATACCATTAATATAATGTTTAATTTTCATATTTCTGTGATATCTATAAAATATGCTTTAGTGCACAAAATATTGAAGACATATTCATATAATATCAAAAAGAGATTAAATATGTATATTTATATATTTCGTTATATAAATGTAAATATGCATATTTATTCAATTTTAAAAAGCAAATATTTTTTCCGAGTTATTACGAGGAATATCTATTTTATATTACGAATAAAATATTTTTTTCGAAAAATCCAGAAATATTTATTTTATATTAAAAGTAAAATATTTCGCTTTTCAAACATTCAGTGAATTATATTTGTATCTTCCATTTCGTTAACAATATTATGTTTTATTTAAAAAAAATTAATTATTAAAAAAAAATAAAAAGCTTTTATTGACTTTAGTTCATATATTCCCCGGTCATATAAAATTGCAATAAAAACAAGTAACTTGATAATTGAAACTGTTCAAACACTTTTTAAAACACTTCTAACATGTTTTTGTTGCTTATCAAGTCGTTCTTTGGACATTTTTCTCCTTGCTATCTGACGATTTCCCTGCTACTTCACTTTCATCTGAATCGAGAATCTCAATTTCATCCTTGTTTTGAGGTAATTCGTTTTCATTCTCTTCGCAGTTTGTGCCACAGCACTCCTCACTTATACTTATTATTTTCTCAATATGTTATCTCCTCTTCTAGACATATTCTGATGCACATAGAAGGGCTATTATTTGTCAAAATAGTGAAAAGTTGCATTTCACAATAATATTACTGATACCCAAAATTTTCTTCTATATATGCAAAAACATAAAATTACCAACAGTCAAAGACGAAATCGGCGGGTATGCAGAAAAATAGAAGGGAAGAAGGCCAATACATCCAAAACAACTAGCTGCTGAAGCGAGAAAAACTCTCATAGAAAGAAGACTAAAAAGAAAATATCCCATTGATCACGCTAAAAAAATAAAATACTTAAACTCCGAGATGGTATCTCGGTGAGGGTAGTCATCCACGTGTTATTTAGCAATTAAACTAGAAAAATTTCACAGAATGTCTAGCTGGACAAATTGTAAAGTAAAAACAAAAAAGAAAAAAAAAACGTTAGACTTGAGATATTGGGTTCGAAGTATCGCCGCTGAATTGTTTATGTCTACTTCTGACGATTACTTTTTCAAAAAATTAACACTCGTCACGTTTATATTCATTACATTAAATTTATTAATGTTTTGATAAGCGAAGTCAATCTACTAGCATTAATGTTTACTTTACGATCGTGTCAAGTCGACGCGTATTCGTAGAGATAGCTATACCAATTATTATTTAATTCAAAATTTAGAAGCTTCGAAGAAAATGAATTGTCACGTTATGTATATTATTATACATAATTATTATGTATTATATATGTATTTACATACATATTATATGTATATATAGTATAATAAGTATAATATATCATATTATATGTATATATATTACATATATAATATATAATATTATATATTATATTATATATTATTATACTATATTATAAGTATATAATATATATACATTTATATTATATACTATATACTATACTATATACTATATACGTATACCAAAATTTTTATCTAATATATTCTTGTTACGTTTCGTTATTTAAATTTTGAAATTGTTTTACTTAGAAAATTTCAAACAATATAGTAGTCGCTGCCACCAGAAACAGTGTAAGGACTGTTTCAATTAGATATTTATCGTTAGATTAAGTAGCGTTAATTAGAGTTTAAGGCCACTGATCAACAATCTCCACGTTTCGGCTAACCTGCTATGTGCAGGAATACTAGCACGGGAGAGGATTGTTTGGAATAAAGAATTATATTATAAACAATTATTATTGGCAGAATTAATAACGTATTATATTAATTATTAATATTATTAATTATTAATATTAATCAAAAGTTGACTCACCTGATGTTGGCCTCCGCTGATGAATGGGCAGGCCGCTGGGGTGATTCCGGTTTTACAAAGATTGACACTTCTATAATTTTCTGAGTTTTAAATCTTTATTTAACTTGAGCAGCGTAAACAACAGTGTGTCCGGACGTGTTTAACAATTCGAAATTCTAACAAAAAAACTTGAGCCAGCTATTGTTTTAATTCTAACTGACAAACGGAGCCAACTAATAATAATTATTCGATAATTCACATGAATTCGAACTGACTAATAACAATTATTTTATAACAATTATCTCCTAATTCTAACTGAAACGTACTGATAACAATTATTCTCAAATTCGAACTGACTAATAACAATTATATCTCGTAACTCCTAAATTCGAACTGGAACGAACAATTATTCTCCAATTCTAACTTAAATTTGAATTGAATCAACTGAAACGAACTGATATCAGACTCACTCAAATTCAATTGAACGACTAATAACAATTATCTGCTTATTCTACCGAAACGAACCGATACAACTAATATCAATTATTCCGATTATTCTCTTATTCTAACTGAACCGCTAACAATTTCTTTATTCTAACTGATAACGATTACTCTTCTTTATTTTCGCCAAATTCTCCCGAACCGCTAACAATTACTCTATTCTAACTGATAACGATTATAATATAGTATATAGTATATAGTATACATATACTATATACTATACGATTATAGTATATAGTATATATATACTATATACTATATAATATATACTATATACTTATAACTACTATATACATATGTATTATATACTTATAATATACTTATAAGTATAAGTATATTAAGTATATACTTATATTATATATACATATATATATAATACATATATAATAGATATGTAGTATATAATATATATGTATATATATTATATAATTATAATATATTATATACATATTAGTAGGTATATTATATACTTATTATACTATATTAGTATATATATTATATACATATAATATAATAATATAATATAATATATATACATTATATCATAACGTGAAAATTCATTTTCTTCGAAGCTTTTAAATTTTGAATTAAATAATAAATAATATATAATTTATAATGTAATAATGAATTTATATATATATTTGTCTCATTAAATGAATAAAGGTTAGCACAAGTGATGGAAGAGAAATCTAAACGGTTTATGTAATTTTCCTCGTGAAATTCCTCGTTAGAAAATCGCGATAAAATTTCCGATTTATAATTATACTTATAATATTCGGATTTATAATTATAATATATTCGTAAACGGTTTGTACGAGAATTTGGATATTTTCGTGAGTATTAGGATTGCCTACATGAGTAATTCCTACTAGGATGAAAAAATAGAATAACATTTTTTCCTTCTGGGACCCCGTTTTGAAGACAATCTAGATTGAATATTTTTAATTAAGAATTAAAAATCAATTCCCATACGGCTTGATACGCGAGTACATTACAAATTTTCAAACTCGATTTCCCAAATTAATGAAAATATTCGAAGATATAAACAAATTTGATTCTATTCTATTTTATTATATATTTTTTTTTTTATATTTTACTTATTTTTCCAGATAGAATTCCACTCTAGTTAATTCATTTCTAACAATGATATAGCATGTATATTACTGTCTTGGATGTCAGGTAGTAAACAACTGCCGTTTGTGCACAGATCAAATATTTTTTTATCGCAACTGTTCAAACTCTTTTTATCATACAAGTAAAGTTCAAACTCGTTTTATCGTAGATGGTAAAGATTGGAAGGTGCGTGTTGTGTTTTCTCAAAGTTCGGGCAAAAGTGACTCACATAATTTTAACGATGAGAGAAAGAGAGGGATAGGTTAACGTCGAAGTTCTATTGCACAATAATTTATTAAATAAGTAACATTCGTAAATTTATAGCTTGCAATTTAGGTATTGCTTACAAATTTCTTTCTTGTGATTTTAAAATTTGTTATGAGATGGAATACTTTGATCTTTTGCATTCTGAACAATGTTTAACATGATCTAGCAGAAGCTTTGTTGAAGCAGAAATTTTAGAAATTTGTTACTAAAGCACCGTGTACGTGATGACTCTTTCTGTAAATTATTTTCCACTTGACTATTTATACACCAACGTACCACTTATGTTATTTGCGATATAAATTTTCTTATCTTAAACATATTTAGTAACCTGACTGTAACACGTGAACACTTCATAGAATCTCTTAGTAACTACCAAGGCTGTTCAGCAAAATGAGGATAATAGAAAACCGAGGTTATTTAACGGGTCTTCCTGAGGAAGCAAAGTTGAAGTACAATATCAAATTAGAGCATTTGCAAATTAAATAAAGAAAAATATATAAATATGGGTTATCATCCATTGTGCGTATATATATATTTTTTAATATATACAATATATATATATATATAATTACAAAAACAACAATTACAAATAAAGCAAATAAAAATTACATTCAGAATTTCTGAATAATGAACTCGCTGTTTTTAATATTCATAATAAATGCCGAAAATGTAAATACTTTTTAAAAAATTTTAGCAACGATGATAACATTTGATTACTAAATCTAAATAATTATTTTATAAATTTTATATTTAAATAATGCCCAGTTCTAAAATATAATACAGGTTACTCACTACTTTCTTCCCTTGTTTACAACGTTCAAAAAATATATTTTTAGTTATTCACATTTCCTACATTAGTTAAATCGCTGTATACTTTCTTACTCAGTAACTAAATACGAAGCACCTTCAACGATGGTGTCATTGATGGTGGTATTGCACAGTTCAAAGTTGATTTTGAGAGGAAGTAAATGTTGGACCAGGATAAGACAACACCATAAATTTGTTACAGGTTGGGGTTGGTCATGATGAATCATTCATCCCCAAAAACCGATTTTTATATTTTACAGTTAGAAAAAAAGTATAAAAGGTCCTAGGGGTGCGCATTTAGTTCAGTACGTGCAAAGTGCGTAGACAAGACATAGTTAAAGTAGTACTATCAGAAGTGTACCAGAAGTTCTCCGATCATTTCGACAGTTACTATTTCATCGCTGTTAGATTTGGTCTCTATCCACGTATACGAACGTTGGCTTTCGATTCGTTTTGTTTTATTCTTCATCGACCGAGATAAAACGCGAATCGACTTGTCCGTTGGCTGTTGATCAAGTTATATCAAGAAAAAACATTACTTCGAATCGAGGAAGATATGTAAGTAAACACATAGTAATATGGTAGTAAGAATATTTGTCACGTTCCGTAGCATATTTTGAAAGACTTCGTACGAGCGGTGAGATATGGCACGAGCTGAATTTCATGTGCACCACGTGGTGCGGTCTATTACGTGACGGTAACGAAATATTGTAATCGCTTTACTTGAGTCAAATTTTCCAACGATAACTTTATTCAAGATATTTTAAATGAAATTGTAATCTTTTCTATAAATTTCTTCACATTCTTCCGATACGATTTTAATATGATTTTAACATGTATATAATCTATTATTTTACTATTGGATAGAAACGTAACTAAATTAAGGATATGGTATTCTTTCTAATACATAGATAGAAGTAGGAAGCTGATGAGAATTTCAACTTAGCATATTAATAAACATTGAAAATTAAATTTAGTTCCGGATAAATAATTTATCGTGATCCCAAAACAAGTAAAATCGAGTTTATACTCGTTGTTTCTCGATGAATCAACAATGTGAATTCGACTTCACTTGCTACATAACTAAAATGCTGGCCGTGTCTGAACCAGCTTAACCGGGCTACTATCGAATTTATATTATCGAAGGAAGGTTTCAAGATTCGGTTTCACGAGCTCCTCCGTCGTGGTTTTCTATTACTCGACAGAGCCATATCTTTTCTTTTTTTCTCGAAACTTTTACTCTTTTCTTTATGTCTTACTCAGAACAAGTTTACAATGATGTAGAAATTAACAAGCTTTTTATTTATCGTTATAGATGGTACACGATCGGAAAGAGTAAAGTTTGAAAATTCGAGGAATTTAACGAGCGGATCGACTGGAACGACCGGCAGTAGCAGCAACAAACGCGCTAAGAACAAGAAGAGACGCGAAATGCAACAGTTCACGCATTCGTGGATGGTGGGTGTTCTGAAGGGACACACCAGCTCAGTTCTGGATATGAGTTTTTCCAGTAACGGCAGATATCTCGCAAGCTGTGCCGAAGGTATGTACCGATATAGTTTAAGAAAATTTGTCCTAAGAAAAGTCATTATCAACGACATCTCTTTTATCGCTTTAGCGTCATATTTCTCTTACGCTCTAAAATACCCTATATGGGAATTTATAGGGTAAGAGCAGAGACTAACCTTGCAATATAGTTTATGAATTAGTAATATTTTATTTGTTAAGTATTTTAATTATCTGGAAAAGTTGCACAACGTTAAGTGGAAATTTATAGTGAAGTTGAAAGACCTCGAAGAGAACGCATGAGTCATAAATCAAACGACGAGATTCATTTTGAAGATTTCTGACGATGAATGCTACGCCATTGGCGTGTGCAACAATTACCGCTATTGCGCGAGAAAAGCGATAAAAAAATTATGTCTCTGATAAAGTCATCCGAAGGACAATCTTTCTTTTTTCCACTTCTGTTTTTTTTTTTTTCTTGACTTTTCTTTCAACTCGATATTTTCTTTTTATTCAAGAAAACTGTCTATATCTTTATCGATGACGCAACGGGCCTATTTAATTTGCATGTGTCATTGTTACCTTGTTATTGTGCCAGTAACAATAGCCGATCTCTGTCTTTGCTTGTACCGTTTCTACAAGAAATTAAAACCTATGTATGTACATGTCTCTTGACGTTTTCTTCGACTCGATTCATGCGCAACCCGCGATATATAAACGTAACCGCGATAAAAATTATACGCACCTTCTTGAAATTGCGATATTAAATATGCAAGATGTATTTTAATACGAATCATAATCTTTGGAAGAAAAACATTTTCTTATGTGACAAATGACAGTATATCACTGCGCCGCGGATGTTCGTACTTTTATAGAAAACTTAAATGAGCGCAAATTATCCAAAGTAGATATATCATCCGGTATAATATTTAGAGGATATTCAAAGTACTTGAATGCTCTTGTCATTGAAAATTTTTATCGATCTGCTATGCGCGTTGCATAGAATTTTTTTGAAATTTCATTATCTATTTTAAAAGTTTAAAGCATAATAATCAAACTAACCCGATATTAAACTAATATTATTAATTTCTTACAAAGTATCCTGACTTTGTTACTTATTTTTTAAATCTTACATCTTCGAATTTATTAGATTATTCCCTTTCTCAACTCTTTCGTATTAAAATACTTCTTTCTAGTCGCAAAGTCAACGAAACCGTGGATTCGCTGATACGATCATCGTACATGGTAGGAGATCTTTTGTATAAAATTCGCAGAAAGGTTTTTTTATCCTCTTAGTTTTATTCGTATAAATTTGAATTTTCATAAACATCCGTGGTCCACTTATTATTATTAAATATTCGTGTTACTTGTTACTACAGCTTCTTCGTCTAGCTATACGATATACACAGAAGTAGACGGGCAAAATGTAGGTCGTTTGAGTGAAATCAAGCTGTTCGGTCGCAAACTCCTTGATTTCTTGAAAGACATTATCCTGTCCCGATCGCTTTTTTCTTTTACACCTCACTAGTCTAGATTTATATGTATTACCGTTTGTTGGTTTTATACTTCCCTGTGTTCGGAAAGAAGGAATGGATAACTCTCAAGCGCTATGATTAAAAGCTATTTGCCCTTTTTTTCTTCTTCGCGAATCGATCCAATTATCTAAAGAAGGACGAACATAGAGAAAGTATGAAAACGATGGAAAAATCGCTCGCATCGAACGACTACTTTCACTATTTCATCTTTGAAATCGGAACAGGATTAAACGCCTGTATTTCTCGTTATCATCAACTGATACACGTATCATCGATATAATCGTCACTAGCTAATTGATATTCAATTTGTACAACCGCAAAGTACGTTAAAGTACTTATGTTAGATGGATTTCGTAACGTGTCATGTAAGGATTAAAATACTTAAACAGTTCGTTGTGTCGTATCCTTTCATGGTTTACACGATGACGATCGTGGGTGACCTGTTGACCATGAAAGATTTTCGTAAAGCGGCGTCCACTTCTCTTACCGGTGAGTTTCTCTTCTCTCGCTTCTCCCGCCGCGTTTAACCTCGAATCCAGAGACGGGGCACATCGTGCCACGTGTGTACGTGCATGCCCTCACGAGACATACCGAGAAACGTGAGTAACAAAAGGACTTCAACTCTGGGCTGCTGGCTTCATGGAAAAGACGTCTTTTAACTGGAATGTTCACGACCCTAGTTGTAATACCTTTCGCCATCGTGTCGCTTAGAATTCTTCTTCTACTCAGCTTTTTTTTTTTCTTTAAATCTTTGTTTATTAATTCCAAGTTTTTTACATATTTTTTTACATGGTTCTTTTCCAGAATAAACGCTGAATTCTGATTGTAGGGTGGTACAGGCAAAAGTATCAATACGCGACGGTACGACATAGCCATACATTATTACATTTTTTTTTTTTTTTTTTTTTTTTTTTAAATTATTATTGTAACTTAAATTTAAGCCGCTGTTGCTCTGTGCTTATGTGCGATATTTTAATTTATGTCCTGAAAGCCTGGACGCAAAAACAGGACAGTCTTCTACTCAGCTTATATCTTCCCCGTGACTTTTACTTTTAATTCTTTACTTTTCCTCCTTTTCTTCTTCTTCTTTTTTTTTAAGTATTTTATACTTGTGATTTATTTTCTAAGACTAGTTTCGAGAATAACTTTTATGACTCATGAAAAAATTTCGATACTTATCATAGAAACATTTTATGGATACATCGTGTGTATTATACGAAGCATTTTGAAATTTCGTTAGCACTAGAACGAAACGCAACTATCACGATTATATTAGTAAAATTTCATTCGTATTTTATCATCATTATTTGTGATAAATATTTAACAGCTTTTATGGACATTTCACGATTCAATAATCATAGTAACCGTGTCTCATTGCAGTGCCAACGAAATTTTAAAAAGTTATTTAACACGATCATTAAATTCGATCATTAAATTCTGAATGATTTTACGCATTTATGAAATCGGTCACTTCATACGTAGTAATCTAGTAGTACTGCGCTATCTCTAAACAAAAAATTATGCATACATAAAATTAGAAATATTTATATAACAATAAGATCCGGTCACGTTCGTTGGATTACTTCCAGCAAAATAATATGCTTAATTCCTCGCGAAATATTTGCGATTGTATTATCGTTGAAAAACATTCAATAATTAATGTGAGTCATCAGATCATTACGGCCGCCTTAATCACGAAATCGTGTACTGTGAATCATTCCCTCCTCTACGCGCAACAGTAATCACCGATGATCGTGAAATACACCGTGTAGCGCCGGTAGAAAGTCACGGTTATTCTTTAAACATTCTTCCGTTTCCGATCGACGATTTCGGAAACATAGTCTCGAAATACGAATCGCGATCAAAAATAATCTCGGAAATGTCCGTGGGTTGGCACATAAATTTAGAAAACGGCTAGTGAACTTGCGCCGTTTCTCAAATCATCTCTTTCATTGCATTATCCTTTTCTTGTTAACACACTTGGATGAATTTTTTAGAATTTCGGTATTCTTCGTATCGATATAATTTCAAAGTTCTCCGAATCATTCGTAGCCTTTGATATATTACGTTTTCCGTTTTATTTTACCTGCGAAACATTTAAGTGATATAGGTATTATCATACAATCTGTTCGACTTAAAGCTTAGAAGATTAAAAAAAAAAAAAAAAGAAGAAGAAATGAAAAGAGAAACGAAGGAAAATAAAATGGTTTCGAATGACGTAAGATTTTAAGATCACTACTATTCTTAAATTATGCTGCAGATTTATTTTCTACGCCAATATGACGTATCTCTTTATTTTTTATAAAAAATATCAAGACACTCAGGTCGGAAATTGATCACATAGCTTAGAAAATCTTTAAATTTGCCGCGTTAAATATAAGGAAACACGCGTTGCTTATTTTTCCGTATCTTTCTATTGCTATAACTTTTGCAAAATTGAAGTAAAAATATTTTTTCGAGTAACCATTTTCAGCATTATATTATACGAACTATAGTAGTGTTATAAAGAATCTTAAATTGAGCGTAGAAAAATGAAGATGAGGCAAGGAAAATGATAATTTCAGATTCCTTCATTTTCGAAATAAAACGATAGATAAGACACTTCAATTAAGTGAAATCATCAACATTCAAATAGCGATATCGATCGATCCATTGTCCCGAATTTAATTCCACGAAATGATATATAGAATTCGGGGCCACTGGCTGGTTGCTGCGTTCGCTATCACCTTTTTGATGCGCGAACGTAACAAGCGTGGTTGTAACAACCTAATAATAGCGCGACGTGGGAAATTCTCTGGCCTTAAATCAAGCCCACACACCGAAGCAACAGATAGTTTATGGTTACGCTACGGACTCAATGAAATGACTCGTCGTAAGTCGATAATTCGATGTACGAGATTAGCGGATCAACGATCATCAAAATCACTGCTTCTGTTTCTCAGGCTTCTGATCCGCACATTTTCAATTATTTGTCGAGTAAATTCGAGGGCTGATTTTAAAAATCAAAATGCCGTATGCTGAGTTTTTCAAGGTTGAGAATTTATCGGTTGTTCTTAAGATTTTTCATTCAAAAAAAAAAAAAAAAAAAAAAGTTAGAGACGAATATAAATGAACGTAAATAAAGTAATCGAAAATGCGTTTTAAAATGTTTTCTGAATGCTAATTTAAGTTAGTTTTACCTCGTAATTATTTCAGTAAATCAATCGACATATCAGGCTCTGAATTTTTTTATCAACTGTTGGGAAAAATTTTTATCAAATGTCGTAGTAGTTCTTCTTTTCTATCTCCCACTTTGGCCGCGGTTAGCACTCACGCGGATACCGGGATTTGCTCGAATAATCAAACTATGCAAGGAGCAACGCGTGGCCGCCGATGATTTCATTAAATGACGCAACGGTACATATCGACGCCGGTCATTCCTGCGAACGGGGATACCGTTTTCCGTTATCCGAGTCACCGCTCAGATTTCCTCGTCTCTCCTTCGTCCTTCGTTCCATTTTTCGCTTGCTATCGCTCGAAAGCGCGGGAACTCTCTACTGATCGCGTCCATCTCTCTCTAGAAACCGGATTACTTGTTTATCGCTATTAAATTATTTCTATGCAATGCTTATTCGACGTCTTCTTCGTAGAAATCACCGAGATACCGATAACATTATCACAAAGTTGAGGTAATCCTACTTTTCTCTCTGGCAATTTCTTGATACGTTTGCAGTACCTTTCTGAGACGTCACTGCTGACGTAGTATTATTTATATTGATTTCGTTCATAGAATGATTTTGAAAAAGGACGTATCAACGTTGTTGCGATCTATACATTTTTATTGGGTTAGTGGGGAAGCGATGTAGCCTTTATATATGTAAAAATCAGTGAACATGCAGGCGTGCGCGTTTTTTATTCGTTCAATGATATTTTCAATCGATTGCTCAAAGGAACTAAAGTATTTGAATTTTTTGTATCATTCTACGTTTGTTGCATATATTATTGTATATGTGTTATTTGAGAGATTTGTATACTTTGTATAAATCTACGTGTAGTTTCCATTTCCCTTAATCATGTTTAGTAAGTATAGGAAATTGTATAAAGATCCACGAAATACTAAGAACTTTTTTATATTTTGCTCAAATTCCCGATACTTTTTAACGCTCAAAAAATGCAATTGAGTAGAAAATGACCGAAGGAACGCAGCAATATTGAGAAGTTTCAGTTTCTCGTTTTGTTCTTTGATGATTCGTAAACTCGAGGTTCAACATGTCCATGTTCTATCAGTAATCTTGAGAAATGCAGAAACACGGTAAAATATACCACGTGTAAATACTAGAGCATGCCAAGAAATGTATAGGTGATACGAAAATGTGTAGTATTTATTATTAGATAGACGTAAAAGTACTGAAATTGAAATTTCTAATATTTAAGGCATATGATAGCTACGATTGGGTTTAAAAACAATCTTGTAATTTTGTAAGAAAGTATCAAAGAGATATATCATCTTATACATACATAATACAACATGATTGACCAAGCAAATAAACTTCATAGTCTCACAGCTGTTTCTGTCGAAATTGTAAGCCAATTTCCTGAAGTTCTCTGTCACATGACTCGCTCTAAATAAACGTTTCCCCAAATTGTACGCAATCGTTTACAGTAGACACGCCGTCTCTTCAAGGCGGATACATTTTCCTTCAAATTCAATTAATATAAAAAAAAACCTTTCGATTTTTAAATAATTGCACACTCCGGATCTATGAAGCGTTGTTCCTTCATATTCTTCTCTTTCTTCCTTTCTCATTCGCCGTGGATATTATACGCAATTGATTTAAGTTTAGCAATAAAATCATGGAAATTTTATAGAATCTCCCTGACTTCGTTTGTACCACGAATTTAGACGTGCACGGTATATATATATATCCAGTATTCGTTCGAAAGAAAGGAACGGCATTTCTGCCCGTAAAAACGTAGAAAAGAAAGCGACCCTTTCCGTGACGTATTCGGCGAAAGTTGCGTATTGCTGAATAAACAAGAGGCGTTAAAACGGTTCACCTTTTATTGGCCGCCTGTTTTTTTGTGCTTCGGTCCGTAACGAGAGCGTAACGCCGCTAGATCGTGCTTTTTATTTCCCCTGATTAACACGAACGAGGAACGTCCGAAGATTCTATCTGGCTAGCTGGGAACGGCTCGTAAACCAGTCGAATTTTTGCTAAGTTTTGTATGGATCTTATTTTAGAGAAAATTAAAGAACTGGCTTGCATCGAATTGCTTTTTTCTCGAATATCGTTTAGCAGAACGAAGTTTCGACGAAAATTTCTAATTTTCAATTTCCTTTTTATTTATTTCTTATAAAAATGTTTGACACGTTATTTTAACGAGTATTAACGTTGGTGCATATGAAATGTCATTTCACCGAAGTTTGAATTTGGCCTATTTCTCAATTAGCGGTCTTATTAAAGAAAAGATAATTTATTATAAATTAGATATCTATTTGTGTAATTTCCGTAAGTTACGTATATTTAAGAAAATTGAAATAAATCTTTCTAGAATTTAATTATCTCAGCGATTAATTTGTAATGTACATGTAACATTTACATTTGTAAGCTAACAAATTTTTCACTAGACTATTTTTGAATGCATAAGGATTTTGCATTAAAAGGAAGCGTACATTCCAAGAACTATCGAATTCTACGATTGATAATTCTTATAAGTCTAGAAGTTCGACGTTGAGTAAAATGCGTTCAATCATGTGGACATTACTTTGATCATATTTATGTTTTAGAAACTACGCAACGATAAAAGCTTTATCTGAAAGAACATTTCATATGCAGCAACCTATTCAGCATCGATATTAAAGAAGAGAGCACTACCTTTGTTTTAAATTAAAAATTTAAAATCTGAAGATTCGCGTTACAAACGTTCGTCGACAGAGGTGCTTTGTTGCAGTCAATATGTATAATCGTCGATGTGAACGCTTATACAATGATGCGTTGACATCGTGTCTCCTTTATGAACAGACAAAAATCCATATATGTTATTTCATACGTCCGTGGCAAGCTTCCACTTTCATATCTTCTTCTTTCGAGACAAATTAATCGCGCAGCATTCTCAACACGATCTTTTCGTATAGCCGTGCTCGCTTCTCTATTTCGCGAAGCATTCGCGAACTATAGTCGAATTTTGTACGATTTTGTAGATATCGGTGTTCAAGGCAGAAATATGACGGTCTCTAGTTCAAGAGCGATTGATGTGATCGCGAGTTTTGGATGTATTCTTGATCACATCGGCGGAAAGAAAATAAAACGAGAGAGGAAAAAGTATAAATATAAAGTTCTTTTTACTCTTCCCGTATCTAGTCAGAGGAGAAATTTACCATACTAAGGGACTATCCCATTTAATTAATTAAATTGGCAATAAAACTTAAAGTATCTTCCATTGCGAGAAAAAAAATATCACGACGATCTAATATGAAATTTAATTTGAAAAGTTTAATCATGTATATATTCTAAAGAATGTACAATTTATCCTAAGAAACATAATAAAGAAATCACGTAGAGATGTTTAGAAGCACTAAAGAGATGTTAGAAATAGGACAGAGATGCATGCGCGTGGTGTGTGGCAAATTTTTAACAGTATAATGTAGGAGATTTTTAAGTCTCGCTGCCGGACGATGAACTGACGCATATATGTTTTTGTATGTGACATAAAGATTGCGGCCTGGGGCCGGAAGAGCTGCTGGATCCTGGGGAGACCGGTCAATACAACAACTGTCAGGCGAATTGTGAGACATCAGATTCAACGATGGAGACAATATCAGAGACCAACAGCATGTCGTCTTCCTCAACTTCCATATTGACGACAATTACCGTATCCAATGACTCATCTGCAACCTTGGACGGAGATAATTTGACGACGACATCGTTGTCAACGGAGGAAGATCAAGTCATCCTAAGTAGGAGGCAACGAAAGAATCATACCAGAACTCTACGAGATCAATATCCTGAGTTTCAGGACGACTTGCACGAAGACGAGCAGTCAGACCAACGACAACAACGACATCGTCGATTCGTCCACGGTCTAGACTCCGAGGAGATCTCCGAGATAAAGTTCGCAGAGAGAATAGGTCTGTGCTCCAGAGAAGCGCAGATTCCGTACGATGCTTACAAAGTAGAAAAGCATTTTCCGAGCATTCAGAGAAGGCAACTGCAGTATTTTTGTGACGCAACTCTAGCTTCGTTGCTTCGCAACTACACGCTCTCCGGGCAGCAGCTAATTGACCTTGGCTATCCCGTGGAGTACGGTCATTTCCCTGGCTGCGCGGTGATTAACAACCATTATCAGTACCCGATGGGTCATCCAGCTATTGGCTATCATCATTTGGACGCGAACGCGCAGGAATTCATACCTGGCGGCAGCAATGTTATGTGGCCGGCGGAGAGCGAGGGGGACAGTGGACATTGCAGCGGAAGTTCGGTGGAGAATTCCGATCTGGAGCCAGAGAGTGCTTCGGAGAGTGATAAAAATTCAGACATCGGCGAGTCGTCATCTTCATCATTTTGTTCGTCCGATTGCAGTTACCCATTCGAAAGGTACTCGAATCGGAATTTCTACCCACCGATCCTGACCATCAATGAAAGAAAATGTGCCAGATGTCACAGAGTCTTCTACCAGGACCAGAGAAACGATGATTACCTGTACCACGAACCATGCGTCTACCACTGGGGCAAGCTACGTAGCAGCGTCGTAGCAGGCACTCACTGTAATATGTGGCAGTGTTGTCGAGGACGAGATAACGCCAGAGGCTGCACTGTAGCTCGAATGCATGTGTGGACGGGATTGACGCCGGGTTATAACGGCCCATTCGATGGCTACGTCCGTACCAGTTTGGCGAGAACCGTGCCCATAGATGGCAATTATGGCGTTTATGCTTTGGACTGCGAGATGTGCTTTACGAAGCACGGTCTCGAACTAACCAAGGTCACCGTGGTCGACATCAACGGCAAGGTCGTTTACGACGCTTTGGTGAAGCCGGACACCGAGGTGATCGATTACAATACCAGATTCAGCGGCATCACCGCAAAAGATCTGGCAAATGCGACGAAAACGCTCAAGGACGTTCAGAAAGACTTGACCGGTTTCATCCACGCGGAGACCATACTCATAGGTCACGGGCTAGAGAACGATCTGCGTGCGCTCAAGTTACTCCACGCGACGGTGATCGACACATGCATCGCGTATCCGCATTTCCTCGGTTATCCTTTCCGTAGCAGTCTAAAGACGTTAGCGAGGACGGTGCTATGTAAAGAAATTCAAATAAAGGGGCACGATTCCGTGGAGGATGCTAGGATCGTGATGGATCTCATGTTACGGAAGCTGCAGCACGAAATGCCGTATGATCATCAATGACCAAGAGAAAGGGAATTAACATAGAAGAAGAAAAAGGAATACAGTGAACGATCCGCTGGACTTCTTTTCCGCGAGATGCTCAAACGAACTGCGTGGTGAAAATCAAATTTATTTTTCGTCCACGAACAATTTAAAATTCGGACGTTCGCTGTTATCTAATCTGGCCGCGTAGGATTCCATCGAGAAGTTACAATGCGTAAACATCGATGGTTCACGATCTTCGTCTTCTCAACTTAATAAGTTGACTCTATTATAAAAACATTAATTGTGTCGGCCTGAGCGAGTTACTTCCGTCAGTGTTCAGTTCCAAGTAAAGTCTGTGATATGTAACAAAAAAAAAAAAAAGAAGAAAAAAGAAAAAAAAGGAACTATATATATAATGCGGACCCCGACGCGTTTAGGCAGTGTTCATCATACCGGGGTCGCGTTTTTCGCTCGCACAGATGAACATATACATACACACGCATACACAATTCATACATTCAGTATCAAAAATAGATTATAGTCAACTTTTTGTACGATGCACATCGTTGCCGAGGAAAAAATTTGACTCGATTTTTTTCTTCTTTTTTATACATGATGTAGATTAATATAGAATTTTCCTCTTGAATCTCTATTGCGGCTCCGATGAAAAATGTTAATTTCTTTTAACCGATTTCTATTTTTCTGACAAATTTTTGCTCTTTTTAAGATCCAACAAAATAGAAACACATGGATCGTTTATATCAGAAAAATCGATACTCGAAAAAAATAGTTCTGTTTTTAACACTCTTTTCTTTAAACAATGAAAGATGCAGAAAATATAACAAAAATTGAAAAGTCGAATCTTTTTACACTCAGATTAGAATATTATGTATTGCGATTCGACATGCTATGCATCTGAAATATAATATTTTCAAGAGTAACGACAAATCGTACGAGTTCTCGCAGCCGCAAGAAAAATTCTTCGTCCTTTGTCGTTAAAGGTGGATTATGTAAATTTTGTTAGCGATGACAATCGCAATAATAAAGATTATTACTCGATGATCCATCTAACTCAAGTTCTTGCTGGTAGAGAGACTTTATTATACAACAATATTTCCTATTCACGAGACAATTTCCTCGGCAAGTGATGTTAGTGGTGATATACATTCGCACACACATTGTTTCTCATATGTAGTAATATGTTTCGAGTTTCTCACACTTCATGTATCATGTATAAAAGTACATCTTGCTTCTATGTGTATATATATATGTGTATATATGTACGTTTATGCATATATGCATATACTATATATATGCGCGCGCGTGTGTGTGTCTGTAGATATAAGTATATGTATGTATGTATGTATATATGCTTACACATATATACATAGTATGCATATACATACACGTATACGCGTATACGTATGCGTTTCTTATACCTTGCGATTTGCGACTTCTTCTCATGCATATTTCATCCCGCGTCATTTTTTCGTACACGTACTTTAAGAGGAGGACACGCGGTGTCATTGATGCTCGTAAGTGTCTCGGGCTTCCACAATGGCTTGCATTTAAATTCTCCTCGAAAACGTCTAGAAAATGCCGCTAAACGAGGACACACATACAAAGATCGAGATGTTACTTCGAATCAACTTGATTTTTATTTTTTTTTTCCCCCCCTTTTAATTGCTATTCTCTTTTCCTTCTTCTTCTTTAAATTATATTCTTCGGTAATTTTTTTTTCTTTCTTCTCGAATTGGCAAGAGATAAGGATTTTCTTGCGATAAAATGCCCGCTCTGTCCTCTTCGTGTTTCTCGGACAAAACAGAAACCAATGTACCTTATCGCCGCGTGCGTGCGTGCCACTCCGCTCTTTCTTCATCCATAATCGGTTATCGAATTTCTTCTCCAAGACAAAAGTGGCGAACGTGAGCCGAATCGAACGACATTTTTATAATTGACCACAATAATCCATTATCTCGCGTTATATGACACAATGTTTTCGTTTCATACGTGTCGTCGCATGTAAACGATCGGGAACACTCGATTCGAATCGGGATCAAATCCCTGAGAATTATACGTTCGATTCGCCTCACGTTATATGAATTAAGACAGTGGGTAATGTTCCATGATTTTATACTTTATTACCGACATTAACTGATGCCTTGTGTGTACCCATTTGTCTATCAAACGTATAGTAAATATAACATACACAGCAATATTGTCCCAAACGCACGTGGTTATTTGTACAAAGTATTGCGCAATAGAATTTTGCATTTTCCTCCTTCCAAGAGCCGGGAAAATTATACGTCTGTGTAACAGGTTTTCACGATGAAAAGCAATGATTCTTGGAAACCTGTACTTTACACAGTTGAAATTATTTTACTTAATTTTAACTCTGCCATCTTAGATTCGTCCCGACGTTTCCTTTTCTTATTGTTGTTGTCCTTCTTTTTTTTACGATTTAATTTATGTATATTATAACTCGCGTCAAAATATCAGAAAAACGTTTTCAACCTCGCATCGGTACATCGATCTCAGCTTCTTGTACATATATCATCCGACGTTCTTTCGTTGCGATATTTAAACATTTGTTCAAAACATTTTGAAGAAGAAGTTTTCTTAACACGTGCGAATCCGTTAATCGTCATTGGAGCGCAATATATTGTTAAGGATTGTTTCATTACGCTCATGATACCGTTTTCATGGTAGAAAGTCACGTGGTACGAAAAGCAATATTATTCATCGCTTTGTAAATAGCATAATATTTATTTAAGCGCATCGAGAGGCAAAGTACCTGTGCATCCTGTATAAAGAATGTTCCTCCGATTTTCTCAGCCATTACTTGTAGAAGTACAACGGGGATCATCACGGGGATTCGTTCACGATCGATTAATTTTGTTATATTTTCATGCGTCTTTTTGTATACCGAGAACAACTGATTTATTTTTCATTTGTACTGTTTGAATGACGTCCAAATATGGAAAAATACATTTATTATATAAAACATAATTGTTACTCTCAATCCTTTACACTGCATACAATTTCAAAAACCATCCCGTTTAACTCACCAACAAATAACATTGAAAAAAGTATCCATTGGTGGTATAAGAAAATGATGAGACAGAAATGACAAAATACCCGAATACCTTTAGAGAATTGTCGAGAGAAAAGTGCATTAGACGTATGCGGTTCAAAGTAATTCGAAACTCCGATCGAAAGAGTAAACCGACAGGTTTTACCAAGCATCGCAATTTGACTATTTTTCTCAAATGATTTTCAAATTACTTTGAACCGCTTGTCACGCGGAAGTATTTTTCTCGGATATGTTATAAGCAACCGTTGCCATTTTCGTATAAATATTTCATTAATCATTTCGATCCGATTCAGTCGACAATGACATAGTAATTTCGCTGATCTTACCAACAGCGTGTAACTTTCAAAGAATATCGACCATCTTGCCGGAACGATCAGGTTACGCATTTCAATGGACGATCTTTCTTATTGAGAAATTTATAAAGCTATCATTGCCCGAGGATCTCGTTCCTTTTTCAGAATATTACATCTGATGAAGTTTCATGATGAATCATCAGCCTTGAAGCGATCTCGTTCGGTGCGCGTCTGTCCCGCGTTCCGAATGAAATTCGAATCGTCGGCGCATCGCGATGGAAAGAACATTGTCTCGTTTCTTTATTGTTCGTATTATTACGACTCATTAAAAAAAGAAAAAAAGAAATGGAAGAAATTGTTCATCAAAAGTCTGCCGAGAATAAAAAGAGAAACGAGATACAAGAGAAAAGATGGTCGCGAACAAATCCTCGCGAGGAAACGTGTCCTCGAGAGGAAACAATGGCAATGCTGCGACACTGCAAAGCATATAACCAACTCTCCTGTTTCGTGTTTCCCTCCCACCCGATCTTTCATTCCCCTTTCTTTTCATTTTGTTGCACCGAAATAACCAGAAACTCCTTATCTTCGTTTAACGTCCTATATAACGTAGGTATATAGGAAAGTGTTCGCGCATTAAATGCACGGATAAAAATGATTAATGTAAACTAACCACGAAGAGGCGTCAAGGAAAAAAAGAAACGAGCGAAATGATTCTTTTCTTCGACGATCGACC
Organism: Bombus affinis; assembly: GCF_024516045.1. Lineage (NCBI taxonomy): Eukaryota > Metazoa > Arthropoda > Insecta > Hymenoptera > Apidae > Bombus > Bombus affinis. The sequence goes on along the minus strand of NC_066349.1, from coordinate 1,802,818 downwards.
GAGATACGTATACATTTGTATACCGTACGCATTGTGCATCTGTAAAGACGTCGTTGGAAAGAAAAAAAGAGTATTTTCACCGATCGTGTCTCCTCTGGCAATCTCAAACTTTGCCTTCTATCGTAGGTAGACGTATCTCTCTTTCTTTCTCTCTCTCTCTCTCTCTCTCTCTTTCGACACAAGACACACCCGAGCCTCGTCCGCTAGACTTTCAAAACGCTTTTTGTTATTTCCGTCGCTTGAAAGCGACCCACGTGTATTAAGCATACATACATGTGTATAGAAGCTGCTCGATTATGTAAGCTTAACCTCGGATGATCGATGAATAGAAGGAGGTCGTACCGAATATATATACCGATCGTTTTCTTTCTTGAATCATCAGTCGTGTTTCGGGAGAGACACTCTTCTTGAGGTCACCGTTTATACACGTATGTACATATGTATATAGTAGGACACACATTACGCACATTATATTCGCGTCGTGGAATCGTAATTCGTTTGCAGCTCGATCGATGGCAACGTACTCATCGATTAACTTTGTCGATGACTGCATCTGTTAGTACAGTGCAGTCCACGTATACACACGCAACGTTAATAACGTCCGATGGTGAGAATCGATGTGGTCACATCGGTCAGATACTTTTGTCTCGAAGAATCATCGATCAAGACGATTATCTATCTACTCGTTAAGCGTTAGATAATATAGGCGAGAAAAGAATAATAATGACAAAAAGAAAGGCATTGCGTGAGTGGAAGAAGATTGCGCAACTAAGAAACGATGGATAGAGAGAGAGAGAGAGAGAGACGTAAAGACAAACCGTTTAATTGTATGAATAATTGTACGAATAACGAAAGTTTGATTGGTGCTGAAAAAAAGATTTAACCTTCTGTCCTCTAATTTATACAATCATGATCATGTAAAGTGATCATATAAAGCTATTTTCGACGTGGAATTTAAGACTTTTGTTAATTCTGAAATATAATTCAGATATTGTTAGGCTAAGTTTGACGAAGATGCGAAGGTTAATTCTTTGGTAGCCCAACGTTTACGTTCACACTGCCGAGTCAAATTTTCTTTAGTTTCAAGTGTATTGTTAAGTACAATACGTTTCAAGCTGTTTTGTTCGCTTTTTTCCTATATTTTTGTCTCACTGCTCCTATGTTTTAAAGATCACCTTTCCTGTTATCGTCGAAAATCAGCGCTAGTCAATCTGCTCAGCATGTTGGAAACGACGGAACGTTCGTTCGACGCACTGCTAACGTTTCTACAACGTGCCTCTTTCTTTGTGCTCCCGATCATTTTGCATTCTGTTCTCTCGCTACGAAAAGCAACCGATGGAACAATGATTTTTCCCTGATGAACGATCTCTGGTGATTTCTCTTCCTTCGTAATACGTAGAGAATGCCGGAATGCGAAGGATCGATGAGAATTATATTTTGTACAGACAATTTATCGATATTTACGATTAGCGAGTTTTTATTTAATAAATCTTGTATGTGTCAGCGCCGTTCTACGCTTTTGATTGTATCAACTTTACAATGCGGCAATACCATTCACGCAATGTCAAGAAAACTTCGTTCCATCGAGAAAAAAGTAACGAAAAATGAGATAAAAGAGATGCGAGATGTATTTTTCATGCCAGGTATATCGTGTTTTTTTTTTTGTTGTATCCTAAATTATAAATTAGTTAGGAAAACCAGTTTTAAGGTCAATAATTAAAATCGATGAAATATATATATATATATATGTATATAACAGAGCTCGCGAAGAACGATCAAGGACGATGAGAAAAATGCAATAACAATCGTGTGCCACGCGATATAGATCGAAAAAGCAATATTTTACTGCTCTTACTATAACATGACGCCGATAATGCCTAAATGGATATATTACTTGTGGATACACGATTTTCTGTAATCTGAGCGTGCAAAAATTCAGAAAATTTCGTAACTAACTAGATATCGATGCTAAGCTAATTTCGGACAAATTTAGACCGTAAGAATTGTAATTAGCTGTTCGTTAGACTATGTAACGACCAACTATTAACGATGACATATTCAAGCATCCAACGCGAACGTAATTACAGCCTTATAACGATTTCCGGGGTTTTTACCGCGGTTCTCACATAACACGATCGCGCAAAACCCGCAAACTGGAAGATATTGATAATTATTTATTTCTACTGGAAGTATTTGGAATTGAGATTTTGAAAGGTTCGATCGGTTCGCATACGCGTTACCGATAAAAATGTAAACGTATGTACTACATAGAAGAACAGTTTTGTTCTAATAGAATATATACATAGGCTAGTTGTTATTACATTTTTAGATGATTTCGTGCGATTTTAACACGCTTCGTGTTGCGGGAAAATTGAAAGTTTCGACAGAACGTTAGGAGAAAGTTAAATACCTACATTAGAATATTTCATTAAAATCGCAGTGTACTGAATTTTTGCTTTTTAAACGTACAGTGATTCAGGAAAGTCTTTGAACACTTTGCACGGAAAACTTTGATGGATAATGTATTACATGCATTATACGTGTATTATACTTTTTGAAACTTCATCGACACGGTAATGAGACGCGACTACTATGACTTTGTTGACGAGGCCTGAAATAAATGCTACAGTATATAGAAAACTGCAAGCACACAGCTGAAATGTTTACGGTGTTAATGAAATTTCAAAATACAGATATTGTATAACACACATGATGAATGTTTAAATACCTATATGGTTTCGCGAGTCATCGTAGCTAATTCGAAAAACTGATTAAAAGGTGTCTTGTTTGCCGAGAGAAGATTTTATCCTCAATATCGATCATATTTCGTCGTTAGTTCGCGCGCCACTGAACGCCTTAATAAACAGCAATAAAATAAAATAAAATTCCACGTGGAATCTGCCTACGATTATTTCGTGCGGCGTATTTGAAACGTATGTACGAAGTCCAAATCGAAGAGATCTTGCGTTCATCGCGAACGTTCTCTGATCCATTATATCACGTCGCTGCCAATTCTTCAGAGAGAGAAAGAGAGAGAGAGGGAGAAAGAAAGAAAGAGAAAGAGAGCTTTCGAATGAAAATCTCGCGAAGAAAGTTCGATCGTGCCTTCTAGTGTTCGCAGTGACATGGTTACGCCTCTGTTTTGACGAACGATCCCGCGACGATCGCGGTTCCAACAGATGCAAAGGTCACACGTTACGTAATTTTGTTCCAGAAGATTGCGGACATTTGCTTCCGCGATTTCATACTTTCTCTTTCTCTTTCTCTCTCCCACACTCTCTTTTTCTCCTCTGTTATACAGCCGAGAAATTAGCGAGCCGTTATCAAGGATTACAAAACAATTTTTCCTTGACGTCGTAAATGCGATACGAATGCGAAAAGCTTTTCGATTCGAGAGACAAAATGTTGGAATGATCATGGAACATTTGTCCGTTTTAAGCCATTCGCACGATAGAATGGACCGACATGTTTGCTACGTTACAACAATGGAATATTCCGTCAAAATACACGAAGTAAATTACCACGGTTTCGTTTCGAACAAGTGAAATAACGCTTCGACTTGAATGAATCCTAAAAGATTTATATATTTGCTTCGTAACAATATAACAAATAGTTGAATTTTTTGATAAGAATGATTCGTTCTTTGATTGCGAATGGTTTAAAACAAATAAGAGATACGTATTTATGGGAGACGATGTAAACTATGTGAGAACAGTGTACGATTCCTCTTTTTTTTTTTTTTTTTTTTTTTGGAAAGATAATATTGTGATTGTGACTGGAATGAAGAAGGACGATTAAAGTGTAAATATTTGTTAAGCGACTGCGTGTTCTTTTTTTTCACACCCATTCGAAACAGCAATGAGAAACATATCACTGTCAAGAGACATTTAGGAATGCGTGCTGCGAAGAAGCATCGCGAAACGCGCTATAAATTTCCTGAAAAGAATAAAATCAAGAATCTCAACTTTAGCCTTTTCATCGAACATCTGTTTTTTTCAAAGCTTGGCCGAAAGAAGTTAATTGTTTGCATTGTCGGAGCTGTTTAAAAATTGAAAGATAAACAATCCGCTCTTCGTTATCCTCGACATTGCTACCTTATTTTATCGATTCCTTTACTTTAATTTCCTTTTTTACTTTCTCTTTCTATAAATCGTCCTTGAAGCTTAATTTCGTTTAACTTGAAAACAATATATATATATATATGGTATGGAAAATGTTAACTAAAACTACAAACTTCTATCCTTTATTTATTCCAAAACGAAAATCGTAAATCATTTATATATACCTATACAAGCGTCCTCTTTATTAAACTCAAAGTCACGTATTTATAAATTAAGATGCTAATTTTTGTTTTCACGAGAGGATTATTTTATAGCATAAGAAATTGTTTACAGCATATATTTGCGTCATTTATACGTGACGACGTTATATTGCGATTGGAGTTTTTCTGACTATCGCACGTATCGAAGATAAATCGAAGACCTTTCCTAATCAGAAAGTTCGCCAATGGCATTATGAGTCTCCTCGTGCAGGCCTGCCAACGAAACTGCACGTTTCCTCGTTACGATCAACGAGAGAGTTAAAAGATAACTGTAACCGGATTTACGTACAAAGCGAAAGTATAGTTCTTCGTACTGGATATGGATATACAATCTTTCACAGTGTCTAGTTACGACTTGTTATCAAGGCACGTATGTAATATATGTAAACGTATTTCCTGAGGTAGTGTCACTACGTTGACATATGTAAATATGTATAATATGAATACGTTTAGAAAACTAATTTGAACAAGCAGTTATACAGAGTGTCACGTTTTAACTTCCCCAGGCAAGTGTCTCGAAAGATACGAGAAATATAAAAAAATGTCTGAAATGAAAGTTATAGCACATTGAGGGGAACAGATACTTTTGGTGACATTGAAAAATCTTTCAACAACCAACTTTGGATTTTTAAATTAGAACCTATATTTTTAAACGTGTCATCTTATGGCTGTCATTTTCAAACTACTTTAATCTAATGTCTAATACTTTACTTACCCTTAATACTTTATTTTAATGTATAATGCCGTACACAAGCTATTTCTCAGCTATAATTGCTCAAATTCGACATGCCGCCCCGGCATTGACGTTACCCGATGTACAAGGTTGCACGTCATGTTGCCTGTAAAAGGAGCTAATTTTGGTCCTATGTGTATATTTCACTGCAGTGAATTATGGGTTCTATCGCGATAGATGTTTGAGTTTTTTCGAAGCATTTCCCTACTCTGTTTACTGCCGCAAGCGATAGATTCTAACACGTATGAACAATTCTACGTACGATACCTTCAAACGCTACTAGTTTAACTTGATAAATGTTATTCTTTAAATAGCTCCACGTAAAAAAGTTTGTCAATAACAGTTGAAAATATGAAACGTAGGATTGCTCATACGTGTTCGAATCTATTAGCTACCACAATGAGCAAGGTTTATATTTTGTTTATAAGGTAAAACTATACGTAGTGAAACATATATATATACAGATAAAGCCGGCTCTTTTTCGAGCTAATACGATGTACAAAGTCCGACTGTGCAACCTTCGTACAAGTGCATAGTGAATTACGTTAATACCAGCGACATATCAAGTTTGAATAGTTATAAATCGAGAACAACCTATGAAAAAAGTATGTTTTGGTAGAGTTTCGAAGATATGTGATGCTCGAATGTGACGTGAGCTCGATGCGAGCTAAAACGATGTACATAAAAATATGGGTTCGAATTAAAAAATTCGAAGTTGACTATCTGTAAAAGATTTTTCAATGTCTCCATAACGTCAAATATGCTACAATATGCTACAACTTTCGTTTGAAACATTTTTTTTATACTTCTCGTATCTTTCGAGATATTTGACTATAGAGAAATTGAAATGGGATAACCCGCACAGTTAATTGGTCGATCGTCTAAAAATAGCTGAAAAGAAAATGAGAATCTTTTTGTTTACAGGGGTGGAAATTTTTTATTAGAATATTTTAAGTGGAAAAATTTTATTACTATACTTTGGGTGAAAACTTTCCGATTGCAGAGATAGATATCTTTTTTTAGAATATCTCCTGGGTAAAAAATTTTAATTTGCGAAGGTGGACATTTTTTATTAATATATTTTGGATAAGAATTTGCTTAAGTGGAATTTGCGAAGGTTTAATAGTTTGGATCAAACGTTATGAGGTATATTTAATACCTCGGCCGTCAAACGATCAAAACTAGAGAATACAGACGTGCGCCGAATTTCTCTCTAAAGATCCTCCGTTGTTCGTTGAAGAAACATTCTTTCCTCAAATGCTCGACGATTGTCGTAACACTTGTAATACCTAATGATACTTGTGCAAAAGCAAAGACAATAAAATTACGACTTTTAATATCGGTATCTTTGGGATCTCAAGATAAGAACGATCGCACGATCGCAAACAATCTACAATTTGTTTGTCATTTCCGGTGAATATTTTCTCAAATATTTCTGCAAAGTCAAACAGATCTAAGAGGTAAAAGAAAAAAGTAAGGAATTATTTCGTGTGTCATACGTCGAGGTTACAGTGACAAATGTTCATCTAGATATTCGCCGGCCTTTATACACCACGTTAAAATAAATTTCGTGACCTCCTAGGGACGACCGTGAGTTTTCAACGTCTCGGACGTTCCGCTGTAGAATTGAAACGTTTTGCAATTATAAAAAGATTCATGGCGTTTCTTTCGAGTTCTCTCAACCAGCTTGCTTCGTTCACGATATTAACAATCTCCGATCCATATTGTTCGCTTTACAATACTCTTCGAACCGATCTTCCCGATAAGATATTTTCTTACTTGATCGCTGTGAAATCTAAACCGTGCAAATACCAGGTAAGAATCACGCTGCTAATGATTATATTCACGATTATACGTATTACAATGCTAATGAAATTTCAACAAATGTTGTTGAATACTTTCGCGAGTAGTTACGTGTAAGTATATACGTAAGTATTCGGTGCCTTTTTTTTCTTCTTATCAGCGAGCGTTTTGGACGAATTTTTGGACGACGGAACAAGAGAAGGAGAGATATTCAGAAAAAAGCTAGTTTATCCGTATGAAGACGATAGCAGATGTTCTATTGCCTAGCACCTTACGAAATTTCCTTACGTAGATCTTCGTAATCTTTCGAGTGACATTCTGGAAACTTCTTTTTTAACCATTGGACAATCCAACAAACCGCATCGGGAAAAATTCGATTCTCGATACACCAATTGTACGTACTACGCAATTATTACGCAACGAACGATAATTACATTTCTCTATGATATTATCGCGTAAATCCTATCGATTTCGTTGAAAATAGATGCTCCTACGCAATGTACGAGTATCCTTCGTGTCTTCGTGGTACGATAAGCTTTTCCTTCTAAATCATTCTGTGTTTCAAAACGTCAAGGTCTTTTTTCCGTCACTGTTTTTATGAAATCTCGACCAGCTTCTCGTAATTTACGTGATAACTAAGAATCATGATTGTATCGTCTGCTATTTTTTATAAGATGACTGCTTCTTTTATTATAAGAAATTAATTATATTTCTTCAAGTCATAAAAACGTATTATAAAATAGCATACAGATAGAAACTAAGAGAACGATACTTTTACAAGTTGAAACATCTTCAGATTCTGAGAAAATTGATCGATTGATTCGATTGATACCATACGGTAATGTTCACAAAATTCAAATTCAAATACATTCGTATATCGCAGATTCATTTCATTTCTGACATCACGTGAAAGTACTTTTTAAAAATATCGTTGTTATCGTCGTCATGAAATCATTATCGTAGGTGATTCAAGACTCTTGCACGGTACTGTATGTATAACTATTAAAGCGGAGGAATTATGGTAAACGCGTGCTCGTGCCCTCGTGCTGGCCACTGGGAAGGTTTTTACGCGGGTCAGGGACATTTTCGGAGGCGTTGCCTCTCTTTTAAATTTATCCTTCACGACAACATCGAACTGCTGCCTCTTATTAACGGCAGCGATGTAAGTACGTTGCCGCCCGGTTGTTGAACCTGCCAATTTTGCCTCGAAGAAACGGACATTCGAGGTGAACGATCGGCCAACCGATCTCCCCGCTAGAGATTTAACGCGTAAATATGTTAGAAGCTTCCAAGGTTGAATTATACAACGTATGAGATACCAAGTAACGCTAGCTGGCAACATTCGAAGATTTATTTGATTTTTTATGCCGGCAAACATCACCAAGGACGCAAAAATGGACCAACTATACCGTTACAATTATTTGGCTTTACATCGAAAGTCATAGGATTTTATAATTCCATCGATCGTTCAGCCCTGCTGTCCTTAAGTCTATAGAATTCGAAATGGAACTATTGCAATGAATGGCGGGTTTTTCAATATTTGAAGATTAAGTAAGGTGAAGTATAAAACTTAAGTTAAGTAAAGGGGGTTAGGTTGAAGGGGTTGGAGGTTGAATCTTGAGGAGGTAAGGTCTTTATAAAAAAGTTGTCTAATTAATCAGTAGGTAGCTTCTTGAGTTAGGCGAGCGGTTGACGTAATTGAGGCTGCTTCCCGTTGGAAGCTGCTCATTGGATTTTTACGTGTCGTTCGTAACGAGGTCTTGAGGTTTTCTCCTTTTCAATCTACGCAAATCCATATAACGTACATACGAGCTATGTTGCTTCTGTGTTAGGATGTCGCTGTTAGCCTGCACTGTATTTGTAGCACATTTATTGGCTTTGTCTTTCGTTTCTTTTATTTGTAAATCTTTATGGTTGTAATGGTTCGTTAAGCTTTTTGGTTCAAATAAATATTACTTACAGTTAGTTTTAATTATTTAATTTAATAAATTTTAACGCGCCCGTGCAGAGCCAACTCATATCCAATATTAGAAATATACATATTCAAGGCAATCGTTATTCTTTATCCATATTACTCGTTTCCCTTGCTCAACTACGTTCTCAATATGCCAGCCACGAAACAACAAATTTCATATTTCGTTATCATCTATCTGACAAGTACTTATATATGTATTTCGCAAGATTCTCTCGTTATCGCTGTACCCAACGTTGTCTATCGCCAAGAGGTAAACCGTTCTTTGAATCCTTTAATAATAGCTCGGTATTAAATATAATACGCGACGCGTCTGTTTTTTTCTTGCATTGGGTAACTCGTGACTAATCACGAGTTCGAGACTTTCAAGAATCCAGGCTTCGAATCATATTCGAAGTGATTCGAATCTTTCGTTACACGTGGATTCGAAGCAATTGTAAGTGTTTCGGGCCTCGCCACTACTCGTGACTCCTCCGCAAACTCGAAATCCTCGTCTGTAAAAATAGAATAACTATTAGCACGATCGCGCTTCTGACCGTCAAATCGAGGTCTCTGCTCGTACAAGAAGATGGTGTCGAACGAACGAGCTTCGCGAAGTGCGAAGGAAGAAAAAGAGAAGATGCTGCTTTAATCAGGGCATGTCGGCGGAGATAGGAGCCAGGTTACGGAGAGAAAATGTGCAGGTTTCGTGCGGCGCAACAACTTTCTTTCTTCGGATAAGGCGCGTGGGTTGCCGAACCGGGGCCTCAAGGAAGCGTTTCCTACGGTAGAAATGGCAACAGCGACGAGGAGACGCAAGGGAGGACAGGAACTTTCTCCACCTTCGTCGCTCGCGACATGCTGCTTTGGAAATTATGGCTCTTTTCTCGATAGACGATAGGAAAGTTCCGCTAAAATTTCGTCTAATCCGCGTATTCTTTCATTGCTTTGATAACGATATAAAAGTTTCACACGAACGAAAACAAAGGAAATGGATAAACAATAACAGGATGACGAATTGTAACCATCTAGATAGCGATTAGATTCGAATAATTACTATCACTGTAGTATCCTATAGGCTAAGAAGACATGGTGTACTCGTTTTAATATTTCATCGATGTCTGATCTTCTCTTCTTAGTTAAGATGTCCCGCCTAGCATTCTTTCATAATTAGGGAAACAAGCATGGGACAAAGAAAACGATAAAACGTGTTTTCTCCAGTTTCGAAATCGCGGATGGAATATTTTGATCAAAGGCCGAGCGATAAAAATGTACATTGTTACAGAAAATAAAGGAACGCGCAAAAGCCCAAAATCTTATTTTTTTTTTCGATAAATAAAGCTTTTTAGCATATTATTATTTGGATTAATAATCGGAAACGAGATCAACGTCTACTTTTAAATCTTTATAAATATCGTGATTCCAGTGCATCGTTCAATTTCCCGAGCTACTAATTATTCTCATTAGCTAAATAACTTTGTTAGCCTGTTGGACGCGCTCGTTCATGAAGCATTATACCATCGCGTGATTCATCGTTAGCACGATTTTATCGACTTTCTTCAAAATTTCTCCTTCTAGAAAAGAACGAAATCAAGCGTGTCGAACATAGCAGTTAATTCACCATGTAAATTACATTTAAATTAATTTCTTCTTTTTCTAACAGTAAGAGCGGTAACCAAATTTTACAAGAAGTTGGCTAATATCGACCGCCAAAAACGCCCTATATCGATCAACATCAGAAGTATTTCTGTTTATAAAATCCTCCTTAATCTGTGTCACAAATCCGAAAGCAAAGTTTGTCAAGTGGCAAAACAATTTCATAAGATCTAATAATTGCAAATGCCGATTTTATTACCACGCATTGACTTCTGAAAATCAATCTAATCGCAGATACGAACATTGGTGATCGTAAAGAACAAAATTATTACAGACTGATCCGTCTTTAATCTTGTAATTAAAGTACATTTTATCAAAGATAAGCCACTGTTCGAATGTTTTTGAGCGCTAGTGGCAATACACGTGGAATTGTCCGAAAGTGATGTTGTTAGAGGACGACGTAAAATTTCATCCGAATAGAAACGATCGTACTCGTATGTCTCTTCTTACTTATGATCGAGTGTAGTGTACGTAAGATGAAGTACTTTGATCTTTGCGAAATCGAAAAATATTCTGTTTGTTCGTCGTATTAGCAAGGTTCTAAACATTTGCACATTTAAGGCAATTTCTCACTATTGACGAAGCGATTACTGTTGATGTCCTACTTTTTCAAATTTCATGAAGTCTTTGCGGTTGTCAACGAGGAAGAATATCCTCGTGGTTCGTTTGCAGAGGGAGATGAAATGCCGAAGAAAGAAGGAACTTTGGATTTTTGCTGACTGTCGATAGAAAGAAAAACGTTGTCACCATAGACTCGCTAGAGACGAGAACATTAAATATTCCGTAGGTAGGTTGGGCCATTGTCGATTGAGAAATCAAACGGAAGACACGAACGTGGCTCATCGTTTGTTCGTGGATTGCGAAATGTAGGATCCGACGTTACATCAATTCCTGACTTGCTCTATTACAGAATACTATATTCAATGAACAGAATTTGTCCTCTTGCAGGATAAATAGTTTTTAACGACATTGCAATATTCCATTGCATTTTTCCTAAAATCCCATGAGTATCTCTGTATAATATTTATATATCGCAGAATTTTCCATGGAGCGATGCTAGCTTGCTTATTCTATGGATAAACGTAAGAAAAACATATTATATAAACGTAAACTTGCGAATGCCTTAAAAGTTACTACAAATACTAAACAACAACGGATTGGTTTTCTCTTCGATGAAAAATAGAAACAGATTGGCGATACTTACACGTATTAATTCCATTCCAAAATATGTAAAAATTAAATTCATGAGATTTTGAATTTCTTCTTGATTTCCTCTAATTTCGATTAATGAGTTACGAATTTTTGCATTAATTCCTAACATGTATTAACTCTTGTCACGTAAATTTTTTCGTATAACATTCCCCACAAATAAACATCCTCCAGTAGCATAATATCCAACGATCTTGAGGACCAAAAACTAGTCTTTGTTGTTGGTCGAGTCTAGATGTTCTTGTCTCTCTCTTGAATATTTAAACAGTATTAATAACGATAACTATATATACATATATAAAGACTAATATTATAAAGTAGTATGAAATTAACATGATAAGAAATATTATTCGCTTCTGTATAAAAGAAGATTACGGATTCATGATCTATTTGCAACAGATCTATCTATTCGCATAACATCAAACCTATTAAATTATTCCTTTCTTCACGAAATTTCAGCCACGAAAATATTAAAGGCAGGAAATCAACAAAAAGAAATTCATACTTTTTCCCGTGTGGTCTTCATAATCTTCATTAAAGAAAAAATTAATCCGTTATTAATTCGTATTTTATAGGTCTACGTTTAGATGACTTGTCTCATTTTTACTCATAGAATATAGTATATAGCTTTGTTTCGCGATAAGGCTACTATATTCGTTATATATTGTATAAAAATGTCCGTGCTGTTCTTAGAACAATGCAACAATATTATAATATTATTGAAATTATTGATTTGCATTTGGAAATTATTGCAGTAATCGAGAGATTTGAGATAGTTGACAGAAAAGTTCACGTTTCATTACTGACACAATTTCAAAACCTAACTCCAACCTAACCCCAATTGTTGATTTTCCGTCTTTATTAAACAATATATCGATCGAATGAAAACACGTTATGTCGAAGGTTACGTTCTTCGAGAGAATAAGGTGTTTAATTTTATATTAAATTACGAGTCGTGACTGAATTGAAAATTAATAAATTGTAAAAATCTATTGATCACTCATGGAATGATGTTGGGAAAGGTTATGTCGAGCTGGTAAAAATTTACGTGTATCAAAATCGAACGCATAGCGTGGGTGAACCACAAGGGAACGACTTATATTTAGCTACTCGTATATTAACGTCGAGTAGCGTTTTATTGCAATGTGCTACTCTCGTTCACCCCGGTCACGCTTTCTCCGAGAAACTCGAGACAGGGCTCTGCATTTCCATTTGTACAATCTACAGCAATTATATTTTAGATCTTCGAGAAAGTAATACGTACTCGTATTTCATATTCTATCGATTTGCAATCGATACGTATATGTGGACACAATGTTTATACATACCTTGTGATATTCCATTTCAAGATCAATTTCAACTTCGTTTTTATATTAAACATAAATTTTGCATGCTTCTGTAATACACGAGTATTATTAAAATATTTGAATTAATGGCAAACTAATGATCAAAAGCAATACTTACCTATTATCTTCTTGTGAAATGAATAAATATAACCTATAGAACATACATTCTTTATTTCAGGATTTATTACGCAAGAGTATATCAAAATTAGATAGAATGGGCAATTGATCGAAATGTTGATCAATTTCAGATATCATTGATAGAATTACATAATCACGATAGACTTACTATTAATTACGAAGAATCATTTCTGTTTTATCTATAGGTCGACGATCAAACGAATTGAGGATGACGAATTCCTTAAAAACCAAAACTGTCTAAAAAAAAATAAAGGTTGTCACTTACAGATGACGATTTTTCTTTGATCGCATATTAATTTCTAAAAGTAAATTTTATCATATCACGATTTATTATTTCACGATAAGTTTAACGAAGAAAAAGATCGTCTTAAATATATTTATAACCTTATAACTAATACTAATAGTTTTGTAACTATAATTGTTACACGCCGTTAAAAATAAAGAATCTACATATTTTTGAATGAAAAATAAGAATTTATAGGTGATTATATATATCAGTATATTAATTTACAGGTTAATATATTTTTTAATGATCTTACAAGTCTCTCATCGTTGATAATTAATAGTACCGAGCATCTAAGTTTTTGTATTTATTTAACGTTGGGCAATGTGCTAGATATTTGTCCGTGGAATCAGTGATACGTGAAACATCAGGGACGAATTATTCGTTTCCTATGACAATAATTTCCCCCGCTGTTTGAGCGAGGGACCTCGCCTTGCTCTTCACCTTCGTGCTTATACTTTAGTTGATTTAACCAACGATGACCTTGAATAACGTTTCTAACCGCGGATATAGGTATAGGAAGAAAGAATTAATTTAGACATACTTGAAGTTATTTGTCAAGGTAACTTGAAGTAAAATAAAATTGTTACTTTTAATTAATCGTTGTTTATACCATTGCATATAATGATCCTATAATAAAAAAAGTGTCAACGCAATATTCATTTACATGTGTGAGCTTGTATGTCACAGCAATGTCAATTCAAAAATAGTATCGATTATATGGCAAATTTTAAAGTTCGAAATACCTAAAACTTAATTTTATGTCTAAATTTAAAAATGTAGGTCTTTAAATTTAAATATCTGAATTCAAATTAAAACATGCAAATTTATAAATTTAAATTTCGAAAAGTCAAGTCGATTCTGTTGAATATCGATACGTTTCATCGACTTATCGAGAAGTTTGCTAAAAGTCGAAATTGTGAAAACCTGTAATGGCGTTCAGTGGACGCTGGCAACAGCTGTTCCTTTGTTTAGAACGTATTTGGAAGCAAAATTTGTGTATCTTATTTGCAAATTAATTGAATATCTACTTTGTGATCTTAATAGCATAAATGACAAGTGTGAAAAAATTAATCTATTACGTGTGTACGAAGAAATAGAAAAACGAATGTGATTGAAAAAATAAATACGAGGTTATAGTACTGTATTTTTCATGTTTTCGTGTTTTTAAAAATGATTTTCAGTGTCTCACATTTATAAAAATTGATTAATAGACTAGAAGTTATAGAAAATTAATTTTATATCACGAAGAAAGAAAAACACGAAAGAAAAACACGATAAAATGTCAAATAGGAACGAAAGCAAAGGGCCAATTCCGCCCCGATGGCTTCATTGTCCACGGAAAGCAGTGAAACTAATACAGAATAAATTTCTCGCTTTCAAGACTCCGCTATCGTCTGCATTTGATAGCCAAGTGCCAGAAGAATGTCGTTTCTCAGTGGATATGTTATTTGCATCGTTAAAGAGTCAGAAAATAAAATTAGGTCTATGGATTGACCTAACCAACACTACGAGATTTTATGAGAAGGAAAGTTTAGAAGCGTATGGTTGCAAATATTTAAAGTTGCAGTGCAGAGGTCACGGTGAAACTCCCTCAGAAGAACAAACAAGAATTTTTGTGCAAATTTGCAGAAATTTTATATCGTTTAACCCGTTGGAAGTTATCGGTGTTCATTGCACACATGGTTTTAATAGAACTGGCTTCCTTATAATTAGTTATTTAGTAGAAACTGATGGTACTAGCGTTGATGCTGGTTTGGCAGAATTTGCCACTGCAAGACCACCAGGCATATATAAAGCTGACTATATACAAGAACTATTTAGGAGATACGATGATGTGGAGGATGCTCCTGATCCTGCTCCTAGACCAGCTTGGTGTTTAGAATATGACGATTCCAATATAGAAGATACAGATGAAGGCACTAGTGCCAATAATGATAATTATAATCAAGATGTACCCAATAAAAAAAGGAAGCGTGAGTTTAATAACAAAAATCCGATATTCATGGCTGGTGTACCTGGAGTAACTCCTATTTTAGAGGATAGAAAGTTAAGTGGAATACAGAGACGTGTTCAAGGTATTTGTTCTTGGAAATCAACTGGATTTCCAGGTTCTCAGCCAGTTTCTATGGATGAAGATAATATTAGATTGCTACATGAAAAACCATATAGGGTGTCGTGGAAAGCAGATGGGACCAGGTTAGATAACAATATAGATAACAATATATTTAAAACATTGAAGGCAACTTTAAAATATATTGATTATATTTATTTAGGTATATGATGATGATTCAAGCAGATGGAGACATTTATTTTGTAGATAGAGATAATAGTGTATTTCAAGTTAATGGAATGACTTTTCCACATCCAAAAGACATATCTAGAACTCTTAAAGATACATTATTGGATGGTGTAAGTAGTCTTTAACAAGGTTCGTCAATTTTGAAATTATCGAACTGGTTATTGATAGAAATAACTTTATAGGAAATGGTGATTGACAAGGCAAATGGTAAAGAATATCCAAGATACTTAGTTTATGATGTAGTGATGTACGATGGCAAAGATATTAGCAAATTACCATTCCATCCTGAGCGTTCTTGCATCATTGAACGAGAAATTATAGGTGGCAGACATAGAGCAATGAAGGAAGGAAAATTGAGAAAAGAAATGGAACCCTTTTCAGTACGATTAAAACATTTTTGGGATGTGACGCAAGCTGCTAATTTATTAAGTGAAAAATTTGCCAAACAACTAGGCCATGAACCTGATGGTTTAATATTTCAACCTTCTAAGGAACCCTATTTTCCAGGGCTTTCGCCAGATGTTTTAAAATGGAAACCCTTGTCACAGAATTCTGTTGATTTTAGATTAAAAATAATTACAGAATCTGGAGAAGGAATTCTTCCAAGGAAAATTGGCTATCTCTACGTAGGTGGTATGAAAGAACCATTTGATAAAATGAAAATTACCAAACAAATAAAAGATTTAAATAATGCAATTATTGAATGTAAATTTGAAAATGGCCAATGGGTTTTCATGCGTGAAAGAACTGATAAATCATTTCCTAATTCATACAATACGGCTCAATCTGTATGCAAAAGCATTATGAAACCCATAACAACTGAACGACTTTTAGATTATATTAATAGGCACCGATTTCTAATAGATGATTCTGATCTTATGCCACCTCCAAATAGAAAACGTCACATATAACTAACTACACATAGTTTTAATGATACTATAATGTATTTAAGATTTAAGAAATGGTAGACTTATTGTGAGATTTTAATTGGTCTATAAGCATGGAATACATGTATCTAGCATATGTGTACAAGTTTACTTGTACTTGTATTGTATTGAAACTTGTTGCAATTGCTGTAGAACTGTAACAATCTTAAATTTTTCGCTCAATAAAGATACTCTGTAATAAATTAAATGTGTTTTTGGTCTTACATAAGATACTTATCACCTAATCCTTTCCTTGTCAGACTTATTTTAGGCCTTTTATTAAAATAGTTTTGTAAGACTGTGATCTCTAATTTTTCAGATAGGACTGTTTTGTTATGGTGCACGAAAGAATTGACAATAAAAGAAAAAAGATCGCTACGTGTTAATATAGAATTCGATCATGCGACATTAGTACGCTGGTCTCCTGATGGTAAAGCTTTTCTCATTCATAAAGCTATAGCAAATACTATCGAAGTTTATAAAATTTCCAAGAAACCAGATGGTACCTTAGCCTCTGCAATTAAAGCTTTAGAATTTCCAAAGGTACGTACTAAATATCTCTTTATTATATTATTTTTTATACATAAATTTCATATCTTTTATCATTAATTTTTTAGCGGCATATAGAAGATGTTGTTGGCATGGATATTGCATGTACAGGAAAATATATTATTACATGCAGTAAAATGAACGATCTTGTAGTATGGGACCTTAAAGGACAAGTTCTCGCAACTATAGAATTGCATCTTGGATCGACCTATCGAGCACGAATATCACCTTGTGGACGTTTCGTTGGTACATCCGGTAATTCTTTAGAATATTTTATCTTAGCTCTAACTAACACTTACCCCATGTCTCAATAATGATATTTTATTATTTAGGATTCACTCCAGATGCAAACATATGGGAAGTAGTATTTAGTAGATCAGGAGAATTTAAACAAGTAGTAAAGGCTTTCGATCTTGCTGGTCACTCATCTGGGGTACTTGATTTTACTTTCAGTGCTGATAGTAGCTGTATGGCTACTGTATCAAAAGATGAAACTTATCGTTTATACGATATAAAAAGTAATAAATTGAGTTATTCTTTTCGTAAATTATTTTTGTGTCAAATTGTGTTACATTTGCCAATTTATATGTATATAGTTGAATTCGAAAAAGGAGAGGATCCTCATATACTTCAAACTGGACCATGGGAAAGTACAATAACAGCTAATATTGCGTTATCTCCTAATACTGAAGTTTTAGCGATAGCTCATGGATCTTCGTTAAGTTTTTATTCTACAATTACTGGCTTGTTGGATACTACCATAGAAGATATTTTTCTAGGTACTTTTTCATTATAATATATAAATACTGCATTTTTTATATTTATATACATATAATATTACATTACAGGACCTATTACGAGCCTAGCTTTTGATGCTGTGGGAGAATATGTTTTAGTCGCTGGAGATAGACATATAAAAGTTTTCCGCAATGTTACTGGTTATCGAGTGGCAATCGAATCTGCAAGACGTAAACTTACACAAAAGCAAACTTCAGCTACAAAGGAACGTTTAGAGAAACTTATTCAAAATAACAGAAAGTTTCTTCAAGCAATGGAAGAGAAGCGTCCTTAATGAATTAAACATAAACTTTTTTAAAGACAAATAATTTTAAAATGCATTTAAAGAATTGTTTGTAATATAATTTTCTAATGTATTTGAATAAAAAGATTCATACGTGAATTCATTTGTTTATAATAATAAATTAAAAACATTTGATACGTTTAAAGAACTTTATTGTTTTTGTAACGTAAATTATGTCATCTACGTAGAAGTTATAATTTTGAATAATGCGGGTAGAAACCGATATGTGAACTTTTTTGACCTTGAGCAAATAAATATTTGTTTCTGACGAGATCATTTCGTTTACTCATATTGCCAGTAATAGATGTGGAGAACATTATGCCAGCAACAGAAGAGGTTTGTCATTAATGAAAATATCATTTATATCACATTTTCTTATATATTACATACATTTTACAGCAACCAATTTCCCAAGCCGGATGGGATTTCATTACCGATTTAGGTACTTTACCAGAAGATGAAAATATTAGTATGTATGCATATGATATTTCTGTATAAAAGACTTAAATACTTTTTATCAAATAATAAAATAACAAAAAGCATTTTACAAATAATGTTTCTTTCTCAGTTATAGATTTTCTTTTACAAAGATTACAACGTGGTCAAATTTATACGTGGGTTGGCTCACTACTTCTGACATTAAATCCTAACAATGAAGTATCAACATCACATTTGTATGATTCTTCAGAATTTAATAAACATATTGATATATCTCATACTACGTATGAAGCAAATCCTCACATATTTGCTGTTGCTGCTAAGGCACATTACAATCTTATCAAAGAACATGGACGAAATGCTCAGGTAGAACATTTAGAAGAGATAGATCATCATAAAAGACATTGATTTTCTTTTCAAACTTATCAGTATATCATATATTAAGGTAATTGTTATAAGTGGAGAAACTGGAACAGGAAAAACATTCAATGCTTGCAAGTGTCTAGAATTTCTTAGTAATATTAACAAATGGTCAGTACAGTTATCTCAGGGAGATTGTGCACACAATATTATGCTAAGAATTACAGACGCTTGTCGTTTGATATCTACTTTTACAACTGCCTGTACTGAAAAAAATGAAATAAGTTCAAGACATGGACAACTTGTAAAACTTCATTATAAAAGTGGAATTATTTCTGGTGCAACTATTAACTCGTTTCTCTTAGAAAGAAATAGAGTAACAAGAGGTTCAAGCAATTTTCAAATTTTTTATCAGGTTTGATTTATTACATATTTTTATACAGCTGAAAGTATCTGTAAGAAATACTAAAAAAATATATTTCAGATGATATTTGGAATGTCACCTACAGAACTTGAAATTCTTAATTTATCTAAAGATAAATATTATGATATATTAAATGTTATAGATTGCAATAAGAAGAAATATTTTCAAGAAAGTTTCCAAGATACTCTGAACGCATTAGATATATTGGATTTCAAATCTGATCAAAAAAAGAACATTTTTCAAGTTCTTGCCTTATTGATTCATATGGGAAATATTGAATTTAGAGAAGATGGTGAAATATGTGCAATTGATTTTAGTAATAACAGTATGTTGCACTACTTATCCTAACATATAACACAAGAATGAGAAATTTTATATAACCATATTTGTAGAATCAAAGGAAGCTCTAAAAAGTACTTGTGTTCTTAGTTCTTTAACTGAAGATACTATCATGGAATTACTTACTACTATTCTCATAAATCCACAAAGTTCTTGGCGGAAACATACCTCATATCATCGACACCTTGTTACTGTTGATGCGTGTCGCAACAGATTACATAGTATAATTAGATATATGTACGATCTTCTTTTTCATTGGATCTTAAATCATGCAAATAAAACTTTATCTTTAAAACAACAATATTCACAATGGCTTGGTATGTTATAACACTGAATTTTATATCGAAGTTTTATCAAATTATGTACATATATATGTATATATTCTTTTTAGGCATACTGGATATCTTTGGTTTCGAATCGTTTACTAAAAACGGAATAGAACAACTTTGTGTAAATTATGCTAATGAGAAAATGCAACAGTATTTCATAGAAACTTGTGTGGAAAATAATCGTAATGATTTACAAGAGGAAGGTTTTATTAAAATTTGCAATCCTTCACATACTATCAATTTATACAAAGAACGTCTAAACGTTATTGAAGAAAATTTATTTTTGACCTTGAATGATGTATGTAAAATATATATATTTAACTGTATATAAAAGTTATCATTGCAGTGATACTGTGGTTATTATATTACAGGCTTGTCAATCACCAGTAGTGATTGATATATTAACAATAATTCAATCAGTATGTAAAAATTTACACAATGCACAAAAAAAGTTTTTAAGTGAGAAAGAAGGAAACTTCATTATAGAACATTACTCTGGTCCTGTTACATATTCTATAGAAGATTTACTGTCTAAAAATACAGATAAGGTATTAAATATATTTTACGATTCAGAACAAAAATTATTAACAATTTTAAAAATTTGTTATAGGTTCCAAATGAAATATCTCTAATTTTCAGTACAAGTAAGAATAAATTTCTTCGTTCCTTAATCAATTTTGGAGAGGAACAATATTTGCATATTGTAAAGGGATCTATTACAAAAAAAACTATGTTAGCTAAATTAAAATATAATATGGATACACTTATTAAGGAACTTAGAAAATGTGACCTGCATTACGTACGATGTGTTAAACCAAAGTAATATATATTTTTCTACAATTACTTTTCTATGATATCCTTGTATTTAATAAGTAATTTTTTCAGTCGATCGATAAATAATGAATGGGATCGTAAAAACTTCAAAAAACAATTGGCATGTATTGGTATTTTTGATGCTTTACCTTTAGCTAAATGTAAATATCCTATTCGTTTACGTCATCAAGATTTTTATGTTCGTTACTCCAGAAAGCCTATGGGTAGGTAGTGCAGATACTTGTTTATTTATTTAGGTATAGAAATAGAAATAATTTTTAACAGAAATGATTGATCTCAACAAATGTAAACTGATTCTGGAGTCAATTGTACCTAAGAAAGATCTACAAACACAGGTTCATTTTGGAAAGCAGTTGATATTTTTAACAGAGCCTATTTTTCTTAAATTAGAATCCTATAGAAGGAATTATCGTATAAAATATGCTAATAAAATAAAAACGTTTTGGATAAAGCGTAGTAAGTATAATATCTTACATATACTTTTTTGTTCTTTTCTCAAAATTCTTTTCACAGGACGTAAAATAATACCAGCTATCTCAAAATATTTGGGAACTAACTTTTCAATACAAAATATATACAACATAAACAAAGACAATACAGCTGTCAAAATTATGCTTGAAAGTGAATTGAAAACATCAAATTCTTTGGAGGAAGCTCCATTCGCTCAGAACAATAAGGAAACAAGTCATCTAAATCTTGTAATGGAAAATAAGGAAGGTAAAAATAAGAATATAAATAAAAGTCTGAATGAAACTTATTCAGAAAATAAGAGTGAAAATAGGAATATAAATAAAAGTCTGAATGAAACTTATTCGGAAAGTAAGAATGAAAATAAGAATAACTGGCCAGAGATGCTAAATATTTTTGGAGAAGTATGTGTCCTTAAAAATTGGCCAAAAATAATTAACCTTAGATACCAACTCAGTGATGTACAAATTAAAACTTACTTTGAAAATAATACTATAAAATTTATAAAAACGATCAATTCTGATTATTTTCCAAAACTTAAACATAGTAAAGACTTTCATATGTACAATGATATGGTAGATGATAATTGTAATGACAATAACAATAATTTATTGAAACAGCGTTTAGCATTACATAGTTCTTTAATGAATATAGACTCTGTAAAGAATATCAATGAAAGAAGATATTCTATGTATTGCGAGAAGGTTGGTATTTTTGATATCTTAGTATAATTTTAATGTACTAAAAATTTATTGTTTTCAGGACAAAATTGTTACTATTGAAATAGATTCTTGTTTACTTTTTTATAAGAATCGAATTTTAAGTCGACGACAGCTTGCTGCAGTATGTATTTTAAAATTGTGATGATATTGAAAAACAACACTGATGGTAAAAATATTTATTTCAGATACCGATAAGGATGCATACTCGGGCTACATGTTTGATTAATTCGCATATATTACCACGTAGTGTATTACCGCAAGGGTTACAAGACTGTCTTTAACAGACAGAGTCGATCTTTTCGGTGAGGTCATGGCTTCAGTCGTTTTCTTATTACTAATTTAATAAATATATGTTATAGTTTTCAGCAATATACAGAAGATATTGTTATAAAACGTACTACTATAGGTAGGGTCATAAATAACAAACCTTAAACTTTATGTATAAATGCGAAATAATGTTTTCTCCCTTTAACGAGAAAATATTACGATGTTTATATGTATTTTGAAACCAAATGAAATGTTTTAAAAAATAATTTTTGTTTGTATCAAAGGCTATTCGAATGTAAACGTAAAATTATTATTTAAATCATACACACTGAGACATACAAATTTATAAATAACCGTATAATAGATTATAAATATCGAATGATCTCTTTCTTTTATCTTTAAGTACTAATAACCTTCGTGATGCTACTAGAGCAAGCGTAGCTTGTAGTTCACTTCTTAAAATCTGATAATTTGCTCTCAAACTAACACGCCTTAAATTACTAGATGGTACTGGTCGTCCACCGGCGAAGGCAAATCTAAAATTGTATTAAAATTACAATATAAAAAAATACATAGGAAAATACTTACTCTAATTGATAAATGTAATATAGTTGCATACCTTATTTCTCGTCGTGGACCTCGTAATGTAGAATCAGGAAATGCTGTTTGTCGATCCCATAACAGCCGATTACTTATTACTGGCCTAACTTTAACGTATTTTATTTTACTTTTGACAGTAATAGGAAGAGAAATAGGTTTTTCATAACCATTTACTGTACTTTTATAACGAAGTGGTAAGTATGGTAGTAAAGAATCTCCATAATGTTCCATGAAAGCTTCAATATCTAAAGTATGAGCTTGTGATTTTATAAGAGCACAAATACTAAGCTATAATTGAAAGATACATTAGCAATGGAAAGAAATAATATAAGAAAATATATTTTAAAGTTAGCTTACAGCTATCTTTTGCCACAGAATAGAACCAGGTAAGGCAAATTTTAAAATAGTATGTATTGAGAGTGGAGAGCCTATCTCTTGTTGAAAAAGCATCAAAGGCTGAATACTAGCTAGTAGCTCCATAACCAAAATGTTTTTTTTATTACCATTTATATCTACCTTTTCTTCCTTTAAGAGTGCATTCTCCAACATAGGGATATATCTTCGAACAATAAAAATCGATTTTATAACAAGATAATCATTACTGAATGACGTCTAAGTGTATAATAATTTATTTACTTATCAGCAGTAGATGGCCAACGAAGCATTAATTTTAGCGTGCAATCTTTAAAGAGTGCTTCAAGGTTTGGATTTATGAAACTCTGTCCTAAAAGTAATTCCAATAACAATTCAGTTAACTTATCAACCTGTAATAAAAAAATATTAGAGATCTTAAAATATCTGTTTATCCATAAATCAATTAATATAATTCATATGATCTTACTGTAGAATATTACCGAAGTTAAGTGATATGGATAAACAGCTTCACTGTTGCTTGCAATTGCAATAATAAGT
Organism: Bombus affinis; assembly: GCF_024516045.1. Classification (NCBI taxonomy): domain Eukaryota; kingdom Metazoa; phylum Arthropoda; class Insecta; order Hymenoptera; family Apidae; genus Bombus; species Bombus affinis. The sequence continues at coordinate 1,778,827 of NC_066349.1, read as the reverse complement.
TGGCATGTTCTTGTTGATACTCTTGTGTATTGCACATTATTTGAAATTATCATAGATCTAGCAATAGACATTAATTTATCAATTACTCCTTCCCCACTCAAATGAACATTAGTGGCACAATCATTAATTAGAACCTATAAATGTGTATGTTATAATATTTATAACAGATCACATAGTTGAATATATCATACCTGAAATGTTTTCTGAGATCCATTAAATAATGTTTTTAATGCGCGTTTTGCATAATTATTTCTTGCTTCTGTTAGTCTAGTATCACATATTTCTGATTCTGTTGAATGTGTTATTGATAAATTGCAAATAATGTTAGAATATATTTAAATTAATAAATAAATTAATAAATAAGTAAAGTATACCTTGAATGAAGGGTACACTAGTTTGCGATATATTAAGTGGATCATTTATTTTTTGTACTAAATTAACAATACGTTCATTAGGAACAAAGACTTTTGCTTCTGTATGGTACTCTGGTAGAGATTCTGGTGCTCCTAATACTGGATCTACATCACATAAATTGGTAATCACAGCGTTTACATCTGTAGACGTTAGACGTTTTCTTTTGCTATGTTTTAATCTTGTTACACATTTCTAAAAATGAATTTCTATCAGCTTCATTCTAACGATAAACATGTATTATATATGTATATTTTTTTTAAGAGTAAATTTAATAATAATTCTAGATATAATAATATATGTATAAAACTAATATACATGTAGAACTTCTCTAAGTCTATACGAGGCATCTTCTGCGAGTCTTTTTAATAAAGAATCTGGTAAAGGATGCATTCCCAGTTCTTCTCCAATTGCAGATATCCAGTCTGTACTAAGAACAGCATATCTCCTTGTATTATTATCGTTTGTATTGTTACTGTTGCTGTCTCCATTATTATTAACGAAAGGGTTACTATATCCTGAACTAGTTTGATTTGTTAACATCTCTTTCATGATTTAAGGTTATACAAAATATAAATATTTCGTCTACAATGGTTTTAAAGCAATATGGTTGACGAAATGAAAATTGTATCACACATTATATTTTTTTCTAATTATTTTACAAGATATATGTTTTAATAGCGTTTAATAAAAGGCGATAATCAATTAATTCGATATAAAAGTATCGGTTTCCTTTATTAAATTTTATCAAAATCCTATTATAAACTAAACAATAAATGTAAATTTGTTACATATATACATATTGTCAGACAAACGGAAGTTATTTACACACAACATAGCAACTGTAAAACCTAAAAATTCAAATTTCGTCCTAAAGATGTCGCCATTGCTCGCCAGAAGTTTTCTTCTTTTCTTGTCTATTTTACGAAACAATACATCCTCCATCATTGTCACGTGAAAGCTGACGTTTCATAAAATTTCGGAAGGCACGTCGACCAATCGGAAGTGTCGACAAAATTTACGCACAGAAATATCACTGACGTGTCCACGGAGCAGAGTCTACTTCAAGGGTTTATGATTATTCTCGATTTGTACAAGTACATTAGCTGGAAAACAACAGCGTTTAACGAATTGTGTCTTCTTACGGTGTATTTGTAAAGCAGCGAAATTATGGCAGCAGTATTGAACACATTTGTGAACTCTTTCACCAAGAAATTGTACGTATATCTTTTCGTTGGATATTTTTTTCGAATTATGAACATTTCTGTTGAGAAGATATTTTTCTCAGATTTACTTTTCTATAATTTTTACTTTAATATTTTCCTTCCTATTGATTTTTCATTATTATTACATTTATATCGCGATTTCTAAAATACAATGATTTACGATGATGTAACTAGAAAGTCGTTAAAGAAACGTTTCGTTTTATAAAAATCGACTGTATCTTTTTTGCGACGCACCTTTGAATAAAATTATTTATCGTGATATGCGTTTTTCTCTTATCTGCGTTACTGGTATGTTATGTGACCTTCAAACATGTATGTATATTCGAGAACTTCATTAATGTGAATATTTCATGTAGTGAAACTTTTTTTTGCGAGCATAGTATGCATGACGTGTTACGAGTAAGCAAGTACATCGAGCGTGAATGCTTTGTAAAATTATAATTATACTTTTCTTTACGAATCGTCTTGAACCTTATCTATTTTCTTTTATACCTTTTATTCGTTTCTTAAATCTTATTTAAACTATTAATTTTAGCTATTACTATAATCTTAATACCACACCCTATCACCTAAGTTCAAAGTCTAAGACTATACTTGATGTATTTATAAAATTTTTTATTTTCCTTACAAAGGATTCCTAAATATGTAGAAATTGTGATAAAGATTTATGATTGTAGGGAACCTCCAGTTAGGCAACACTTGAAAAATGTCTATGGATGTCTGTCCATGTCATTGCTATCAGCTGCTGGAGGAGTTTACATTCACATGTTCTCAGAGCTCTTGCGAACCAATTTGTTAACGACCCTTGGTACATTGGGTCTGCTTTTTACCTTAATTAATACACCAGACAATGGAAAAAATCAAAAGTTACGACTTAGCTATCTCCTGGGATTTGCATTCTTTTCTGGGCTTGGTCTGGGTCCTTTACTTCAATTGGTTATAAGTGTCAATCCAACTGTTATAGTAACTGCCCTGATTGGTAAGTTATTGTTATTTAAATTTATCTTTGAAAATGTATCTATTATTATTATTACATATTGTGATATTGTGTTATGGTTATTGGATTACCATTAAATTATATCAATGTTTAATATGATTATTTTTTCAGGAACAATTGTTATATTTGTATCATTCAGTATTTCCTCCCTTTTGGCTGAAAGAGGACGTTGGTTATATCTTGGTGGTACCTTAATTAGCTTGCTGAATATTATGGTTTTGTTTTCATTTGTCAATCTATTTTTACGTTGGACCATTTTCTACCAAGCCTATTTATATATTGGACTGTTTTTAATGTGTGGTTTTGTTATTTATGATACACAATTGATTATTGAAAAATACCACATGGGTAGCAAAGATTTCATTCTACATTCTCTAGATCTATTTGTAGATTTCGTCAACATTTTCCGTCACTTCCTCGTAATCCTTACACAGAAGGTAAAAGTTAGAAACAATATATACAAATATTCTATATGTCGTCTTAATTCTTAACTGTTCTAATTCCATTTTGCAAGAAATATAATTAACCAATCCACATATATCTTACTGGTAGAAAGAATACAAATTTATGAAAATTCTACTTAGAAAGCAACAAATATTCAATTCTTTTAAGTCCTAACTCATCACAATCATATTAATCTTCATAAACTTTGAACTCAGTTTTCTCAATATACAAATTAATAGAGATCGAATAGTTAAGAAATAGAATGACAATGTACAATGTAAATTTTCTAGTATGTGATAAGTAATGAAATGAATGTGAACTAATACTTATTATTCTTTTACTCCATTATAGGAAATATTAAAAGATCAACGTAAACGCAAAGATTAAATGAGAGCAAAGGAAGATGTAAGATATCATACCATTCAAGTAAATCCATGAACTAGACGTCTTCATCCTATCTATCCATATGTAAAACGTATATTTACTATGATAATATGAATTAAAATAATATAGCTTATTCATTACATCGGAAAATTTTTAGATATACGCTCGTCATAAAAACGTAATGTATTTGTTTCAAATTACTTAGTTATCATTTCTTTTTCCAATTATTTATTAGATTTATATACATGTATACATAAATAGACATAAATTTATTGTACTATATTTTTATCTTTCAATAAACAAAATTTCCCAGCGTCCCTAGTCTTTTTTTATGTCTAAAAATGGTATTTGTAAATACAAAAAATAATATGAGATTTAGTGTTAGAGAATTAAAGTCTTATTTATTAAAATGTAACTTTACACATATGACGATCATTTACATACGTATATAAAACACAAAAATTACACGTCACACATCGATTGTTGTGAATATATAAAAAATGTAAGAGAAAACAAATCGATGATAATGAAGTGTAACACATGATTTCTGTGTTATGACAAATGTACATACATTAAGATTGTGTACAAATTGTGTACAATACGTCAATAAGTGATTTATTTATCAATCACTTTATAAATTACATTTAGTAAGGGCGCTGACGATCTCTATCTCTGTCTCCTCGGCTGAAATCACACAAGAAAAATTAATGACAAATTGTTATTTTCAAGGACACATTTAGTACAACTAAATAATTCTAGGAACCAACCCTCCACCGCCTCTCATTGGACCGCCCCGTCCGCCCCTTCCGCCCCTATCTCCACCACGGAAGCCTCCTCGGCCACCCCTATCTCCACCTCGACCACCCCTGTCACTTCTGAAGCCTCCTCGACCACCTCGATCGCCACCACGATTTCCTCTTCCACCACCACTGCTACTACCAGCACCTTCTGGTTTTAGACTTTTGCAAAGGTTACACTGGTCCCTCCAAGCAAAATTTGTATTACCACATTCTGGATTAGGACACCTATTTAAACAATATGAAACGAATTTATAAAATATTTAATTTATAGTGGACTATATATATATATATATCATTATATAGATAAAGTGAAACGGTACCTCCAATCTCCTCCACGACCACCTCCATCACGTCGATCATCACCACCACCACCACGATGATGATCATCTCTGTCACCACCACCTCCGCGGCTCCCAAAACCACCACTTCCACGACCTCGACCACCTCCACCACGACTTCCACCACTACGATTACCTTGCCAACTGCTCTTGTGCTGGGCAATTTGTACTTTTATAGTTCGACCTTTGAATTCTTTTCCATCAAACCAGTCTATCGCAGAACGCGCAGCATTCTGATCATCGTAAGTCACAGTAGCTTCGCCTTTTGATTTACCAGTATTTTTATCTTTGTACATCCATACTTTGGGTTTTCCTGTCCGCTTGTCATGCTGTACACATTGAAAGATATTAAGGTTAAATGTTTATTTATATAATATACTTTGTGATTACTATCATTATTTGTATATAGTGAAGTGACTTACCTTGATAATACCAATGGCTCCAAAATGTTGACAAATTTCTTCTTCCGAAATTGAAGGATCCATACCAGATACAAAAATAGTATCTTCTTGTGTAACCATCCCATCGTTGCCACCACCGCGGTCACCGTAGCCCCCTGTAATTTGATAGGAGTTAACATTTCACCTACCATAGTACTCCTTGAAGTAAGGAATAATACTTGCAAATCTACTGTCCCTAAACCTACTCAAGTCTAAGCTAACAAGTGGAAAACTTTTGTATCGGGTTAAAAACAACTAATAACACAGTACACCTTGGAGGAATGAAATTTTGCAAACCATTTGGAATTTTAATCTAGTATGCTTTTTTTTATATTATAAGAAAATCCCATATAAATACCTCTCCCCAATGTATCCACATTTCATATTTAAGATAATTTTAAAATAGTAAGTAAACTTAAGCACTATTATTTTAAGCAATTAAATACTTTGTTCCTCTTTCTTCTTGTAGTATTACCAATATATTTAGAAGTTATTACTTATTGTAACAATGAAAATGTAATAACTCTTACTTTCTTTAATGACCATTACCCACAAATAGTGTTTCCAAGTGAAAAGAAACTTCTTTTCTATTATTATATACCAAAAATTTTGTAATTTATGTATGTTTGAAAACATACAATTACTTTGACATTAGTTTTAGTTTCAGGATACATAAATTTTGTCTTGCCTACTAATAAGTGATATCCCATGACAACACTTAAGCTTTCTTAATTTGTTCATTTATTATACCTCTATTATTTGATATACATATTATTATGTCTTCAATACCTTGTATAAAATTATCAATTCAAAGGCTTTTTTTTCTGTTCGACCCGTGCAGTAACAAAAGTATTAGTACTCATTGGCCTAACATTCTTAGTAGCATATAACAATATGTAGAGAACACAAGGTTGCAGCTTAACATACAAAAGGGCTGCAACATTATTTTTATTCTTACCATTTCCCTATATTGTATTTTTGGGAAGCCTTGATTAATTAGGGATAGGTAGATATTTAATTCACCAGCTGCCTTTTATATTTGCTTAATATTATCCTGAGTTATATTTTAAAATATTAAGATATTGGAGTATAAGCAGCACAAGTGCTGATTAAGGGTAAAGATTTTATACCTTTAAATGTTTCTTTTTATATAAAACAGCTCGTACATAAACATGGTCGTTTTTATACATACACAAATGAAATTTAATGTGCCAAGCGCATAGCGCATTTGTATTTCAAATTAGTATAATTAAATGTGTGTAACCTTTTAAATAAAAAATAACGTTACCTGCTCTTGTTATAAATATTATAATACGTAGAAGCGCATAAAAAATTAACATATATTTACTGAAAAAGCAATTGGTGATCAACGCAGTCTTTATGATGCTGCAGTAAAAAATATTATCACGTATTTTTACACCTTTTTTAAAACTAGATTGCTGAATTCTGGCAGAGTGTTAATTACCAGAGAAAATGAATCCCTAACAATGTTGCATAGCAGCCCTTTCATATAATACGAGTAACCGAGTATTTAGATTTTAAATATTAGAGTGAAAGCTTGAATAGCACCAGACCAGTACAGACAGTCTGGTGCATTTACCTTTGTTATAACCACCACGGCCACCGCCACTGCTAAAACACAGAAGCAGATATACCAATGAGTTGACTCATGGACAGACTGATCGATCGATCGATGCATGGCGAATCAAATGCTGCTCGCCACCTCTCTTCTTGATGTACCTACTGTCTAAATGTCTGTGGTCACTATATTACTTAAAACTACAGATAAGTCCCGTATATCGTCATGTTAGTCCGTTACGTCCGGCATGCAAAAATCATGTTCTTTTTCCGCATAGTTGTTATTAATAACTTTGCGAGAAATAAATTGGTCAAGACAATCCTGCGTAAGAGATTATCCTATTTGCGTCAAATGTACATGAATCTTCTATCTGAGTATTGACAGAGATTACTACGTATTAATTAATATTTGAAGCATATATATAATAAAATCAGTAGAGTAAAGATGGGAATAAAAAATTATGAATTATATTGGGTAAACAACTGTGATGTTAGTACAACATTAATATCCTATTACGAAAAATAGACAAAATATATTAAAGAAACACCAATATATTCAATAAAACTCCAACTTATATAATAATACTATTTCTATTATATAAACTGCGATCTCTCTGTTATATGAAACTTTAGGCGTCTTTTGATTGTCTAGTCGATAACCCTAAGTAGTACTATTCAGACAACAGTGGCCCCAGTGGCAGTATAAACCGCTTTACAGGTATAATCAATACAAAACCATTATGTATACACATCATATTATCACTTAATGTAATATAAATCAGTATGTACCAGACATTATACCATCTTACGTCATTTGTCATATACAACCTGTTTATACCTTTACCAGTTATACCTGTGTTAAACCTGTAGGCACACTTCAAACATATTAACGCCCAATGGGCATAAAGCCATTTGCAAAGAGACAACAAGTTTTCATTACTGTCATAAGAATTTCATTTCATACCTTGTTAACTTCAATGAATATATTTACCTCTTCATTGATTAATATTGTTGATACATAATTCAACTTTTTTTTATTGGCCTTATATTTTTTTCGCTTCATTATATATGTATATATAAATAATACAAGAAATAAACTTACTTGTAACTACCGCCAGAGCGGTCACTGTATCCCCCGCGGTCTCCATATCTACTGCCACCACCTCCTCCTTGACCTAGGTACATAAACATATATATATAACAAATCATATCTTCAAAGTAAAAGTTACATTACATTTAAATTAGTTATAATATTTAAAATACCTCCACCATAGCCTCCACCAGAACTATTACGATTATAGCCACCACTGCCTCCACCTCCATGACCATAACTGCCACTATAATTGCTACTGCTACCATTTCCAGAACCACCTCCGCTGCCATAACTATTCGGGTAACTGTTTTGATTTTGTGATTGATTGTAGTCTTGGCCACCACTGGAATTGTAACTGTTGTAACCGCTGCCATAATTGCTTCCACTACTTGGTGGTGGTTGACTATATTGATTGTAGCCACCACCACCACCACTGCTAGAAGGTGGTGGATACGAAGTATCTTGACCACCAGAAGGTGGTGGCTGACTGTACTGATTGTACCCCTGTTGTTGATAATTCGAATACTCTAGGACACATATAAAAAAATTGAACATCATTGTAGAATTTGATAGAAAACATTAATTGTTGTATTAAACTTTAATTAATATGACATGAAAAATTTAAATTAAAAATTATATTTCAAAGTTCAGATTTATTTTTATCATGTACCATTTCATTAGTTAAATTTTTTTATATTTGACATTTTTCTATTAGTAAATGTGTGCTTTGAAACAAATGTAATTCTTACTTCTATAACTTAAAAATATAATTATAATTATAGAATGAAGGAAAATTTATTCATGGTACTAGCGATGTAAATCATACTTCATTATGGGTTGAACAAAAAATACGCGGGATAATGCAAATTGTGATGAAATATCACAAAAATTTAGCTATTATATATAAGACATATATATTATAAGAATGGCATTTAAATATCAAATTATACAAAATGGAGTAAAAAAGTAGGACGAGACGCTTTGGATGCCGATCGATAAGTTTACGCGAAAATGTACAGAGTCAGAAAATCAGGGTCGTTAAATTTGTATCCTAGCCCATCATTTTACATAATTGTATACAATTACTTATATTTAAATATAGTTTCGAATAATAGTTTAATAACGCATTATAAATTAGATAAAATAGTAGAAGGAGCTTTAAACGTGGCAATATAACAAATTATAGTAGCACGTACTATTCAAGAAATTTCTTATTGAAAAGTATTCTCCTAGGTTGATAAAAAATCAATTTTCTGCTATTGTAAAGAGAATTACAGGTTTTAATGTAAAAATTTGAGGTTTTTTTACTTACGGGTATCCGTCATCGTGCTTGCGATCAAATTGCTACACGGTACAAAAAGCGCGTAATGGCGGGAATGAAGCGATTTTCCAACAACGAATCTGAAAGGTCTTCGCTCAATGGTAGAACGGTAGAACTTAGCGTTTCACTACCGGATATTGGCTATATCAACCGGAAGTCTTCTGCAATAGATGGCGTTGCTACTGAGTTGAATTTTAAACTGTTAGTTGACTATAGTAGTAATATTTACAAATTCTTTGAAATTATGTACTGTTATGTAGCAAATAATATTTAATTATCAATGTGATATTTCCAAAACTAATTTGTGAAAGATGTTTCACAAATAATTTTAATATTTTGCCAAAAATTTTCATAAGGGAAAGAAGACAAAAAATAGACATTTTTATATTTCATGATTTTTTTATTAATTTCGTATCATAATGCTACATATGCTTTAAATTCTCGATACAATGCATGATTTAGATTTTACTTTTGAACAAACTTGATAACATTTTAAGAATCATCATAAAAAACATATTTAATACAGTAACATTACTGCTGCCTTCTTTAATATATATATATATATATATATAATATTTACATCAACAATAATACACCAATATTTTCATATTACTAATTCGTCCATGTTTATACCTTATAATTTATTAATAAACTAAATTTATTAATATTTATAAGGATTTGCCACTTTTTTATCAAAACGGCTATTGCTGAAATTAACTTTTGCTTGTGAAAAATTGATAGACCCAATGAATCGAATAGTATATATTGCAACATGTGTATCTCGTACCTATATATGTAAATATAAATACGTTCCTATATCATTGATTCTATGGTACATACTAATAGTATACAATCTTCTAAGGAAAAAATTTTACATCTTTAAACACAGTAAAAGAAAGACTAAAGTTTCATTATCAAAAATCAGGTATCATATTTTGAAAAGCACGAATAATGGAAATAGATTTTATAGTATGTATAACTTCGTAATAATCGAAAAATTCCTTGATCAAAAATAATATGTTCATAACTTATATTCTATATGATAATTACCTATACATGTATGTTATTCTTAATGAAAAAGATAAATTTGATTTTTTCTACAAAAATTGTGATGTTAAATCAAATGTTAGATATAAACAGAAAAGGTGAAATTGAAGATCACGAATTGGAATGCTGAGATGGTGTTAAACCACCACTATATTCAGGGCTGTGTTTTTGTTTTTTTCTCTTTTTCTCTTTCTTACGCTTTTTTCTAGCTTCTTTCTCTTCATCATGTCGTTTTTGCTTTTTATGCTTTTTCTCATGGGTATCTGAACCGCCAATATCTGTTGCTGTTGCCTCTTGACCACTAGGTACTTCTCCTGGTTTATGTTTATGTTTTTTATGTTTATTTTTGTGTTTTCTTTGTGGAGCTTGATTAACATAACGATATTGCTCCGGTAGCTATAAAAATATATAAGCTTTTTATGCTTGTTATTTGAGTATTTTAATTACTTAATTAACTTTTGTGTTATAATATAATTGCATTTACTTACAGGACCAGGATGTAAACGAAAACCAGCTAACTGAACACTGGTTAGTGGTATTAAATCTTTTCCTCCTATTGGAGGCTTTTCAATTACAGATCTTAATGAACTGAAATACGAAGTTATAATAATGATTATAGAGTATCTGAAATATATTGTCTAATATGATACATAAAAAATTATATTGATGTACCTATTATCCAAATGACCAGGTCTATCTATAATTCCAGGTAAATTTGGAAGAAACGATGAAAGTTGTTCTTTTAGTTTTTTCCCACTAAATTTGCTATAAGAATGTTCTAGCCCATAATAGGTCATTAAATTTGTTGCCCCAGTGAGTTCACTTTCTCCTAGAAAATTTTAATAACAAATTATATATTTGTTTATGATTATAATTGTTATGATTTATAATTGTTTAAAACACATCGAAACAAAATGTTGATATACCTGGGGGTTCCTTCATCAAGTAAAATGGCCCACTGTGTACAATGGAAGGATTTTTACCCAGGGAAATGGTTGTCTTAAGAGTCCCCGTTGAATCTTGACGTGAAACAACAGGGGATCGTGCACCCCTGGGTGATGACTTTGGTGAGTATTGCTCCACTTTGCTACGAAACTGATCGCCCATCATCATCCTTTAATTTTACTTCATGACAGCTTCACTATAATTAATAGGCCCTAGTAGAGAGCATTAATGATAGTTAAAATTTTCTTTGGTGAACCGATATATGTTTACACTGTGCATTAAAAGATTCAAACAACTGATTACTATCATAAAATGTACAACGAACATATACTACAAATCACATACTAAGTCTACAATATGTTTAATGTTCTTCTAATTTCCTTTAACTCAATTGTACAAAATACGTGTAATAACATTACACGTTTGAATTATCACCGCAATCTACTCTTCCATAAACTAAATAAGACGCTAAGTGATAGTTTTATTAGCATCTTGTCTCATTACTTATTTGGTTTCTTACCATTGACTAAGGACAGAATAGACGTGATATCATATGAGACTACGAGACTCCATGTCTCATGTTCTGAAATACCGATCATGCAAAAAAATGGAAGTTTTAGTATTCTATCGTATATGTTATATATAATTTCATATTAAAATTTCGTTTCAATGTTCGATTATAAATATAATTTCATTCTACATTGAATCGATAATGTCGAAAATTACATTAGAACGATAAGACGGACCTAAACCCCTGAAGCAATGCAACACAAAAATGAATTGGGTGTTACGTCTATTTTATTCCTAGTCTATGTTCTTACACAGTATATATAGAACAGAATTATTATTATTTGTAACAAAGATCCATATTTTTAGTTTTCAAAGAAAAAGTTAATCAAGGTTTTATGTTATTACAGTACTTAATTATGCATATACTGATGTAAACATTATAGATAAACTTATGTGTGCTAACCTTAATAAACTATTTCTTTCATCTTCATTTATTATCGAAACAATGTACTGTTCAAAAATTTCTTATTTTTTATTTTCTCATATTAATATATGATATAATACACCCAAAAATCTATACTCTGTACACAATTGATCCTAGATCAAAAGATATACAGAGTATTTATGTATATAGATAAGAAACTATAAGCAAAGGAAACTTATCATAAATTACATGATTAAGAAGTTCGACAAAATTAAAGTACTATATAATTAAAGTTTAGTAAAAAAAATGATAAATTTATATAAATTTATATTTGTACTTATTTTTGTCCTTTTCGTATATGTTTTACTAAAGGAAATAATATCTTTTTATTCATATCACTTTGATTCTTAAAGAAATATTTGAAGAGTATATGCATGTAAAACATTTTCTTTCGATATATTTTTTCAGTATATTTCTGATTGGTATCTTTTTTTTTCTATAATTGTAGAAAATAAAAAATGTATGTTATGTAATACAGAATTTATTTCATATTTTACTCACATAAATTTATTTAAATTACTGTTGTATATAAGTAAACCGTAGAAAGGTTATATTTACATAATCATCGATAGATAAATTTAATCGTTCATAAAATTCTTTATAATATCGATGGTTAGTATCCTGTGTATTTTTATTTCCTCTGAAAGTAAGTTTTGTATTAATTGTGCAATATTAATATTACGATACATTAAAGTTACATACATTGGTATATGACCGGGTCTGTTTGTCCGATTTGATTTGCTCATTTCTCAATAAGATAACTGTATAATTTCAAGATTTAAAACTTAATTTAAAAATGTCATATAAATATTTTATTTTCACAGTTACTAACGTAATCAATTTCAAATTTTCTGTCATAGGTGATATATAGGTGATATATATAACGGCTTGTGTAAACCCATAAAATTTGTTGTATCTGCAATTTTTCGAAATAGAAAACCATATATTTCTATATCCCATACCTTCCATGTACACAAAATAGCTTTAAGAAGTAAACCTAATGAAATTTAATTCGATTTGGCATGAATAAAACAATAGCTCTGCGAAGAAATTTGATTCCATCAATTTTATGAATACTTTTAAATCGATTGTACTCATTTATCACTAATTTACTCATTGTACTGATGCAATATTAATAATTTAATCATAGGTTTCTGCTTTAATGTTAATGGGTGATTGCAAAGCAATTGAATAAGTTCTGTGTCACTATGCTGAACCGCAATATTCAAACGAGTTAATCATGTCTTCTACAATCGACATCTGCATGCTAAATAAAACCATTTATAAAATTAATATTAGATGCATTTAACCGTACTCTCTATTAATTAAAATCGGTGGTTAAGAATTTTTATATTTGAGAGAGCGCTTCTTTTGTTATGTGCACGTGATGAATGGTACAAACTAGTAATTATTTCTAACATTGTCATTTATCGATTTTGGCGAACTCGCAGAACTATTATAACATTTATTCGACGGTGCTCAAAAGAATTTAAAGGTTAATATTAGCACAAATAAAACAAAAGATGTAGATCCGATCGTAGATCTGTTCATGATCTGATGCATATGAGTGACACGACACCGTTGTAATGTCACAGGTAAGTATGTAGATAGTAGATATGTATGTTTCTAAGTACATAATCTCGTCATGGGCATATATTCCTATGTCCATGGTAATCGCGTAATAGACTGTTGCGATGCCATACCACGTCGCAGTGATATCGCAGCTGTATCACTGTGCGACTCGTCAGGCATCTGTTTTTACATGTTTCGAATTATACAATGTACACGAGCAACATCACGATAACAATATTTAGCAAGGACATGTAACGTAAAAATAGAGCATTAAAGCATATACATAGTAATAACTGTTCTTAGTATGATGTCATTAGAGATATAAGAATTCAAATCTTAAGCACAATTTATGTTTGGGACATTTTTAACAGTTCATCATTCTTCATTACCTTACCAGAAATCAAATATTTTGGTCAGTTATTTTTTGAGGATCAAATTTTTTTCAGCTGCGAAACACCCAGTAGAAATTTCTTTTATCTATACAATTTTTAGAATAGTAGATTAGTAATTTTCAATAATTATAAAGGGAAATATATGAAGAACATCACACGATGTGGATATTTCCTGGATAATTTTACAATTTATTGTGAATGTATGAGTTAAAAAAACGAGAAGTGAATGTGTAAAATGAGATTTGGACAAGTGAGAATTTGAAGTAAAATATGAATATTAAAAATATAATTTTATGAAGATTTAGCTCTTCAAAAAAAGATTCAGCCCTTCAACTTCAAGATTCAAGAGATTCATCTTAAAAGTGATATATCTTTTTATGCTTCTATGAAGAAGGCGTAATGTACCAAGATTTAAGATTAATTTTGCTAAAAATTAATATATTTATCATTTAGTTAATTAATAACTTGTTAAAGTTCAATGTTGTATGTGAAACATTGAGCACGAATGGGTTAAATAAAGAAAGGCAGATAAAACAATATTCCAGGATGAATGCGCTTATAAGTAGAATATAGTTATTTATTTATTTTTTTTGTTATTTTTTATGATTTAATTTAATTACAATAATGCGTTATTGTTCAATCAAAAGCACCACGGGTTTGAAAAATACTTACGACGCCGAATGATATAACTTTTTGATTTAAAAATGCACACGTAGGTACATGTAATTGAATGTTGATATGAAGTTTTACGATATAATATGTATATAATATTCATTTTAAAGTAACATAGTTGACACACAGTTTCGTTTTATTCAGTTACAATAATTTGCATAGTCGATTAGCAATCGGTGGCATATCGTTAACGTTGAAAAAATCTTTCATAAAATTTCGCGACTGTTTCCGAAATACACGTTGCTATAATTTACTCGAATGTTATCATTATCATCTTTCCATAGATCACGATGTCCAATTTTATAATAAATTTGTCACAAGCGAAAATATCTTTTATAATATTTTTTTCTTTAAACGTTAATATTACAATTCAAGATGCTAGAATATATTTCTATAAGATTAACAACAAGAAGTTCGGTAGATCTCGACAATTTTCTTAATTTGCCATTAAAATATCGTTTCTTTATTTCTTCTTCTTATGCGTTAGATCTGAATATGCATTAAAAATAGTTTAAATACAAGAAAAATTTGAGGAATGATCGTCATTTTGATATCGCACAGTAACAATTGAACAGGTTTTTTGGCCGATATTAAATCGTTTTGTCTTTTTATTCCGTCGACTTTAAAAAAGCCACTTCAGGAATGGTTCCGTGTTCAGTGTAATAATACTACCGATACTATCCTAGCGTCGACGTTTAACAGTTCGTTATTCTTATTGTAAAAAGATATGGTGTCTGAAGATTAATTTGTAGTAAGAATATAGTATCATTACACGATTCAGTATAGGCATCCCAAAAATAAAACGAAATTTCCTTCTTTTTTCTCCTTAATTTGTCAAGGTAGCAGTCACATTACAAAGTAAATAATTCTAATTTTATTTCCTCTTTTTTTTTTATTAGGAAAAATCTCGCGACTGTAATGTTTTACGGTTTAATAGAGTTTCAAGATAATAAATTTGTTTCAACAAGAGAAGTTGTAGCTGTAGAATACGCACAGAATACAGTATCTGGAGATATTTTTCAAACAATTATCCGTTAAAATGTTTAATTTCTCGAGTAAATACCTTGTTCGATTGCGAAACATTACGGCGTATCAATGAAACCCAAACCCAAACCCGATTGATTGACATTCCTTTAATCATACACAATATATAATCGATACTTTTCATTATCTATAACATTAATTACATGTTAATAAGTAGTAAATACTGAATCATTCCCTCTTGGTATTACTTAGTCTACGTAATTCTAATTACACGCTAAAGGATCGTCAAAAATATATAGCACAAAAGATTTTCTTCGTGCCGATCGTCACGTGTCCAATTGATCGGTCAGTCATCCGCTAGATTTTCCTTTTTCCTACCGTTACAATATCATATGTTATATTATTATATACGCGTTTTAAGCATATACTGATCAAACAACAAGGAACGAAAAGGAAAAATTACTCAGTCTCCTCGGAACGTTTGCTCTATGGAAGGCCGTGTTTGGTTCGATCGACAAGAACATTAAATGTCACTCGGTGTAGTTTGTATAGATACATTTATGTACTTTTTTCTTTCTCTCTTCTTTTTTTTTTACCTTTCTGTATTTTTCTTTTTTTATTTTTTCTGACAATGGTAAGACGATGGATTATCGGTATAACGGTGCTTTACACTTTACATTCGCAGCAGAGGACGAGAATCAAAAATTTCACGTACTCGATAAATCTCATAATTTTATCTTCTTTTAATTTTTATTGAATTTGCAAATACTTTCACGATAAGACATTGTTAACGTGATTGCTTTCTATTAATGCCAACTCGTAATAGAAATTATTAGTATCATTCAACAATAATGTTTGTCAAACAACTGGAAGCGATAATCATCGAGGATTACAATCGAGTTGTGAAATTTTTATTTTCGAAAGTTATTTAGTCAGCCATAGAAGTGAATATCATTGAAATATGCATTGACACTCATCAATACTTCATTGACAATAAATGTTGCGATTATGTATTTTGTACACGGTTAGAAAAATTAATTGACGATCATGTTTAAAGTAAGGGAGGCTTGAGAATTATCGGTCATGTCGGCACGTTGAATATAAGGTATGAATCCAGTAGAAGATATGTTGTTATAACTCTAAATACCGACGATTTCATTGGATTCAAATTGATATTTGCAGTACTCAATATACAACGTGCTTCAATATTTCATGTATTTGTGTACCTTTAACATTTATCTCTTGCCTTTTGCAAAGTAAATTAAGGGGTTGAAATATATAATAGTGGTATAAATAAACTTGATCGAACTTCAGTTATTTTGTTCATTTTTTTCAACATATTATAGGTATATGTATATATATTTATAACAAGATATACATATCCGTAGATGTGAAACGTAATGAGAAAGTTATAAAATATTTTCAGCATCATCTTTCGCTCTAAATTTTGGTAAGAAATCATCTACCTTTTTCTAGGTCACCGAATTAGAAGTATCGTTTCATCTTTTCATTTCATATTAATCATTTTCTCATACCTACTATGTTTATCTATCAGATCTGGTGCTATGTCTATCTTCGAGCTAATTCATGAAAAAAACTATTCGTCGTTTTTCTCTCTTTTTAATCAGTCAGAAAAGTCGTGAACCAAGTTTGAGGGTAATTTGATTCGAATAACTACGATTGTTTTCAACGATTTCAGTCATCGCGCTGGTTGTGCCTTTTTCTTGCGCCTTAAAGTTTCATCGTTTTCTGCGGAAAAATACAAGAGTACACTGAAACCAAAGATGCTTCTATATCCATCGGCTTCTCTTAATACTTTTGAAGGATTTCGAAAGATGTTGAAAAAATATTACGCAAATTTTTCTTTGTTACTCATTTCGATGATCGATGACCACACGATTAAGAAGTTAATCAAAAGAACTATTGTCTCTTCAGCAGACTCTTGTAAGCTATGAATAGTCTTTCTGAGCACCGTATTTGTTAAAATAAGTGTAGTCTTTCTCAAGCACGTACCGCTATGTTCATAATAAAGACAGAATAGTCAAATGAAGAAGACGTCAGAGAGGGAACATTCGCCAAGAAAGCCCAAAATTTTTGTCTGGTTCCTCTTTGCGTATACATGAGTCCGAAAACATCAGTTCGTTACCCTCTTTCCGTGTTTCATCGATAGGATCTTTCACTTTCTTCAAATACATTCTCGATAGTTTCGTGCTAATTTTGTTGCTGTTCGTCGAGTTGATATCGATTTAGTAGATCAGGTGGTGTTGGTATGGATATCCCCGTGATTGGGGATTTATTTGAAACTGAGTCGCGCTGGAGTAAGGATCGTACGTCTGTAAAACGAATGAAATACCAATACGATTCTAAATCGAAGAATTTTGTAAATTTTATTATAAGTATAAATATACTTTATATTTCTCAGGATCATTTATTTGTAGATTAATGAATTGTTTCTAGAGTTCATCGGATGTATTACCTGCGAGCGTTTCCTGGAGACCATAAACCTTTTCTCGGGGGTATTATAGTAAGTCTGTTGAGGATAAACCAAACCAAACTGAGGACTGCCGTATTGAGAAGTCGCATCATATTGTTGCCCGTACTGATTCTCGTATTGTTCGTAATAACTGGATGGATGAGTACGAACGATTCCAATATCTGCCGGTGATAAAGACTCTACGCTGTAATGTCGAGGGGGGTACGCCGAAGAATCCATCCAAGGAATGACTTTGCAAAGTTATAATTCAGAATGTTAAACATATCAAAACAATATCAATACATTCAATTTTAAAATATTTTCGACTTACTGTTTCGAGCATCTTCTTCTTCAAGAAGGTTGTCTTCATCGTCTACATTTTCATATTCATCGTTCATATATTTATGCCAGTTTCTATGAAGATATTTTAATTGAATTAAAACCCAGGATACTTATATTGTTTACAGTTAATTGCATATATGTATATTATTATTACCGCTTGTGGCGTTCATTTTCCCAGAGGGAGAGGAGTGTTAAAACATCTTGCGGGTCAATATCCAATTCTCTCTTAAATCGTGGTTCCTGATAAGTCGGGACGCTGAAAATCCAACATTCATGTTTGAAACATATTTAAATAAAAAAAATTAATTTGTAAAATCATATATATATATATATATATATATATATATATATATATATATCTTCGGATAGAGTTCTCATTGATATTCGGATAATCTGGCAATCATTCGAGGTTCGTATTTCTGAACAATATCGATTTTCTATGGAAGTTGAGTTTAAAGCGCATTTATTGCATGTAATGCAATCATGCGTGCACAGTATCATTGAGCATCAGTACGCGAGGTACGTTGAATGGAAAAAGCAAACAAAAGGACGACTGAGCCGCCAATACGACGCGACGAGGAGATTGCACTGCACGCGTTTGCGCTGATACGATTTGTCCTAGGTCAGGTCCGCCGAGCATGCTTGGTACATCCTCTGTTGTGGATGATCGATATGACGAAACCGGCTAATATCATCAGCTGATTGGTTGGCCATATGCCAAAACGATTTGACTCGTCAGGTGGTTTCATTCAGCTTTTCCATTTACTTCTTTGGTATTATACATTCATGTAAGATAAACAAAGAACAGGGAAACTGTTCGAAATGTATCGTGAATACCTTTTTTAACATGGCGGGAAATTGAATAGAAAAAGATACAGATCAAACAAAACATAACGTTAAAAATAATTGATTTCGATTAATTAATTTGAAATTTTAATTGATCTATGAAAAAGGACGAAAGAAATAAAATGATTCGTGGACATCTGGTCGAAAGTTAATGATTCTAGGTTCCATATTTTGCATATCCAAAACCTGAATTTCTATTTTTCCAGTTTCCGATAACAATAGTATCTATTGTTAAGTTGAATCTAGTTTGAATTTAGTTGGTTGAATATAAATTCCGGACAAACTCCGTGAATTACTGTACCTCATGGAGTCGGCGCTAACTAGGAGCCTATTCTCGTAATAGTCAAGTCTGACCTAGTTTTACTGGCTGGTTCCATTCAACTTTTCGTGGACCCAACCCCTGGAAAGCTACCCTATTGCGTCACAAGTATCGAACGTCTCGATGACTGCGCCAAACTGTGCATATAATACGTGTTCGTACATCGCTGTGAGAGAATTTGCACGTTCTCGTGAACGTGCGCAGTTTATTGGAAAATTTTTCAGCTGACGCGATCACTTTGTCGAACATGTAAAACTTTTTTCGAGGATAACTTTTTCTTCCTACTATATGTACATACTACGTTATTAGTTCTTGCAACCGTTAAGTTCGTTACTTTGATTATCGCTTGCAAATTTTAATTAAACTAATTTAATTTAACTATATCATAGAGATATATAAAATTCGCTAACGATATGATCTTTATACTTTACTAACTTTTTCCCTTATTAATGTGAATATAAATTAATTAATATTTAATATCGAATTTTTGTATCTTTTTCTATTATTGAAATGTAACTCAAGTACAATATTTAAAATGTGCTATATCCAACAGAGTGAACATTACTGCGTTCTGTCACATTGATTTCGCAATACCTGCAAATTATTCCTCCTTTTTCCTTTGATGCCTTGGCAACCAAGGAAATTGATATAGAATTATTAAGCCCGACAACAAAATCTTATTACCAAGAGTCAATTGATCGTAAAAGCCATCTTTTATATTAAAAAGTAAAAAAACAACTTATAATCAAATATTAGAATTACGTTCAATCTAAAGAATTGCCTACTTTTAAATCATTTTTTCTATGTAATGGAAATTAGCTCGTCCATAAATGTATTAGCGTACATGTTCACAAAGTGACCTGTGACATTTATTTACAGGTCAGGCGATTCACACTTGTAACTACGTTTGAGAGTAAAAATAAAAGTTTGACGTAAGGAACTTCAAAGTAATTGATCATTCTATGACGTATCGTACAGCGTCGTCGTCTACGTCACTTATTTAACGATGACGATTCTATGTAAACGCTATAAATACCATCGATAGCCTTCGTTACGAAACTATCGACTTCCGATTTGAATCGGAACATCTAGAGTTTCCTTATACTATCGAATGTATATATATATAGTCTGTTGTTAAAGAGAAGAAAAGTACAAAAAAGAAAGAAAAATATCGTGTTTATATTTTACAATTATTCTATACTATTTCATGTGTATATATAGTTTTTCGTTATAGCCTAAAAATTATTGTAGATCAAGGCAGGAGAAAACCAATCCTATATGCTTTGCAGATCAACTTCGATAAGGACAGCTTCTCGAAGTCGTATTGAACCGGCTTGGTCGTCAAGTCCACCGCCGTTTCTGCCGAGGGCAACGCCCTCGCTAGCCCTCTCATCCCCATTCAGAAGAAACGTCGAAGAAAAAGAGGGATGTCCCGAGCAAGAGGGCGGGAAGGGTGAGTTCTCGCAGGGGTGGGAATTACAGACTGGTTACCGAGTCGATTCACTCTGCCCAAGGCAGCTTGTTCTACAGGTGAATTCGCCCTAACACATCCTAATCTCATCGCAACGCAACGTCAGACAATAGAAGCAATATGATATAAATGTCTCGTAAACGATATTCACAAATTGACGAAATTCTAAGCTGACTGAAGGAAGTAGATAGTATGACAATTGATCGAACAATCGATGAATCAGATTTAAATTGTTTAGTAAATTCCTTTTATAATTTTCTACTTTTTCCTTTATTTTCTTTTTTTCCGTTTAATAATAATAGCCAAAAAATTAATACGATTGACTCACCTTCTCTTTACTTGCACCTGCATAGATTGCTGAGTAGATGTTGGAGACTGGAAGGAGGTGGTCGTGGACGGTTTCATGGTGGTAGATCCGGTGACTGTTGATTTCTCGGATCTCTTCCGACGATCATCGTTCAAGTAGTAACGAGAATACGACGGAACATCCCATTGAGGCATGTCATATCCAAATTCGTTCATCAGGATTTTTCCATATCCCCTGAAACAGAAACAGAAATAAGTTATACATTAGTTAATACTCACTTTGATGTGAAATTTAAAAAATGAACTATTTTAATTTATTGAGAATACGAACTCGTAATTTCTATCAAATGGAGAAAAGGAATCACGGTCGTAGAGAGCGTTGTTAGGTGCATTAGAATGAGATGGTTTTTCTTTCTCGGTAAGGGCTGCTTTCAATCCACCTAGTCCTGATGCAGCTAGAGTTCCTTAGATTAAAAGATTAATTATAAATTAAAATAGTTACAAGGTGTTAAAAATAATTAAAAATGGTTACTCTTTACTTATACTTACTCTTTTCCACGGTAGACGAATAAGATGAGCTTGGTTTATTCTCCGGCTGACGATTCTGTTGGTTGCCGTACATCAACATTTCCTGTGCCCGTTTAGCTGAAACCAAAACGTTTTATTAGTGAACAAATCATTAATCGTATTATAAACTACAGAAAACATAATATGCTTTACGTTTTGGTCTCATTGTTTGTTCAGTCTTCTTTGCATCCTCTGCCAGATTTGTTGGCAAAGGTTGTGCTACCACGAAGAGGGAATATAGAGTTAGTAACCACACCCAGTCACACATGATCTGGAAAAATTAATTGATTCATTATTGACCTAAACTTTGGTTAACTAATCTGTGAGATTTATTAAAAAGATAAAATTAAAGATTTCTTTATTGATTATGCGCAAAAGTTTATTAACCCTTTAATCAAATGTGAAATTGATTAAGGGTGCAGTTAGAGGAAGTATGGTTGCTATAAAGTGTTGTCTTCTTGCACAGATCGAAGTTTACACCCCTTACGAGCGGAGGTAAATGAAGATAGCAGGTCACTATGAAAGAAGCTTAAATGTCACATAATGCGAAATGTCAGGAATCTATTTCCATTGCATGTAAAAAATTAACGGACATACATGTCGGAAGTTCGATAGGAAATTGTAAATGTTTGTACGATTTCGTAAAGATTTAAACCCATAAAGATGATAAGTCTTTTTCTTTAAGAATAGTCGATGATTCAATATTTTTTCCGTTAAAGTAACAATTTAAATTACATTCTACTGCAAATAATAGTATCTAATTTTTCGCAATTTTGAGAAAATAATAAATTTCTTAATAGCGAAAAATAAATTAGATTTGACAGCAGTCTGAAGAACAAACATGAATCAGTTGTTTAAAGTAGAATTAATTGTAGTTTATCGTTTATTAGTATGTTTCATGGCAAGTGAACTGGAATCTCACTCCAAAACAGATTCTGGAATCTCTATAATCTTATCAAATAATACTGATAATTCAATTACATGTGCTTTTCAACATACACGCAATCAGCTTACGTCGATACACGAGAGTTTTCGCTAATTAGATATGCAATTAACTAAATCTCAGCAAAGGCATGACTCATAATCAACTACTCGTTATAGACATTCCATTAGTTTGAAATGTCAAAGTTCAAAAGGATGTTTTAATCATATATATATATATATACATACGTAATTTAAACATTACACGAAAAATTCACTCGTTTGTATTATTTTTCCGTTTTATCTTTGTTATCTTCATTTTAAAAAATATCATATATTCTGTGATAATTATTCTCTAAGCTTAATAAATGCAAAAAAGAGTTTGTGATATGATGCTAGTGATAGCATTGAGCAATTAAATCTGGCCAGGAAATAAAGTTAAACCGGATATAGTAGACCCAGAAATCGCACACTTGTTGCGTCTAGAAATACTATAGTCATTTATCGCGTTTGTATACGCGTCTATGCAACTCGCAATTAAAAATACATTTCATTGACTGTGCTTTCATTGACAAATCCAGACGCATGTATGGTATTAATATTACTTGCCTCGATAAAATATGTTTTAACAATTTTCACGAATTTTTAACAAACAATCTAACACTAGAAATTATAGACCCTTTTCAAACATGTTATAATTTAAAGATATCTTCAAATTAAAACCATTAAATGTACGCGTGTATGAAACAAAATTCTAATGAAACTTTAAATCAGATTAACTTTTTATCTTTAGAACTAAAGTTCGAGGAAATATAGTTACATCGCTGATAAGAAATCGTCGTGATCGAACAATTTCTATTCTTACCCTCCTATTTATACCCGCACAATTTTAGCGGGTCTTTATCTTACGAAAGTTGGCCAATTAAATCGATCGAAGGATCACTGTCGTAATTCAAATTTCAAGCAAAAATATTAGTATTGGAAAGGGCCAGATGTAACAATTGAAAGATAGGTTCCTTCACCTTACTTAACGTCGACTATTCTCTTCGTTCTAGGTCTCTGGTCAGTCTTCTAAGATTTCTTCTTACGGGAGCGTTTCTCCAAAAGATGCAGAGAACTAGCGAGTTCGGCTGATCAACGTAGAATGAACGTCGAGGCTGAGCAGGACGACTAGAAAACTGGCAGAGGGTACGGTCGATCAACCACCCCCACCTTGGTGGGCGAGCACCCCTACCCTGAAAGCAACCCCTACCGCGTCTCTACGAAGTGATATGACGTGCACACGCGCACGGTTATATGGACATTCTACGCGGAACATGTACACACTCCCATTGTGCCACAAAATACGTCTGCCCACGCGATGACCTGACCAGATCCTCAGGCTATCCTTGAAATCGTCTCTTATGTCACATCTTGGTCGTGTATTATCTTCAGAATTCACCATTTAAAGAGGAGAAGTCTTCTGGTAATTTTTCGGTGGCATCTTGTTTCGATTAAGCCTAATTCTACTTAATAAAACCGGCATCGTATAATGTCATCTAGATTTTAAGGAAGCTTTATTTAGGGAACTTTTATGATAGGATGATTTAGTAGAATTTTTTATATTGTTTATAGCAGTACATAAACAGGTGAAGATAGTTTTATACAACAGGGATATTCAGCTTTCATTGAGGAAAGCAGGATGAGGCATAATCCTTCTTAATTAGAACGTGTTCTCTCAAAGTCAATGTTGTGACCGAAATTCATTCGATCTTTGAAGGAAGAATATTTTCCGAGCAATATCGTGGATCGTTTTTTCTTGTCTTCGTCCTCGTCGCAAATCCGTACTTTCTTTTGTCTCTCGAACGCAAGCGGTGGAGTGGTGGGCTGTACAGGAGGAATTGTAGCACCCTTTTCCGTATTCAGTCCCCAGCCACTTTTCTTCAGCCCCCGCAACAGGCCAAACGCCTACGCCATCGTATAACGCCCACGAGCACCCAACGCCCACACATATTTTCCATGGCGTATGAGAGAAAGGGGGAGGGTTGGGAAGGAGAAGAGAGATCAACCGAAGTGCGAAATTTTCTTTTCTTCTCCTCAGCGTCATGCTGACGTTCACATGTTCTTGCGACGAAGTATTTATCATCGATGAAGATTTTTTAAATGTTTACGATGTCATATCCTTGGTCAAGGCGCTTTTGAATTCTGTCATGTTTTCTTCATCTTGTCAAGATGTAATTCTCTCATGAATAATCAAGAATTTGACGTGTTCGACAAGGAGGAAGAAATTATTCTTTACTCTGGAAGAAAATGCAAATCCATTCAAGTTGGGTGCATAATATTTTAATCTGTTCTCTTTTAATTTGTTCGTTGTCATCGTTTTAGAAAACAGATATCAACAACAAGTGGACAAAGAAGAGAGCAGCAGCACGGAATTGCGTACTTAGCTATAACTCTCCAAAAAGAGTCGGCGAATTCTCGGAAACAACCGCTTTAGCAAAGTATTTAACTTGAAATACGACGCATCCTAGCGCACTACGTACCCCAGTAATTGACCTATTTCCAAAGAATCGGCTGCACGCTTGCGCGAATAGAAGTAGTTGCACAAAAACAAGTATAACTCACTTGGTCGGATTTCTGGCCAACTAACAACGTTTGCGGTGATACAATTGCGGGGACGTGTATGATAGATGCTTGAAGACAGCCATCTCTAATACATATCAATAGATTTATTACTTAACGATGACAAAGGAAAAGAAGATATCTTTAATCTCGATTTTTTTCCTTTTTTGATTCAGAAGGATGTTAATCATATTGTTCATTCAATATTCAAAAAGTAGTACTAAATATTCCTTTATTGTATTTCATTATAAAGGGACACAAAATACGAAAGGTCAGGAAGAATAGAAGCACGCGACCGTCATTAATTTTTGCCGAAGTATCGAGAAAAATTAATGCCACACCCCCAACCATTGCCGAGGGAGATATTTTTTCTTTGAACTTCAGAGCGAATTTGCCAGACGCAATTTATGCATTTGGCATATTTATTTTATTTATTTATTTTCGTTTATTTTCGTAAATTTGTCAGAAGTTTGAGTATTCCGTGGAGGATAGATACATCCGACCAAGATAGGACCCGATGCCATCATTGTAATTACGGGGCGAGTTCTGTGAAATAATACCATTCGACGTGCTCGATCCGAAGGTTTGTTCCCATTGACGTCAGCCGTTGATTCTGGAAACGACGAATCCCCGCGCTTCGAAAACTTAGTGGGGGGCATACGCGTCGCGAGGAAATGATTCGTGGGAGGGGAACATGGATGTATTCAGGGACGTTGTACGAATACCAGGATCAAAATAATTTATTCGTAGATAATAATTGTAGGTAATAAATTACTACTATATCTGTTACCTACTTTTATTAGCAATAATAAGTTGAGCTTTAATTCATTGTCATTATACTTTAATTCTCATACGAATAATTATTGAAATCCTTAACTTATTAAGCTTTGAGCTATTGTTATATGTGTTCGTGGAGACTTACAACTTGCAGGAAATTATTCTGTTTCATCTTAAGACAGGAATTAAAATTGCAAAATATTAAAACAGAAATTTACTATTTTTAATATCAGGAAATGAACTTAGATGTTTTTCGTATTATTTGCTATAAAAATAATTGTTAGAGGTTGAAGAAATTTAAAGAGTTTTAATAAAATAATAAATTTCAACTACATGATAGATGAATGTGTGATATTGGATACAATAGTATAAATCCATGGTGGGACAGGTATTTCAGATTGTTGATACTACCCTGTGAAGTGGAAACTGTAACCAGCAGCTTGAAGGGGGGTATCCCGAAGGAATAGATCGATGTTTCACTCTGTGTAGTAAGAGACGCCTGTTGCTGTAAAAGAGGCATAGTTTCATTCATGAAAATGGTAAAATGTATACGCATTATACCATTTTAGGTCTTTGCGATAATTAAAAATTATTTTAATTGCTGATTAATTTAAAAAATCAATATGATATTGTTATATTTTTATTGAAAGACTTTTGTATTTTTAATGAATGATAGTTATACAATAATTATTTATTAATTTAGAAATAATTAGAAATAATCTAGAAATAATCATATTATTTGTGTTTTCTAATATCAGTATTTTAGCTTCTCAATTATTTCCACGTAGAGTTATTAACTTTCAAGTTTTATGTTATTATAAATACAATTATATTAGAAAATACATATGTGTAATATCTATCCTAAATTGTATCTTGCAATTTTATATTTATAGATACTAGATACTAAATGGTGAATTTTTTAATTATGTTTATACAACACATTTTTATTGATTTCATGTTCAAGAACATTTGAATGAGAAATGTAAACAAAGGAAATATTTAATTTCACATTGCAAAGTTTGCATTTTAATAACATTATTCAAAAATGACAAGATGGCTGTGGCAATACCGCTTTCTGTTTAGTAGATTGGGTTTTTAAATACGTGATGGTGTCAATTTTATTAATATAAATATATATGTTGAGTAATAAATAAGTGGATTGCATGATCTTTGTTGATAATCAATTCATCGTAATCAATGCAATAATAAAACGAGTGAATAAAGAACAAAATATGGCAAGACAATCGTACAGTATTGTTGAGTATTATGGTGAACAGGATGGATATAAATGTGGTTATTGTAAAAGCCCAAACACAAATTTCAGTCATGGCAAGTATCAAAGCATGCAGCAAATATCAATTATGAATTTTTACTTTAAAATATTTTACTTATATATACAGTATTTCATACTTTTATTAATAGGTTATGTAGTCTCAATGATTATTTCATACATGTATAATTTTTGTTCTTGTCATGCTAAGTTTCATTTATTAATGCGTCAATGTTATTTAAATAATATGTCTTATATTGCATCTTTATCTTAATTGTAGTACATTTTAGGTATGGGCACACATAGATTGACTGTTCAAGATTACCAAGCTCTAGTAGATAGAGGTTGGAGAAGGTGTGGTACTTATTGCTACAAATCTACTATGGATCAAACATGTTGCCCAATGTATACAATTAAGTAAGATTAAAACTTATAAAATGTTTTAAAAACGAATTTGCTATCTATTAAAAAATATGTATATGTGTATATTATTACAAATTGTATTACAAATTTTTCATATATCTAAATATTTATAATAGATGTGAAGCATTACAATTTAAAATTTCTAAATCACAAAAAAAGGTTTTGAAAAGAATGGCAAAGTTTTTAAGAAATGAATTACATAAAAATGACACTATGGATACGTATGATGGAGATTTTCGTAATAACATTGGTAAAGATTTAATATGTTAAATTATTATTTAATATGCACTTTAACATGTGATTTTATGAAACTTTTTTTCATAGATATTGAAGAAATTCCTAATCACAGTAAGCACTTTTTAAAAGTTGACAAAGATATTTCTGATATGAATGTGAAATTTATTAATGATGAAGTTAATGCAAGGTTACGTCCTAGCACATCAGATAAAGAACAGAAAAAGCGTGATCTAGAAAATAAAAAACATAATACTGAAAGTATACCTGCTGCATCAAGTTATAACAATGATTCTCATAGTACACCTCAAAGTCTACAATCTGTAGAAATGAATCCTACTCGGATACCTTGTATGAAAGCAAAGCTTTTACGTAAACAACGAAAGCAAAACAAATTAATGACACAAGGAAAAACTCAGGAAGAAATAGAAGCTATTTTCAAAGAAAATAAACAAGAAAACCAGGCTAAAAGTTTAGAGCAAATATTTGATGAAGTTTATAATGGAACCAACAGATTAGAGGTAGATACACATTTATTCTATCAAGATCAGTAAATGTTGCATGCAAATGGTTTCTATAAATGTTGGTCCTCTTTTCTCCAATTTATTTAATATTTAAAAAGTAGGTAGGGGAATATTGAAAAATACTCGAATGATGTTTTTACTATTTCATACTTTCTTAACTGTTCAGTTTAGTTACAATGTTTCCTTATTAGTTCATTGTTAGTTCAATTTCGTAATTATTTTGATAAAGTTTTGTAAAATTTACGACTTTTATTAGCTGAAACTAGTTAGAACTTCACCAATGAGCTCTGGATATTTAAATACCTCGAAACAATCTTATGAGGTATATAAAAAATATCAAACAACAATACATGGAGTTCTAGCAGAAAAGGTTACAGAGATGCAATATATGGGATTTCTTGTGAACTCACCTTTACAGGTAATTTTGCAATTTCTATAATTTTCTGCTGAGCTATCATAGAGCTTTACTTGTTAAAGAAGTATTATTACATTTTTTTTATTTTCATTTACATAATATCGTACATAATTATTGTTAAAGTAGATAGTTATACAACAGCATTACAGATTATTAGATATTAATTAAGAAATATGTGTATAAAATACTGTTTTGAAAATTGAATAATCGAAACAATGGTTAATTGGAGCAAAGTGGACCACATTTAAATGTGTATTCTGTACATTATGTTCATCAAATATTATTCACATGTTTAAATTCATCAGATGAAGTTGGTGAGAACAATGTCGGACGAGTTTATTAAAACGCTTAAGATAAGTGCAAACCTGTTTAAAAAATATCAAATGACTATTCATGGTGAAACAGAAAAGGAGTCAGATGATAAATCATTCTTCAACTTTCTTGTAAAAAGCTCTTTACAGGTATACTTTGTATTCAGGTTGCTATCTCAATCTGATTTTATAATCTAATCTTATATGTCATAAAAAGAAATATTTGTTCACGTTGTTCGTTAATATATTAAAATGTTTAACAAAATTATGTATGATATTTTTACAATTCTTTTTATTAAATATTGCTTAAAAATTTCATTGCTTTGGCTAAAGAATATATACAAATAAGGAGTTTATAATTTTGAAGCCATGGACACCAGATGATGGACCACCAAGTGGATATGGTTCTTTTCATGAACAATATTGGTTAGATAATGAATTAATTGCAGTTGGTGTGATAGATATTTTACCATCTTGTGTTTCAAGTGTTTACTTTTTTTATGATCCGGCTTATTCTCATCTCTCACTTGGCACATTTAGGTTGGTGCATTTGGCACATTTTGATATTTAAATTATCTCCAATAAATTGTTAACTTTTTATATTTTATTTAGTTCACTTCGAGAAGTTTATTTAACAAGACAATTAAATAAAGTTGCAAAAGATCTGAAATATTACTACATGGGATTCTACATACATTCATGTCCTAAAATGCGATACAAGGCACGAATGAGACCATCAAAACTATTATGTCCTGAAACTTATGCGTGGTTTGATATTGAACCGTGTTTATTAAAATTAGATAAACAAAAATATAGCAGACTGAATGATGATATTGATGCTATTAACGAGGATAATATAGTTGATATTCGTAAGGTAATAAACGATGTTATTTTCATATTTAGTATTACAAATTGTTTAATTTATTGTAATTAATGTCATTTGTCTCCAGGTATTAATTTTGTGTCGGCAAATTGCGATGCCGTATGAAATCTATAAAAAACAAGCTCAAACCATTACGCAAGATGAAGAAGATGAGATTAAAGAATATACTAGTTTAGTTGGCATGAAGTGTGCACAGAGATTGTTACTTTATCGCTGTTAATGTATGCAAAAGGTTTTAACTTATTTATGAAAACAATCGTGTATTTTATCAAAAGACGAATTGGAATCTTATTATGGATAATTATTAGTAAGTGATATTAATGAAATTAATAGCTTCAAATAAAGTATTTGTGATGATAAGTGTGTAATTAATGAATTCTTATCAAATAAAAGTGATTCTTTTCATGCTATGCATACGCTCTACAATATTTACTTCCTTTTCCTCTTATTTCGCAATATCAAATAAAAAATATATTACTCTTATTCTCTAATGTAATAAAGACTTTATTGCATAAAAATTTCAAATTTAGCTAATGTACCAAACACTAAGACACTAAATTGAAAATAAATATTGTACGTCTCGTATGCAGTCTTTCAATTTCATGCATAAATACTTTATTTTTATATGTAAGTACAGTCGTTTCATTATATTGATATGAAATATTTTTCATTGAGATGGCAGAAGTGAATAATATATAATAGAAATATCATATAAATTTATTTAACGAAACATTTAATAACAATTCTTACATCATATAAAAAATTAAGTTTCATTTGGTATATAAAATTCGTCAGTTAAAATTCTGATAAAATTTTACATTATACCTATCGTTGACCAATTTATAAAATATTTACAATATTCTTCGGCCCACGATAATTTGTTCCAGTTGTTAACGTCTCAAATATTGTAAAATGCAATTCTAGTTATTATAGGTGTGAAATTGGAAGTACATCTTAATATTTGTTTTTGATCACATTCGTGTTCACATTAAGATATTCAATATTAATAAAAATGTAAAAGTCAGAATTTAATTAGTTTCTGCCGCGCTCCGCATCCGGTTGGGTTCGAATCTCATTCCAGCTTTGGATATTTCCACTTCCTCCCAACAGAAAGATAATCATACAAATTATGCACACGCCCGAACCAATCCAGAATAACGTTTGCCATCTGTCAATAGGATTCTAAAAGAAAAAGGCAATTGTGTATAAAATCAAGATAATTCTCTACAGGATGAAAACATTCATAAATTAATAAAAATAACATATTATATAGACAAATTTATATAAGCGTAAGCGTTAACATATGTATATGTAGTGTACATAAATTTGGAATACACATACCGATACACTTGCACATCTTTGTTAAGAGTGATGAAAATAGCGAAATGTTATACCGCAGTATGGATGAATCAGCTAGTGATGCGTCTTATAGGTACTTTTCGTACTATAAATTCGATAATATAGAGACGACTAGTACCCACAAGGCGACATCACGAGTATTTGGATGCATGTGAGGATTAGTTTGGCAAAGCCCTCTGTTTGACTTATGCAATTTCCTGTATATCTTACTGATATTGACACATTAATTAATACTTTATGCACATGTATGATGCGAAAATTACAGAATATGTACTTCGAATTATATGTTACATATTCAATAACATGTTTAAATAATAAACGGTAGAGAAATGAATTGCAAAAGTAGAATATAAGAATAAAGCTTGTTTTAGCTAAGAGAAATCCTAAATCGATGATAGTGAAATTTTATGTGTTGTTAAAGTGTTTCGTTTTGAATGCATCGCAGACACGATTCCTCAGTACTACCCGTACTATGAATTACGTAACATAGTACAAGGTCGACTGACGTTTCGAATATGCCAAGAGCACCTCTGCCCGTCAACAACTCGGCTGTAACAAGATATTCGTCGCTCTATGATGACGACACACAAACAAAAAAAAGTTATATAATTTGTACAAATTTAACACGTGATTTCTCACAAAAATTGTTAGCTGCTGCGAAAAAGCGTTAAGCAGGTGCAAAGTAAAGCTAGCAAGAAATACATACCATGCCACATTAAATGACACAGAAAGCTACTTACTCCGTATTTTCCGGCTATTTCCTCCACCATAGGAGAAATAATCATGCCAGAAGCGCAACCAACTGTGTTCATGATACCGTATATAAAACCGGCGAAATTCGGCGATAGATCTTGATTGTTGGACAAATTAGAGATACTCGCTGCTCCATTGAAACCTAATGCCAGTACGAGAAAAACGTTCGCGAGAATTAAGTCACATCCAACGTAGCCGACTAGAATGAGGAAGACGCCTGGCAAAAAATGGGCTGCAGCAAAAGAAAAGAAACTATCATTTCTGTTCTTGATGAAAATCGAAATTAGATTACTTACAGAAGAATGTGGCGCCTTTACGTATTATGGTAACAGACAC
Organism: Bombus affinis; assembly: GCF_024516045.1. Classification (NCBI taxonomy): domain Eukaryota; kingdom Metazoa; phylum Arthropoda; class Insecta; order Hymenoptera; family Apidae; genus Bombus; species Bombus affinis. The sequence goes on along the minus strand of NC_066349.1, from coordinate 1,746,058 downwards.
TATTTCCTTCCGCTTGAGCGTATCACCAGCCCAACTGAAGAAAAATCCGAACAACATCCTGCAAGCCCAAGGTAGACTAGCAGCGATACCGCCTTTCGTCAATTCGAATCCTAGAGCTTTCGTTAAGTAAAGCATCATGGCATTCTGGTAGAAGAATAAAAGAAACAAATTCCCGAAGTGGCAGCAGACTAAACTGAGGAAAGGTATCGAGGTAAATATTTCCTTGACTGGAGTTTCCTTCAGTGAAGGTTTTTCTTTCCTCACTGTGCCTGCTTGCGAACTGAAAAATTTACAGAACAATTTATATAAGAATAAATTAGCAATCAACCAATGGCAAACTATTTATCAATAACAAAAAGAATAGTATTCAAATGGCATTAATTCAACTATATATACCTTTGAATGTATTCCTTTTCTTCATCTGAGATACCAGGATGCTCTGCAGGAGTATCGTATGTAACTATAGCCCAGAAGAATATCCAAATCATCATTAGTAACGATGGAATGTACCATCCGTTCTCCCAGTGTATATTTTCTGCAATACCAGCTATCATAGGATACGTTAAGATGGTACCGAACGTACCGCCGAGTAAAGACCAAACAAAACGGGCCTTCTCGTTCGGTGGTGCCCATTGTGCAACCAAACTATGACAGGCTGGAAAAGTTACTCCACCAGTAACACCGATGATTATTCTTGAGAATAGAAGAACTCCCCAGTGAAACTGCGCAAGAATCGGGCTAATCAGCGACACTATAGCGGCTACTATGGATGTCCACAAGATCGACTTCTTAGCACCCCATTTGACAGCCATCAAACCACCGATGAAGTTACCAGGAACATTTCCGTAACTGTATGCAGCAATCAGTTGACCGCGAATCTCAGGCCTCCAGTCGAAAGGTAGGCCATTGAATAGTTCTATGGGACTGTTTGTTGGACGAATCTTTCCATCGTCATTACTCCTGCGTACACGAATATTGTGTGCCATTGGATCCACTGCATTTTGTGTAGCTTCTATCCTCTCCGACAGGATATAGTCCTCCAGATAGGCGCCCGGATCCAACCAAGAAATCGCGCGGCGAACTCGAGACTGCTCGGCTCTGCAGACACCCTCGGTTACATTACCCGGTAGACCTTTGATCATTGGCACGGCGAGGATCGGCATTTGCAGACGGCACATGTAGTTGGTCCAACAGGCCGTGAACATCATTATGCAGATTAGAACTCGTGTTGGAATCCATTCTACAACAAATTAGAAGGTCGGTGATAAATTTAAAGTATTTTGATTTTAAAATGTTTTCAAATCCAACTGCTATATTCCTATTTCTTAGCTATTTCGTTTAGGAAAATGATAATTTCCGATAAAATGTTTGCAATCTACACAGTAATTTATTGGATTCAAATAATGTTCCTCGCCTTCACGATTTTTTACTCACTTAAAGAGGTCCAAAATGGAGAGCCAGGAGTATTAAAAAATCCGGGTATACCGGCTACCTTTTCTTGGATAGATCTAAGGATGAACATTTGGAATCGAAGAAAATTGAAAAAAAAAACGTAGCAATATATCTTACGATTGACCAGTGATTAATGATGAGAATTTGACGGATTGCCATAACGACTATGATCGCTCGATGTTTAGCAACGAATTTGACATTTGTTTTTTAAATAAAATCTGCATATTTCGCGTGAACGTAACTTTTATATGTTCAATCATATTGCTACACGGATCTTGTATTTACTTTATATTTGTGTATTATCAAGATCTAAAGGAAATTAATTTGATATAAAAATATAAATTAGAAACATTCTAATTTTAAAATGGAATTTTTAAATTAAAAAATTTTAATCCAGCATAAAGCGATCGAAGTTTTTACGCGGAGATTGCGTTCTATTAAAAACTTCTCTAAGTAATTGTCGTTACTGCTAGTTAGAGTACATACATATAGCGCGTATTTCAAAGAAAGTTCTCGACCACTTTCTAAACATTCCGCTGAGTATTTACAAACTATCGCTACCGTATGCTGTTATTTACAAAATTGAAACTGCTCCTGTTACAGATTCTACTTCCGTTTCGTGTACTATTCCGATGAAAGTTTCCTTTGGATACTCGAATCAGCTTACCAATCGATTTCCTTGTGAAAACAGTATCCAAAGTTAATAAAAAAAGAAATAATACTGAGCAATATACTGAGCAATAATATTAATCTTTATACACTATTAATCTTATCGATGATCCAGAGGTCGATCGATATTGAACAATAAAAATTTTTTGATTAAATGGATAGTGAGGCCGTTACAAGAAACGATGGAGATTTTTCAAAGGATAACTAAGCGACCTAAGTAAGCAATCTAAGTGATTGTAAGAAGGTTAAATAACGGACATGATTCGAAAACTGTGCCGACAAGAGTGGAATTTATGTTGAACACATACAAGTTTCAACATTCGTCGAAAATCAGATTTTGCACTGCCGGTAGCAACAGTTTGAAAACAGAAAACCGCTTTCATTGAAGACTGAGAAAAATACAGAAGAGGGAAGTGATTCCTGATCTAACTATCCGATGATCGTTTCTCGAAATTTAGTTTAAATTGGAAAATAAATAGGCGAATGAAATAGGAAAATACATGCTTTACTCACGTGGGAAAAACTTCTCGTAATACTGCTTGTACATTCTGCGATTTCAGCAGAGAAATTTACGACACGCACCAACTAACGCGATACTCGAGACGCTTCCTCAGGACATCGTTTGAGAAAGACGTAGAAGTAAAACAGAGGACAAAACGATGCCCACGAAAACTAGCTTTCAAACACGACACACATCAGAAACTGTCGAAGGAGTAACTGCATGACATCGGTCATCCAGCCAGCTTATTTAAGCAGTCAGCAGGTAGAGTAAGTGGGGGAGCCAGGTATATACATCCCTTCCATGAAAAATTAGAAAAGGGCACGGAAATTTGGGGGTCGGCACTAACCACCCCTGCAGACCTGCCACTGACCATTCTCTTACATTACACAGGGACCCAAAAGCTTTGAAGAATATTTTTAACTCAAAATTTTTCAAATATTTCTTATTCAATATCTTCTAACATCTTTTATCGAATTTAGTTTCTATTAAAAGTACGTTATATTTGTAACGAATAATTGCTACGTTCAATTGTATTTAATTGTAAAAATCGTCCTATTATGCTATTGCTATTTGTGTCGTTGCAGCAAAATTCTAATTATACGTATTTTCACTTGTGTTAAGACAATCTGACAAAAATTTACGAAGTAAGCGTTCTTTGTTAGGATTGTAAATATTTTGCGTTTACATAAACAAGGATGAACGAAACATAAATGTAAAAAGTCGAACTGATTCTTTTTTTTTTTTTTTTGTCGCGTGTTCCTCGAGCGACTCTGATTTGACATCATGAAACAAGACTTCCTTAATTTTCAATAATTTGCCATTTTACGTAATTCCGCGATCTGCAGATTGCACCACGAATTTTGTGCGCTAGCTACGGAATTTGTGTGTCGGTTTCTTTTCTAATGTAGCATTACCGCATTTTTTCACCGGACGAACGAATAAAGGTCGATTTATACTATGCAGCACAAACCGTCACGTAACAGCAACGTCACGTATCGGTCAGTGACGGATAGCGTGAGCAGTTTTGTTTAAAACACATGTTTCAATTTTCTGTCGTGCCGGTGCCGATCCCATTTCGTACGTAACGTGTCGGAACGAATCCGCTACGGTCTTATCTTAATACACACGAGAATATTTGTCCGAATATAATCGTGTCGTAACCGTGTCGCAACCGTGCCGAATAAGAACAGATAATACAAATCTGTTTCTATTCGCCAAAATGTTAAACGGCGATTTATTTTGTTGATGGTACATTTTGTTTTACAGGAATGTCACAATCTAATTTCATCGTTGTTCCAAATGGAACACATCGATTCGAATTATCGCGCGTGCTTAAAATATTCGTGGCACGTTAACTCGACTGGTGTTATGCAAAAGATCATTGTGTTCGATAGCCACCGATAAACTTTCGCTCAACGGTAACTGGCTGTTGATAACACGCCCTGTTGCTACTGTTTCAAACCACGATTTTAATTGAAAGAAGATGCTATGAATCTGTAGCATACTCTGATGAAAAGGAAGGAGGAAATCGAAAATATTAAATCGAATAAAAGCTGATTGTTGATCGGTAGACAGATTGATCTTAAATTTATAGAAAAAATTAAGATAAGACGTTGTGGAAATGGAGAGTACGAATACTTTTTTAGATTAAATTCTTTGTTTAACGAAAATATTTGTAATTATGTTATATTTTTAATTATGAGTACAATTAAAATGCTCTTTTGCTTATATCACGGTAAACAGCGGAAACAATTAAACTATATGCTCGTATGTTGTATCGTTTAATGGTAGTTGCTCAGTTTTAAATAAAATTTGATCTTAAATTTAGATAAAAAAATATGGTGATGTTCTGGTAGGATGATTACGTAACCCATATGGGAAATTTCCATTTATTGAAATGAACACTAAAACTCCATCTCTCCTTTTTTTAATTTTAGTTAATTATCCGTATCAATTTGAACATTTATAGAAAAGGTTTTAACCATAAATTAAATAATTATGCAATGTACCGTAGTTCCATAGAAGAAACATGATGTATTAGTTAAAATATTCCACGCTTAAAATATACAAAACATCTTTGATAGGATGCAAACTACTTTCTAAAAATTTCATGGACAGCTCTGTTCCACAAAAATTAATTATACATTTTAACCGTTAATTTACCGAATGTCCAGCTAGACAAATTGAGAAGAAAAAAAAGAAAAGAAAGGAAAAAAAAAACATTTTAACCGGTAGGTCGTCTTATCCGCTGGAACTATTCTGTACCCATGGACAATAAACATTGTATATTTCTTAGCAAAATTCTTGGACTCAAGTAAATCCACGGTTCCGTGTACAGAAATGTTCAATGGATCTATCTACCTGTAGGATAATTTCAAGCTTCAGATAAGGTCAAAAGCAGGTAAAATATTCGTCGTTTCTAAAATGGTGACTATAGACAAGATTTTTACACAATATTCCTACTATACCTAAATAAATTTTTCACACAATATTCAAAATTATTTTTTAAAATTTATTTAAAAATAGGAGTCCATATAATGCGTAGTTATATCTCGAATCTTCTAATTTACTCTAGGAAAATAATATGTTAAAAATGAAATCGCCTGTGGACGAAGATGTTAGTAACAGTACCGTAATAAATCATGGATTTCCGTACAGTACATTTTTCAAGGGCTAGACATTGACAATAAGGCAACTCGGAAATAAAGGAAACGGTGAAAGTTTTTGAATAGAAAAACTCTTGCAAACCTCGAACGGTCGTGTTTCAGGTACCCTGCAAGTCATAATTTGGAGACCCGTTATCCTTTTCGCACTAAGCTCCGTTCAGGTACGTGCTTTTAAATAAAGAGACAGCAGTCCGAAAAACGACCTGCCGCCCAAACGACGGCGTACATTCAATGTTGCAGTAAAATTAACTTTCCTTTTGTTTGATAAAAAAATCCAGTTCTCTAACTTTTTATTTATTTTTACTTATTTATTTTAATTTTATTATTTACAATTCATATTTGGATAAATAGATAAATGTTAATTGATATCAATTCTATCATTTATAAAAAACAAGTTTGTTATTTTTCTTGAAGGACGCGTGCGACTTTGACGGCCATGACCTTGAACCCATTAGCAATTAAAGGAAATGATTACTACGAATGATTATAGGTGTTCCGTTTTTGGAACAATCTCTACATGGTAAATTTAATGTTTAAGTATGTAAATACCACAAACAGGCTGATGGTACCCAGAAAATTGTCTACTAAAGATTCGTTGAAATTACAAGAAAATTGAACTTCATCTTTTTTTATTAGTTATAAAATTCATCGACGCGTCGATAATGGGTACGAAGTACATCACCAGATTTGTCAGTTGCTTGCAATTGCGGTAACGGATAACATCGTATTGTGCGAATCATATTGATAGAATCGATCTGAAAATGAAGAACGGAAATCAAATAACCGCGGAATCTTTAAAAGAACAAGTATGTAATCAGATTTCATTTATGTTTCTCTTGTCCTTTCTGCTTTTCTCTTTTTTTTTTTTATTGTTGTCATAATGACATTTAAGGTTATGAAATATATTTATTTACTAATATTATAAACATATATCCTTATAGTCATTTAGACAAGTTTTATTTACAATATCATAATTAGAATTATGATCGAGCTGCGAATTAATCGTTATAAATTACAAATCAGATTTATAAAAATTTCATTGTAACATTCATATCAAATGATAAAGCGATTATCACTTATGACGTATATGAATGTAATAAACTGACAAATGACATTATCGTGTAACATTATCAAAGACTGTTTTTAATAAAATCCTTTTTTAATAAATACAATCGGTTGGTCGAATTTTAATTAGAAAATTCAAGGGAAGTATACTTCAATTAAAAAGTCTCTTAAAATATGTTTCTGTTAAAATATGTTAAAAATTTTGATTTTAATTAAAATTAATTAAAAAGTTTCTTAAAGCATGTCTTCTTTTTGTTTTGTTTTGAAGACTTAACTAATTAAGTTCAATTAGAAATTTTCCAGAGATCTATGACTTGTACCTTACAAAATGAACTATGAACTTTTAAATTAAAACAATCTAAATACATATAACTTATGTTACAGGTAACGTTTACGAATAATCTATTTCTTAAGATATTTTATATTTATTTCGTAACATAAACTTACAAAGTTCGTCAAATTTTATCTCATAAATCATTATGATTGTAACGACTTCATAAATAGTTACTTACGTTTCTTCACTCGTGATATAAGCGGAACTCGCTCTTCACCATGGCAGAGCATTTCCCTTTTGTTCCAACTAATTTTTAATTTAATTGTATTCCAATTACTTTCCCAATTGATTGTTGTATAATAAAATATATAAAATGCAGTAAAATACAAATTACGTTGTTTTTAAAGAATCATGAATAAAATTCGAACCTTTATTTCTGTAAAACACTTATGCAAGAAATTTATCACTCCACCGCAACGCGCAGAAACATTCTTGATAACGAATACACATAAAAGCAAAACACTTATGTAGAAACTTCTGATTTTTTTAATTTGAACTCGCTTTATCATTTAAATTTGTATAACTAGTCACCATCAAAATAACTATTTATCATCCTTGTTCTTAGTATACAAAATACAAAAAGTGTAATTAACTTATCCATTGTACTCTTAGTTTCTTCAGGAAAGCTTATCGTCTTTTAGCTGATTTCTCATTCATCGTGTATCAACCTGATAACATTGTCAGAAGTATACACATATTATACATGCATATTCTAAAAACACATCATACTAATTACGCTATACAATATATTAAAAATATAAAAATTATTTTATTAAATTTTTCATTTTGGAAATACTACACATTTTCCTTTTTTTTAAACAGGGTGTCGAGTATGCTTTCGGTATAATGGGACATCCTGTAATTGAGCTAGCACTATCCATGCAGATGGCGGGTATTCAATATCTTGGATTTAGAAATGAGCAAGCTGCATGCTATGCTGCGCAAGCTTACGGATATTTGACGAGTAAGCGCAAAAAAGTGTAAATAATTAATATAAAATATAAACAGAGCATAACATAAAATATAAATCCCAGCATAGGAATCGAAAGATGTAATTAAAATTCATCATAGCCCATAACAATCTTTTTTTATTGCGAGGTCCTTGTATTAATTAGACTAGTCTGATTAGGGAAACCAGCCGTCGTACTGTGCGTTTCTGGACCAGGATTACTTCATGTTGTCGGTGGTATGGCGAACGCTCAAATAAATTGCTGGTGAATCTTACTCAAGTTTTTTTTAATGCATATAATGTAACATGGTTCATATTATAAAAATTTGTAATCAAAAATGCGTGTCCTAGCTGAAGGCAAACAGAGTTAACATATCTTCTGTGGGAAATTCATTAGCGCAATATGTTGCAACGATTTAGAACTTGATATTGTTGTCGGATTACGACTAATGCATTTCTGTGATATACAAATCTTTCGTTTCGTAAAAAAAATAGTAATCTTACATGAAACGTTTATAGTCGATTACGTAAGAACCATGTTAAAAGGTGCAAAAACGTTGGAAATCAATTTTTAATTTTTTGCTATGCTACTATTAGTACATATTGTTGTAATTTACATGTTATTAATTCTTAAACAGGCCGCTTATAGTACTTGGTGGATCATGTGCTCAAGATCATGAAGGCATCGGAGGTTTTCAGGAATGGCCACAGGTAGAATGCAGTAAACCCTATTGTAAATATGCTGCCCGGCCGCCGTCTGCAGCGGTAATACCGCTTCATGTGGAAAAGGCCGTCCGACTTTCTACCTACGGTCGACCGGGTACATTCACTGTATACTATTTTTAGCAAACATATAAAATATTGCGCGGTCCTACGTTATGAATATTTGTAGGTACTACGTATCTGGATTTACCAGCTACTTTATTAATTCAATCAATCGACGAAGAAAACATTTATAAAGTTGCATCATGTCCACCACCGCCACTGGTATTTCCCGATCAACGATTAGTCCAACAAGCAGCTAATTTGCTTATGAGAGCAAGGAAACCATTGTTGATTATAGGAAAAGGTAATTAATAATACAATATTATTAAAAGAGGCATTAATTATAAGAGAATACACAAATAAAAAATTTCCGGTCAATATATAATTGCAAAATTGTATTGTAGGAGCAGCCTATGGAAGAGCAGAGAATGAAATCCGTAGTATGGTATATTTAACCGGTATTCCTTTCCTTCCTATGCCGATGGGAAAAGGAGTCGTTCCGGACACGAATGAACGATGCGTTTCCAGTGCTAGAACATTTGCATTGCAACAAAGCGATGTCATTTTATTACTAGGTGCTAGATTAAATTGGATGTTACACTTTGGCAAACCACCTCGTTTCCAGCCTGATGTTAAAGTGATACAGGTATTACAATTTTATTTTTATGAAATAATTTTTGTGAACAAAAATTGAGTGTTTATATTTTAGGTCGATTTGTGTCCAGAGGAACTGCACAATTCTGTTCCTTCCGCAATTGCAATTCAATCAGATATATCTACAACTGTAGATAGTCTTGTTACCATTTTGAAAGAACGTAAATGGTTTGTTGAAGAAAATAGTCCATGGTGGAAAGATTTACTAGCCAAATCAAATAAAAATAGAGCAATGATTCAAGTAAGCATTATATATTAATATTAGTTTGAGAAATAACATATTTTATTTTTATTATTAACATTTTTTGCTTATTTTACAGAAAATGTCAATGGATGTTTCGGTACCGTTAAATTATTATGCCGTTTTTAAACATATTCAAGATATAATTCCATCTGGTTAGTAATATTTCTCATTTAAATTAAACGATATTTTGTAATGATAATTATGGAAATAAGTAATAAAAATATTTAATTTCTTCTTGTAGATTGTATTATTTGCTCAGAAGGAGCTAATACAATGGACATAGGAAAAACGATTTTATTAAATAATCAACCCCGTCACAGACTAGATGCTGCTACCTTTGGTACAATGGGCGTCGGTTTGGGGTTTGCTATAGCAGCCGCCCTTTATTGTAAAAAAAATGCTCCCACAAAAAGAGTTATTTGTGTAGAAGGAGACAGTGCATTTGGATTTTCTGGCATGGAAATTGAAACAATGTTTAGGTAGGTATCTGAAATTACCAAATATTAAGATCATAAAAGTTAATTTTCTTAGTAATTTTCAATATTTTAGGTATAAACTACCTATTATTGTCATCATTATAAATAATAATGGTATTTATAATGGTCTGGACAATGAAACATTTAGACAAATACAAGCTTCAGGAGAACCAACACAGGTGTAAGTCCTTTTTTTCAATATCGCAGACGTATTCATAAAAATTGACAAAATTACACATGTATTTACATATATAACTTTTAGAATACCGCCAAATTCTTTAACATCGGAAACACATTATGAAAAAATGTTAGAGATGTTTGGTCGCAAAGGTCACTTCTGCACCACTGTACAAGATATACAACGTGCACTCAGAATATGCCTTCAAGTAAATATAATTTGTATTTTTTATTTAATTCTTATAACAGTCAGTAGCTTTAATAAATAAATTCCTTATAGGTCAATGATTCTCCTAGCATGATAAACATTATGATTAATCCCCAGGCTGATCGTAAACAACAAAAGTTCAATTGGTTGACAGAATCAAAGCTTTAATAATAAAAAGCAGATAAAGATAAAAAAAATATAAATTTTGTACTTGTTTCTACTCTTTGTATAAGACAATTTGTAAATATAAATATACAAAATGTTTACTAAAAATAATAAGGATCACATATTATTTAAACATGCCAATATTTTTTCTTGGAAAGCAGCAGAAGATATAATATCCCTTAGGTTGAATTGAGATTCATTTTCACTTTTCTCATTACTTAAAATATTCTCAACATTTATGCCCATATCTTGGGCTACTACAGTTAATGTTTTATTTGCATCAACCACAGCTGTGTGAAGTTGTCCATCCTTTTTCACGAGGTCATTAATTATGTTCAACTCATTTTTTCTGAAAAACAAAAGAAAACTGTATCATTTATTTTTGTTTATTGAATGAATGAGATCATTTTCTAGAATATCTTTGCATGCCAATTTTTTGCTAATTACAGACATAATTTATTACAGAATATAAAAAAAACTAAATTTCATATTTATTTAAAGCTTACATTTTTAATGTTATTTCGTTAAGAGATATCAGAGTCTTCTGAATTTCAACTTTAGCATCAATATCACCACTATCCATTTGAACACATTAAAATTGTATACAAATTTAAAACAACTGATGTATGATATAAATTCCAACCAACAAAATAATGAATTATAAGATATAATATATATCTAATTTATATATCTAATATATATATTTTCAACATACGTATATAGAGTATACAATAAATAGTACAATATAACCAGTGATTATCAATTCTGATAATCAAATATAACTGACTTAAAATTTAACATAAGCTTAAGACCACGCTTAAGACATAAGAAATGAGTTTAAAATCTTGTCGAATACTACTTTTTCATTGGTTATCTTTGTATTTTAGATATATGTTAAGAAACTTTAATTTGTCAACGATATATGGATAGATGTTTATATAAAAAGTTACATTAGAATATATTAAATTATTATTATTAATATTTTTGCAAAATATACGATAAGTTAATTACGATACACAGTATTGGTTGCTAGCTGAAATAACACTCTACCAATGGCAACACAGAAAGTGTTGACTGTCGTTTCACCAATGCATGCAGCTGACGTCACTTAAAATCGTGTCGCATGAAATAGAACCTTGAAACTGTAAATTATCGTAAAAAAAAAGTCATGACACCGAAAACATTGAGTATAGAACAGAACGACGAGACAAAACGTGTCGTAATGATAATGAATAGAGGTCCATAAACTGGAGACCGTGTATACTACAGGTTAATCTTTCTCGGTATCACACTCCAAATGCTTGCGCAGTTTGATCGTAATTTTGTTCGAGTGCCTGGTTTTTCTATTAGCTGATGAATTCAGAATCATTCTGTGGAATCGCATAGCTGAACGATCATCAAGGATTTTCTAGTCTTTTGGGGACAAAATAACATTGATATGGCAGATTTCGCGTTAAACGGATTTAGTAGTGATCAAACTGAGAAGATCCTGCAGTTTCAGGTGATTCATTGTATTACATGCTGCACCATACAATTTTAAATTCATTTTCTAGTGTCATTATAGAGTAACAATATTGAGATGATTTCAGGATTTAACAGGTATCGAGGATCTATCAATTTGCAGAGATGTCTTACAGAGGCATAATTGGAATTTGGAGGTTGCAGTTCAGGTGAATTTCTGTTGCTGTGTATTCTTTAAATATCTTTAACTGCAGCAACAAGTTTTATACTTTTATAAGATTGCATAAAGAAATTGACACATAAATTCGATTGTTTTGTAAAAATTACAAAGAAGTAATTAAATTACAAAGTGTAATAGAAGTATTTATGATATCTTAAGGATTGATAAAAATCCTTAAATAATTTAATATATTTATCTTGTTCATCTGAATATTTTGATGTTTATTAATTATTCTTTTAATTATTGACACAAGTAGATTTAAGTATAAATTGTGTTATAACTAAAATGTCATCATTATTTTTATTTAGGAACAACTAAATTTGTATGAAGGAAGACCATCAATGTATGCACAAGATTCAAGATCAAGACCACCACAAGTTGTTGATGATAGCAGTTCTAGAATATATTTTCATTATTCTGGAAGCCCTAGTGGCAGGGGTAGTTATTTATGGTATATCTTTTCGTTGTGTTATGAAAGGGTCATTAGCATCCTACAACTACTTCTGTCAATATTTAGAAGAAATGTCAGACCTGGTATGTTGTATTTTTATAATAATTAATTTTAGAGAATGATTCTACAAAAAAATTAACATATTGATTACATTTCAAGTATCTTCTGATCCTGTGGAAGATGTGATTAATTTCATTCGATCTTATGAGGAATCTTATGGTGACAGTCATCCTGTTTTTTATCAAGGCTCTTACAGCCAAGCTCTTTCTGATGCAAAACAAGAATTAAGGTTTTTGTTAGTATATTTGCATAAAGACGAAGCACAAAATGTTGATCAGTGGTGCAGGTAATTTTATAAATCATGCATTAATTGCTGAAAATTTTGTAGAAAAGTAAATAACAGAATTAAATCTTTATTAACAGGAACACATTAGGTAATGTAGAAGTTGTTCATTACGTAAATACACACACCTTATTTTGGGCATGTAATGTAAAATCAGGTGAAGGTTATAAAGTAGCAGAAGCTCTTAAATCTGGCTCTTATCCTTTCCTGGCAATTATTGTTTTACGAGATAATAGAATGACAATAGTTGGTCGGTATGTAAAATAATTTGCATATGTATATACCTTAATCTTTCACGTGTAATTCTTAAAATAATGAATGTAACACTGCCGAAAATTATATTTATTTTACAGGATGGAAGGTACACCATCACCTTCTGAATTAATATCTCGATTACAAACATTTATAGATCACAACGAAATTAATTTAATACAAGCTCGTCAAGAAAGGTAGAAAAAATATAAATATCTGTAAAATTAAGCTAAAATTTTAATTTTATTTAGGTGAAATATTGTTTAATCTACCTTACTGTAGGGCGGAGCGTAGTGCGGCGCAATCTTTACGTCAACAACAAGATCAAGCATATGAGGAATCGCTACGTGCGGATCAAGAGAAGGATCGGAGGAGAGAAGAGGAACGAAGAGCACGCGAGGAACGAGAGGCTAGAGAAAAAGAACAACTAAATGCACAAGAAATGGAAATTCAACGTATTCGCCGCGAGAAAGAACTTACAGTTTGTAAAGTGCCCCTTGAGCCAGAGCCTACTGATCCTAATGCATGTCATCTTCAAATTAAGCTTGGAGAAAGGACAGTGAAAAGACGTTTTCTAATGTCTGACACATTAGAAGTGTGTTATTTATTTTTTAACTTTTTCTTTGTTGCTCAATTTCAATGTTTTAAACAAATTATTTTCTTTTCTAGGATGTATATCATTGGATATTTAGTCAGCCGGATTCTCCAGTGAGTTTTGAAATAACTACTAGTTTCCCGAAGAGAATTTTATATCCATGTAGAGAAATTTTAACATTATCAGACGCCGGTTTAACACACAGAGAAGTTCTCCATGTTAATGATTTAGATGATTAACCTCTATTGATATTTCAGTACTGCATTCTTTGTGTTTAAGTATCATTCCAAGGAAAAAATGATACTGTCGTAAGAGACATTTATCAAAAGATAATAATAATAATAATAATATATATATGTATAAAGATGTATATATACATATATATATATATATATATATATATATATGTATTTGAGTATTTTATGTGAAGCGTACACTTGTGTCAGGAATGCAGTTTTACAGCAGACTTAAAAAATATATTGGAAAAAAAGAATCAAAGAATGGTTAATTATGCTGTATTTTCTGCATAGAACTATTGTATCAACTATGAGTACATTTATCATGTACTACGAACAATACGCTCCCTAAAGTACACATTAAATTGAAAACAACAGATCTTGTTGTAAAAACTAAAAAAGCAATTTATATATATATATCTACGGTATACATATATACAGTATATATGTATATCTATAATACGACACTTCACAAAAGCTGTACACCAAACATTTATTATATTTGTCTTAATACATTTTAGCTTAAATCTTTTAATAAGCTGACTAAGAAATGTAAGTAATTTATAAAATAAAAGAACAAACCATGTAAATATTATAGTTAAAGCGCAGATTTAATACATATGTATATATACTTCACACCTTTATGAAAGTTGAAGTAACATTATTATAATATTGCATTGTTTTAAATCTGTACTTTAAGTATAATTGATAAAACAGTTTCTAGCAAGTGTGGTTCCTTTTGCATTTTACTGTCTCCACAATTTTGGTCAGTGTTATTAAGAATGCTATTAGATACAATGAAAAAACGCAATAGATTTATTGATCACATTAAATTCTACTCGATACAAGTTTCTGTATCAGGAGAAAGAAAAGAAGTTAAGCGAAAATAGTTCATCTTAGATTAGAAAGTAATCGTATCCTTTTTTTATCACAATTTTATGAGTGTGTACGCAACGGTAGCCTTTTTTCTTCGTATTAAGAGATGTCTTTCTCTTTTCTATGACTAAAGACTAAATTAAATATTATTTTACATATTTTATAGACTATCTTAAGAAAAATTGCTTGTTATCGTAAGTTCAAATAATTTTTGCTGCTTTACTTGTGGGTTGTAAGGAAATTGTTTAGCATGTGTTATTGGTTTATAAATGTTGGGATATTGGAAATGAAATATCTATAATTTTTAAAGTATTCATTTGAAATGTTCGCGAATTAATTATTTTTTATGCTGTGCTTTTTTCTGTAAAGAAACAACCGAACAAAAACAAACATACGACTTTGTATTGCTCCTTCTAAATGTTCTATAGAAGAATATACAATATTCAAGAGCAATCTATAGCATTTATACATACATAAATATACACATATATATACATATGCATATATAAATCATTTGATAAAATGAATATGGCAATTTGTGCAATGCATCAGATTGTTAATCATTAAATGTAAACTTTTGTATACACATTTTGTGATCTAGTTTTGATACGTCTTTATTTTCCTTTAGATACTCTTCTGTATATACGTAAATGACAGACCATTTAATCCCAGCTAGTGTCTGATGCTGGATATTGCTGTTTCTTTGTTACTATGCAATGCTTAAATAAACATGTTTGAGAATATATATTTTTCGTTTGTGGACATTTTATTACATAGTTTATTGCATTTTTTATATTATTATTAAGTATTTAAAACATCCCAACTATTTTAATTGATTATTATGTATTTGTATAATATACCTATTTATGTCAATATCAAGCATCAGATGTAGATACATCTGCTGAATAAAATGACTTGAGTGGTTACTTGGAACAAATAATTAAAATAAATATGTTGCAAATAGCTTCATAATAAAATAAAAAAATTTTTACAGTATGAAAAGGTACAGGGGCTAAGACTGTATAAGAAAATATGTAATTATATATAAGTTTATAAAAACTAATTTCCAACGTATTTGAATGTATCTACATATGTATATGATAGTATACAAAAATGTTTCGTTATCTTTAATATATTTTCGGACATATTAAATTCTAATTTTACTGTTGTTTTTTCTGAGATAAATACTCCGAAAATGGTTGATAATACAGTTGAACAATTTGCTAGACAATTATTTTTATAAATATCAGAACTTTCATATCATTATTTTACATAAAATATGGAATAATCGTATCATGAAAAAAGGGACAAAAAATAAAAAATGGGAATGATGTCTTTATGAATACGATATTTCAGAGGAGTTTCTTCATTTATGAATATTGTGAATTTTAAATGTGAATAAATTTAGATATGGTAAATGCGAATTCGTTAAATATCCTAAGGATTTAGATAATTTTTGGATTAAATTTCCTGCTGAATCACACCCTGTAATTAAAAACAATTAATTAACAAGTAAATTCGTTTGGCATCTATAGAAACTTTTTGCGTTGCTTCTTCATTGCTACAATACTGGGAAAAAATATAACTTTTGCTTTGTTATCTTGTTTTGGATTCATGCTATAGATCTTAGTAGGCTAAATCGAGCGTCTTTTGCCAAAAACTATAGTCAATTGACAAAATGATCCACTGAAGCGTCACACTTCTTATAAACATATTAAAAATGTTTATTTATTTAGTAGCTCCAGTGGCTACATTTGTTTTTATTTTTGGACTCTTGTACATCAAGCGCCTGTAAGTGAAACCACTGTGAATTGCATTTCAAGTAATTTTTTCTAATCAAATGTGTTTCTAATTTAGAGATAATTGGTTACGATCATCGATACGGTGTTCGTTGATCTTGTATAATGGATTAATATACAGAACCGCAATCCAAACGTCATTAAATAATAGAGATTCGGAAAGTAATTTGACAAGTGAAAGTCCTATGGCTGTAATTAGTGATAGAGATAGAGTAGAGTATGACGAACTATTGGCACAAAAAATAGTAGCTAACAATAATGAAAGATTAGCAGATGCATTTTTGGAAGAAGTTGGAAACAGGTCGAAGAACTTGAATCCACCACGGTATTCTTTTGAAGATATAGTATCAGAGGAAAGGAACAAAGATCTTGGATTACGTGGTATAACGAATGAATTTTTTATATATATAAAGAATAAATAAATAAAGAGAGAAAAAAGTAATTAACTAATTAATAATTAATTGATTATTCATATTCCATAGTCAAAACACATCAATTGGGAATAACGTATGGTAATATTACACGAACGAGCAAACAAGAAGGGAAGGAAAATATATTAGAAACGTTGAAGAGTTCCGTTGAAAAGTCCAATTATCCGTCTTCTCGGTTAAATAAACAAATATATAATCTGATCTTGAAGGAAGGTCAGAAGGAATGTGAAGCAAGACAGAAATTACTCAGCAGCGATAATAACAAGTTCAATGAACCGTTACCGACTGAAATGTGAGATATTCAAATTAATATAGTTGCGATTTATCATTTAGTATGTTATTTATGAAGTCATTAATAAGCGAATTTTCACAATTTTGTTCATAGAAAGGAATACCTTCCATCGTCGTCGGAAAAAAAGCTGGATTGAAAGATAACATCGATAAATGATCTAAATTTAACAATTAAATGTTAAAATGTAATACGCGTCAAAAATAAAATTATACCATAGAAAAGTATACAATTTTATTACTGTTTTTATAAAAAATTAATATTTTAGATCGTCATTCCTCTTTCCCGGTTTTGAGCATAATTGGCGTAAATCGGGAATAAGAATCTGTCACAACCATTTGTGAGTTGATCAAGGTTCTCAAATAAAACAGGAACACAGAATAATAAGAAAGAAGCAAGTTTAGTAACAGGAATGTAGGGTAATGAAGGTCATAGACAACAGACTTAAGATAAAAAATTAGCAATTAATAAGTTCATTTATTTAATCTTTTTGTACCTTTGTATTACAATATAGTAATATTGATATCATTACAACATTTAATAAAGTGTTTAATGTCAAAAATAATTACGTTTTAAATGTTTCTAAGACCAATCCATTTCTGATACAATTAAGCAGTACGCGTTTGCACATAACGAGAGAAAGCCTGTACAATAATAAATAGTATCGTGAATTCAAATTTAAATATATTATTATAATATATTTACACTTACAAGATATATAGTTAGTTTATTTTGTATGTGGTCGCGCTTTTGCTTTCTGTCTTGAACTCTGAGCATGACTATGAGCTCTTAAACTATTGAACACTTTATTGTTTAATTTGACATCAAATCCTCCTGTGTCCCCTGTATGAATACCCGGTGGGAATTGTAAAACTCTGCAGGCATTTATTCTTGATGACATTAACATATCATGTTTTGTTACAATTTGGGATCCTTCACCACCCATTTTTCTATACCCACAACGTGGTATAGAAGCATATTCTTTTTCTATGCTCTATTAAACAGTAGATATGTATTAAATGTCCAACTCTTTTATAAAGAATTTTGTATAGAATATTACGTTACAAATATTATGTTACAAAATATTTACCACAAATCTATCAAAATCTCTAGTTGTATCTTCAATGTCTGTGTCTTTCTCATCCTGGTCCTCACATAAAGAAGTCCGATAATTTGTATAAGTTATGTTAACTATAAAATATATGATGACAAAAATAAAAAAATTTTAAATAAGATTTATTAAGAAGAATATCTTACCTTTAGAATCACGATTTAATTTTTCCTCTGTACGTTTTAACATTAGATCATGTTCTTTGTTAAATTGATCTTGCAGCATATGTGCAATCACTTCATCATTTTCTGTATCATTTGTTTCACGTATTGTATAATTCTCAATGTTTACATTATCTACTGTCTGAATGTGACTCTTTTTCAATTCTCTATTAGGAGAAAAATACATATTTTTATACTTTTACTAACAAAGAAATTACTTATTACTTACTTTTCTTGCAAGCTTTTTGCAAGTTGTTCTGAAGTAATCTCTAATAAATTGACAGGGCCTTCTACTGGCTGAATTTTCGCCCATGGAGTTGACATTCTTATAAATAATAAATTAAATTACAAATTTTGAAAAATAAATGTATCACGGATATAATTTTACTCTATGTTTTTACTGATATAACGTACACAATGGTTAAGTTATCTAATATAAAAAATTGGACTAATACAAAAGAAAAAATATATCAAACTTCATTATTTAAATAAATTTTGTGATTGTTTGATTCCGCTGTGATTTATACGTAGAGATAACCATTTCGTAGAAGAGTCTTTCTCAATATTTTGCAATACTTGTTTGACAAATCGTGCCATAAAATAATTTCGATTGTTTTAACATAAAATTAAAAATATTTGTTACACAAGAAAATTAAGAAGAGAGCGCGTACTTACCTTAAAATTAGAATAAATAAAAATGTGGAAGACGATGAAAAATAAACGAATGAAGAATTAGAAACGCCTAGTACACTAAAATATATCGCGTGAAGTTAAGCCAAAGTGAATCGATAAGGGTGTTTGAAATAGATTACAGTTAAAGTGGGAATTTAAGTTAGCGATGTATTCAATAAAAAATTTGTTTAGAAATAACCTTATATATAGTTACAGTTCCTTTTATTTTTGAAATTTTGTATTTACTAACCAAAATATTTTTTTGAATACTTTCTTCTGATAATAAAACAAGTATACATAGAAAGGTATAAAATGAGAATACAAAATGATCTATACATGTAATATTATTATACATTTTATTTTATATAGATATCTAAATTTAAAAATTAAATGAAAATCAATTTTAATTTCCTTATTGTGCAGCTTCAATTTCTCCTAGATATATTTGTTTATCACTGGACCCAGAGCAAACTAAAAATAAGAAAAAGACATTTAAAATTATTATGATAGACTAATCACTACCGCATTTTATAATTTTATATGTATTACCAATTGGTTCTTTTGGATGAAAGTCAATATCATTGACAGAACCATTATGACCAGGTAATTTGTATAATATCCTACGACTTGTAGTATCCCAAATATAATGAAATCTATCTGATGATCCAGCTGATACTTTACTACCATCTGGAGACCATGCACATCTCAGAAGATTCTACAATCATTTAAATAAATAGAATCATAAAATCTTAATAATACATGTATCAAAAATTAAAAACCCACCTTTTCAAAATTATGCTGATGTCCAGAAATAATTTTTACACAACGTTCGTAAGGAGCAAATGGTCTTACATCCCAAATTCTTAATGTGTTATCCACAGCATTTGATAATATATAAGAACCATCCGGACTAAGACTTAATCCAGTTATAGTATCAGAATGTCCTTTTAGTCTATAAAGAATAGAATTTTTTCTTAAATCCCATACTTTTATATCATTATCTATTCCTCCACTTATTACTTGTTCCGCTGTATCATTAAATGTTACAGCAGTAACCTACATTAAAATAAAAAAAAAGAGAAAGAGAATAGAAAATGTCAAAGTCTTATAAATAATGAATTCAAAAAATCAAAAATCATTATGAAAAAGTTATTACCTGATATGTATTATTTAGGGTATAACACTGTCCTCTTTTTCTGGGATCCCAAACACGTATTGTGCTATCATCGCTACCTGAACAAAGTTGTGTAAGGCCTCTCCTTGCTCCAGACACAGAGTTTACAAAGGAAGTATGACCTTTGAGTTTTTTTATTCTAGTTCCAGCAGTTATGTCCCATAAACCTAATGTCATGTCTGTACTAGCTGTATATAAATGATTACCATCAGGACTAAAGTGTAATTCCATAATCGCTCCACTATGTCCAGTTAGTACAGAAATATTTTCACATTCTCCATAGACGTTCCAAATAACTGTAAGTATATATATTATATTCGCATCTACTATAAAGTATATGTAATGCATTCACAGTTTTTTAAATCATTGATAACATACAAATTTGTCTATCAAAGCCTGTGGAAGCAAGATATTGACCCTCTGGATGAAATTCAAGAGAAAATATATCTCCTTGATGTCCTTCGAGGAGCATAATAGGTGCAAATAGAGAAGATGTTCTAGGTGGACCCTGAAGAAAAAAATAAATTATTATTCCAAAGCTTTGTTCAACAATTATAAGATGAATAATGTTAGTTTAACTTACATTTTGTACAACTGCTTTTTCTCTACTACTAAAGACTACCTCATTTTTGGTACGTTTTGAGGCAGGAACTAATGCTAAGATATCATCTCCTTTACGTTTATCCAAAATTGGCATAATGAATAATTTTAGTTATTAATTATAATCACGATACTTTACAAATACGTTTATGACAGATAAAAACATAAACCAACTAGCTGATAGCAGCGAGGAAATGAGACTACTCACGCCCGTAGTTCTAGTTGTTTCACAGAACAGGTGCTGCACCATGCGGCTAAATGCTGAAGTTAACTAACGTTAGCATATACAAGAACCTATTGAGTCCACGTTATAAGAACCAATTTGTCCTTGAATCTGTTGTACAGTACTACGGAAATGTTCGTATCTACTTTTCTATCTGAGATAGACAAGTATGAGAATGACAAAATCGCGCAATAATGATTTACGTTAGTAAAAGTTCAATTTTAAGAAAGTAAAAAATAAAAGAGGTTTCACTTATAAATTAATACCCAGATACATTATCTCAGCGATATCTGATATTGGATCATGTTATACTATCGATGATCGAGCTTCTTGGTGCGTTAGGCGAACCCCCCTCCCCACCGTAGTATGAGCGAGTGCTCAAGTGTGCAATTATGCAAAGGATCTTTTTGTACAATTATCGAATGTTTCCTGTATTCGACAAATGGGAGCAAGATGTATCGATTTTGAATTTAGGAATTACGGTTTGAAGTTCAGGAATCCATTGCTCTGGTTCAAAAATCATGCATTGTTAAAGTATGGTATTTTTAAACTATTTGTTGTTTAGAGTATTTGTATATATAATATACTATTTGTGACTGATATTGTCTATTTATATTTTCCATTAAACAAGTGTAAGCCTTAGAGCCTAAGACTTGGGACCTCAGCCTATATTCTAACAACTGGGAAGTAGCTGAAGATTCATAAACACGATATAAGCCCGACACAACAAAAATGTATAACAATATCGTGTTTGACTTCATTTTAATCGGGGAAGTCTCACAATTTAACAAGTAATAAAAAATAAAGAAGTTTGCACATTCATGCTACAACTATTTACAAACACGTTAAGTAAAAATTAGAAATGGGCACGTTGAAAATAGCAACTTGGAACTCCAATGGTGTACAACAACGAACCCTCGAAATTAAAACATTTCTGTGTAGTCCTAGGTATTTAACTTGCCTTGTTTGTGTTATGTGCGTGCCATTTAATTGGATATTTGATGGTTTCCGTTTTCGTAGAGTAAATGTAATATGCATTTACTGGGGTTTACTTTTATTTGTTTATCTTGTAGCCATTTTTCTATTTTTGTGATATGCTCTTGTAGTAATATGACTGCTGTTTCTGGGTTAGTGTGTCTGATTAGACAGCCGTGTCGTCCGCGAATGTCAGTATTTTGCTGTCGGTAGTTGTTAGTATGTCGACCGTGTATAGTGTGTATAATATTAGTCCTAAGACCCTTTCTTGCGTCCTTTATTTTTACAACAAAAGTTGCTTAGCCATGATTTGAGTAAGTGGTGGATTTGTTTTAGGAAATGTTTTTTGATTGTTTGTAAGAGGCTTTCATGGTTCCCTTTGTCAAATGCTTTCTCGATAAATAAAAAGTGTGATATTAAATTTTTCAATTAGTTTTTCATATTGTATATTGCATATACATGTATTGTATATATATGTTCTTCGGTTACATCCCGTATAAACTGATACCATCTTAAAAATAAAATGTGTTCTGTTTTAACGTGTACACCATTATTTCTTTTTAAAATAATATTTATTTTTTAAATATAAAAATACAAAAGAATTTTTTCATATGGAAGTTAAACCTATCGCTTAGTGTAGAAACGAGATACTTCAACAAGAAATTACACATTCATGCACTTTAATTTACATCTACATTTAATTTACAATTACAATTTACATTTAAAGTGCAAAGTGTACTTTTATAAGCCACTAGTTTTCCAACGTTTTTCTCTCTTTTTCTTTTTCTCAAACTGTTTTTATTCTTTTATTCTTTAATATTAAATCTATGATACCTTCTGAACGAATACTATAGGTTATTTTCTTTAACGACATATATGTTTATTTATATGTATTGAGGTTTTCTACATCTGAAGGTACGTACCGAAGCTTCTAGAATTTCCAATTACATTTTAATAATGGAATAGAATTCACATTTCCATTTACTAAGCCAAACGTTCTGCCACGTTTAAGTGAAAAGTCATGACCTTAACTTTAATTTCATCATTATTAACAAACGTTAAATATCATCACAAATATTTCGCTTGTAAAAATCAATAATAATTAATAATTCATAGAAAAATCAATATATACACTGTATGTAGTATCGGCACATAAAGACGAGCCTAAGAATTTCTTTCGAAGTCGATCCAAAATCCTTGATCAAGAGTCATCAGGAAGATTGTCTTGCTGAATTCGGTATGTGTTTGCGTCTTTTTAGTGATTTTCAAGCGGAATATGGTACCAGAATCTTGGTAGCTATTAAGGCAAAACGATTACCGATGCATTTTCGCGGATCACAGCTAAACGGAAAGTACATACAAGGAACAATATTATGCTTGTTCTTATCGCTGAAACGTTCTGTATCGAACTTCTTTTTGACTAGGGAGATACTTGGGATCGTGTAGTATATAACCGATAAAGAAGATCTCGAAATTACCACAACTGTCATAAATAAAATTATTATACTAACATATTTTAACATTTTAACAACCATTTTAACAATCAGCACCGTGAATTGAGAGAATCGTGAAAACAAAATAAAAAAAGGGCCTCGATGTTTGTAAGAATGTGAATTTCATCGTAATTTACAATAACTATGGCACCCGAATGCGATTTTGAATAAAGAAAAAATACATTGTAATTACATTTCAGATAAGCATAATCCAAAATATCAGTTATTACAAAAAAATTAAGCTATATAAGAGAACAGAACCGGATTCGCTTGCTTGCTTCGAAGCTTTAAAGTGCGCAGGGACATGAAATTATCAGGCGAAAACTTGCGAGACTCGCTTTCTCAACGATCGTCCTCTCTTTATTATGACATCTTTCATTTACGAAGAAACCTACAGTAGTTTGCTGATTTTAACAAATTATATCGTGTTTCATGTTATTTTAATTATAAAAATATCACGGACATGTTGATGAAAATTTCATCAAAAATAGGTCAATAATATAAAAGTTTTATTGTTGCATTGTTGCTTCGTCGATATCTGATCTCAGATCGAGTAATATTGCTTGTCACTATCTCTGTGATCAGTAGTAGACATTCAATAAAAAAAGCTATGTAATTGTTTTTATCGTAAATCCTAAGATATCATCAAAATGCTGAAATGCCCCCATTATGAACATATTTTAATTGAAAAAATAGCTGAACTTTGTCTCCAGGCTCAATTCTTCCTTAATTATTATTGCGTCTTTTGACAATACAGGAAACATTTGATAATTGCACAAAAATCGGGATCCATGTATTACAATAATGGAAATGTAGAAACGATTCTATTTCTCGAAGCTGAGATCTTTAGACGCGTCGAAAGTAGAAAAATACAATGCGAGTGAAAGAGAAGGATAGACTGAGAATCGAAACAATGAAATATTAAACATATTAAACACACGACAAATATTAAAGGCCCACGATAAGCTGAGACCTTTAACTCAAAACTCAAACTTTCTTATTTTTGCTTCGTGATCAATGAAACATTTACCGACATGTTTCTTACATTTTTGTAATTAAAATGACACAAAACACGATATAATTTGGAGCATATTTGTTTACTTATTTTAGTGAGAAAGATCTCATAAATACGTTAGTAAAAGTTTAATCTTAAAAAGATTAAAAATAAAAAGTTTCACTTTTAAATTAGTACCTAGATACATTGTCTCGGCGATATCTGATATTGGATTATGTTATACCACTCGATCGCGGCAGTCTATCGAGCTTCTCGGTGCATTACGGGAACCTCCGTAGTAGAGAAGAGTGCACGAGTGTGCAATTATGCAAAGGATCTTTTTGTACAATTATCGAATGTTTCCTGAATTTGATAAATGAAGGAGAGATATAACGACTTTGAGTCTAGGAATTACGATTTGAAATCCAAGAATTCATTGCACTGGTTCAAAATTTGGACATTGTTAAAGTTTGATATTTTTTTATTAAATTATCTGGCTTATTCCACATGACTCTTTTTTTCTTATACGTTGTTCGTTTTTGTTGGTACTTTTTTTTTATTATTAATGTGGAGGAAATCCGTACGGACACCAGGCCGCTTCTGGGGGAAGCTTTCTAGGGGAATTTTCATACTTTACCATAAAACCGTACATTTAAATAGGTTCTTGTAGCGTGGAACTTAATAGATTCTTGTCTATTCTAATGTGTAACCAAACAGAACAGATTTCTGACTTTAAGCTTAGATGAATAGGTTCTTGTATATGCTAATCTTAGTTAAATTCAGCATAGCATTTTCCCTAGCGAGTCTGGAGATCTATTTATATGATGGTAGTCACGACTTGATTTTTGGACAGTTTCCCCTAAGTTTCGCTATATGAATATCGCTATATTCCCACGTCCATGATAGTTATATATTCATTTTTTTGCACCGATTAATTCATGTCTCATCAACTTAACAATGACCAAATCCAAGACGGTAAACCAGCTATAACTTCTCCAGTGCGTGAGTTAAGATTGGCTCATAGAAACGGCTCAATGCAAAGCCCGAAGCTGTAGTTGGGCGACCGCAACGCCATTCTCTGCCAGTTATTGCGAATCTACCACGCAAAAAGATAGTTATATTTGTATGTGTAGTCAAATTTAGCGGGAGTTTCTCAGCACGTGAGATATTCATATATTTTATTAAATTCGTTTTCTCCCTGATTTGGAGTTGTTCTTTTATCAAATAAATATTAAAAGTTACTTTTAATCATTTCTCGAAATGGAAAGTAATAATTGTGGCACAAAAATTCTTATTTCTAGTAATACGAGTTTAGTTACAGGTAAAACTCTCTTATTAAAATTATTCAAATTGTTATGATAATAAAAGAAAGTTGTCACATACATCACTATTTCTTTCAATAACAAGATTTACATCAACTTTTCAACATTTCTAATATAAATTTTATTTATGTAAAACAATTAGCGATCTGATTTTAAACGCAACATGTAATATAAATTTAATATTTCTTTCTATTGAAAAGTCAAATATTCAAAATTATTCTGTTATATTTTATTGTTGGTTTACTTCTTACTTTTTTTCATTTATTACTTTTTAAACTGACTTGAAATTGAAATTGTGTTAAGTAATTGTAAAAAATAATATTTTTCTTTAAAACAAGAATTTAATCAATATGTATCATAATTCTTATGATATTAAAAAAAAGCAAATATTAATTTTGTATGATTACTTAATATTTTTATCATATATTTATGTTATTCTTATTTCTTATATGTGCAAAGGCAATTCGAGAAGCATTGTAGACAATGTCAAATTTAACAATGAACCATTGGAAGAATTTAAAATAAATCAAAAGAAAAGAAAACGACAGGAAAAAGCAGAAAACAAACAATTAGCTGAAGAAGAGTATAATCAACAAATTCAAGAACAACAATATAAACGATTAATGCATTTGTTAAGTAAAAGTAAATTTTATGCTTCATTTATTGTTAGTAAAATTGACAAAAGTTTGGAGAAAAATGCTAGTAAACCTAACAAATCCACAAAACAAAATGGAAAAAAAATAGAGTATGCAAATGAAAACATAGCGCCACATGACAAAGGAAAAAAAAGAAATAATAATACACAAAAATATATATCTAAAGATGTAAATAAATATAGTAATACTTATAATTATGATACTTATAATTTTTATACACATTATTTTATGATTTGTTAATGTTTTTTTACTGTTATATATGTAATTTCTAGGTACAAAAGAAAATACATATGAATAAAAACAAGTTGAATTTAAGTGAAGATGAAATTGAAATTGAATTAAAAAATGATTTTAAGGATGAAACCGAGAATAGCAATAATGTTATTATTGAAACACCAAAATATTTTAAAGGAGAGTTACGAGACTATCAGAAGGAAGGACTCCAATGGCTAAAAGTTCTTTATGAAAATGGTATAAATGGAATTTTAGCTGATGAAATGGGACTTGGGAAAACAGTTCAAGTTATAGCCTTACTGTGCCATCTCATTGAAAAACGGCAAGATGGACCGTATTTATTAGTTGCCCCTCTCTCAACTCTACCAAATTGGATGTTAGAATTTGAAAAATTTGCACCAAACTTGCCCATTGTGTTATTTCATGGAACACCAGAGGAAAAATTAATACTAAGGAGCAAAATTAAACATAAATATAAGATTACAGAAACTTATAGTACATTCCCAATTGTACTTACATCTTTCGAAGTGCCATTATTTGAAAGCAGCTTTATTAAATCTTTGAGCTGGAGATATATAATCATGGATGAAGGACACAGAATTAAAAATCATGAATGTCAACTTATAAAGTATGTTGTTAAAATTTAACAACTTATTTATATCATAAACATTGAATAGTAAATAATATAATTCATTATTATTTTATAGGATTTTAAAGACTTGTAAATCCATGAACAGACTTTTATTAACAGGCACACCACTACAAAATAATTTAGCAGAACTGTGGTCATTGTTAAATTTTTTGTTACCAGAAATTTTTGATGATTTAGCTGTTTTTGAATCATGGTTTGATGCAAAAAAACATCAGGGTGATGAAGGAACAAAAAAGTTCTTAAAGTTAGAAGAAGAAAAACGAGTATTGTCATCATTACGTGAGATATTACAACCGTTTCTGTTGAGACGTGAAAAGAGCGAGGTTTGTTTGGACATACCTCCAAAAAAGGAATTAGTTGTTTATGCCCCTCTGACAGAATTGCAGCATAATTTATATAAAGCAGTATTAAATCATGATATAGATCAATTAAGTAAGATTGAAGAAGAACCAATTATATACACGGAAGATGGTAAAAGACCAAAAAGAAAATGTGTTTTAAGAAATATGAATAATATTATGAGTACATATCTTGATGATGACGTCTCATCAAATAATTCACCTCAACAAATTGATGATAGCAGAGACAGTGAAACTTGGATAAATGCAAAATCTGGAAATGAAGAAAATTTATTAATGTGGAAAAAATACACTGATGTTACAGAGCGTAATAGAGACTTCTTAATTAATGTTCAGACTAGACATAGTAAGTTATTATTTAGTGTAGAATATATATTAACCATTCAAATATTTTATTGTTATGTTTATCTCTTCATTGTTTCAGTTAGTATGTACAAAAAGATTGTAAATCACCCATATTTAATACATTGCCCATTAGGTCCAGATTTCTTGCCACAAATAAATGAAGAATTAGTTAGATCATCTGGTAAGCTTTTAGTATTAGATGCAATGCTTGCAAGACTTAAAAAGCATGGGCACAAAGTTTTATTATTTTCCACCATGACAATGATATTGGATATTATAGAAGATTATCTTTCATTACGTGATTATAAATATGTCAGATTAGATGGCTCTACTAAACTTGTGGATCGAAAGGAAAATATTCACAATTTCAATACAAATCCTGAAATATTTCTATTCCTTATATCTACAAGAGCAGGTGGCATTGGATTAAATCTTGTTGGGGCAGATACTGTTATCATATACGATTGTGATTGGGTACATCGTTGTTTGTTTTATTACTTTTATTATAGAAATTGTAACTTCTAATACTAACTGATACTAATTTCTTATTATTATTACCTATGATGATAAGTATAAAGATCCTGATATCACATTGTTAATTAAAAGCAATTTGATACATTTGCAGAATCCTCAAGCGGATATACAAGCTATGGCACGTTGCCATAGAATAGGTCAAACACGTCCAGTAGTAATATATAAATTATGTACCAAAGGAACTATTGATGAAGCAATTATTAGTCGCGCTGATGCAAAACGCCTTCTAGAGAAAGTAGTAATCTCCAAACACATTCAGTCGATAAATGTGAATAACAAAGCAGATTTACTGAAGTTACAGAAACTTTTAGGATCAAAAGAATGTCAAATAGTTGCATCTGAAAATGAAGGTAAATTATTGAAATATACATAATTTTAATACCCACATTTTGTAATTTTTATAATCATAAGTAATTTTATATAATTTTTAATCATTTTCAATGATTTTCTATACAGTCTTTACGGAGGAAGAACTTAACAACCTATTAGATAGGAGTGACTTATACAAAAAACAAGGAGAAACTTAAATGCCTCAACTTCTTCCTTGAAATGGATAATACAGTATAAATATATAAGTTTGTTTTAGTTACATATTATTTTTAGTTACTATATAATATTTATTTTTGTATCATTTGTCATGTACTAAGGTTTATTTAATGATGTTTAAACAAAAAGTAAAAAAATATTTTATTTTACGAAAGAGTTCAACATACAAAACAGTCAGTAACAGTTATAATAGTCTGATATACTTATGATTTATTTAATTTCGTACGTAGAAAATACTTCCCAGTTATATTTTTTTTATAAGATTGATTTAGTTGATCACGAAGTTCTGCTTCCAATCTTGTATAAATTCCTCCTGCTTTGAATAATATTATTTATAAATACTGTATATTTTCTAAAAATATAATATGTAATAAATATACCATTTAATTGTTTTTTTATCCGATTATGTTTAGTAGATGATTTTAATAGCGAAGAGGAGTCTACAGATACTCTCTTTGTTAGTAGCGTTATCATTTGTAAAGCTGCATTCTCTTCAAAATCTCTTTGATTATCTTGATTGTGTCTTACATTTAGGTTACCACTCCACGAGCGACCATTATTTCTAAAATTATCTTATATCAGTAAGCAAGAATAATTTTGTCACTTTAAAACAATATCATAATATAAATTTCTTTCATATGACATTAATCACCTCCACATGATGTCATTTCTTGATTTCTTTTTTATTTTATTTTTTAATTTTAATGAAGACCGTGCATGAGATTCTTCACTATGATTTGATTCTTCATCAATACTACTATATTCATAAGTTGTAATACCATCATCTATATCGCTATCTGTTGTCGAAGATGTAATCGATGAAGTATCAGTTGCAATAGAAACTTGCTGACGAACCTTTTGTGATGATTTTTGTAAATCATGCATTTGAGATATTCGTCGGAATCCTGACCCGCTCCAAATTTTTCCTAAATAT
This sequence comes from Bombus affinis, assembly GCF_024516045.1. Classification (NCBI taxonomy): domain Eukaryota; kingdom Metazoa; phylum Arthropoda; class Insecta; order Hymenoptera; family Apidae; genus Bombus; species Bombus affinis. The sequence continues at coordinate 1,715,794 of NC_066349.1, read as the reverse complement.
TTAGAAAATATACTGTTATTATCATTACTTATAAGCATTAAAATATGTTAATTTACCTAAAAGTCCAAGTCTTGGTCGCTGTGGTGTAAGTTCTATACCAAGCCACCACATTATATCTTTACATATTAATTTTCCTGGTTGAAGCGATGTATCACGAGCTACTAATCTAGTAATCTTTTCTGGGAAAAACAATTGTGGTGGTTTCATAACTATTACTTCCCTATGTACTGTAAAAATATTCAATACACTTATGTCTGTTTGAGTTTTAATATCTGGAATATGTTCCTAAGGAAGAAAGAACACAGTAGTTATGAAGTTCATATTTTTGAAAACTTTCAAAAATTCAGAAATGATATTAACAAATGCGTACCCTATACCTACAACCTTCATGATTTGGTAATACTCCAAACTTATATGCTCGTTGACTACAGCATGGATATCTGCCCAGAGGAAATGGTATAGGCCGTTGTTGTTCATTAATAAAAAACTGTGGAAATTCTGTATGATAGCAGCACCACTCAAAGTGATGAACTGGAAAATATATATTACACTGTGTACAAAATAAAAAGTGACAATCTCCCCATAGCCTCCAATAAACTTTACGCCAAGAACGTAACTCTGTTCGAAGACTAATAATGTAATCATTTAAAGTCCATGTTAAATCTCTGTAATATAGATTTTATTAAAATTATACATCTCTTGATACTAAGTTTGAATACTAAAATTGTACCTTATGTGTTTGCTGTGAATATTCCCATGGTTGTCAATTTTCATTGCACTTGAAATACATGGTACATAATTAGAAACTGATTGAATAATATTTTTCCCACATTTACTGCACTTAAATAAAGTAGCTAAAGAACTATAGTGTCCTCTCTTATGATCTGGCATTACCTCGGCAAGAGACATAATCAACTTACAAAATAATTTACTTTGAATTTTATCCTTTTTGTCTTTTAATGCTTCAACATCTTCATTTGTAAATTGTTCTACTAATCTGAAAAGAGATATTAACTGGATTTGATATATTATTAATCAATTAAGAATAAATGGTATAAATTTTGCAAATATTGAATAAATAAATATTTTTTTCTATGCATTTTGTTGCAATAATAAAGAAATAATTTTTTTTTCTAATGAGCATTTGAAATATTTAAAACTGTATAAAAGTAAAACACCTTATTAAAAGATTATCATCTAAACCAGTTAAAACTGTTGATGTTTTTAATATATCAGATATGTTTTCACGACAATATTGTAAGCAGCTTTCTAGTAGTGGTTCCATTTGTAAAAATGATGCGGACACCATTATTGGAATAACATTATTAATTTCCAAAACTGGCCATTCAGATTTTTTTATAATATCTTTTTTCACCCATCTCATTAGCCAATCAAATATTGTAACATCACAATGAACTGATATATCTATTTCCTCTAATTTTTGACCTGCTGTCACATCAGCAAAATAACGCATTTTTTGAATAAGAAGCTTTTGAGGACAATGGAAATTTTTTTTAATGTTCTTTTCTTCATCACAGACGTGAATTTCCACTTCATTGCTGTACAAGCGTAGAATAAACTGTTATTAATTCTATAAAAAATTATTTTCAATGTCAATATTAAATTTAATTTTGATTGATATTAATTATTGATACACTTACTCAGTTGATCTCTTACTTGATTTACTTTTATCTTTTTCCTTCTCTTTATGCATGACATTCGTAAGTACCTTGGTTTCAATATTATTAGTCAATGAATTACATTTCTTCACCTCGGTACTTATAATAGATTTTTTAATAATAGGCTGTGAAATAGTAGGTTTTGGAATCATATATGGCAATATTGAATCTAATAAACCTTCATGCAGTACATCACTTAGATTTGTTTTCATTAAGGTAATTAAAAAATTTTCTGTTGTATCTACAGATCTTCCAATGTTCATATCCTCTATTCGTAATGAACTTTGCATAATTTGATTGCATCTTTCAAAATCAGATATTACATTTTGATCATAAGTATATGTTTGCTTATTTTTAAGTTGCATATTTGGAGGCATAATGCAATGTAGAGAGTATTTAATATTGTTATCATCTGTATCAGATGAAATTTCTTCTGCTGTATGAATACTTTTATGTTTCTGCATGACATTACTATTAATGTACTTTTCATCAGTATTATTATAATTCTGTATTTTACAAAGTATATCAATTTTTGCTAACTTGCCCCAATCAAGCTTGTTCTCTGTGGTTAATATTGTAGTTAAACTTCCACAATTGTCATTAACTTGGTATGCAAGTTTTATGAATTCAAAAAACATTCCAATTGTCAACTTTGATTGATTGCAATCCTCAAGTTTATAAAATATTTCTGACAAATCTGAAGCAAATATTTCTTGTTATTTTATGTTAAAAAGGCAGTATAATAAATTTATAAATGATAATTTCAACTTCTTCTTTCAACTATATTGATTAAAACAAAGCTTAGATAAATATTTATTGTGAAAATTAGACAACAAAGATAAAATGAAAAGTGATAAATATCAAATACAACGATCTGAAGTTGTGCAATATATGAATTAGTTCATCAATACCTTCTTTAGTTGTTGAACCACATATCGCTAATAATTTGTGCATATTCTCTTTCAAAGATGAATTACTAATCTGATTTATTTCCATTTCTTTTAATTAATAAATTCTATTTAATAAATTCAGATTTCAATTACTACAATTACAATTTATATGTTAATTAAATGTAATTTTTAGTTATCACTGTATTTGACAATTGCTATATCCAAATTAGTCAATTGTATATGAACTTCTAATTTCAATACGATTCTTAATTTAATGAAAAAATTCATATTTTAGCTTGAAAACTAGTGTAGATTCGACAATATTGACAAAACAGTAGTATCTCCATATAAATTTGTTTATTTGGAAAATATACAGTAGATATCTCTAATATTTTGAATTTAAACATAAATCATAATTAATTAACATCGTATCATAAATTATATATATTTATCCACCGCATTTATTACTATATGTATAATAAATTATATTATATTATATTAGCATATATTATATATATATGCTAGCTGATATATATGATGATAGTGTATACATGTACATATATGTACTACACATGTATACATACTTGTGTGATGTCAAATTTTCTTTTTGATGTAAATAGTATTATTGAAATATTACCAGAAAGATAGTTACATAACTTATGTTCCGATATAAAGTTACAGTTATAGTTAATATCTTTTCTAAAAGTTAAACTTGTTAATTATTTTATCTTTATCTGTCGTTAGTTATTTTTGTTAAAAGTCATTAATATTTATAATATCTATTTTTTAAATAACGTTTGAATATTTGAATTATATCATGATTTTATTCAAAATATATTTAAAATGTAAACCTATAAAAATGTATCTTTTTATATTTTTATTTTACATATAATTAATATAACTAGATTAAATCTGGGGAATGAGCTTTATCGAAACGTTGATATAATAGTTCCATGAATTTGTATAACATCGTTCATTATTGTGTTATGAACTATGATTTAACAGATCCATGCACCGAATAGAATCTAAAAGGTGACTATAATTAACATAATATAAGAAATTTGTCCGTATGTAATACCACTATCGTTATGATCGAAACTAACGAAAGAGAGATTTCTACTTTTTTGTAGCTTAAATTGTATAGGAATTTTTTCTGTCTTTCAAAAGTGTGGCTACATTTTCTTCAGAAAGAAAAATATGTATGTGAATTACAAATGTAATGAATACTGTACGTGGGCGTAGAATACGTGTTAGAATCTTATTAATATATATTTTTAGCATAAACGAAACATTGACACTATTTTCCGAGATCTCCCGTAGAAACTTTTGATCATTATTATCTATTTTTTATCGTTATCACGTAGAACAGATTATATTGAACAAATATCAACTAACGTAAAAAGCCGGACATGCAATAACTTTCATACTACGTTCAAGAAGAGTAAAAATAATTGCTCATAATAATTATGGGTAAGTTCAAAATGTTTATTTACGTTTTATAGACTGTTTTACACTTCATACATTTCAGAAGATTCTACAGAGGCTCAAAAGTGGCAACAGCATTTATCTTTATTAAGGGAGCAGTATGTTAATTTATACAATACAAATACGGAACTTCAACGTGAATATGCAATTGTTGCTGCAAATAAACAAGATACAGGATTTATTGGTAGACTTTTGACAACCATTGGATCTCTATATAGTCAACAACGTTATAGGTTTATAACTTCTTCAGATCATAATTTATTATATAAGCTTTGTCACTAATAAACATATATCTTTTAGCGATGTGATCATCAAATTGAAAAATCAGGAAATACCAGCACATAAATTTATATTGTCTGCTAGAACAGATTTTTTCAGTGAAGGAACACTATCAGAAGTGACCATTTTAGGTAAAGCATTAAAATATAAACAGAAATGTATGAAGAAAAGTTACATGTATATAGATATAATAAGAAACACCTTCTTTAGATTGGACTTATTTGGAACCTAAGATTGGATTAATATTGTTGAAATGGATATACACAGGGAAGGTCCCTCAAGAAAATTTAACTTTAGAATTAATGAAAGCAGCATCTAATTTTCAGCTGACAGAATTAGTTGAACTGTGTGAAAAATATTTAATTGGAATTGTAGGATTCAAAGATTGTGTTCAATTGTACGCAGCTGCTGAGGAATTAGGCGCACAGAAATTAAAAGAACATTGCAGTTCTTTGATTTCTGCACATTGGGTAAGAGAGATAGAACATATATTGAATTGTGTAATTTCAATTTCTTAACTGATCAAAATTTCATGTTGTTAGGAAGATTTAACAGGAGAAGACTTTAAAGAAATGCCTGGATCTCTATTATACAAATTATTACAGACTAAAAGTAAATATCCATTGCATGCCGCTGTTCGACTAAAGAGAGAAGATGTGGTTTTTTTATATTTAGTGGAAAATAATTCAGGGGTAAGTTGCATATTTTAAATTACTACAAATGTCTATTTATTTATATATAATAGGTCTTACTTGTAAGTGTAACATACTTACAAGATTTTATAATAACAAATGTTTTGGTGTTTCCATATTATTTCTTTAATTTTTATAAATAGTAAAGTAATATTTATGTAGTAAATTAAAGACATTCATAGCTTATGTTATTGTATTATAAATATTAATAGTAACAAACTTTATTGGAATTAATTTTTGGAATTATTATTTGGTATATATAATTATCATATATAATTATAATTGGAATATATAATTATTACAGAAAATTATTACAGTAAATTACTAAATATAGTTCAATAATTATAGATGATACAGAAAAATTATTTCGTTTTTTTATTTAGATGTGTTTATTGATTTACAATCTCATAATTTATAAGGATTAATATCAAAAAGTAAAGCAAATATCGATTTTATAACATTTTTTATGCTATTTTTAAATAGTACTGAAATACATATATGTATTATATATTTATATTAAAAAAATTTCTTACCATAATAAGTACTTAGAGAAAGGATATCATAATAGTGTTGCAAACAGTAATACTGTTATTAATATAAAAATATAAGACATATTGATGGTTTTGGTTGGTTCTGATGAATTGCATAAATGGTGACCACAAAAGCAATATTCTGATGGACCTGCTGGTGCTCCCCTATCTTCACCAATAAAGCAACCTTCTTTGTAAGCTGATGTTACAATTTCCTCTCTGTTTTGCCACTTATTATCACTATAGGTTAATACTGTACGTTTTTGAGGTGCACAGTCCCTTTCTACAGTTGTGATCATAGGTGCTGGTGAAGATGATAAATTAATGAACATATATATATTCCAAACATGTTTTTTCAATTTACATATAGCAGCACTTTACTTACTTTTGAATTTAGAATAAATTGTTCTTTTTCCACAAAGTGTGGACGAAGGACAATACACTTGAAACCTAGGACTTCCATCAAAATGAGAACATAATAAATCAGTTTTTTCATGTCCTGATTGTGATGCATAACATTTGAAGCATGCAATACCTCCTGCAGTTATTTGCATTATTAATGTAACTAAAAATAGTGAATATTCCAGACATACAATATTATTAAAAATATTTATTAAACAGTAAAGAATAAATGCTTTCAATGTGAACATAAATTATTTGATAATATATGATATAAAGATAAAATATATAAGTTAAATGTAAACATACATAGAAAAACTATAGCAATTAATAAGATCTTTTTTGAATGCATTTGGAAAGTCATCTCATTTATAATTAAACAAAATATGGTTAGAATACAATAATACTATTGACACCAATTTTAGCACAATTTTTATTTATATTTATTTATTTCATAGTTCAATTTATCATCATCATTATGCAAACCTGAAAAAATTTTATTTATCAACAATAAGTTTAGTTACTATTAAAAATGACATTCAAAAATAAAAATAATTTAATATAAAGATTCCAAATTAACTGTATTTTTTATTATCGTAATAATTATTATATTCATTTGGATGCATATAGCTGTATATTTTTGTTAGATATAATATAAAATAATTATTTTTGTATCTGAATTTTCATAAGAAAATCATTCATTAAAATTAGTTTAAGCGAATCACTTTTGATGTACAGAATGAGTGTTTAGTATATAAAAATAGATTTAATTAAATTTAGTTCTATATATTTTCATCTTTCTGTTAAAAAATAATATTTGCATAAGCATAACCTCAATAACTTATTTAAAGGAAAACAATAATGTTTTGTATATTCCCTTTACTTTAAACAAAAAACTTTAAAAGTGATTTAGATTTTTATAAAATGTTACAAATAACTTTTATATCATAATTTGTAATCAATATAATGAAACCATATGTTGCACTAATTTTCAATATATTGTAATATTATTTTTATACAATGAAAAATACATTTTTTATATTTAATTTATGAAATAATTGGATCAGTACAAAATAAGAGATACTTATTAATTTCTTTTTATGAAAAAGACTGATTTATGTGAATTTAACTAAACAAATATTAATTGAAAAATGTAGGAAAAAATCTGCACTTAATTCGTTCTTAAATGTTTCAAAATTCAAAATATCATAAGAAATTCGATATTTACGTTCGATTCCATCAGAGATCATTTCAACTATATTTTACTAAATACTGTCACTCATTCTTAAACAGCACTCTTTATTAATATTCACTAAATGCCATAGAGCAATCGTAGGATTTTGATTAACTGTTTTCCGTTCTGCTACGAAGAAATATGCTCCTTTAATCGGAAGCTGACTGTTAGATGAGCCTATCACACGCCACATCATGGCTTTTCTATCCTTTACAAATGACTGTTTCTGCTGAATCAGTGTATCTTTATATTCCTTCCCGTTTTAATCGTTCACATTGTTTATGTAATCTTTAATACTAACTATGTATGTATGTAACTAGCACTAATACGTGCATGAACAAACATCCGTTTCGTCGGGCGTACCGCATCGTATATCTTTTGCATAAAATCAAAACAGTGGTTCTCAGTCAATTACATATCACGAACCTTTTAAATTACAATTTCATTAAATAAAACTTTATTATTTTAATCTTATCAGATACAATCATGAATTAAATAAATTAAACTTTCAACTAAAAATGTCTTTCTTTATAAATTATTGGTTTGGAACAATATATATGTATAAGAAATATTTTATACAATATTGAATGAAAAAATTATATATATTTTCTAAATATCATTGTATAATTAAATGTTTTATTGTCTTAGTTAACGAAAGCCATTAATGCTTTGGATCATAAAGGAGAAATGCCTTTGGAAGTTGCTTTAAAAACTCGTCAACCATCATTGGCGCGCACTTTAGTTGAACACGGGGCCGATTTAAGCTCAAAAGATTCAAGAGGTCTTTCTTTACTCCAAGCTGCTATTTTTAAAGGAGATTCTTATTCAGCTGAATTCATAATAGAACAGCTAGAAAATAATGGAAATATGAAAGAATTATGCGAGCCCATGAAACTTACCCGAAATGTGAAGGATATAAAAAATCCCGAAGAACTTGAAGGATGTACTGCGTTACATTTAATAACAAAACATAATTCAGAAAATATGTTAACAGTCGCATCCAGGTTACTTCATGCTGGTATTGACCCTAATTTACAAAATCACAGAGGATGGTATAATTGTTTAACTATTTAATTATTTTTACTTGATTATCTCATTGAAAGTCACTGTAAAAATTAAAATTAAAATTGATTCAAAAGTAGTAATTTATAGCTAGAACTTTGATGGAATTTAAAAAAAAACTGTATTAGTTTTACAGATTATCTCATAATTAGATTGCAGACATTTATGAAAAATTGAAGTGGAACCCATACAAAGATTTACTTTACCTACTAAATATAATAAGTACTATACTTTGGATATTTCACATATATAGATATTAGCCAAGAAATTTAGATTTGTTTTACATTTGTCCTAATTCACAATATCAACTTAAATTACACATTCTTTTATTTATTCTCTCTTTTCATTCTTTTTCCATCTTAAATGTTAACTTGTTTGTTATTATCTACTTCTTATTACTCTCCTCTTTCACTTTCCTTTTCCGTTTTAAATTCCTAATCCAATTCTCTATTCTCTTGTCCTTCTTTCCACTCACCACATCCTCTATGCTAACTCCCCTTCCTATTTTCTTACAGTCTCTTATTAGATGTTCCACCAATCCAAATCTATCCCTGTAAATATTTCACATATATTTATATATTATGTGCAACCTGTGTATTTTTATAGCTTAAAAGTTCCCATAAGTGTATGAACATCTGCAATCTACTTATAATAAGGTGTCAAAAGCGTTAAACTTATAAATAAAATTAGACACCTTCTATAAATGTTATTGTTGATTCCTATTCTTGCAGGACTGCCTTACATAATTGTATTCAGGAGAGAAATGAACCACTTTTTGATGTCTTATTAGAATGTCAGAGTATAGACTTGGACAAAAGAACTAATGAAAATGATACTCCATTGTGTATCGCAATGAAAACAGATCCATTTAATGGATTTTTTGCTAAGAAACTTTTAATCAAAGGTGCAACTCCGAATCCTGTATATAAGAATACAGGGGACACTCTACTACATGTTTTGATAAGAGAATATAAAGAAGAAGCTGCATTATTTTTAATCGATTATTGTAAGGATAACTTAATGCAAAAGAATAATGATGGATATTTGGTTTTACACGAAGCTTGTAAAGTTGGTTCGAAGAATTTAACGCGAGCTTTATTGAAAACTGGTTTCCCAGTCGACGAAGTTGCATTGTCTACTGGCGATGCACCGATACATATTGCTGTTTCCAATTTGTATTTTGATATTGTAATGGAATTGTTACATGCACCTAATTCGAATTCCCAATTGAATTTAAAAAATAACGTGAATGAAACCCCTTTAAGTTTGGCTATTAAGGCTCCATTTAAGAAGGGCAAAGATATAGTTTTGGCTTTAATAAAAGCTGGAGCAAATATCAATAAGTGCAATAATGATGGTTTAACATTGTTGCATCAAGCGATATTAAAAGAGGATTCGGCGACAGCGATTTTTTTATTAGAAAATGGTGCCGATATGAATACTAGGTAAATAGCATTGATATTAAACATTTTAGAAACAATTGTATTTTATTTATTTTATTTTTGACTTAATGGCGTTTATCTCTTTGACATTAGATATTGCAAGAAATTTCAGGTCAAGATAAATTTTATCAAAGTAATTTTATAACTATCTGTGTTGCTTCGTTAATATAAATAAAACAAAACGTAAAATCATTAAATAATCTATTGTCAAATGGTTTTATTAATTATGTGATATTCAGTAAAAACTTTATTTCACTCAGAACTGCAGATGGAGAAACTCCACTGCAACTTTCCATACACTGTAGACTGGGTGAAGTTGTAGAAGCACTTTGTAAAAGAGGAGTAGATACTTCTATAGGATGTCCATTATGGGATGCACTGGATTCAGATCAAGAGGATGTAGCATCTATTCTAGTTAAATATGGAGCAGACACTGACTGTTGGGGTCCTGGTCCAGATGATTGCCAACAAACATTGTTACACAAAGCAATTGACCACAACAAAGAAGATATTGCACAGTTCCTTATAAGAAGGTATATTACATATTAAGATATGTAATTATTAAAAATATATAAGAATTTGAAATCAAGATATTCAATATTTGGTTTGGTCCAATTAGAATTTTGAAAATATGTAGTTATATAAGAATATCGAAAATATAATAAAATATTTCGTAATTCTAATTTAATTCGACGTACTCAGATTTCTATATAATTATTATTAAAAATTGTAAAGATATCTTTTCTTATTATTTATTATTATTAAAAATTGTAATAATTAAATTCTAAAATTACGTATGTTACAGTGGCTGTGATTTAAACACACCTAGAAAACTTGGCCCAGATGGTATTGGAGGTGATGAAGCAAGGGATGAATGTACTCCATTACATTTATGTTGTCAGTGGGGTTTAGAACAAGTTGTACAGACACTTATTGAACATGGTGCTGATGTGAATGCACGAGATGTTGAGGGCAAAACTCCAGTGCACGTTGCCATACAAAATCAACATTCACAAATTATTTCTCTTCTACTTTGTCATCCTAATATAGATTTAAATAAACGAGATAAGAAAGGTTTAACACCATTTGCAACAGCTTTAACATTTCGAAACAACAAAGCTGCTCAAGCGATATTGGAACGACTACCTAAAGCTGCTGAACAATATGACAATAAAGGCAGAAATTTTTTACATACTGCTATTCAAAAGAATGACATGGAAAGCATATTATTTCTATTATCTATACAGGTAAATATTGTTTTTGTAGTAATTAAAATGCATTTGAACTTATATTTATCTCATAAAAATTTTGACGCATTTAAAAAACTGATCAAACAAAATACATATGCAATAAAATGATTCATGATTCTTATTTTATAGGTAGACGTAAATTCCAGAGTTCATGATGTTACACAAACTCCACCTTTACATCTTGCTGCGGTTTCTGGAAATGAAATGTTAGTGAGAAGTTTAATATTGGCTGGTGCACGTGTTAATGATACAGATGCAAACAGAAATACTGCATTGCATGCTGCTGCAAAAGCTGGTCATGCAGCAATTGTATCTGCTTTATTGCAGGTGAATATGAACTTATCTATATGTTTGATCTAAATGGTATTATAAAATAAACTACTTCAGAAATCTTATTAAATGAAATATATGTATCTTTAGTTATAAGTTGACTATAACAGAAAATAATTGAATATATTTACTTTCTTATTATAGAACAATATAAACTTCGATGCAGTAAATGCAGATGGTGACAATGCATTGCATGTAGCTGTAAGAGAAGGTCATGTATCAGTGGTAAGAGCACTTTTGACTGAATGTACATTAGATGCAGAGGCTGTAAATCTTAAAGGAAGAAATCCCTTACACGAATTAGCTAGGTGTGGAAAAGATAATGCTGCAACTATATGTGAACTTTTCTTGGAATGTATGTCACAATATCCAGTAAATAACGCAGGTAAAGATACATCAAAATATTAATATGTTCATATTAGAAGTATTTACATTAGAATATTTAACCGTTTGAGCCCCAGGCAGCGCGATCGCGCTGTTTAGATTTTGTGTCGAGAAGTCCCAGTACATTTGAACGCCATGGACGACTGACGGTATTTTATATTTCATTGTTATCCTATCTATTTTCATTTCATTGTTATCTATGTTAATTTTTATTGAACAAAACTTGAAATATTTATAAACTAATATTACGCATATATAATAATATAGATATATTTCATAAAATAACAAATATGACAAGCGCTATTGTGCCGCTTATTTCTCTTCGCAATCGATTAAGATAAGCGCTGTTTTTTTCAAAAACCCCTGAGACTCATGCGGTTAATTAGAAAAAAGTAGTATTTCTGCTAAATTTTTGATATATTTTTGTACATATATGTATATATATATATGTGATTGTTTATATTTGAACAATATAGTAATAATTGATTTTATTCATATGATACAGAAAGTATTATATATATTAAATTATAAGATTATTTTTAAATAGAACTGCAATATTATTTTATTATAAGCTAAATAAAACGATATGTATTTTATTCAAGATTTGGATGGCAATACTCCATTACTGATAGCTTATATGAAAGGAAATGGTCAACTTTGTCGTACTCTGGTAAAGGCTGGTGCATGCCTAGGTTCTATGAATAAAGAAGGCATTACAATTTTCAATTATCAAGTAGCAACAAAACAATTACTATACAGATTACTAGATTCCTTGACACAAGAAGCACCATGGGCAGATAAAGATCTTTGTCTGGAATGTGGTACAAAATTTTCCCTTACAATGCGAAAACATCACTGGTACAGAATTTTTGAACTTACATAAATTTATAAATCAGTGTATTTAAGATTTACCTAAAGTGAATTATTTTTATTATTTTTAGCCGCCATTGTGGTCGAATTTTATGTAATAAATGCTCCGATCAAGACGTTCCAATCGTAAAATTTGGATTAAATAAACCTGTGCGTGTTTGTGCAGTATGTTTTGATGTATTGCAACTAGGTGCTGAATGAACAAAGAAATAAATAAAAAAATACATATTCATATGTAAATAAAATAAATATCATTCCGTATGCATTTTTTATAGAAAAGTATACCAAAAATTTATATCATTTTGTGTGAATCATACTATATATATTTTGCTGTATTATATGATTATTCTTGTTAAAAGTTTGTTAAATTTATAGCTATTAAATTTTAAATACAGATGAAAGAAGAGTCGATGAAAGTTAATATTTATTGATATATTATCATTTATTCCTAGCATTACTTATTCATCTACAATGCATTGAATTAATTTGTAACATATTTTATAATAAAGATCACACATTTTTAAATAACATAATCTTATTTAAGTTTACTAAAAAGTGTTTTTGCTACGCAATGATCTACACACTCTACATAATCAATTAATTCTTCCATACAGGTTTCCTCTGTGTTACTCCTTGAATTAACGCGCTGATTGCAAATGTCCAGTTTTTCTTGCAAACTGGTACATTTAGGTTGTCTTGAGCATCTTTCCTAAGAAGAAAATAATCATGTATTCTAACATTGAATTTATGTTTTAATTATAGCTAATATTTACAAATATAATTTAATTAATATATTATATGTGTACATTGTATTAACTATTTTGACAAACAGATTTTAATTGTAAAAAAAAGATGACTATAAATGAATATACACCAAATTTTTTGTTACTTAATTTTTGTCACAATTGATTACATGTCAACAAAAATTCTTTCAATAGTTTCATACAAGTAAATTTTGACTTATATACGATAGGATGATCACATTTAAAAGAATAAAACGAAACAGTAATTACAATAACGAATAATAATTACGAACGTTAAAACTTGAGATATGAAATTCTTAATTATTGGGAACAAATATTATATAACAATTTTTACTTACACGAAGTATTTTTTGAGGATCAATCAATTCTTCTTCTTCTGCTTTTACAGTTGGCATATAACGTTGGAGAAAATTTTGTAAGAAAGACATTTTTTTAAGGTAATATTTATTTCAACCTACTCGGTTACTGTAAGCTAATTTTAAATAGGCACCGAATTTTCCGACTTGTTCTATAAAATTTAATAGATCTGTAGAAAATGTTGGCCAGAGTTGCATGTCTTACAGATGGGCCATAATTGACGGCAGTGTAAGAAGCTTAGGTGCGATTTCTATAAATCTTCATGAATTTAACCAATTGCAACAATACCTGAATAAAATTTCAAAAACATTTAATCTATATCTTGGACGAATAAAATCATTTCCATTGAAATGAAAATGAATGAATTAATTTATTAAAATTTAATTATTAATTATATATTTTTTTATTTATATTTCGTTTATAAACATGATTATACAAAGTGTCTCACTAATTATAGCGTGATCGCTGACGAATCGATTCTATGTGTAAAAAATTAAAAAACGTAGAGTAAAATTTTTTTGTACGCATATTTGATAAATTTTCAAATATCATTTCCTCACAAGCAAAGCATTACACAAAAAAGTATTTGATTACATTTTCGATTTATTTCCACGTGCAAAACAATCTCCTATCGATTATACACTCTTGTCCAATTTAGAATTGGTCAAATTCAAGTATACTTAACAAATTTTCAAATTAGATCTTTTTGAAAGAGAAGCGGCATATGAAAAAATTTTATTCTACATTTTCGACTTGCTTTTTTACATAGGATCGTCCCCTTGCCGATTGTACTATGATTACTGGGACACCCTATATATTGTAATAATGAATATAAAGATAAGCACATTTGTAATTTGCTTATTAATATATTTATTTTATGATATTAAATCCTTTTATTTTTAAATTTATATCGGTGAAGAAAATATATTATATTAAAAAATTGAGTTTGTGTGAAGTAAAACATTCATATGTATATGTATATTCGTGTGCGCATTATAATGCGCAATTTTCTTTGAAAGCAGAAAGTTGATTTGCTAATAGGTAGCCAGAAAATTCTCTTAGATCAAGGTTGACCAATACGTGGATTAAATACTACACATTGTATGGGAAGAAGATTTTCAGCAATTATTTTGCAATACTGTCGTTAAGCATTTAATTACCTTTGCTAATTATTGGTAAATATATAGAATGCCAGCGGTAGGCGAGATTTTCGACTATCTTTTCAACTATACGAAAATTTGTGAATCAAGACAGAGTAGGAAACGAAAAAAAATGTTGAATATTTTGGCTCCGTTATCCGTTTACTTTGGACTTTCATTTTGGATACTTTAACGTAACAATTTTCATCGAAGAATGTTAGAAACGTTATTTCACGGATAACATAAAAATATCTATTCTCGTAGAAAATGTTAATATGATTTGTTTAGTAAAATGATTAAAAGAACCGTCATGTTCTTTATAACAAGGATGGCGTCATCTGAATCTCTGTTCGCGTAGTTTTGTTAAAGCTATGATTTCGTTGAATAACCATAAATGCATCCTAAAGATTATGTTCAAGTGGAATAAGTTTCACTGAATTAGGTAATTTGCATACCGTTGTTTGTAGTACTGATTGTTAGTTGTGAAAATTTAGGAAAATCAGGGCGCAGTGCGTTGTGCTTAACAGTCAAACATTGAGGTAGTTTTGCGCTGGTGTGTCGGAGAGGTAGTATCAATAAATCCGTATATTTTTCATTAAGAAAAATCAACGAAGAATAAAGAAAAAACAAGTATCAAGGCCGATGCATAAATCACGTCCATATAGTAAATACGACACTATACGAGCAAGTTGAAAAATTACAAGTTTTTGAAAAAACCGGAACATACCTCTGTAAAATTTAAGGGCTGTGTTTCTCCACAAAAAAGTCTTGACTCGATCGAAATTTATACAAGAAAATCAATTTGAAGGACATGATAGAAAGAATTCTTTTCACGAAATGATTGTCATATTGTTTCTTCGTACTAAACTCCAACCTAAAAACTTCGAAATGTTTAAGGTTATGTTTTATTGAAACATGAATTTCTTGCATTAACTAGCAAAGCAATTCACCTGACAAACAAAAACAAACTGGACGTAAGTTAAAAGTAAGAGTAAATTTTTTTAATATACGTTAATTTTCATATTAATAGGTAATATTATTTGTATTAACTTAAATTCATATATTTTATTTTAAGAATGATGACTGTGTATCTAATTTTGTTTAATTTTTTGTTTATTTGTAATTTTAATTTTTTAAGTGTTTAATAGTTTCACAATTTTATATATTAAAAAATATATATATTAGTGTTTTCAATCTTTATTTAATAATATAATTTTTAATCTTACATGTAATAATATGACATTTTATGTTAATATTCTGTATGTATAATGTCAAATTATAATTATTTATGTATTTAATTAAATTACTTAAGATCCACTATTTTGTATATTTAATTACTATATGTATGCATTTTTATACTCCATTATATTACATTACATATTTACGAACAATTCAAGAAAGCTTATATATTTTATATTGGAAACTTTGATATATATAATGTGCTTTTTATGTAATACAACTTTTATCAATAACGTTTATTTGCAGCAATTTATATGAGTGGATAATGCTTGGAGGCAATGAACGGAATGGAGAGACATGGGCATGGACACGGACATTCACATGCACATTCGCATCGTCATCGTCACTCACATGGAAATTTACAAAATATATCTCAAAACTCCAGTCAATCATCAAAACATAGCCATACCCATACACTGCATTTGCAGAAAGATACATCTGTGGTTCAAACGCCTCAGAAACCAAGAAATTATAAGTTATTAGTTGATCCATTCTTGGTAAAGGGTGCAACAAAGTTATATAGATATGATGGCATGGTTCCAGGAGATCCAACCTATCCTGAAGTTCAACCTCGGGACCCTAGATCTCAGTTAACAAGAATTTGGACACGTTTAGAACAACTTGACTTACCTGTACCTAGATTTAAGATTGACTCTAATTACTGTGGTGAACCTCCTCCGCTTGAAGTAACGTTCTGTCATTTAAATGATAATATTGATAAAACTTTTTTATCGGATATGGTTCAAAAATTTGGAGCTGTAGAAGAACTTATTGTTTATTATCATCCTGTAACTAACAAGCATCTTGGAATTGCAAGAGTGGTGTTTGAAACTACGAAAGCTTCAAAAGCTTGTGTAGAAAAATTAAATAACACGTCTGTGATGGGTAAAGTTTTAAAAGTATTTCTTGATGCATTTGGGGAGGAGTGTAAAAAGATCTATGATGAATTAACTATGGAAAAAAAACCAGAGAAGAAAATTGAGAAAGAAATAAAGTGTGAAAATGATCAAGGAAAGCAAACTCCAATTGAAAAAATTATTAGTGAAGAAAGAGATGATTTCAGAAGTAATAAAAAGATATCCAATATAGAAAAATCAAGAGATATATATATAGAAAACTCAAGATACAACAAATATAGAGATTATCCTACTCCTAGTGGCAGTGCAGGAAGTGATTTAGGATATGGTACTGCGCCTAGTGAATTAAATTATTCTAGTAATTATTCTCAAAATTCTACTCCAGCTACAAATTATGATTTTTATTATAGTACTTATCATCATCAACCTCCAAATAATTATTTAGCAAATATGCCACAAAATGTATCGCAAAATCTTTCAATGCAGCAAAATTCGGGTATATGGTGGGGAAATAATACAGGGACGGCAAGTTATACATCATCTTCTATGTGGCCTGTTCAACATGGGACAAATTTAGATAATTCTAATTCTAATCCAGTTTCAGTTTCTAAGGCTTCTAATGTAAAGGTACATCATACACCTAAGAAAGAGAAAGAAAATCAAAATGTAACAAAAAATTCATCACGAGATTCACCAATAGAAACTCGTAAAACATTAGATTTGGATACTAGAATCGCTATGTTATTAAAAGACAAAGCAGGAGGAATGGCACCACCTTTCCTACAGTTTGGTAGCGATTCTGAGGATGAAAAAAAGTCTATAAATGCAGATAATGAGATGCTCTCAGAACCACCAAGCCCTTTTCTCTCTCATGAAACATACAAATCATGTTTTGAAAAAATGAGAGAAAGGAATAAGGAACGATGGAAAGTGCATGAAAATAGCATCAATCAAATTTCTGTTGATGAAGATTTAGGTAGCGTCATAAGTTCGAGCGAAGATGAAGCATTATTGGGAAGCTATAGTCCTGCACCAGATGAAATTGAACCAGAACCACCAAAGGAGCCACCACCTCCACCTCCACCAGATGATGATAGAATGTCATTAAGTCCATTAAGTTCAGGGGATGAAAAAATTGAAGAGGTAATATTTAGCACTATGAGTATTAAATATTACTTATGAATATAAATATTTGTTCATGTATCTTATTATTTAAATATACAGGTTATAGCTCAAACAGAACCTACAAGTCAGTTATATCCAGGAGCTGGCTATCCTGGACATTTAACTCATTATTCTACCAGTGATATGTACCATTGGCCAAGACCAGCACAATATCCATACCCTTATGGAACAACATATTTACAAAGTCATTATCAACCAAATACTACATCATTTTCTGGCACAGTAGGGAATCATCAAGGAGCTAATTATTATCCATCTTTTCAATCGAGACTTCATGCTATGGCAAATCATAATATTACGAAAGATAATCCACAAGTACATATATATTTCTTAAGTGCAAATATGATATAATATCAATTTTGATCAATTTGAATATTATTTAATTATAACTTAATTTCTGAACACTTAGGGTCCTACTATTAATGGTGTATTAAACAGAGTTGTAAATGAATTAAAACAAATTCTAAAAAGGGATTTTAACAAAAAGATGATTGAAAATACTGCGTTCAAACTGTTCGAAGTATGGTGGGACGAAAAGAAGTCAGAGAAAATTCAAAATCAAGGAGGCGAGAACACCATTGTTAATAACAGTAATAAGGAAGAAGGACAGAAACCTCAAGGATTATCATTACTTTTAGAACAAGGAACTCCACTTGGATTTAATTATGATGGATTTGGTCTGGGCATTAGAGCCAGCATGCCAAAGATGCCTTCTTTCAGGGTATTTATTTTCATTATATGAAAGTTTATCTTTAGTGATATTATGTATAATAAATATTTAATAATATATAAAATAATGATAAAGTACTTATTTAAAGTAATCATACACATTATTTAACATATTACTTAAAATTTATACTATTAGCGCAAAATCAAAGCTCCAAGCCCATTACCACAGGACGAAGATAGTCGTCAGTCTGATCATGGTGACACAGAACTTATAGGAAGCGATAGCGATCTTGACCTAGCATCAGTGCAAAAAGTTAAAAGGCCAGTTACTTCTCTTCCAAGCGTTTCTTCGTCATCTTCCTCGTCATCCTCGTCGAGTGAGAGTAGTAGTGAAGAAATGAGTTGCAGTGAATCTTCCAGTAGTTCGAGTGATAGTTCCGATGAAGAAGTATGTTCTGGAAATTTTGAAGATGAGGTATATAATTTATTAAAAATACAAGTAACTATTTTCTTGTAGCTATAAAATTGTATAATTATGTAAAATATATAATAACTAAATAACTTATAACTATTTTCCTAAATATTCATGTATGATAATTTTTCATATCTTTTCATAGAAATAATTATTATTTTTAGCAAGATACAGACAGTCGTTTGTCAGATCATCGTCCACTGGCCTGTAACAGTGAAGATCCTGATATTCTAATGGAACTTGCAATTCAAAGATCGTTAGATTGTCCAACCCCTACTGGTAGAGAGACACCAGTACCTAATATTGAAATAAAAGATGTAAATTCGAATGAATTTCCACAGTGTGATAATGAAGCTAGCCCTGTATCATCTCCATTAAAATATGAAAGTGATGAAGATAACATTGAGAAGACAAATGAAATATCTGTCAATGAGGATTATCTTGAGAAGGTTCGAACAGTGCATGAAGAGATGGAGACAAAGAATGTGGAAGATGAGATACAAAGAAAAGTAAAGAGTACTTCAGTAGCACCAGGTAAACAAGAACCATGTGATATACAAAAAATGGAAAATTCTGCAGCAGAAGCTTTGATAACATTAGCTGGCCAAGATAATATTATAAGGCATAGAAGTCCGGGACCTGTACAACCAAATATTATTAGAGCTCTTCAAACTATGTCTGCTAAGTACATTAATGATGAACCTATATTAAAAGAATCAGAAAAGATCGAAATGTTTAGTGAAATACCTACCACCGATTCAGAGGAAGAAAGCTTAGAAATTAGAAGATTAAGGTGCGTAAAATTACTTACTATAAATCTAAACTTGATCAAAATAAAAATATATTCCCTAAAAGTATTGTTTTATACTACATAACTATACTAACTATACTACATAAAATATAATGTTGTATTGTTTTTAATTAATTAGGTACCAAGCTGAAGCTGACCTCCGACTTAATGGTCAACAGAGTCCTAAAAATTCTCAAGCTTCACAAGTGTTTATGGAGCATTCGTATTCATTACCACCAACACAATCAGAAATTGCGAAATCCGTAATTCGTACACCTTCGACACCAATGAAACCAGTGAAACTTAAATCCTCAAAGATTATAAAATTATCGAAAAGTAAAGACAAGATACACAAAGTAGAGAAACGAAAATACAATAAATACACGAAGATACATGCTCATCAAAATCATGAAGGAGAGAAAGAGAATATTGAAAATGAATATGTTTATGAGAAATATCCAAAGAAAGTTGAGGAGCCACTTGTTACATACAAAGAACGCGACCTTATGTCGGAGATGGCTATTTTGTATGAATTTTTAACCAGAGGAATAGATGCAGAAGATGTAGAATATTTAAGACGAAGTTATGAGGCTTTATTGGCCGATGATAGTCAAGGTTATTGGTTAAATGACACCCATTGGGTTGACCATCCTCCAACTGATATTCCAAGTCCTGCGAAACGCAGAAAGAGAGATGAACTCAGATTACATACGAGTGGAAGTGCAAGAACAGAAGGATATTATAAGGTTGATGTACGAGAAAAAGCTAAACATAAGGTATGTGTGACTGACCTTCTAATATAAGAATTAACATACAGTGGCGACGAAAATATTTGAATAATTAACATAGATAACTTTTATGTATGTATATGTTACACAAAATATTTCGAAATTTCATTAACACTATAATAAGACACGATAATATTGGCAAAATTTGAGACTAATTAAAATCACAAGAAAGAGTCTTAAACATTTTTTTACAATTCATTACATTTTATTTTATTTTATTGTGCTGTACTAGTATAACAAATAATTGGCTGTTCAAATACTTTGGTGATCTTTGCAGAGTGTAATATAACTTACTTCCGTATATGTATATTTCCAAATTCATTTCACATTTTACCTAGTCAGCTAATGAAATTTCAAAATGTTTTGTATAACATATGTAATATATTCATAAAAAGTTTTGAATATTTTTATAAGCCACTACATTAATATCTTTCTTACTATAAAATTATTTTTGTATAGCATCACTATGCGCAAAGTATACAACGAAGTAACGACGTTGAGGATAGTAATGGTCCTTATGCTGGTGGTGATGGAATAATGAATGGTCCAAAGAACAATACTAAAGCTTTAACTGGTAAAATGCAAGCTCTGTCTCGTGAGGCCCGAAGTAATCAACGTCGATTATTAACAGCTTTCGGTATCGATACTGATAGCGATCTTCTTAAATTTAATCAATTGAAAGTAAGATTTCAATTGCTTTATTTGATCATTGGCTCTAAATTATTTTCAGCTACTATAAAGTTAATTGATATCAAATGCGTTTATTTCATTTTACAGTTTAGGAAAAAACAATTGAAATTTGCTAAATCTGGTATACATGACTGGGGTCTATTTGCTATGGAGCCAATCGCAGCTGATGAAATGGTTATTGAATATGTTGGACAAATGATCAGGCCAGTTGTTGCTGATTTACGAGAGTCTCAGTACGAAGCTACCGGTATCGGTAGCTCCTACCTTTTCCGTATTGATTTAGACACGATTATCGATGCAACAAAGTGCGGAAATTTAGCACGGTTCATTAACCATAGCTGCAATGTGAGTATTGTAGTAGTGTTTGTGTATAGTGTTCCAATAATCATGGTAAAATCGACAGAGTAGACGATTCTTTATGAAAAAACAAAT
This sequence comes from Bombus affinis, assembly GCF_024516045.1. Lineage (NCBI taxonomy): Eukaryota > Metazoa > Arthropoda > Insecta > Hymenoptera > Apidae > Bombus > Bombus affinis. Next base: position 1,693,886 of record NC_066349.1, on the reverse strand, counting down.
CAATTTATTTTTTTTACATAGAATCACTTTTTTACATTACATAGAATTCACAATTGTACCACGATTATCGAGACACTCTGTGAAATAAATTTTTATAACGATATAGGTCGTACTATTAATTTTCTTTTATGTTTCAGCCGAATTGTTATGCAAAAGTAATTACGATCGAAAGCCAAAAGAAAATTGTAATCTATAGTAAACAGCCGATAGGAGTTAACGAGGAAATCACGTACGACTATAAATTTCCATTAGAAGATGATAAAATCCCTTGCCTATGTGGAGCTCCTCAATGTCGGGGTACTCTCAATTGAATCGTTCATAAAACTATATTGTTCATCCCTTTTCCTGTCTTCTACACTTCATCATACCCTACTCATATTTTTGTAAATATTTCCCCATGTAAACATTTTATAAAATGCAATGGAAAAATGCTAAATTATGTTAATATGAAACTCCTCTTTTTTAACATCCTCCTCATAATTACGATAATTGCATTAAGTACCTAAAATGAATTTGAAGAACGTTATAAAATATTTATAATTTACGATTGTTTTTGTATATACATAACTTAAGGTTTTATTCCTATTATGTTTCTGTTAAAAATAAAATAAGAATTTTTAAAAGCGCTCGTGTCAACCGACAATGAAAAAAATTTCCATTCTTTTTAACAAAGTCAGTTTAATCGAGTTATAAATATAATACTTTTTAATAATTTTTATATATTTACGTTTCTTATAAATAAAATATGTATATGTCGATATAATATATATATATGTACAAATATATATTAAGTTTAGGGACTTTTTTTATGTCACTTGAGAGTAATGATCAGCAACATTCCAGTAAGTAGGAACTGAGAACTAGGAACTATTATATCGTCTCTATGTGTTTCTTTCATATTCATAACATCTGTTTCTAATAAAGGATATTTTTAAAGAAGCATTTAAATGACACATAATTAATTAAAATATAAAGACTATATATATATGTAAAATTGACAAAAGTTTTTTGTAATGTTCTGTTTTGTTTCTAACAAAATGTTTCGATACTTTATATATAAAAAAGAATTATATACTTAAATGCGTTATAAACGTTTAAAAAATTATATAATAATGCTATATCAAAAATAATACAATTTAAGTGACTTAATTCATAACAATACATATCATAACAATTTTATTAATCAGAATATTTTAATATTAGTAATATATAATTACATACATATTTTAATGTCTTTACCTCAAAAATGGAATATATCAGTCAGAGTAACTATTTTATTATTTACTTTTATAACTTTCTATTTCTTCCTCTTTAAGGTTTTTCTTATAAATGTAAATTTATTTGTAATACTTAGGCATTTCCTAAAGACCGTCATTAAAATAAAATAACCTCCCATAAAATTGAGATAAAATTTTTGTTTTTCTAATATTCATTACAAGGAATAAAATTTATTAATTAAGTTGTGAATATGTTTTTCATATGGAAAACTCAAGATATCTCCTACACAAACTATCTCCAGAACTCGAAATATCCCTCTTTAATGACATGTTCGCCAACATTCAAGACCTAACAACCAAATTTTAAGATTGGAATTGAACGCAGCATAAAAGTTAATTTCTTAGAGTGAGGAACTTCACAATCGCATTTCTTAGTAAAAAATCGAATATTATAGTTGATTACAGTGATGTTATTATAGGAATAATATAATTTTAAGGGTTATATTTTTAAAATATGGCAGATCGTTTAACACAATTGCAAGATACTATAAACCAGGTAATTGATTGTGTAAATTGTGTAAATAAATATAATATGTAGCAATCTAATTTTTATGTTATTCCAGCAGGCGGAACATTTTTGTAACAGCGTAGGCATTTTACAACAATATTCAACACCTAGTAAATTTCCTGGTTTTGATCGTGTTGGAACACCTCAACCGCATCAACCTCAAGAAGGTACTTTTATATATAATTTATTTCATTAAATTTCATATTGGCAGACTTATATATGAATTATACTTACATTGTAGATTATGCAGCCTTGTTTGCAACGCTTATAGCAAGGTGTGCAAAAGATATTGATACCTTGATAGAAAGTTTACCGAGTGAAGAGTCATCACAAGAACTACAAGTCGCAAGTCTTAACCGTCTTGAACAAGAAAACCAAGAAGCTGGCGAACAACTAGAGGAAGTTGTAAAACAAGGAGAAGCACTTTTGCAAAGGATTCAAGCTGCTTTGCAAGATATTGCTCAAAGTCAATTAGATATGCAGGATCCAGCATCTACGTCTATAATTAATATTAATCTTAACACTAACTCAACTTTTAAACAAGAAAATGTAAGCTCTGTAAATACTGTATCTTCGAATAGCACACATCAATTGTCAGATCCTTCACCTAATTCTGTAAATCAATGATATATTTGTACTATAATTTGATTTTTTGATAAATTTATAAAAGAAATAAATTTTTCTAATAGTGTAAACATTGTCAAAATATTAAAATTATTAAATAAATCTTAAATATATGTTTTATATTTATATTTCTGTTTTATTATATATCTGTTTTATATTTATAGATAGCAAAAAATTAGTTACATGAAATGTCACGTCCTGCGCCCCGCGCGATCCGTAGCGTGAAAGTAAAATTGGTAATTTCTTTCAAATCAAGGTGATTTAAAACGTTTATTTGAAACTGTGTATACAGTATTTGAAGGGAAAGGCAGTTAAAGCCGTTAAAAGCTATATCTTGCTAAAACTTACCTATGTTTTTATATTTACCTAATTTTTTTATAACGATATTAAGACAATTTAAATTGTAAACAAAGTCGGTAACATATTATAACGATAATAAGACATAATAAGACATATAACGATATTAAGACAATTTAAATTGTAAACAAAGTCGGTAAACATAGTTGAACAAACGTTGGGGATCTTCTTAAACATTTTCAAAAGAAAGACCTCAACGTTTTTTCATCTTCGACAGATATAAATAAATGTAGCGACTCAGAAAGTCAGTATATTAATTATCGTTCGTCAACCGAATAATTAGTAATAAATATAATTATGGAGAGTTAGTTATCATTTTGTGTATCAAAGAATTAGTTATGATTTTGTCAACCGAAGAATCATCATTTGGTCAATTGAAGAATCACCATTTTATCAACCGAAGAATTCTATATCCGTCAACCTGTCAGTCAATTGTCTATATCGAAATCGAGTAAGATTTGAATAAATCATTACATATTGTTAATTTACTTTCGAACAACTTCAATCCTCTTTCGTGCCAGTATTCCCGCACATAGCACGTTAGCCGAAAGTGGAACTTATTGCCAGTTGCATTAAACGTCAGTTAACGCTACCGAAAGTGGCAACTAAATAAAACGTAACATGAAAATATATTTAATAATTTATTTTGACATGATATACATCTATAGTTACATTAAATATAAAAGATAAAATGATAATAATTTTTATATTTATACTATTTCTTAAAAAGATCTATAAATGTTTCTCGTGGTATAGATATTTTTCCAATTATCTTCATTTTCTTCTTCCCTTGTGCTTGTTGAGCCAATAATTTCATTTTTCTAGTGATATCGCCACCGTACTGAAATAAAAAAGATGAATAACAGAAATATATAAAAATATACAATGTATGATATAAAAAAATTATTTACCAGTTTCGCAGTTACATCTTTTTTGTATGGTTTCAAAGTTTCTCTTGCAATTACTTTTCCATTTACTATTGCTTGAATTACTATTTCAAACAATTGACGTGGAAGAATATCCAGCAATTTTTCACATATTTGTCTACCTGTTGTACGAGCCTTGCTAATATGTACAATAGTACTGAGTTCTTCCACTACCTTACCATTTAAAGCAATATTTAACTATAACAAGCAGTTATTAATGTAGTGGAAGTAAACTATAAAATATTTCAATACAAAATTATTGCATTTATATATATTGAAATAACTATAATTACCTTCATAATATTTGTAGGCTGATAATTATGGTCTTCATAATCAAAAGTACCATACCCCGAAGTTGTTCGTTTTAATGTATCATGGAAGTCAACAATAATTTCATTCAGTGGCAGTAAAAATTGAAACAGTGTTCTATTATGACCAATATCTTTTGCTGTTTGTTGCACTCCACGTCTTTCAAAGCATAAACTTAAAACAGTACCCACATATTCAGCTAGTATCAAAATTATAAGTTGATCAGTGTTTTTTTCAATTAACTATATTATACGTAAAATTTAATTAATAATATATTAAATATACTTGGTGCTATAATAGATCCTAATACCATAGGTTCATAAAATTCTTCTACAATGTTAGGATCAGGAAACTTTACAGGATTGTTGAATGAAATCATATCAGTTCTGTACTCTTTAATATTCTTTTTGCCAACAATTTTTGCTTTATATGTAACACTAGGTGTTGTCACAATTGAACATGTACCATATTCTTGCTCAAGTCGTTGCATAAATACTTCCATATGTAGTAAACCTAAAAATCCAAGTCTCCAACCATGTCCAAGAGCTATACTAAAAAAAAGAAGATATAAAGTGCTTAAATAAAGTAAGTAGATATAAAATATGTCCATTATTTTGTACCTGTATATATAGGTAATAGGCTTAGAAAATATTAGAAAAAAATACCTAGTTTCCATTTCAATAGTAACGCTACTATCATTCAATGTTAATTTTTCAATAGCAGTTCTCATAACTTCAAACTGCGATTTTTCAATTGGATAGACGCCTGAAAAAACCATTGGTTTTGGAGTTTTAAATCCTAATAAAGGTTCAGCAACATGATCTTTTAAATGTAATGTATCTCCAATAATCATTTCCTTGGAAGATCTCATGTTGCATGAAATACATCCTATTTGACCTGCAAACCTAAAATATACTATTGTTATTATATTATGTTATATAATTAATAATGTAATATTTTCATAAAATTCATATTTACAATTTATTTACATTTTCTTCAGAAGGTCTCAATAGTGACATATTTCTAACTTCGTACGACTTCTTAGTATACATTGAAACAATATGTAGTTTAAGGGATAAAGATCCTTCCTTAATATATATCAATAAAATTGTTCCTTTATATTTATCATACCAACTGTCAAATATCAAAGCTCTGAAAGGTTTGTCTCTACATACATCAGGTGGTGGGATTCTTTCTACTATGGCATCTAAGACTTTAAGCACTCCAGTACCTAATTTAGCAGATATTTTTAAAACATCCGACTCTGTTATATCAAATAATGTTTCTAACTGATTTATAACTCTCTCAGGTTTGGCAAATTTTAAATCTATTTTATTAATTACTGGTATTATAACTAGATTATTTTTCATGGCTAAATGAAAGTTAGCCACAGTTTGTGCTTGTACACCATCATTAGCATCTACTAACAGAACTACTCCTTGGCAAGGAGCTAATGAACGATATACTTCAGCAGAGAAATCAACATGACCAGGTGTATCTATTAAATTAAGAAGATATTTAATTCCGTTACATGTATAATTAAGTGATGCTGTTTGTGCTTTAACTGTGATTCCACGTTCTTTCTCAACTTGTAGTTTATCTAATATTTGTTCACCAGAATTAATTTTCACTGCACCTGTTATTTCCAAAAGTCTATCAGCAAGTGTGCTTTTGCCGTGATCAACATGTGCCACAATGCTAAAGTTTCGAATATTTTCTATTGGTAAATCATATTCTTTGGCAACTTCTGAGTTTGTAGAATAAAATCTATTAAAATAATATAAACGTTGCCTACAAACCAAACACATGATTAATATCAGATTCGAACAATATTTTATCACTTTATTTTAAATATTTAGAATTTTAAACATAAAAAGTACAGAATATATGAAAAATGGATATAACATTTACCTTACGAGTATTTGGTTAATGTTATAATTTCTATGAAGTGACCACACATGATAAATAAATTTGTTTATCTTCATAATGAAATGATACAGTCGAAATTTAAGCACCAAAAGTGCGCAAATAAAAATTTAAATACAATAAGTTGGCTTTATTAACGTATTATTTTCGTTTCTATTCATACAGATGATTTGATCACACATATGGTTATAATATAATGATTAAATCATTACTTTGTACTTTATTAAAATTTTAAATTGTATTGTCAACAATATTTATGAGTAAATGAAAAAATTAAAAATTAAATTCACACTGGTCTCTTCATTGGTCAATCATCGATAACATCAACAAAATTGATACTTAGAGAACAAATAATGAGGTTATGTAGATTATGTTTATATATATAGTGTCTATCCAAGGAGACGAGGCAGTTTTTTTTTTCTATTTATTTATTTATTGAAATTCACAATTTGTCCAATTTGGACATTTGGTGGAATTTTTTAACAGTTATATTAACATGTTGGTTTTTTTTTTATTTATTTATTAAAATTCACAATTTGTCCAATTTGGACATTTGGTGGAATTTTTTAACGGTTAAATTAGCATGTTGGTGGCTATCCCTAGCGGGGTACCATCCTCGCGTTTGCTAGGTTATATCCTTTATGAAGTCTGCTGGGTGCTTCCTTTTTAGCCTTCTGTCCATGTTTATGGTTTTGTACGTTTCCGCAGCTAGCCGATTTAGGTGTGTTGCTATTCTTGATTTGTATTTTTCTGAGTATCTGCTAATTTCTTCCTTGACCGTTAGGATTCCCAGGTCCCTCCGTATGTCTTCGTTTCTGACGTACCAAGGTCCGTTTACTATTGTTCTAAGGATTTTAGCCTGTATTACCTCTATTTTGTTTATATGGCTCATTGTTGCCGTTCCCCATAATGGTATTCCGTACGTCTAGATTGGTTTTATGATCGTTTTATATATTTTTAATTTATTTTCTATGCTTAATTTGGATTTTCGGCTTGTTAGCCAATGCATTTGTCTCCTTGTTTTCTGTATTTTTTCTACTATTGATTTGATGTGTAGTTTCCATGTGAGTTGTGTATCTAAGTAGAGTCCTAGGTATTTGACATGCTTTGTTTGTGTTATATGCGTGCCGTTCAATAGGATGTTTGGTGGTATCTTTTTTCGTAGCGTGAATGTAATATGGTTGCATTTATTGGGGTTTGCTTTTATTTGTTTTTCTTGTAGCCAATTTTCTATTTTTATGATATGTTCTTGTAGTATTTTGACTGCCGTTTCCGGGTTAGTATGCCTGACTAGTATAGCTGTGTCGTCCGCGAATGTCAATACTGTGCTGTTGGTAGTTGTTGATATGTTCGCCGTGTATAATGTGTATAGTATTGGGCCTAGGACGCTTCCTTGTGGTACCCCGACCTTGATGTCTTTAACTTGAGAATGTGTGTCCTTGATTTTTATTACGAAGGTTCTGTTGCTTAGGTAGGATTTTATTTTAGGATTTATTTTAATTGGTGTATTTGCTCCGGGAATTGTTTCCTAATTGTTTGTAGTAGACTTTCATGGTTAATTTTATCGAATGCTTTCTCTATGTCTATAAAGAGGGCTGTGCAGTATTCTTTATTTTTTAGTGCTACTATTATTTCGTTTATAAGCCTGTGCATTTGCTCTATCGTGGAGTGTTTGTTTCTGAAACCAAATTGGTGATCCGGTATTAGTATTTTTGTCTCTATTATTGTTTTTATCCGGCAATATATTATTTTTTCCGGTATTTTGGAAAATACTGGAAGCAGTGATATTGGTCTGTAAGATGCAGTTTGGTGCGGGTCTTTGCCTGGTTTATGTAACATTTTGATCTGTGCTAATTTCCATGGTTTGGGGAAGTATTGAATTCTTAGAATTGCATTGAATATTACTGTCATTATGCTTATTGCTTTTGGCGGGAGGTTTTTCAAGATTTTACCATTGATCAGGTCGATTCCTGGTGCTTTGTTGTTTTTTGTTTTATCAATTATGTTTCTAATTTCTTGTGCTGATGTTTTAGGTATGGTGTATTCCTTGTCGGTTGTGGTAATAGTGGTTTGTGGATCCTCCTCCGTATGACTTTTGAGGTTGCTGTTGTTGATAATGTGTGGTGTGAATGTGTTGCAGAGGTGGTTGGAGAATTCTTCAGCTTGTTCTTCGTTGCTTCTTGCCCATGTGTTATCTGCTTTTCTGATTGCCAGGACGGCGATTATTGGCTTCCTTATTTTTTTCGTGGCTTTCCATAGTGAATAGTTGGTGTTCTCGTGTGTGGAGAGTGTCCCTATGAACTTTTCGAATTCGTTATCGTTGTGCTCCTTTATTTTGTTTTTTATTTCCTTTGCAAGTTTGTTTAAGTGTTTTTTGTTTTCTCGGGTTCTGTATTTTTGCCATTTTGCTTTTGCTTTTCTTTTTTCTCTCATTTTGTCGAGTATTTCTTGCGGAATTGTTATTGTTTGTCAGGTGGTTGATTCGGGTGTAGTGGTTGTCCTTGCTGCTTCTTGAATAATTGCTGTCAATGTTGCTACTGCCTGTTCTATGTATTCAGGAGTTTTTAACGGGATATTGCAGGTTATTTTGCTTTCTATTATTTCTTTGAAAGTTTGCCATTTGGTGGTTTTATTGCATAGTGTTTCTGCTTTGCTATAGTGTATTGACGAGGCAGTAAACGTAAATATTATTTGACTGCTACAGCTGCAATATACAGATTAAACATACTTTATCTACAATCTACATATGTATCTCTGTATATATTATTCGAAATGGAAGAGTTAGGTTCATCATAGAATATCAAATAGGATATGGAATATATTGTGGTGTCTTTATATAAAAAATGTATGTGAAATTAAAACAAAAAGTATCAGAAAAAAGATTATTTTGCTGTAATCATGGAGTAACAAATTCTATCAAATTTAATAAATTTAGAATCTGCTAGAACTAAACTTTAGTACAATGTTAAGAAATTAAATTCGATACTCGTCTTAAACTAAGAATAATATTAAACTAACCGTTGATGTTGCTGAACACTAAAATTTGGCTTAAATCATTTCAGAATCCTTAAAAATTACTAATTAAGTAAATTAATAAGCGTCCACCTTATGTATACGTTGTATAAATTTTAACGAATGAAATAGTGAATAAATGAACATTGCGAATACGGAACATGAGAGGTCAACAAAATATTACAACATATTTATACAAAATTTAATAGTTCCATATTGCATTAGGCTGTATCATTGCAATCTTTTACTTTTGAATGGTAGGTGCAGACTGACTGGATGATTTCGAATCACGCATAGAAGCGCTACGTTTTCGTTTTAGTTCTTCTTGACGTACATTCTTAGCTTCTTTCTGCCGCTGTGCTAACAGCTTCGCATACTCTGCTGCTTGTTGCTTGCGAGCCAAGCAACGCCTCCTCTTTAGAGCCAGTCTATGCCTCTTCCTCTATATAAAAATATTTTTATTTTATAATAAGCTCCATACTTTTGGAAAAGTTTTAACCAAAACAAAACAACAATATGTTTCAGATACATATATGTACAAACCTGGAGTGTAAGTGGGGTAACAAGACGATGAATTTTAGGGGCTTTCGACCGCTGTGGTTTACCATCTATTTGAATTGGTCGTTTCACAACAAATCCACGGACATCATCTTCCTTGGATAAATTAAACAACTTGAGAATTTTGCTCGCCCTCTTGGGTCCCAATCACCGTGGGACTTCCTTGTGAGTTAAATCCGGGATATCCTGTAAAAATTTAATCAACCTCTCCATTAACTGCTTCGCTGTACACTGAGAAAAAGTGCCATTTACATAACACAGTTTATCAAATCAAGAGACTACATTTAATTTTTCTCGTTTATAATAGTATCGTAAGATAATAAGTCAATTCTAAGATACACCCTGAAACATGGATAATACATAGAAAATACAGACAAATTAATACCTTTTCTCCTTTTTTGACAATGACGAGAGCAAGAACTGAAAGGTTGGAATCGACTATGCATCCACGGACAGATTTACGTTTACGCTCACCATCGCGTCTAGATCTATAGCATGAATGTCCCTTTGAGAGCAGTAAACGTACGCGCCCTAGATACAAGAATTTTTTAGAAATTAAAATCAATGCATTATACCAAATCTATAAAATTCGTAAACTCATAAAGCTGTTACAAATGAAATTAAAATAGGAAATGCTTGTATTACCATTAGTCAGAACACCCTGTTTCATAGGGAATCCTTGTTTGTCATTGCCGCCCGAGATACGAACGACATATCCTTTCCATTCGTTGCCGAGAGCATCAGCCTCTACTTCTGCGCCCATACGCTTTTCATAAAAAATTCTCAGCTTATGCTCATCGGAGATTTCAAACAGTTTCTGACATCCTGTTGCAGGATATGATACGTTCAACTAGAAAACACATAAATATCTTACAGAATATGCAAAGATTTAACAGCCTTTGTCAGTTTATTCAATGTACATGTACACGTGTAACAAATCTTATATATACATAGCTAAATAGAGCTTTATCAAAAGGTTAGAACAAAAATTCAAAATACAAGGGGTATAGTAAGAAAGTCGTGCTTACTATGCTATAAAGTAACAGTAGATACAACACCTTGTAATAAGGCTTCAATTGACTTATATTTATAAAGTATTTTTTGCTTGATAATAATCATAAAATGTATTCACAAAGGTTGACCGTTTATACTTGTACAGTAAAATATAGGTTAAACGTCTAAGACATTTTAACGAGGTTATGCTTACTTTCATAGTATAATAATGAAAATTGTAAATCTTATTGCTCTATATGAAGAAAATTTAATTATTCCTCGTTTGGATATGACCTGCTTTGTGTTCCTTATAATGTCAAAGTTAAATAAAATATGTCATATTTTAATATCGGTTAAGCTGACAGATAAACGAATGTTTTTTAAATTAGATATATCTAAAATTATTCATAACATTACAATAGATAAATTTTCATGGAAATAGTTTGTAATATTTGTTAGATTTTTAAATTTACATTATATACGTACCTTCATTGTGACAAATGTGAAGCAATACGGAGACCTATAAACGGAAAGACCGTATATCGCACTCGCGGACACTGAGTACGTAGTAGTATCCGACACCGGATATCCGATTTAAGTTCAACGAGTTGGGCTCCTCGGACATCGAAACGGTCGATCGCATCAGGTATCTCGGAGTCGTCATTGACTCCAGTCGGAGGTTCGATGCGCATATCGAGATGGTGTGTAACAGAGCCGAAAAGTTAATAGGAGCACTTAGGGGAATTCTACCCAACATCAACGGGCCGCCCAGCTTGGCTCGTAGGCTCTACTACAATGTGTGGGAGTCCATCGTAACTTACGGAGCACCGGTGTGGGCTAGAGCAGCGAATACCGATAAGAACAGGAAAAAGCTGAAACGTGCACAACGAACGGCCCTGTGCATAACAACGACGGCATACCGTACCGTCTCCCACGCGGCACTTTGCGTGTTGACCGGGAATCTCCCGATTTACATAAAGATAAAGATGCTCGGAGAGACCTACGAGAGGAACAAGATCCATAGGTCCAGGAGTGGCACGGATGACGACTGCAAGCTGAAGGAGGAACTGGAGGCGATTCGCAAGAAGGCCCAAGAGGACTGGCAGAAGGAGTGGAACAACTACAAAAAAGAAAATATCACAAACAAGCTAATACCGAGTGCGCTGCTATTTACCAAAAAGAAGATGGACATCGATCACCACACCATGCAGCTGCTAACCGGGCATGGGAGCTTCGGTGTCTATAGGAAAAGGATTGGCAGGGACAGCGACAGCAACTGTCTCGACTGTGGAGACCCGAACGACGATGCGGAGCACGCCCTCTTCGCGTGCCCGAAGTGGACGGACAGAAGGATCGAGCTGGAGAACGCTCTGGGCGGGAAGATAGACGTGGGCAATCTGATCGCCATGGCGACCGCCAAGGACGAGAGCTGGAATAAATTCAGGCAATTCTGCAAGACCGTCATGTGTCACAGGAGGGTGACAGCGAGGGCCTGGGAGGAAGCAAGGAGGAGAACGAGCGAAACAACAACTACGCGGGGCAATGAGGGCAAGAACATGAAACAACGAAAAACCGCAGAAGGAGACCAGCCCAGTATTCTGAACTGGCTGAGAGGACGACATGAGCAGTAACTGCCCGAAGAAGCAGATACTACGGGGCACGAAAGGACAACCCTGATGACTGCCGACAGGTTTTACCGGGGTTGTCTGCCCCCCAAGCGGAGGAAGAAGGAGGAGGGGTTTTTAGTGGGTATGGCAACGACATCCGACCGACTCCCACATAACCCAGTGATGCGGGTCACTGGGCATGCGTAATAGCATTTTCCCCTCCCCACGCAAAAAAAAAAAAAAAAAAAAAAGTTCAACGAAATATTAAAGTGAAAATAACAATAAACAAACTCTGTACAAATCTGTAAACAAATCATATTAATATTTATGTTTACATAGTAATTACTTAAAACTAAGTAAATTTTTAATGCTAAATTAGTTCATCAACGAATTATATTTCTCTGACAGACAGATGTGAAGAAAATTAGAAACATTTCTTTTAAATATCTAAAATAATACTAATGCGTACATACATATTTTATTACATAGAAAATATATAAATGCAAGAAGAAACGTTATTGTTTCTTTATATTTAAAAGATAAGTAAATATCCAAATATTTTATCAAAACTATATTTATATTGTTGCCTATTAGAAAGAATTAGTTTTTAGCTCCGGAATAGTTCTTTTGGAAAATTGGAAATTGTGCTTGAGTACATGCGTAAATAACATTATTAAAATAGATTGATCGTATATGACGATATATAAATAATGGATAAATAAATCGATAGTAGAATCGCGTTTTACGCGTAATTTGGTGTTTTACACTATGACAATAACTGATATTTTGTAGAAAGATAACGGAGCGCATTAAGTTGTCATTATACAGATGATTATACAGATATTATACAGATGATTTGGACATTCATATGGTTATAATATGATTAAATTATTATTTTGTACTTTATTAAAATTTTAAATTGTATCAGCAACAATATTTATGAATAAATAAAAAAATTAAAAATTAAATTCACTCCGGTCTCTTTATTGGTCAATCATCGATAACATCAACAAAATTGATACTTAATGTACAAATAATGAGATTATGTAGATTACGTTTATATATGTCGGATTGGCGTTAAGATTAGAGTTAGGGTTAAGGGCGTGAAACGAATCCCTGTTGGCGCTAGACGTGATCATTATGCAATAGAGGAGATATTTACTAGTTCAAATATGACTATGATGGAATTGGACAAGTAATCGCGATAATTAGATACTCGAGAAGCTAATGAAAATGATCCTAGGCTCAATAACGAATCCGCGGTCAACGGTATGACGAACTCTACTTTTCTTCAGCGTCTAAGTTGTACTCAGTGTTAATGCATGGGGCAATCACTACGTATCTGAGAGTTACTTGAATCGTCTTTGAGATCGTACGGGAGAGTGGTTCTCCATCACGGTAACGCTGTCGAGAAAAACTATGATGGGTGTGCCTAAGGGCACGAAATCATCGGATTCGTGGAGAAAAGCCTTCGTTCGGAAAGTGAGGGAAATTTTTTTTTTTTTATTTATTAGAATATTTACAATCAATTCTCGTTGAGAATTTTCAGTAACTTAATTTGGCGTGATACAATGACATGGATTATAATAGTTTTATATTGTTGATTCTAGTAGAAACTAAGGATTTAATCTAGAGGGTATTTTCTTTTTAGTCTGCGGATCTGGTCCGTCGTGTCTAATAGTTGGGTGATTAGTGGGTTGTGGTGGTTGTTGACTCTTGTGTTATATCTGCTTCTGGACTTGTGTATTTCATCTTTGACTGTAGGTATCTTGAGGTCACGGTGGATTGTTTCGTTGGTAACATACCAGGGTGCAATTAATAAGGATCTTAGCGTTTTCGATTGGAAGCGTTGGAGTATTTCGATGTTGGAATTACTTTCTGTTCCCCATAGTTGGATTCCGTAGGTCTAGACAGGTTTTATTACGGCCTTGTAGAGGGTTATTTTGTTCTGTATGTTTAGTTTGGAGCGTCGGCCCGTGAGCCAATAGAATTTTCTTAGTTTTTCCTTTAATTGCTTTGTTTTTTCTGAGATATGTTTTTTCCAAGTTAGCCTCCTGTCCAGGGTCATGCCCAGGTATCTTACGGAGTCCTTGCTTGGGATTATTGTGTTGTTAATGGTGACCTGGGGGCAGGTTTGTTTTCGGAGCGTGAAGGTTACATGTGAGGATTTTTTTAGCGTTTATTTTGAAGCCCCATTTTTGGAACCATTTTTCCATGGAGTCGAGACTTCGCTGGAGAGTGGATGAGGCAATTGCCGGGTCTGCGTGGGTAGCTAATAGTGCTGTGTCGTCGGCAAATGTTGCTATTGTTACCTCGTTTGATATGGGTAAGTCGGCAGTGTAGATGGAGAACAGTAGGGGTCCGAGGACACTACCTTGTGGTATGCCGGATTCTATTGGGAATGTTGCGGAAGTGGCATCTAGACATTTAACTATGAATTGTCTGTTGGTTAGGTAGGATTTTAAGATGGAGTAGTATGGGTGGGGTAGGATTTTTTTAAGCTTGTAGAGTAGCCCTTCATGCCATACTTTATCGAATGCCTGTTGGATGTCTAGGAATACCGCTGAGCAGTATTTTTTCTTTTCAAGGGTTTGGCTGATCATGTGGGTTATGCGGTGGATTTGCTCTACTGTTGAGTGTTGTTTTCGGAAGCCGAATTGGTGATCTGGGAGTGTTTTCAATTCTTCTAGTAGTGGAAGTAGACGATTCGTGAGCATCCTCTCGAATAGTTTAGACAGGGTAGGTAAAAGACTGATTGGGCGATAGGAGCTGGTTTCATATATTGGTTTACCGGGTTTGGGGATGAGGGTGATCAGTGAGATTTTTCACGCCTTAGGAAAGTGTTCAAGGCGGAGGATGGCGTTAAAGATTGATGCGATGAGTGCAATCCCTTTTATGGGAAGTTCCTTGATTGCTTTATTTCCTATTAGGTCGTGACCTGCTGCTTTCTTGGGGTTTAGGCGACTGATTGCTTCTATGATCTCTGCAGAAGTGAAGGGTTCAATAGGAGGGGACATTTGGAAGGGAGTGTGCAGGTATTCGGTGACGTCCGCTGCAGCTATGGAGGAATGGGGTTGGAATACTTCAGTCAAGTGTTTGGCAAATAGGTTGGCTTTTTCTATAGGGCTACGCGCCCATCCACCCTGCGGACGGCGGATTGGAGGTATTATTTGTGGGGGGCGCGTGAGTTTCCTGGAGGCTTTCCATAGTGAGTAGTTAGAGTCGGCTGTGGGGGACAAGCTGGCGAGATATTTGTGAAAACGGTCATTATTGTAGTTTTTTATGGTTTTGGATAGTTTTCTAGTTGCGTTGTTTAGTTTGCGTTTGTCCTCCGGTGTTCTATGCGTCTGCCATATCCTTCTTAGTCTACGTTTTTCTGCTATTTTTTTTAGTATGTACTGGGGGTATTCGTGATTGCTGATGGACGTTTTTGCCGGTGTGGAGACGCGGATAGCGTTTATTATGCTCGCGTTAGGTATTCCGTGGCTGCTTTGATTTCTTCATTGGTTTTTAGTGAGGTTGAGGCTGAAGTTGTGTGGGTAAAGACTTCTCTAAAGAGCTGCCAGTTGGTGTGTTGGTTATGAATGGAGCTATTAGGTGTATTCTCGATGATAGTTGAACTGACTGTTACTATCACGGGGGAATGATCAGAGGAGAGATCAGCCGAGGAATTGATTTGGACGTGTCTTGACGAGATATTTTTAGTATGAGGAAATCAAGGAGATCGGGTATTTTGTTTGTGTCGGTGGGCCAGTGTGTGGGTTCGTATGTGGTAAGGTAGTTGAGGTTGTTGGTTATTATGCTGTTGAGGAGGTTTTTGCCTCTTACTGTAACCAGTCTGCTGCCCCATTGGGTGTGTTTAGCGTTGTAGTCTCCTCCGGCTATGAATCTATTGCCCAGGGTGTCCAGGAAGTTGTTGAAGTCTTCTTTGGCGATGGAGTGTCTGGGAGGGCAGTATACAGCTGAAGTGGTGATTGTACCATGACAGTCTTCTATTGCTACGTTTGTTGCTTGGAGGTAGTCTTTCTGGAATGGTTGAAGTTCGTAGTGCTTAATGTTTGATTTGATTATGATTCCGGTACCGCCGTGGGCCTTTCCGCTGGGGTGTTGGGTGTGGTGGAAGTTGTAGCCGTGTATTTTGAGGTAGTTTTTGTCGGTGAAGTGGGTTTCGGATATGAGCATCACATCGATTTGCTGTTGTTTTAAGAATAGTTCTAGTTCAAATTTGTGCTGAGCTAGACCGTTGGCATTCCACAGAGCTATGCGTCTTGGTTTTATTTTGTGTTGGGGCGTATTAATTTATCCATGATGAGTGTTAATAGCGATAGCAAATTGTTTATTTGCTCTGATTGTTTCTCTATTAGCTTTTCAAGCCTAGAGACGTTGTCTGTATGAGCTGGGGGCACTATTTTGGGGAGGATCACTGTGGCTATTTGGTGTATTTCGAGTGCCTTGTACCGCTTGGGCATAGGAGGTTGAGGGGGTGGTGAGTTTGGTAGGGCTGGGTGTTTGATTGGTTGGGGGGATTGGGGTAAAGGTGAATTTCGGCGAGCTGGGTGTTTGGTAGTTTACCTCTTTTGTTCTAAGTTTGGGGTACTTGTTTGAGTACAGAGTTTTGTAGGCTAAGCAGCCTTTGTAGTTGGCAGGATGGTCACCTTGACAGTGGATGCACTTCGCTGGGGTTTCCGGTGATTTCCTGCATTGGTCGGTGGGGTGTGTTCCTGCACATTTGACGCAGCGGAAGGTATGGTTGCAGTATTTCTGCGTGTGCCCGTATCTTTGGCACCTTTTGCATTGCACTATCTCCTTTTTGATTTGCGGTGGTTCGAATTTTATGATGGCGTTCATTAGTCGACTGGTGTTGTAGATTTCCTTGTTGTTGGGTTTCTGTTTTAGATCAATAAAGAATAGGGATAACGGGTCTTTCGTGACTCTATGCCTTATGTTGCTGACATTGATGACTTTGTGGCCGAGTTTAGATAGTTCGTTTTTTAACTCGTCGATGTCTGCGGAGTGGTGGATGTTTCGTAGCACCACCCGAAAAGGTCTTTCTTCTTTGAGTTGGTAGGTGTGGAAATTGGCGTTCAGGGCCCTAAGTGTCTTGGTGAGTTTCCTGTAGGCTTCTGGATTTGTCGGCAGGATTTTGACTTGGTTGTTAGTAATCTTCAGGTTGTAGTCCTCCTTGGAGATATCTTTCTCTAAGGACTTGATCATTGTTTGGATGTCGATGACATCATTAACAAATATTGGTGGGGGAGGGGGCTTCTCTGTGCGTGTTGGTTTGGTGGCGGGCCTGCGATTTCCATGGCGTCGTTTGAGGATTCCAGTATTGCGAACCTATTGTGGGTGTTGATTTGTGTTGTTTGCTGTTGGTTTGAGTTTGTGTTTGGTGATTCAATTTTGCGTTTTTTCGCCTTATTGGCGTCGTTGGCGCGTGGGGATCTGCTGCACTTCTGCCACGGGGGGAGTAGTGCGGGGTAGTTGTAAGTTTGCTCGGGCGAGCCTGGTGGTGATTGCTGGGCCATCATCGAGCTAGCTATTTCAATATAAATAACTAGTCGTGAGGCTATGAGGCAAGGTTCGGGTTGGGGTTAGGTGCGTAGGCTTTTCTTCTCTCTGGCGGATAGGAAACACTTGGGAGGATAGGAGCACGTTGTGTTCACTTTCGACGGTTGGGTGACACGTGTTACTTTCGAACTTCACTGGGCACTAGAGACACGTCTGCACGCTTTGGCACTCAACAGCGAACTGGATACTGATGGTGAGGTGAGTTTTTGGGGTCTAGGTTCTTGTATGGTTATGTCCTTGGGTCTCAGTTTTGGATACTTAATATTATGTAGTGTTTTATAGGCTGAGCATCCTTTGTAGTTCGCAGGATGCTCTCCTTGACAGTGGATGCACTTAGCGGGGGTTTCAGGGGATTTAGTGCATTGTCAGTGGGGTGATTACCTGCACATTTTACGCACCGGAAGTTATGGTTGCAGTATTTCTGCGTGTGGCCGTACCTTTGGCACCTTTTACATTGTACTATTTCTTTCTTTACAAGAGGTGGTTCGAACTTAACTATGGAGTTGATCAGCCGGTTGACGTTGTAGATTTCTTTGTTGTTCCCTTTTTGTTTTAAATCTATGAAGAATAGTGATAGTGGGTTTTTTGAGATTCTATGTTTAATGTTGCTTATGTTTGTTACCTCATGGCCAAATTTTGAAGTTCGTACTGTAGTTCATCTAGGTCGACTGAGTGGTGGATGTTGCGTAGCACCACCTGAAAAGGTCTTTCTTGTTTGAGCTGATATGTGTAGAATTTTGCGTTTAACGTTTTTAGCAACTTAGTTAACTTTCTATAGGCATCTGGGTGGGTCGGCAGAACTTTCACGTGGTTGTTGTTAATTTTTAACTTGTAATCCTCTTTGCTGATGTCTTTTTCAATGGTCCTTATCATTGACTGTATGTCGATTACGTCGTCAATGAATATTGGTGGAGGAGGGGGAATTCTTTGGGTATGGAGATTATTTACCTTTTCGGTTGTATTCATGGAGTCTTCCGTAGTCTCCAGTATTGAGAATCTATTGAAGGTTTTTTTTTTTTTTTTTATTTATTTATTGAAATTCACAATTTGTCCAATTTGGACATTTGGTGGAATGTTTTAACAGTTAAATTAGCATGTTGGTGGCTACCCCCAGCGGGGTACCATCCTCGTGTATGCTAGGTTATGTCCTTTATGAAGTCTGCTGGGTGCTTCCTTTTTAGCCTTCTGTCCATGTTTATGGTTTTGTACGTTTCCGCAGCTAGCCGATTTGGGTGTGTTGCTATTCTTGATTTGTATTTTTCTGAGTATCTGCTAATTTCTTCCTTGACCGTTGGGATTCCCAGGTCCCTCCGTATGTCTTCGTTTCTGACGTACCAAGGTCCGTTTACTATTGTTCTAAGGATTTTAGCCTGTATTACCTCTATTTTGTTTATATGGCTCATTGTTGCCGTTCCCCATAATGGTATTCCGTACGTCCAGATTGGTTTTATGATCGTTTTATATATTTTTAATTTATTTTCTATGCTTAATTTGGATTTTTGGCTTGTTAGCCAATGCATTTGTCTCCTTGTTTTCTGTATTTTTTCTACTATTGATTTGATGTGTAGTTTCCATGTGAGTTGTGTATCTAAGTGGAGTCCTAGGTATTTGACATGCTTTGTTTGTTATATGCGTGCCGTTCAATAGGATGTTTGGTGGTATCTTTTTTCGTAGCATGAATGTAATATGGTTGCATTTATTGGGGTTTGCTTTTATTTGTTTTTCTTGTAGCCAATTTTCTATTTTTATGATATGTTCTTGTAGTATTTTGACTGCCGTTTCCGGGTTAGTATGCCTGACTAGTATAGCTGTGTCGTCCGCGAATGTCAATACTGTGCTGTTGGTAGTTGTTGATATGTTCGCCGTGTATAATGTGTATAGTATTGGGCCTAGGACGCTTCCTTGTGGTACCCCGGCCTTGATGTCTTTAACTTGAGAATGTGTGTCCTTGATTTTTATTACGAAGGTTCTGTTGCTTAGGTAGGATTTTATTTTAGGATTTATTTTAATTGGTGTATTTGCTCCGGGAATTGTTTCCTAATTGTTTGTAGTAGACTTTCATGGTTAATTTTATCGAATGCTTTCTCTATGTCTATAAAGAGGGCTGTGCAGTATTCTTTATTTTCTAGTGCTACTATTATTTCGTTTATAAGCCTGTGCATTTGCTCTATCGTGGAGTGTTTGTTTCTGAAACCAAATTGGTGATCCGGTATTAGTATTTTTGTCTCTATTATTGTTTTTATCCGGCAATATATTATTTTTTCCGGTATTTTGGAAAATACTGGAAGCAGTGATATTGGTCTGTAAGATGCAGTTTGGTGCAGGTCTTTGCCTGGTTTATGTAACATTTTGATCTGTGCTAATTTCCATGGTTTGGGGAAGTATTGAATTCTTAGAATTGCATTGAATATTATTGTCATTATGCTTATTGCTTTTGGCGGGACGTTTTTCAAGATTTTACCATTGATCAGGTCGATTCCTGGTGCTTTGTTGTTTTTTGTTTTATTAATTATGTTTCTAATTTCTTGTGCTGATGTTTTAGGTATGGTGTATTCCTTGTCGGTTGTGGTAATAGTGGTTTGTGGATCCTCCTCCGTATGACTTTTGAGGTTGCTGTTGTTGATAATGTGTGGTGTGAATGTGTTGCAGAGGTGATTGGAGAATTCTTCAGCTTGTTCTTCGTTGCTTCTTGCCCATGTGTTATCTGCTTTTCTGATTGCTGGGACGGGTATTATTGGCTTCCTTATTTTTTTCGTGGCTTTCCATAGTGAGTAGTTGGTGTTCTCGTGTGTGGAGAGTGTCCCTATGAACTTTGCGAATTCGTTATTGTTGTGCTCCTTTATTTTGTTTTTTATTTTCTTTGCAAGTTTGTTTAAGTGTTTTTTGTTTTCTCGAGTTCTGTATTTTTGCCATTTTGCTTTTGCTTTTCTTTTTTCTCTCATTTTGTCGAGTATTTCTTGCGGAATTGTTATTGTTTGTCAGGTGGTTGATTCGGGTGTAGTGGTTGTCCTTGCTGCTTCTTGAATAATTGCTGTCAATGTTGCTACTGCCTGTTCTATGTATTCAGGAGTTTTTAACGGGATATTGCAGGTTATTTTGCTTTCTATTATTTCTTTGATAGTTTGCCATTTGGTGGTTTTATTGCATAATGTTTCTGCTTTGCTATAGTGTATTGGTTTGTTTCTGTATTCAATTATTATGGGTGTATGATCGGAGCTGAGCTCGAGGTTGGGTGTTATTTTTAGTTTATTTGTGTTTAGTCCCCTTGTAACTGCAAAGTCCAGAAGATCTGGTTTTTTGTTCAGGTCAGTCGGCCAATGTGTCGGTGTTCCTGTGGATAATATATTGAGGTTATTATTTCTAATGTATTTTTCCAGTGTTCTGCCTCGAGGTGTAATGTTTCTTGACCCCTATAGCGTGTGCTTTGAGTTGTAGTCTCCCGCTGCGATGTACTTGTCCCCTAGGTCCTGGAAGTATTCTTCCCACATTTGTGATGTTATTTTGTGTCGCGGAGGCACATATACTGCTGACAACTGGAAGTAGTTGCTGCTAGTTTGAACTGTAACGGTGGTTGCTTGTAAATATTCTTTGTTAACTTGGCTGTGTAGATAATGTTTGATATCGTTTCTGACTATCACTGCTGTCCCTCCGTGAGCTTTTCCTGAGGGGTGTTTGGTATCATATATGGTGTAGTATGGTATTTTCATGTAGCTTTTTGTAGTGAAGTGTGTTTCTGAGACAAGTAGTATGTCTATATTGTTACTGTATATGAATGTTTTAATTTCGAGGGCCCGTTGTTGTAGGCCGTTTGAGTTCCAGGCTGCTATTTTTAGAGTGTCCGTTTTTTATTTTTTGCTTAGCACGTTTGTAATTAGTTGTAGCATGACTGTGATTTGTTGGGTTTGCTGTCTGAGTACTGCGTTGTGTTCGCTTATCATTCTGGTTAGCATTTCGGTGTTCTTTATGGATTGTTTGAGCAGTTCTTTGATTTCTGCATTGTCATTGTTACTATTGCTGTGGTATTGGTTGTGTGTATGTGTTGATTTGCTGGTTACTTGAACGTAGCTTAGACCACCAATATTGTTGGTGCTGATGGGTTTGGTGTTTGTTGCTTGCTCTGTATTTGGTATTATTTCAGGTTTTGTGCTGTCCTGTTGGGCTTGTGTGTTAGTGATTGTCTTCGTAGGGGCGGGAATAGTTTACGTTGTAATTGTTTTCTTACTTCACATCCTTTATAGCTGGCTGGGTGGTTTCCGTTACAGTTATAGCATTTAACTTCTTCTATTTTTCCAGAATATGGACAGTGTATAGTTAAGTGGTTTTTTGCGCACTTGACGCAAGCTGGGCTTCTGTTGCAATAATTTTTAGTGTGTCCGTATTGTTGACACCGCATGCATTGAGGTATATCTTTTTTGTGTCGTGGTGGTTCCACTGTTACCATTGTGTTTAATATTTGTTTGATATCATATATTTCCTTGTTGTTGTTTCTGGGTTCCAGTTCTATTAAGAATAGTGGTAATGGTTGCTTTGTGTCGAATCTTGTTATATTGTTTATTGTTCTTGTTTGATGACCAATTTTTTCTAACTCATCGCTTAGTTTATGTATGTTCGTTTTAGGATGCAATCCTCTTATGACAATTGTATAACTCCTTTCAGTTTTAAGCTGATACGTGTGGTAAATAGCATTTTTTTCTTTTAATGCTTTTATAACTTTCCTAAATGTTTCTGGGGTGTTTGTTTGTATTTTTACTTGTTCCAGTTTTGTTTGCTTTATTGCGTAGTTGTTTTTCTCGTCTAGATTATTTAGTAGATCGATGAGCGGGTCTATTATTTGGGCCTCAACAAAGATTGGTGGTGGTTTTGTAATATGATTTGTTTGGATTGTGGTTTTATTTATGGGGTCAGCGTCTGTTTCTTCTGTTAGTGAGCTGAAGGAGTTGCTTAATGGTAATTCTTGCAGCCATCGCTGCTTTTCTGTAGCTGGGTTTCCTATGGCACTTATGTCTGGAGTTGTTTTGCGTATTTTGCTAGCCTTCGCTAGCTTCCAGCTTTCGTCCTAATAGTATCTTTCATAATCTGAATTGCTCTCTTCCTGTCCCCGCTGCTCTTTTGTTTCTTTTGTCTCCATGTTAATTTGTTTGTTTTTTATATAATATGTTTCCCCCTTTGTTGCTATGTTTATATTTGGTATCTGCATTGCTATTTTATTTCCTCCTCACTATCACTTTGCAGCACTATTACTTTGAAGCACTTTTTCCCTATTCACTTATACCTGGAGAGAACGACCGTTTAGACACGTCCGTCCTCCTCGGCTGCCCGAGCAGGAGTGGCATGTAGACCGTATGCCAGGGTATGCTGGTCTTAGGTATAGGATGCAGTTCGGCTTGTATCTTATCTAAACTAGCTTTCGAAATTTGACAATCATGACAGTTCTCAATGAATCGGCGAACGTACTTCGCCATCCCTTCGAACCAGTAATACTCGTATAGTTTCTCGAGCGTTTTCTCCCAACCTAAGTGCATAATTGACTGGTGCACATGGTTAATAACAGACTATCTAAAACCTCTTAGGACTATAGGTAAACAGAGAGTCCTGCCTTTTCTTTGTATCCTACAGTAAAGAGTATCGGACCGTAATTCGTATGTATTCGCGATGTCTTCCGCGAGCCCATCGTTTTGCAATTCCTTGACGATTTCCAAGATTTGAGAATCACGACGTTGTTCCGCTAATAGCCAATCTTCCGAAATTTCGGCCAGATTAACTATTTTCTCTTTGATTTTGTCGAATTTAATAGGGTCAACGCCTGTGGGGTTTCGCGAAAAGAAATCTACGTGAGCCGTCCGTTTACTTTCCCGATACATAATGTCAAAAATAAAAGTCTGCAAGTAAGCCCATCACCTATGGTCCCTGTCATTTAAATGTACTTTATTACTCGGCGCTTTCAACGAGTTGCAATCCGTGACGACAAGAAATTCCCGTCCATGTAGATAGTGACGGAAATGTTTTACGGCGTTTACGATAGCTAATGTTTCGAGTTCATAGGAGTGATATCTGGATTCCGCGGGGCTGGTTCTTTTACTGTAATACTCTATTACCTTGTTCTTACCTTCAGCTTGATGCGTCAAAATCACCCCGTAACTCTCCGAGCTAGCGTCAGTATGTAGTTCTATCGGGTAATTGGGGTTGAATATCATTAGCACCGGCGCGTCGGTCAGGACGGAAACTACCTGTTGTCTTATTTTCTCGTGTCTATCTGTCCAGGTTATATTTCGGTTATCTGAGATAAGTGCGTACAGGGGTTTCCTCATCTGTGAGAATTTAGGGATGAACTTTCGGAAGTACGAAGCTAACCCTATGAACTGCCTGAACTGTGTGACGGTCGTTGGCAAAGATAAAGAACTTAAGGTGTGTATTTTACCCGGGTCTTCATAACTTCTCCGTTATGAATCACATATCTCAAATAGAGCACCGATGTCCTTAAAAGAATGTTTCGCAAAGTTAAAAGAGAATCCGGCTTTTACGAGGGTATCTAATACGGTGTTTCAATCTTTCTCAAGCTTGATCTATCGAGTCGGCAATAATTAGGACGTTATCGAAATAAATAACAACGTACGAATGAGCGAGGTCGCCTAGGGCCTTGCGAATGGCCCTCCGAAAGAAGGACGGTGCAATTTTTCAGTTCAAACGGCATCGTTATCTACTCATATTGTCTGTCGGGGGTAACGAACGCTGTATACTTCGCTGAATTAGGATAAATAGGAATTTGGTGAAACCCGCTGGCCATATCCAGGCTAATAAAATATCTCGCCTCTTGCAATCTCGCGACTTGATCCGCAATAAGGAGTAAAGGGTACCGATCCGCGACGGTACTTTGATTTAGCTCTCGGGGATCCACTCGTAATCTATCTGAGCCGTTCTTTTTTCTTCACGAGTTACGGCTCGCAAATGGCGAATTACTAGGCCTTATAATCTTTGCTTTAATTAAAACGCTTGTTTTCTCACGTACCGCTCTTCGCTTCCCTTCGCTAAGTCTATAAGGACTTCCTCGTACGGTGGTGTTAGGATCAATTAATCATATTTCTAATCGGCCTGTATTTACGCGAATATGTAGAAAACCCGTAACGAATGAATCTTTGCATTTGTCGAGAAGAGAAATTAATCTACTTTTATTATTACCATGTACATCAGTGTCAACTTCATTAACGTCGATCTCGTTCGCAGCGGTTTCATTACAGACATTAATTATTTTCGTTTTACACATAGCGAGGCTATTCTGTGTAATGTTACGTCAAAACTCAGACTTAGAGTTCCGCAACTAATCGCGATATCATATTTTACATAACTATCAGCAAGGACATGAGAAATTATCTTCGATGTAAAAATCATTAATACACACGATGAACAAATGGGAGGCGTATGTTTAATACAAGTATTTCCTACTCCGAGCATTACTAATATGTCCGTCATTCTTTTGCCAGAAAATCTCCAGGCCACGGACTCTTTAATTAGTGAACGCTTGGCTCCCGAATCGGAGTAAAATGGAAACGACTCACCCAGATGACTTGATCTATCCGTTGGTGCTTCCAGTACGTAGAAGTCGACTCGCCACTCGTTATTGAAATTATAGTTTCCTTCCATAATCAGGTTGGCAGCTGCGCTCCATGCAGCGGAGTCGGAGCACGCGATTTTAAGAGTTAAAACGTGGTAGCGAAAAATTGTTAGGTTTCACACTCGATTTTTGCACTAGCGACTGAATTACTTGCGCACGATGATCGTAAGTTCTAGCACTGTTATAATCGGCACTGATCCCACTTCTGATGTCGGGTTGGCGTTAAAATTAGAGTTAGGGTTAAGGGCGTGAAACGAATCCCTATTGGCGCTAGACGTGATCATTATGCAATAGAGGAGATATTTACTAGTGCAAATATGACTATGATGGAATTGGACAAGTAATCGTGATAATTAGATACTCGAGAAGCTAATGACGATGATCCTAGGCTCAATAACGAATCCGCGGTCAACGGGATGACGAGCTCTACTTTTCTTCAGCGTCTAAGTTGTACTCAATGTTAATGCATGGGGCAATCACTACATATCTGAAAGTTAATTGAATCATCTTTGAGATCGTACGGGAGAGTGGCTCTCCATCACGGTAACGCTGTAGAGGAAAACTATGATGGGTGTGCCTAAGGGCACGAAATCATCGGATTCGTGAAGAAAAGCCTTCGTTCGGAAAGTGAGGGAAATTGGCGTTACTGTTAATTGGTCAATTTCCATGTTGGTGGTTAGGGAAGGGTGCTAGCCGCCCTTAAGAGAGAGTTCGAGAAGAGGAAGCGACGTTCGTGAGAAAAATAGATTTCTCCTATTTTCTCGTAGTTGGAACGAGGACTGTTTGTCTGTTTGAAGGACTTTAGTTAAACAAATCTTAAGATTTATAGCGGGTCCTCGGGCTAGCTGAACATGTACTGTGGAGACGCATCGACATCTGGTAATCATCTTACTCAAAGAATAGAGTCTGCGCGTGGCGAGGCACGGGACAGAAATCGTTGAAATGCGTACCGTCGTGCCCCGTCCCAAGTATTTCTTATAAGGAGAGCTATAGAGTTACTTCATGCCTTTGTTAGACAAAACGTTCATTCCTTGACCGCGACTACGTTCGGCGACTGGTTGTCGCCTCGAGCCTGAGCTCACTATCATAAATCTCAAATAAGTACAGTCAGATCGAATGACAACAGTATCTTAATACGGATATGGTGAAATCTAAATTACAGTACTAGGGGGCTTCCCAAAGTTCCAAAGGGAAGGTTCCGGTGTTCTTTCATCTCCGACATATATATAGTGTCTATCCAACGAGACGAGGCAGTAAACGTAAATATTATTTGACTGCTACAGCTGCAATATACACATTAAACATACTTTATTTACAATCTACATATGTATCTCTGTATATATTACTCGAAATTGAAGAGTTAGGTTCATTACAGAATATCAAATAGAATATGGAATATATTGTGGTATCATTATATAAAAAATGTATGTGAAATTAAAGCAAAACGTATCAGACAAATGATTATTTTGCTGTAAACATGGAGTAAAAAATTCGACCGAATTTAATAAATTTAGAATCTGCTACAACTAAACTTTAGTACAATGTTAAGAAATTAAATTCGATACTCGTCTCAAACTAAGAATAATATTAAACTGACCGTTGATGTTGCTGAACACTAAAATTTGGCTTAAATCATTTCAGAATCCTTAAAAATTACTAATTAAATAAATTAATAAGCCTCTACCATATGTATACGTTGTATAAATTTAAACGAATGTAATAGTGAATAAATGAACATTGCGAATACGGAACATGAGAGGTCAACAAAATATTACAACATATTTATACACAACTTATTAGTTTCATATTGCATTAGGCTGTATCATTGCAGTCTTTTACTTTTGAACGGTAGGTGCAGACTGACTGGATGATTTCGAATCACGCATAGAAGCGCTACGTTTTCGTTTTAGTTCTTCTTGACGTCTATTCTTAGCTTCTTTCTGCCGTTGTGCTAACAGCTTCGCATACTCTGCTGCTTGTTGCTTGCGAGCCAAGCAACGCCTCCTCTTTAGAGCCAGTCTATGCCTCTTCCTCTATAGAAAAATACTTTTATTTTATAATAAGCTCCATACTTTTGGAAAAGTTTTAACCGAAACAAAACAACAATATGATACAGATACGTATATGTACAAACCTGGAGTGTAAGTGGGGTAATAAGACGTTGAATTTTAGGGGCTTTCGACCGCTGTGGTTTACCCTCTTTTTGAATTGGTCGCTTCACAACGAATCGACGGACATCATCTTCCTTGGATAAATTAAACAACTTGCGAATTTTGCTCGCCCTCTTGGGTCCCAATCGCCGTGGGACTTCCTTGTCAGTTAAATCCGGGATATCCTGTAAAAATTTAATCAACCTCTACATTAACTGCTTCGCTGTACACTGAGAAAAAGTGCCATTTACATAACACAGTTTATCAAATCAAGAGACTACATTTAATTTTTCTCGTTTATAATAGTATCGTAAGATAATAAGTCAATTCTAAGATACACCCTGAAACATGGATAATACATAGAAAATACAGACAAATTAATACCTTCTCTCCTTTTTTGACAATGACCAGAGCAAGTACTGAAAGGTTGGAATCGACGATGCATCCACGTACAGATTTACGTTTACGCTCACCATCGCGTCTAGGTCTATAGCATGAATGTCCTTTTGAGAGCAGTAAACGTACGCGCCCTAGATACAAGAATTTTTTAGAAATTAAAATCAATGCATTATACCAAATCTATAAAATTCGTAAACTCATAAAGCCGTTACAAATGAAATTAAAATAGGAAATGCTTGTATTACCATTAGTCAGAACACCCTGTTTCATAGGAAATCCTTGTTTGTCATTGCCGCCCGAGATACGAACGACATATCCTTTCCATTCGTTGCCGAGAGCATCAGCCTCTACTTCTGCGCCCATACGCTTTTCATAAAAAATTCTCAGCTTATGCTCATCGGAGATTTCAAACAGTTTCTGACATCCTGTTGCAGGATATGATACGTTCAACTAGAAAACACATAAATATCTTACAGAATATGCAAAGATTTAACAGCCTTTGTCAGTTTATTCAATGTACATGTACACGTGTAACAAATCTTATATATACATAGCTAAATAGAGCTTTATCAAAAGGTTAGAACAAAAATTCAAAATACAAAGGGTATAGTAAGAAATTCGTGCTTACTATGCTATAAAGTAACAGTAGATACAACACCTTGTAATAAGGCTTCAATTGACTTATATTTATAAAGTATTTTTTGCTTGATAATAACCATAAAATGTATTCACAAAGGTTGACCGTTTATACTTGTACAGTAAAATATAGGTTAAACGTCTAAGACATTTTAACGAGGTTATGCTTACTTTCATAGTATAATAATGAAAATTGTAAATCTTATTGCTCTATATGAAGAAAATTTAATTATTCCTCGTTTGGATGTGACCTGCTTTGTGTTCCTTATAATGTCAAAGTTAAATAAAATGTGTCATATTTTAATATCGGTTAAGCTGACAGATAAACGAATGTTTTTTAAATTAGATATATCTAAAATTATTCATAACATTACAATAGATAAATTTTCATGGAAATAGTTTGTAATATTTGTTAGATTTTTAAATTTACATTATATACGTACCTTCATTGTGACAAATGTGCAGCAATACGGAGACCTATAAACGGAAAGACCGTATATCGCACTCGCGGACACTGAGTACGTAGTAGTATCCGACACCGGATATCCGATTTAAGTTCAACGAAATATTAAAGTGAAAATAACAATAAACAAACTCTGTACAAATCTGTAAACAAATCATATTAATATTTATGTTTACATAGTAATTACTTAAAACTAAGTAAATTTTTAATGCTAAATTAGTTCATCAACGAATTATATTTCCCTGACAGACAGATGTGAAGAAAATTAGAAACATTTCTTTTAAATATCTAAAATAATACTAATGCGTACATACATATTTTATTACATAGAAAATATATAAATGCAAGAAGAAACGTTATTGTTTCTTTAAAAGATAAGTAAATATCCGAATATTTTATCAAAACTATTGTGTAGTATCGAGGAAAAATTTTAGGTATACAATTTCTTTGATACTCTTTATTATTTGTAATTTATTTTACAATAAATTAGTTATACAGATATTAATGAGACAGAAAACGATGGTTGTTTAATATGGTACTAATTGTAACAATCTAACTCTAACTTGACCACTCACGCAACTGGACAACGCCAACAACTCAACCTCTCAGCTACGCTGGTAACTCACGCAACTTCACAACGCTAACTCTAACAATTCTACTCTACGACTCCTCGATTCTCCTTGATTCTCTTTGACTCCCCGATCTTTTGAAAAATTGGAAATTCTGCTTGTGTACATGCGTAAATAACATTATTGAAATAGATTGATCGTATATGACGATATATAAATAATGGATAAATAAATCGATAGTAGAATCGCGATTTACGCGTAATTTGGTGGTTTACACTATGACAATAACTGATATTTTGTAGAAAGACAACGGAGCGCATTAAATTGTCATTATACAGATGATTTGGTCATTCATATGGTTATAATATAATGATTAAATCATTATTTTCTACTTTATTAAAATTTTAAATTGTATCGTCAACAATATTTATGAATAAATAAAAAAATTAAAAATTAAATTCACTCCGGTCTCTTTATTGGTCAATCATCGATAACATCAACAAAATTGATACTTAATGTACAAATAATAACATTATGTAGATTACGTTTATATATATAGTGTCTATCCAACGAGACGAGGCAGTAAACGTAAATATTATTTGACTGCTACAGCTGCAATATACACATTAAACATACTTTATTTACAATCTACATATGTATCTCTGTATATATTACTCGAAATTGAAGAGTTAGGTTCATTACAGAATATCAAATAGAATATGGAATATATTGTGGTATCATTATATAAAAAATGTATGTGAAATTAAAGCAAAACGTATCAGACAAATGATTATTTTGCTGTAAACATGGAGTAAAAAATTCGACCGAATTTAATAAATTTAGAATCTGCTACAACTAAACTTTAGTACAATGTTAAGAAATTAAATTCGATACTCGTCTCAAACTAAGAATAATATTAAACTGACCGTTGATGTTGCTGAACACTAAAATTTGGCTTAAATCATTTCAGAATCCTTAAAAATTACTAATTAAATAAATTAATAAGCCTCTACCATATGTATACGTTGTATAAATTTAAACGAATGTAATAGTGAATAAATGAACATTGCGAATACGGAACATGAGAGGTCAACAAAATATTACAACATATTTATACACAACTTATTAGTTTCATATTGCATTAGGCTGTATCATTGCAGTCTTTTACTTTTGAACGGTAGGTGCAGACTGACTGGATGATTTCGAATCACGCATAGAAGCGCTACGTTTTCGTTTTAGTTCTTCTTGACGTCTATTCTTAGCTTCTTTCTGCCGTTGTGCTAACAGCTTCGCATACTCTGCTGCTTGTTGCTTGCGAGCCAAGCAACGCCTCCTCTTTAGAGCCAGTCTATGCCTCTTCCTCTATAGAAAAATACTTTTATTTTATAATAAGCTCCATACTTTTGGAAAAGTTTTAACCGAAACAAAACAACAATATGATACAGATACGTATATGTACAAACCTGGAGTGTAAGTGGGGTAATAAGACGTTGAATTTTAGGGGCTTTCGACCGCTGTGGTTTACCCTCTTTTTGAATTGGTCGCTTCACAACGAATCGACGGACATCATCTTCCTTGGATAAATTAAACAACTTGCGAATTTTGCTCGCCCTCTTGGGTCCCAATCGCCGTGGGACTTCCTTGTCAGTTAAATCCGGGATATCCTGTAAAAATTTAATCAACCTCTACATTAACTGCTTCGCTGTACACTGAGAAAAAGTGCCATTTACATAACACAGTTTATCAAATCAAGAGACTACATTTAATTTTTCTCGTTTATAATAGTATCGTAAGATAATAAGTCAATTCTAAGATACACCCTGAAACATGGATAATACATAGAAAATACAGACAAATTAATACCTTCTCTCCTTTTTTGACAATGACCAGAGCAAGTACTGAAAGGTTGGAATCGACGATGCATCCACGTACAGATTTACGTTTACGCTCACCATCGCGTCTAGGTCTATAGCATGAATGTCCTTTTGAGAGCAGTAAACGTACGCGCCCTAGATACAAGAATTTTTTAGAAATTAAAATCAATGCATTATACCAAATCTATAAAATTCGTAAACTCATAAAGCCGTTACAAATGAAATTAAAATAGGAAATGCTTGTATTACCATTAGTCAGAACACCCTGTTTCATAGGAAATCCTTGTTTGTCATTGCCGCCCGAGATACGAACGACATATCCTTTCCATTCGTTGCCGAGAGCATCAGCCTCTACTTCTGCGCCCATACGCTTTTCATAAAAAATTCTCAGCTTATGCTCATCGGAGATTTCAAACAGTTTCTGACATCCTGTTGCAGGATATGATACGTTCAACTAGAAAACACATAAATATCTTACAGAATATGCAAAGATTTAACAGCCTTTGTCAGTTTATTCAATGTACATGTACACGTGTAACAAATCTTATATATACATAGCTAAATAGAGCTTTATCAAAAGGTTAGAACAAAAATTCAAAATACAAAGGGTA
Organism: Bombus affinis; assembly: GCF_024516045.1. Taxonomy (NCBI): domain Eukaryota; kingdom Metazoa; phylum Arthropoda; class Insecta; order Hymenoptera; family Apidae; genus Bombus; species Bombus affinis. The sequence continues at coordinate 1,661,910 of NC_066349.1, read as the reverse complement.
TAGTAAGAAATTCGTGCTTACTATGCTATAAAGTAACAGTAGATACAACACCTTGTAATAAGGCTTCAATTGACTTATATTTATAAAGTATTTTTTGCTTGATAATAACCATAAAATGTATTCACAAAGGTTGACCGTTTATACTTGTACAGTAAAATATAGGTTAAACGTCTAAGACATTTTAACGAGGTTATGCTTACTTTCATAGTATAATAATGAAAATTGTAAATCTTATTGCTCTATATGAAGAAAATTTAATTATTCCTCGTTTGGATGTGACCTGCTTTGTGTTCCTTATAATGTCAAAGTTAAATAAAATGTGTCATATTTTAATATCGGTTAAGCTGACAGATAAACGAATGTTTTTTAAATTAGATATATCTAAAATTATTCATAACATTACAATAGATAAATTTTCATGGAAATAGTTTGTAATATTTGTTAGATTTTTAAATTTACATTATATACGTACCTTCATTGTGACAAATGTGCAGCAATACGGAGACCTATAAACGGAAAGACCGTATATCGCACTCGCGGACACTGAGTACGTAGTAGTATCCGACACCGGATATCCGATTTAAGTTCAACGAAATATTAAAGTGAAAATAACAATAAACAAACTCTGTACAAATCTGTAAACAAATCATATTAATATTTATGTTTACATAGTAATTACTTAAAACTAAGTAAATTTTTAATGCTAAATTAGTTCATCAACGAATTATATTTCCCTGACAGACAGATGTGAAGAAAATTAGAAACATTTCTTTTAAATATCTAAAATAATACTAATGCGTACATACATATTTTATTACATAGAAAATATATAAATGCAAGAAGAAACGTTATTGTTTCTTTAAAAGATAAGTAAATATCCGAATATTTTATCAAAACTATTGTGTAGTATCGAGGAAAAATTTAGGTATACAATTTCTTTGATACTCTTTATTATTTGTAATTTATTTTACAATAAATTAGTTATACAGATATTAATGAGACAGAAAACGATGGTTGTTTAATATGGTACTAATTGTAACAATCTAACTCTAACTTGACCACTCACGCAACTGGACAACGCCAACAACTCAACCTCTCAGCTACGCTGGTAACTCACGCAACTTCACAACGCTAACTCTAACAATTCTACTCTACGACTCCTCGATTCTCCTTGATTCTCTTTGACTCCCCGATCTTTTGAAAAATTGGAAATTCTGCTTGTGTACATGCGTAAATAACATTATTGAAATAGATTGATCGTATATGACGATATATAAATAATGGATAAATAAATCGATAGTAGAATCGCGATTTACGCGTAATTTGGTGGTTTACACTATGACAATAACTGATATTTTGTAGAAAGACAACGGAGCGCATTAAGTTGTCATTATACAGATGATTTGGTCATTCATATGGTTATAATATAATGATTAAATCATTATTTTCTACTTTATTAAAATTTTAAATTGTATCGTCAACATTTATTTATGAATAAATAAAAAAATTAAAAATTAAATTCACTCCGGTCTCTTTATTGGTCAATCATCGATAACATCAACAAAATTGATACTTAATGTACAAATAATAACATTATGTAGATTACGTTTATATATATAGTGTCTATCCAACGAGACGAGGCAGTAAACGTAAATATTATTTGACTGCTACAGCTGCAATATACACATTAAACATACTTTATTTACAATCTACATATGTATCTCTGTATATATTACTCGAAATTGAAGAGTTAGGTTCATTACAGAATATCAAATAGAATATGGAATATATTGTGGTATCATTATATAAAAAATGTATGTGAAATTAAAGCAAAACGTATCAGACAAATGATTATTTTGCTGTAAACATGGAGTAAAAAATTCGACCGAATTTAATAAATTTAGAATCTGCTACAACTAAACTTTAGTACAATGTTAAGAAATTAAATTCGATACTCGTCTCAAACTAAGAATAATATTAAACTGACCGTTGATGTTGCTGAACACTAAAATTTGGCTTAAATCATTTCAGAATCCTTAAAAATTACTAATTAAATAAATTAATAAGCCTCTACCATATGTATACGTTGTATAAATTTAAACGAATGTAATAGTGAATAAATGAACATTGCGAATACGGAACATGAGAGGTCAACAAAATATTACAACATATTTATACACAACTTATTAGTTTCATATTGCATTAGGCTGTATCATTGCAGTCTTTTACTTTTGAACGGTAGGTGCAGACTGACTGGATGATTTCGAATCACGCATAGAAGCGCTACGTTTTCGTTTTAGTTCTTCTTGACGTCTATTCTTAGCTTCTTTCTGCCGTTGTGCTAACAGCTTCGCATACTCTGCTGCTTGTTGCTTGCGAGCCAAGCAACGCCTCCTCTTTAGAGCCAGTCTATGCCTCTTCCTCTATAGAAAAATACTTTTATTTTATAATAAGCTCCATACTTTTGGAAAAGTTTTAACCGAAACAAAACAACAATATGATACAGATACGTATATGTACAAACCTGGAGTGTAAGTGGGGTAATAAGACGTTGAATTTTAGGGGCTTTCGACCGCTGTGGTTTACCCTCTTTTTGAATTGGTCGCTTCACAACGAATCGACGGACATCATCTTCCTTGGATAAATTAAACAACTTGCGAATTTTGCTCGCCCTCTTGGGTCCCAATCGCCGTGGGACTTCCTTGTCAGTTAAATCCGGGATATCCTGTAAAAATTTAATCAACCTCTACATTAACTGCTTCGCTGTACACTGAGAAAAAGTGCCATTTACATAACACAGTTTATCAAATCAAGAGACTACATTTAATTTTTCTCGTTTATAATAGTATCGTAAGATAATAAGTCAATTCTAAGATACACCCTGAAACATGGATAATACATAGAAAATACAGACAAATTAATACCTTCTCTCCTTTTTTGACAATGACCAGAGCAAGTACTGAAAGGTTGGAATCGACGATGCATCCACGTACAGATTTACGTTTACGCTCACCATCGCGTCTAGGTCTATAGCATGAATGTCCTTTTGAGAGCAGTAAACGTACGCGCCCTAGATACAAGAATTTTTTAGAAATTAAAATCAATGCATTATACCAAATCTATAAAATTCGTAAACTCATAAAGCCGTTACAAATGAAATTAAAATAGGAAATGCTTGTATTACCATTAGTCAGAACACCCTGTTTCATAGGAAATCCTTGTTTGTCATTGCCGCCCGAGATACGAACGACATATCCTTTCCATTCGTTGCCGAGAGCATCAGCCTCTACTTCTGCGCCCATACGCTTTTCATAAAAAATTCTCAGCTTATGCTCATCGGAGATTTCAAACAGTTTCTGACATCCTGTTGCAGGATATGATACGTTCAACTAGAAAACACATAAATATCTTACAGAATATGCAAAGATTTAACAGCCTTTGTCAGTTTATTCAATGTACATGTACACGTGTAACAAATCTTATATATACATAGCTAAATAGAGCTTTATCAAAAGGTTAGAACAAAAATTCAAAATACAAAGGGTATAGTAAGAAATTCGTGCTTACTATGCTATAAAGTAACAGTAGATACAACACCTTGTAATAAGGCTTCAATTGACTTATATTTATAAAGTATTTTTTGCTTGATAATAACCATAAAATGTATTCACAAAGGTTGACCGTTTATACTTGTACAGTAAAATATAGGTTAAACGTCTAAGACATTTTAACGAGGTTATGCTTACTTTCATAGTATAATAATGAAAATTGTAAATCTTATTGCTCTATATGAAGAAAATTTAATTATTCCTCGTTTGGATGTGACCTGCTTTGTGTTCCTTATAATGTCAAAGTTAAATAAAATGTGTCATATTTTAATATCGGTTAAGCTGACAGATAAACGAATGTTTTTTAAATTAGATATATCTAAAATTATTCATAACATTACAATAGATAAATTTTCATGGAAATAGTTTGTAATATTTGTTAGATTTTTAAATTTACATTATATACGTACCTTCATTGTGACAAATGTGCAGCAATACGGAGACCTATAAACGGAAAGACCGTATATCGCACTCGCGGACACTGAGTACGTAGTAGTATCCGACACCGGATATCCGATTTAAGTTCAACGAAATATTAAAGTGAAAATAACAATAAACAAACTCTGTACAAATCTGTAAACAAATCATATTAATATTTATGTTTACATAGTAATTACTTAAAACTAAGTAAATTTTTAATGCTAAATTAGTTCATCAACGAATTATATTTCCCTGACAGACAGATGTGAAGAAAATTAGAAACATTTCTTTTAAATATCTAAAATAATACTAATGCGTACATACATATTTTATTACATAGAAAATATATAAATGCAAGAAGAAACGTTATTGTTTCTTTAAAAGATAAGTAAATATCCGAATATTTTATCAAAACTATTGTGTAGTATCGAGGAAAAATTTAGGTATACAATTTCTTTGATACTCTTTATTATTTGTAATTTATTTTACAATAAATTAGTTATACAGATATTAATGAGACAGAAAACGATGGTTGTTTAATATGGTACTAATTGTAACAATCTAACTCTAACTTGACCACTCACGCAACTGGACAACGCCAACAACTCAACCTCTCAGCTACGCTGGTAACTCACGCAACTTCACAACGCTAACTCTAACAATTCTACTCTACGACTCCTCGATTCTCCTTGATTCTCTTTGACTCCCCGATCTTTTGAAAAATTGGAAATTCTGCTTGTGTACATGCGTAAATAACATTATTGAAATAGATTGATCGTATATGACGATATATAAATAATGGATAAATAAATCGATAGTAGAATCGCGATTTACGCGTAATTTGGTGGTTTACACTATGACAATAACTGATATTTTGTAGAAAGACAACGGAGCGCATTAAGTTGTCATTATACAGATGATTTGGTCATTCATATGGTTATAATATAATGATTAAATCATTATTTTCTACTTTATTAAAATTTTAAATTGTATCGTCAACATTTATTTATGAATAAATAAAAAAATTAAAAATTAAATTCACTCCGGACTCTTTATTGGTCAATCATCGATAACATCAACAAAATTGATACTTAATGTACAAATAATAACATTATGTAGATTACGTTTATATATATAGTGTCTATCCAACGAGACGAGGCAGTAAACGTAAATATTATTTGACTGCTACAGCTGCAATATACACATTAAACATACTTTATTTACAATCTACATATGTATCTCTGTATATATTACTCGAAATTGAAGAGTTAGGTTCATTACAGAATATCAAATAGAATATGGAATATATTGTGGTATCATTATATAAAAAATGTATGTGAAATTAAAGCAAAACGTATCAGACAAATGATTATTTTGCTGTAAACATGGAGTAAAAAATTCGACCGAATTTAATAAATTTAGAATCTGCTACAACTAAACTTTAGTACAATGTTAAGAAATTAAATTCGATACTCGTCTCAAACTAAGAATAATATTAAACTGACCGTTGATGTTGCTGAACACTAAAATTTGGCTTAAATCATTTCAGAATCCTTAAAAATTACTAATTAAATAAATTAATAAGCCTCTACCATATGTATACGTTGTATAAATTTAAACGAATGTAATAGTGAATAAATGAACATTGCGAATACGGAACATGAGAGGTCAACAAAATATTACAACATATTTATACACAACTTATTAGTTTCATATTGCATTAGGCTGTATCATTGCAGTCTTTTACTTTTGAACGGTAGGTGCAGACTGACTGGATGATTTCGAATCACGCATAGAAGCGCTACGTTTTCGTTTTAGTTCTTCTTGACGTCTATTCTTAGCTTCTTTCTGCCGTTGTGCTAACAGCTTCGCATACTCTGCTGCTTGTTGCTTGCGAGCCAAGCAACGCCTCCTCTTTAGAGCCAGTCTATGCCTCTTCCTCTATAGAAAAATACTTTTATTTTATAATAAGCTCCATACTTTTGGAAAAGTTTTAACCGAAACAAAACAACAATATGATACAGATACGTATATGTACAAACCTGGAGTGTAAGTGGGGTAATAAGACGTTGAATTTTAGGGGCTTTCGACCGCTGTGGTTTACCCTCTTTTTGAATTGGTCGCTTCACAACGAATCGACGGACATCATCTTCCTTGGATAAATTAAACAACTTGCGAATTTTGCTCGCCCTCTTGGGTCCCAATCGCCGTGGGACTTCCTTGTCAGTTAAATCCGGGATATCCTATAAAAATTTAATCAACCTCTACATTAACTGCTTCGCTGTACACTGAGAAAAAGTGCCATTTACATAACACAGTTTATCAAATCAAGAGACTACATTTAATTTTTCTCGTTTATAATAGTATCGTAAGATAATAAGTCAATTCTAAGATACACCCTGAAACATGGATAATACATAGAAAATACAGACAAATTAATACCTTCTCTCCTTTTTTGACAATGACCAGAGCAAGTACTGAAAGGTTGGAATCGACGATGCATCCACGTACAGATTTACGTTTACGCTCACCATCGCGTCTAGGTCTATAGCATGAATGTCCTTTTGAGAGCAGTAAACGTACGCGCCCTAGATACAAGAATTTTTTAGAAATTAAAATCAATGCATTATACCAAATCTATAAAATTCGTAAACTCATAAAGCCGTTACAAATGAAATTAAAATAGGAAATGCTTGTATTACCATTAGTCAGAACACCCTGTTTCATAGGAAATCCTTGTTTGTCATTGCCGCCCGAGATACGAACGACATATCCTTTCCATTCGTTGCCGAGAGCATCAGCCTCTACTTCTGCGCCCATACGCTTTTCATAAAAAATTCTCAGCTTATGCTCATCGGAGATTTCAAACAGTTTCTGACATCCTGTTGCAGGATATGATACGTTCAACTAGAAAACACATAAATATCTTACAGAATATGCAAAGATTTAACAGCCTTTGTCAGTTTATTCAATGTACATGTACACGTGTAACAAATCTTATATATACATAGCTAAATAGAGCTTTATCAAAAGGTTAGAACAAAAATTCAAAATACAAAGGGTATAGTAAGAAATTCGTGCTTACTATGCTATAAAGTAACAGTAGATACAACACCTTGTAATAAGGCTTCAATTGACTTATATTTATAAAGTATTTTTTGCTTGATAATAACCATAAAATGTATTCACAAAGGTTGACCGTTTATACTTGTACAGTAAAATATAGGTTAAACGTCTAAGACATTTTAACGAGGTTATGCTTACTTTCATAGTATAATAATGAAAATTGTAAATCTTATTGCTCTATATGAAGAAAATTTAATTATTCCTCGTTTGGATGTGACCTGCTTTGTGTTCCTTATAATGTCAAAGTTAAATAAAATGTGTCATATTTTAATATCGGTTAAGCTGACAGATAAACGAATGTTTTTTAAATTAGATATATCTAAAATTATTCATAACATTACAATAGATAAATTTTCATGGAAATAGTTTGTAATATTTGTTAGATTTTTAAATTTACATTATATACGTACCTTCATTGTGACAAATGTGCAGCAATACGGAGACCTATAAACGGAAAGACCGTATATCGCACTCGCGGACACTGAGTACGTAGTAGTATCCGACACCGGATATCCGATTTAAGTTCAACGAAATATTAAAGTGAAAATAACAATAAACAAACTCTGTACAAATCTGTAAACAAATCATATTAATATTTATGTTTACATAGTAATTACTTAAAACTAAGTAAATTTTTAATGCTAAATTAGTTCATCAACGAATTATATTTCCCTGACAGACAGATGTGAAGAAAATTAGAAACATTTCTTTTAAATATCTAAAATAATACTAATGCGTACATACATATTTTATTACATAGAAAATATATAAATGCAAGAAGAAACGTTATTGTTTCTTTAAAAGATAAGTAAATATCCGAATATTTTATCAAAACTATTGTGTAGTATCGAGGAAAAATTTAGGTATACAATTTCTTTGATACTCTTTATTATTTGTAATTTATTTTACAATAAATTAGTTATACAGATATTAATGAGACAGAAAACGATGGTTGTTTAATATGGTACTAATTGTAACAATCTAACTCTAACTTGACCACTCACGCAACTGGACAACGCCAACAACTCAACCTCTCAGCTACGCTGGTAACTCACGCAACTTCACAACGCTAACTCTAACAATTCTACTCTACGACTCCTCGATTCTCCTTGATTCTCTTTGACTCCCCGATCTTTTGAAAAATTGGAAATTCTGCTTGTGTACATGCGTAAATAACATTATTGAAATAGATTGATCGTATATGACGATATATAAATAATGGATAAATAAATCGATAGTAGAATCGCGATTTACGCGTAATTTGGTGGTTTACACTATGACAATAACTGATATTTTGTAGAAAGACAACGGAGCGCATTAAATTGTCATTATACAGATGATTTGGTCATTCATATGGTTATAATATAATGATTAAATCATTATTTTCTACTTTATTAAAATTTTAAATTGTATCGTCAACAATATTTATGAATAAATAAAAAAATTAAAAATTAAATTCACTCCGGTCTCTTTATTGGTCAATCATCGATAACATCAACAAAATTGATACTTAATGTACAAATAATAACATTATGTAGATTACGTTTATATATATAGTGTCTATCCAACGAGACGAGGCAGTAAACGTAAATATTATTTGACTGCTACAGCTGCAATATACACATTAAACATACTTTATTTACAATCTACATATGTATCTCTGTATATATTACTCGAAATTGAAGAGTTAGGTTCATTACAGAATATCAAATAGAATATGGAATATATTGTGGTATCATTATATAAAAAATGTATGTGAAATTAAAGCAAAACGTATCAGACAAATGATTATTTTGCTGTAAACATGGAGTAAAAAATTCGACCGAATTTAATAAATTTAGAATCTGCTACAACTAAACTTTAGTACAATGTTAAGAAATTAAATTCGATACTCGTCTCAAACTAAGAATAATATTAAACTGACCGTTGATGTTGCTGAACACTAAAATTTGGCTTAAATCATTTCAGAATCCTTAAAAATTACTAATTAAATAAATTAATAAGCCTCTACCATATGTATACGTTGTATAAATTTAAACGAATGTAATAGTGAATAAATGAACATTGCGAATACGGAACATGAGAGGTCAACAAAATATTACAACATATTTATACACAACTTATTAGTTTCATATTGCATTAGGCTGTATCATTGCAGTCTTTTACTTTTGAACGGTAGGTGCAGACTGACTGGATGATTTCGAATCACGCATAGAAGCGCTACGTTTTCGTTTTAGTTCTTCTTGACGTCTATTCTTAGCTTCTTTCTGCCGTTGTGCTAACAGCTTCGCATACTCTGCTGCTTGTTGCTTGCGAGCCAAGCAACGCCTCCTCTTTAGAGCCAGTCTATGCCTCTTCCTCTATAGAAAAATACTTTTATTTTATAATAAGCTCCATACTTTTGGAAAAGTTTTAACCGAAACAAAACAACAATATGATACAGATACGTATATGTACAAACCTGGAGTGTAAGTGGGGTAATAAGACGTTGAATTTTAGGGGCTTTCGACCGCTGTGGTTTACCCTCTTTTTGAATTGGTCGCTTCACAACGAATCGACGGACATCATCTTCCTTGGATAAATTAAACAACTTGCGAATTTTGCTCGCCCTCTTGGGTCCCAATCGCCGTGGGACTTCCTTGTCAGTTAAATCCGGGATATCCTGTAAAAATTTAATCAACCTCTACATTAACTGCTTCGCTGTACACTGAGAAAAAGTGCCATTTACATAACACAGTTTATCAAATCAAGAGACTACATTTAATTTTTCTCGTTTATAATAGTATCGTAAGATAATAAGTCAATTCTAAGATACACCCTGAAACATGGATAATACATAGAAAATACAGACAAATTAATACCTTCTCTCCTTTTTTGACAATGACCAGAGCAAGTACTGAAAGGTTGGAATCGACGATGCATCCACGTACAGATTTACGTTTACGCTCACCATCGCGTCTAGGTCTATAGCATGAATGTCCTTTTGAGAGCAGTAAACGTACGCGCCCTAGATACAAGAATTTTTTAGAAATTAAAATCAGTGCATTATACCAAATCTATAAAATTCGTAAACTCATAAAGCCGTTACAAATGAAATTAAAATAGGAAATGCTTGTATTACCATTAGTCAGAACACCCTGTTTCATAGGAAATCCTTGTTTGTCATTGCCGCCCGAGATACGAACGACATATCCTTTCCATTCGTTGCCGAGAGCATCAGCCTCTACTTCTGCGCCCATACGCTTTTCATAAAAAATTCTCAGCTTATGCTCATCGGAGATTTCAAACAGTTTCTGACATCCTGTTGCAGGATATGATACGTTCAACTAGAAAACACATAAATATCTTACAGAATATGCAAAGATTTAACAGCCTTTGTCAGTTTATTCAATGTACATGTACACGTGTAACAAATCTTATATATACATAGCTAAATAGAGCTTTATCAAAAGGTTAGAACAAAAATTCAAAATACAAAGGGTATAGTAAGAAATTCGTGCTTACTATGCTATAAAGTAACAGTAGATACAACACCTTGTAATAAGGCTTCAATTGACTTATATTTATAAAGTATTTTTTGCTTGATAATAACCATAAAATGTATTCACAAAGGTTGACCGTTTATACTTGTACAGTAAAATATAGGTTAAACGTCTAAGACATTTTAACGAGGTTATGCTTACTTTCATAGTATAATAATGAAAATTGTAAATCTTATTGCTCTATATGAAGAAAATTTAATTATTCCTCGTTTGGATGTGACCTGCTTTGTGTTCCTTATAATGTCAAAGTTAAATAAAATGTGTCATATTTTAATATCGGTTAAGCTGACAGATAAACGAATGTTTTTTAAATTAGATATATCTAAAATTATTCATAACATTACAATAGATAAATTTTCATGGAAATAGTTTGTAATATTTGTTAGATTTTTAAATTTACATTATATACGTACCTTCATTGTGACAAATGTGCAGCAATACGGAGACCTATAAACGGAAAGACCGTATATCGCACTCGCGGACACTGAGTACGTAGTAGTATCCGACACCGGATATCCGATTTAAGTTCAACGAAATATTAAAGTGAAAATAACAATAAACAAACTCTGTACAAATCTGTAAACAAATCATATTAATATTTATGTTTACATAGTAATTACTTAAAACTAAGTAAATTTTTAATGCTAAATTAGTTCATCAACGAATTATATTTCCCTGACAGACAGATGTGAAGAAAATTAGAAACATTTCTTTTAAATATCTAAAATAATACTAATGCGTACATACATATTTTATTACATAGAAAATATATAAATGCAAGAAGAAACGTTATTGTTTCTTTAAAAGATAAGTAAATATCCGAATATTTTATCAAAACTATTGTGTAGTATCGAGGAAAAATTTAGGTATACAATTTCTTTGATACTCTTTATTATTTGTAATTTATTTTACAATAAATTAGTTATACAGATATTAATGAGACAGAAAACGATGGTTGTTTAATATGGTACTAATTGTAACAATCTAACTCTAACTTGACCACTCACGCAACTGGACAACGCCAACAACTCAACCTCTCAGCTACGCTGGTAACTCACGCAACTTCACAACGCTAACTCTAACAATTCTACTCTACGACTCCTCGATTCTCCTTAATTCTCTTTGACTCCCCGATCTTTTGAAAAATTGGAAATTCTGCTTGTGTACATGCGTAAATAACATTATTGAAATAGATTGATCGTATATGACGATATATAAATAATGGATAAATAAATCGATAGTAGAATCGCGATTTACGCGTAATTTGGTGGTTTACACTATGACAATAACTGATATTTTGTAGAAAGACAACGGAGCGCATTAAGTTGTCATTATACAGATGATTTGGTCATTCATATGGTTATAATATAATGATTAAATCATTATTTTCTACTTTATTAAAATTTTAAATTGTATCGTCAACAATATTTATGAATAAATAAAAAAATTAAAAATTAAATTCACTCCGGTCTCTTTATTGGTCAATCATCGATAACATCAACAAAATTGATACTTAATGTACAAATAATAACATTATGTAGATTACGTTTATATATATAGTGTCTATCCAACGAGACGAGGCAGTAAACGTAAATATTATTTGACTGCTACAGCTGCAATATACACATTAAACATACTTTATTTACAATCTACATATGTATCTCTGTATATATTACTCGAAATTGAAGAGTTAGGTTCATTACAGAATATCAAATAGAATATGGAATATATTGTGGTATCATTATATAAAAAATGTATGTGAAATTAAAGCAAAACGTATCAGACAAATGATTATTTTGCTGTAAACATGGAGTAAAAAATTCGACCGAATTTAATAAATTTAGAATCTGCTACAACTAAACTTTAGTACAATGTTAAGAAATTAAATTCGATACTCGTCTCAAACTAAGAATAATATTAAACTGACCGTTGATGTTGCTGAACACTAAAATTTGGCTTAAATCATTTCAGAATCCTTAAAAATTACTAATTAAATAAATTAATAAGCCTCTACCATATGTATACGTTGTATAAATTTAAACGAATGTAATAGTGAATAAATGAACATTGCGAATACGGAACATGAGAGGTCAACAAAATATTACAACATATTTATACACAACTTATTAGTTTCATATTGCATTAGGCTGTATCATTGCAGTCTTTTACTTTTGAACGGTAGGTGCAGACTGACTGGATGATTTCGAATCACGCATAGAAGCGCTACGTTTTCGTTTTAGTTCTTCTTGACGTCTATTCTTAGCTTCTTTCTGCCGTTGTGCTAACAGCTTCGCATACTCTGCTGCTTGTTGCTTGCGAGCCAAGCAACGCCTCCTCTTTAGAGCCAGTCTATGCCTCTTCCTCTATAGAAAAATACTTTTATTTTATAATAAGCTCCATACTTTTGGAAAAGTTTTAACCGAAACAAAACAACAATATGATACAGATACGTATATGTACAAACCTGGAGTGTAAGTGGGGTAATAAGACGTTGAATTTTAGGGGCTTTCGACCGCTGTGGTTTACCCTCTTTTTGAATTGGTCGCTTCACAACGAATCGACGGACATCATCTTCCTTGGATAAATTAAACAACTTGCGAATTTTGCTCGCCCTCTTGGGTCCCAATCGCCGTGGGACTTCCTTGTCAGTTAAATCCGGGATATCCTGTAAAAATTTAATCAACCTCTACATTAACTGCTTCGCTGTACACTGAGAAAAAGTGCCATTTACATAACACAGTTTATCAAATCAAGAGACTACATTTAATTTTTCTCGTTTATAATAGTATCGTAAGATAATAAGTCAATTCTAAGATACACCCTGAAACATGGATAATACATAGAAAATACAGACAAATTAATACCTTCTCTCCTTTTTTGACAATGACCAGAGCAAGTACTGAAAGGTTGGAATCGACGATGCATCCACGTACAGATTTACGTTTACGCTCACCATCGCGTCTAGGTCTATAGCATGAATGTCCTTTTGAGAGCAGTAAACGTACGCGCCCTAGATACAAGAATTTTTTAGAAATTAAAATCAATGCATTATACCAAATCTATAAAATTCGTAAACTCATAAAGCCGTTACAAATGAAATTAAAATAGGAAATGCTTGTATTACCATTAGTCAGAACACCCTGTTTCATAGGAAATCCTTGTTTGTCATTGCCGCCCGAGATACGAACGACATATCCTTTCCATTCGTTGCCGAGAGCATCAGCCTCTACTTCTGCGCCCATACGCTTTTCATAAAAAATTCTCAGCTTATGCTCATCGGAGATTTCAAACAGTTTCTGACATCCTGTTGCAGGATATGATACGTTCAACTAGAAAACACATAAATATCTTACAGAATATGCAAAGATTTAACAGCCTTTGTCAGTTTATTCAATGTACATGTACACGTGTAACAAATCTTATATATACATAGCTAAATAGAGCTTTATCAAAAGGTTAGAACAAAAATTCAAAATACAAAGGGTATAGTAAGAAATTCGTGCTTACTATGCTATAAAGTAACAGTAGATACAACACCTTGTAATAAGGCTTCAATTGACTTATATTTATAAAGTATTTTTTGCTTGATAATAACCATAAAATGTATTCACAAAGGTTGACCGTTTATACTTGTACAGTAAAATATAGGTTAAACGTCTAAGACATTTTAACGAGGTTATGCTTACTTTCATAGTATAATAATGAAAATTGTAAATCTTATTGCTCTATATGAAGAAAATTTAATTATTCCTCGTTTGGATGTGACCTGCTTTGTGTTCCTTATAATGTCAAAGTTAAATAAAATGTGTCATATTTTAATATCGGTTAAGCTGACAGATAAACGAATGTTTTTTAAATTAGATATATCTAAAATTATTCATAACATTACAATAGATAAATTTTCATGGAAATAGTTTGTAATATTTGTTAGATTTTTAAATTTACATTATATACGTACCTTCATTGTGACAAATGTGCAGCAATACGGAGACCTATAAACGGAAAGACCGTATATCGCACTCGCGGACACTGAGTACGTAGTAGTATCCGACACCGGATATCCGATTTAAGTTCAACGAAATATTAAAGTGAAAATAACAATAAACAAACTCTGTACAAATCTGTAAACAAATCATATTAATATTTATGTTTACATAGTAATTACTTAAAACTAAGTAAATTTTTAATGCTAAATTAGTTCATCAACGAATTATATTTCCCTGACAGACAGATGTGAAGAAAATTAGAAACATTTCTTTTAAATATCTAAAATAATACTAATGCGTACATACATATTTTATTACATAGAAAATATATAAATGCAAGAAGAAACGTTATTGTTTCTTTAAAAGATAAGTAAATATCCGAATATTTTATCAAAACTATTGTGTAGTATCGAGGAAAAATTTAGGTATACAATTTCTTTGATACTCTTTATTATTTGTAATTTATTTTACAATAAATTAGTTATACAGATATTAATGAGACAGAAAACGATGGTTGTTTAATATGGTACTAATTGTAACAATCTAACTCTAACTTGACCACTCACGCAACTGGACAACGCCAACAACTCAACCTCTCAGCTACGCTGGTAACTCACGCAACTTCACAACGCTAACTCTAACAATTCTACTCTACGACTCCTCGATTCTCCTTGATTCTCTTTGACTCCCCGATCTTTTGAAAAATTGGAAATTCTGCTTGTGTACATGCGTAAATAACATTATTGAAATAGATTGATCGTATATGACGATATATAAATAATGGATAAATAAATCGATAGTAGAATCGCGATTTACGCGTAATTTGGTGGTTTACACTATGACAATAACTGATATTTTGTAGAAAGACAACGGAGCGCATTAAATTGTCATTATACAGATGATTTGGTCATTCATATGGTTATAATATAATGATTAAATCATTATTTTCTACTTTATTAAAATTTTAAATTGTATCGTCAACAATATTTATGAATAAATAAAAAAATTAAAAATTAAATTCACTCCGGTCTCTTTATTGGTCAATCATCGATAACATCAACAAAATTGATACTTAATGTACAAATAATAACATTATGTAGATTACGTTTATATATATAGTGTCTATCCAACGAGACGAGGCAGTAAACGTAAATATTATTTGACTGCTACAGCTGCAATATACACATTAAACATACTTTATTTACAATCTACATATGTATCTCTGTATATATTACTCGAAATTGAAGAGTTAGGTTCATTACAGAATATCAAATAGAATATGGAATATATTGTGGTATCATTATATAAAAAATGTATGTGAAATTAAAGCAAAACGTATCAGACAAATGATTATTTTGCTGTAAACATGGAGTAAAAAATTCGACCGAATTTAATAAATTTAGAATCTGCTACAACTAAACTTTAGTACAATGTTAAGAAATTAAATTCGATACTCGTCTCAAACTAAGAATAATATTAAACTGACCGTTGATGTTGCTGAACACTAAAATTTGGCTTAAATCATTTCAGAATCCTTAAAAATTACTAATTAAATAAATTAATAAGCCTCTACCATATGTATACGTTGTATAAATTTAAACGAATGTAATAGTGAATAAATGAACATTGCGAATACGGAACATGAGAGGTCAACAAAATATTACAACATATTTATACACAACTTATTAGTTTCATATTGCATTAGGCTGTATCATTGCAGTCTTTTACTTTTGAACGGTAGGTGCAGACTGACTGGATGATTTCGAATCACGCATAGAAGCGCTACGTTTTCGTTTTAGTTCTTCTTGACGTCTATTCTTAGCTTCTTTCTGCCGTTGTGCTAACAGCTTCGCATACTCTGCTGCTTGTTGCTTGCGAGCCAAGCAACGCCTCCTCTTTAGAGCCAGTCTATGCCTCTTCCTCTATAGAAAAATACTTTTATTTTATAATAAGCTCCATACTTTTGGAAAAGTTTTAACCGAAACAAAACAACAATATGATACAGATACGTATATGTACAAACCTGGAGTGTAAGTGGGGTAATAAGACGTTGAATTTTAGGGGCTTTCGACCGCTGTGGTTTACCCTCTTTTTGAATTGGTCGCTTCACAACGAATCGACGGACATCATCTTCCTTGGATAAATTAAACAACTTGCGAATTTTGCTCGCCCTCTTGGGTCCCAATCGCCGTGGGACTTCCTTGTCAGTTAAATCCGGGATATCCTGTAAAAATTTAATCAACCTCTACATTAACTGCTTCGCTGTACACTGAGAAAAAGTGCCATTTACATAACACAGTTTATCAAATCAAGAGACTACATTTAATTTTTCTCGTTTATAATAGTATCGTAAGATAATAAGTCAATTCTAAGATACACCCTGAAACATGGATAATACATAGAAAATACAGACAAATTAATACCTTCTCTCCTTTTTTGACAATGACCAGAGCAAGTACTGAAAGGTTGGAATCGACGATGCATCCACGTACAGATTTACGTTTACGCTCACCATCGCGTCTAGGTCTATAGCATGAATGTCCTTTTGAGAGCAGTAAACGTACGCGCCCTAGATACAAGAATTTTTTAGAAATTAAAATCAATGCATTATACCAAATCTATAAAATTCGTAAACTCATAAAGCCGTTACAAATGAAATTAAAATAGGAAATGCTTGTATTACCATTAGTCAGAACACCCTGTTTCATAGGAAATCCTTGTTTGTCATTGCCGCCCGAGATACGAACGACATATCCTTTCCATTCGTTGCCGAGAGCATCAGCCTCTACTTCTGCGCCCATACGCTTTTCATAAAAAATTCTCAGCTTATGCTCATCGGAGATTTCAAACAGTTTCTGACATCCTGTTGCAGGATATGATACGTTCAACTAGAAAACACATAAATATCTTACAGAATATGCAAAGATTTAACAGCCTTTGTCAGTTTATTCAATGTACATGTACACGTGTAACAAATCTTATATATACATAGCTAAATAGAGCTTTATCAAAAGGTTAGAACAAAAATTCAAAATACAAAGGGTATAGTAAGAAATTCGTGCTTACTATGCTATAAAGTAACAGTAGATACAACACCTTGTAATAAGGCTTCAATTGACTTATATTTATAAAGTATTTTTTGCTTGATAATAACCATAAAATGTATTCACAAAGTTTGACCGTTTATACTTGTACAGTAAAATATAGGTTAAACGTCTAAGACATTTTAACGAGGTTATGCTTACTTTCATAGTATAATAATGAAAATTGTAAATCTTATTGCTCTATATGAAGAAAATTTAATTATTCCTCGTTTGGATGTGACCTGCTTTGTGTTCCTTATAATGTCAAAGTTAAATAAAATGTGTCATATTTTAATATCGGTTAAGCTGACAGATAAACGAATGTTTTTTAAATTAGATATATCTAAAATTATTCATAACATTACAATAGATAAATTTTCATGGAAATAGTTTGTAATATTTGTTAGATTTTTAAATTTACATTATATACGTACCTTCATTGTGACAAATGTGCAGCAATACGGAGACCTATAAACGGAAAGACCGTATATCGCACTCGCGGACACTGAGTACGTAGTAGTATCCGACACCGGATATCCGATTTAAGTTCAACGAAATATTAAAGTGAAAATAACAATAAACAAACTCTGTACAAATCTGTAAACAAATCATATTAATATTTATGTTTACATAGTAATTACTTAAAACTAAGTAAATTTTTAATGCTAAATTAGTTCATCAACGAATTATATTTCCCTGACAGACAGATGTGAAGAAAATTAGAAACATTTCTTTTAAATATCTAAAATAATACTAATGCGTACATACATATTTTATTACATAGAAAATATATAAATGCAAGAAGAAACGTTATTGTTTCTTTAAAAGATAAGTAAATATCCGAATATTTTATCAAAACTATTGTGTAGTATCGAGGAAAAATTTAGGTATACAATTTCTTTGATACTCTTTATTATTTGTAATTTATTTTACAATAAATTAGTTATACAGATATTAATGAGACAGAAAACGATGGTTGTTTAATATGGTACTAATTGTAACAATCTAACTCTAACTTGACCACTCACGCAACTGGACAACGCCAACAACTCAACCTCTCAGCTACGCTGGTAACTCACGCAACTTCACAACGCTAACTCTAACAATTCTACTCTACGACTCCTCGATTCTCCTTGATTCTCTTTGACTCCCCGATCTTTTGAAAAATTGGAAATTCTGCTTGTGTACATGCGTAAATAACATTATTGAAATAGATTGATCGTATATGACGATATATAAATAATGGATAAATAAATCGATAGTAGAATCGCGATTTACGCGTAATTTGGTGGTTTACACTATGACAATAACTGATATTTTGTAGAAAGACAACGGAGCGCATTAAGTTGTCATTATACAGATGATTTGGTCATTCATATGGTTATAATATAATGATTAAATCATTATTTTCTACTTTATTAAAATTTTAAATTGTATCGTCAACAATATTTATGAATAAATAAAAAAATTAAAAATTAAATTCACTCCGGTCTCTTTATTGGTCAATCATCGATAACATCAACAAAATTGATACTTAATGTACAAATAATAACATTATGTAGATTACGTTTATATATATAGTGTCTATCCAACGAGACGAGGCAGTAAACGTAAATATTATTTGACTGCTACAGCTGCAATATACACATTAAACATACTTTATTTACAATCTACATATGTATCTCTGTATATATTACTCGAAATTGAAGAGTTAGGTTCATTACAGAATATCAAATAGAATATGGAATATATTGTGGTATCATTATATAAAAAATGTATGTGAAATTAAAGCAAAACGTATCAGACAAATGATTATTTTGCTGTAAACATGGAGTAAAAAATTCGACCGAATTTAATAAATTTAGAATCTGCTACAACTAAACTTTAGTACAATGTTAAGAAATTAAATTCGATACTCGTCTCAAACTAAGAATAATATTAAACTGACCGTTGATGTTGCTGAACACTAAAATTTGGCTTAAATCATTTCAGAATCCTTAAAAATTACTAATTAAATAAATTAATAAGCCTCTACCATATGTATACGTTGTATAAATTTAAACGAATGTAATAGTGAATAAATGAACATTGCGAATACGGAACATGAGAGGTCAACAAAATATTACAACATATTTATACACAACTTATTAGTTTCATATTGCATTAGGCTGTATCATTGCAGTCTTTTACTTTTGAACGGTAGGTGCAGACTGACTGGATGATTTCGAATCACGCATAGAAGCGCTACGTTTTCGTTTTAGTTCTTCTTGACGTCTATTCTTAGCTTCTTTCTGCCGTTGTGCTAACAGCTTCGCATACTCTGCTGCTTGTTGCTTGCGAGCCAAGCAACGCCTCCTCTTTAGAGCCAGTCTATGCCTCTTCCTCTATAGAAAAATACTTTTATTTTATAATAAGCTCCATACTTTTGGAAAAGTTTTAACCGAAACAAAACAACAATATGATACAGATACGTATATGTACAAACCTGGAGTGTAAGTGGGGTAATAAGACGTTGAATTTTAGGGGCTTTCGACCGCTGTGGTTTACCCTCTTTTTGAATTGGTCGCTTCACAACGAATCGACGGACATCATCTTCCTTGGATAAATTAAACAACTTGCGAATTTTGCTCGCCCTCTTGGGTCCCAATCGCCGTGGGACTTCCTTGTCAGTTAAATCCGGGATATCCTGTAAAAATTTAATCAACCTCTACATTAACTGCTTCGCTGTACACTGAGAAAAAGTGCCATTTACATAACACAGTTTATCAAATCAAGAGACTACATTTAATTTTTCTCGTTTATAATAGTATCGTAAGATAATAAGTCAATTCTAAGATACACCCTGAAACATGGATAATACATAGAAAATACAGACAAATTAATACCTTCTCTCCTTTTTTGACAATGACCAGAGCAAGTACTGAAAGGTTGGAATCGACGATGCATCCACGTACAGATTTACGTTTACGCTCACCATCGCGTCTAGGTCTATAGCATGAATGTCCTTTTGAGAGCAGTAAACGTACGCGCCCTAGATACAAGAATTTTTTAGAAATTAAAATCAGTGCATTATACCAAATCTATAAAATTCGTAAACTCATAAAGCCGTTACAAATGAAATTAAAATAGGAAATGCTTGTATTACCATTAGTCAGAACACCCTGTTTCATAGGAAATCCTTGTTTGTCATTGCCGCCCGAGATACGAACGACATATCCTTTCCATTCGTTGCCGAGAGCATCAGCCTCTACTTCTGCGCCCATACGCTTTTCATAAAAAATTCTCAGCTTATGCTCATCGGAGATTTCAAACAGTTTCTGACATCCTGTTGCAGGATATGATACGTTCAACTAGAAAACACATAAATATCTTACAGAATATGCAAAGATTTAACAGCCTTTGTCAGTTTATTCAATGTACATGTACACGTGTAACAAATCTTATATATACATAGCTAAATAGAGCTTTATCAAAAGGTTAGAACAAAAATTCAAAATACAAAGGGTATAGTAAGAAATTCGTGCTTACTATGCTATAAAGTAACAGTAGATACAACACCTTGTAATAAGGCTTCAATTGACTTATATTTATAAAGTATTTTTTGCTTGATAATAACCATAAAATGTATTCACAAAGGTTGACCGTTTATACTTGTACAGTAAAATATAGGTTAAACGTCTAAGACATTTTAACGAGGTTATGCTTACTTTCATAGTATAATAATGAAAATTGTAAATCTTATTGCTCTATATGAAGAAAATTTAATTATTCCTCGTTTGGATGTGACCTGCTTTGTGTTCCTTATAATGTCAAAGTTAAATAAAATGTGTCATATTTTAATATCGGTTAAGCTGACAGATAAACGAATGTTTTTTAAATTAGATATATCTAAAATTATTCATAACATTACAATAGATAAATTTTCATGGAAATAGTTTGTAATATTTGTTAGATTTTTAAATTTACATTATATACGTACCTTCATTGTGACAAATGTGCAGCAATACGGAGACCTATAAACGGAAAGACCGTATATCGCACTCGCGGACACTGAGTACGTAGTAGTATCCGACACCGGATATCCGATTTAAGTTCAACGAAATATTAAAGTGAAAATAACAATAAACAAACTCTGTACAAATCTGTAAACAAATCATATTAATATTTATGTTTACATAGTAATTACTTAAAACTAAGTAAATTTTTAATGCTAAATTAGTTCATCAACGAATTATATTTCCCTGACAGACAGATGTGAAGAAAATTAGAAACATTTCTTTTAAATATCTAAAATAATACTAATGCGTACATACATATTTTATTACATAGAAAATATATAAATGCAAGAAGAAACGTTATTGTTTCTTTAAAAGATAAGTAAATATCCGAATATTTTATCAAAACTATTGTGTAGTATCGAGGAAAAATTTAGGTATACAATTTCTTTGATACTCTTTATTATTTGTAATTTATTTTACAATAAATTAGTTATACAGATATTAATGAGACAGAAAACGATGGTTGTTTAATATGGTACTAATTGTAACAATCTAACTCTAACTTGACCACTCACGCAACTGGACAACGCCAACAACTCAACCTCTCAGCTACGCTGGTAACTCACGCAACTTCACAACGCTAACTCTAACAATTCTACTCTACGACTCCTCGATTCTCCTTGATTCTCTTTGACTCCCCGATCTTTTGAAAAATTGGAAATTCTGCTTGTGTACATGCGTAAATAACATTATTGAAATAGATTGATCGTATATGACGATATATAAATAATGGATAAATAAATCGATAGTAGAATCGCGATTTACGCGTAATTTGGTGGTTTACACTATGACAATAACTGATATTTTGTAGAAAGACAACGGAGCGCATTAAATTGTCATTATACAGATGATTTGGTCATTCATATGGTTATAATATAATGATTAAATCATTATTTTCTACTTTATTAAAATTTTAAATTGTATCGTCAACAATATTTATGAATAAATAAAAAAATTAAAAATTAAATTCACTCCGGTCTCTTTATTGGTCAATCATCGATAACATCAACAAAATTGATACTTAATGTACAAATAATAACATTATGTAGATTACGTTTATATATATAGTGTCTATCCAACGAGACGAGGCAGTAAACGTAAATATTATTTGACTGCTACAGCTGCAATATACACATTAAACATACTTTATTTACAATCTACATATGTATCTCTGTATATATTACTCGAAATTGAAGAGTTAGGTTCATTACAGAATATCAAATAGAATATGGAATATATTGTGGTATCATTATATAAAAAATGTATGTGAAATTAAAGCAAAACGTATCAGACAAATGATTATTTTGCTGTAAACATGGAGTAAAAAATTCGACCGAATTTAATAAATTTAGAATCTGCTACAACTAAACTTTAGTACAATGTTAAGAAATTAAATTCGATACTCGTCTCAAACTAAGAATAATATTAAACTGACCGTTGATGTTGCTGAACACTAAAATTTGGCTTAAATCATTTCAGAATCCTTAAAAATTACTAATTAAATAAATTAATAAGCCTCTACCATATGTATACGTTGTATAAATTTAAACGAATGTAATAGTGAATAAATGAACATTGCGAATACGGAACATGAGAGGTCAACAAAATATTACAACATATTTATACACAACTTATTAGTTTCATATTGCATTAGGCTGTATCATTGCAGTCTTTTACTTTTGAATGGTAGGTGCAAATGTGCGTGATTCCAAATCATCCAGTCAGTCCACTGACTCAGTGGACTGACTGGATGATTTGGAATCACGCATAGAAGCGCTACGTTGTAGCGGCACTCGACAGCAAACTTCCCAACGGTTTCTGTCCCGTGCCTCGCTACACAAGGACTCTACCTTGCGAACAGATGATTGCCAGATGTCGATACACTCTCTCCGAATATTTACAGCGAGCCTAAGGACCCGCAATAAATCTTAGGATCCATGCAGCGAAGATTCTCTAAAGGAACAGATAGCCTTTGTCTCAATAGTCCCCACACATACCATCCACTACGAAAATCTGCTTTTCCTCACGTACGACGCTCCTCGCTAGCAACTTTCTCTCAAGGGCAGTTGCCATCTCTTTCCAACCACCAACTCACGATTTAGCCAATTAACAGCGACGTCCATTTCCTTCACTCTCTGAACTAACGCTTTCCTTAACGAATCCGATGATCCCGTATCCTTAGACACACCCAAGCACAGTTTTCCTAAGGAGCATCATCGCGACACAAATTCATTCTGTTCTATCGGGAGTCGCGAGGCAAGTTGGAAAAAGCCTATCTGAATCGTCCGCCCGTAATCGTACGTAATAGCGAATCCGAACTTCTCGACATCTGGACAACCGTTCCGACGTGAATCGCACCGCGAAGCGTATCCCACCGAGCTCGAACTTGTAACCGCGTACCGATAATTGTATCGCGTGTTCTACGCACGAGTGTACATCACGAACATAGACTAATAAATTGTTATTGTTAACGATACGAGTGATTATACTAGACCTATCACGCCCATCACCTCAACGTTTTCGTTTTAGTTCGTCTTGACGTCTATTCTTAGCGTCTTTCTGCCGTTGTGCTAACAGCTTCGCATACTCTGCTGCTTGTTGCTTGCGAGCCAAGCAACGCCTCCTCTTCAGAGCCAGTCTATGCCTCTTCCTCTATACAAAAATACTTTTACTTTATAATAAGCTCCATACTTTTGGAAAAGTTTTAACCGAAACAAAACAACAATATGATACAGATACGTATATGTACAAACCTGGAGTGTAAGTGGGGTAATAAGACGTTGAATTTTAGGGGCTTTCGACCGCTGTGGTTTACCCTCTTTTTAAATTGATCGCTTCACAACGAATCGACGGACATCATCTTCCTTGGATAAATTAAACAACTTGCGAATTTTGCTGGCCCTCTTGGGTCCCAATCGCCGTGGGACTTCCTTGTCAGTTAAATCCGGGATATCCTGTAAAAATTTAATCAACCTCTACATTAACAGTTCGTTCGTGAGTGCCGAGGCGTGCAGACGTGCTCGGCAAAGTCCACAAAGCAGCAAGTGACCATCCAGTTGCTGCTGAGTGCCGAGACGTGCAGACGTGTGTCCAGTGCCCTGTGAAGTTCACAAAACTCCACGTGACGTCCAGCCGACGAAAGCGAATCCAACTAACCTAGCCAGGGGTTAACAGCCTCTCGACTAGTTCTTTCACACAGAATTAACTAGCTCGATGATGGCTTTATCATTTCCAACAGGCTCCCCGGAGCAAAATTATAACACCGCCATGTTTCCTCCCCCGTGGCAAGAGGGCAACGCAACTATCCTGGTAAATGACCACCACACGAAAAAACGAAAGCTCGAACCGACCAAGACAAATGTAAACAAGATTCAAACCAAACCATCAGCCAGCCAAGTGACTACCTACAATAGATTCTCAATTCTGGAGTCCACGGAAGACTCCATGATTACAACCGAAAAGGTAAATAATCTCCATACTCAAAGAACTCCCCCTCCCCCACCGATATTCATTAACGACGTAATCGACATACAGTCAATGATTAAAACTATCGAAAAAGACATCAGCAAAGAAGACTACAAGCTAAAGATTAACAACAACCAAGTGAAAATACTGCCGTCCCACCCAGACGCCTATAGAAAGTTAACCAAGCTATTAAAAACGTTAAACGCCAAATTCCACACATACCAGCTCAAACAAGAAAGACCATTTCGAGTGGTGCTACGCAATATCCATCACTCAGTCGATCTAGACGAACTAAAATGCGAACTGTCAAATCAAGGCCACGAAGTAACTAACATCAGTAACATTAGGCATAGAATCACAAAAAATCCACTATCCTTATTTTTTATAGACCTAAAACAAAAAACAAACAATAAAGAAATCTACAATATCAATCGGCTGATGAACTCCATAGTTAAGTTCGAGCCACCTCTTGTAAAGAAAGAAATAATACAATGCAAGAGGTGCCAAAGGTACGGCCACACGCAGAAATACTGCAATCACAACTTCCGGTGCGTAAAATGTGCAGGTAATCACCCCACTGACCAATGCACTAAATCCCCGGAAACCCCCGCCAAGTGTATCCACTGTCAAGGAGAGCATCCTGCGAACTACAAAGGATGCTCAGCCTACAAATCGCTACATAATATAAAGTATCCAAAACTGAGACCCAAGGACATAAACATACAAGAACCTAAACCCCAAAAACTCACCACACCAACAGTATCCTATGCGCAGGCAACGCAAGGAAACGCATACAACTCGAAAACACACAGTGTACACACAGAAAATAGAATTCCCACCCCACAAAGCACAGACAACTTTACCAGACTCGAAAAACTTATCGAGAAGCAAACTGAGCAAATTAACAACTTGCTGTCCCTACTCACACGCTTCATGGACAAATTCATAAGCACAGAAGCAAAATAAAACCAATGCGAATAGCCCTGTGGAACGCCAACGGTCTAGCTCAGCACAAAGCCGAACTAGAACTATTCTTAAAACAACAGCAAATCGATGTGATGCTCATATCCGAAACCCACTTCACCGACAAAAACTATCTCAAAATACACGGCTACAACTTCTACCACACCCAACACCCCAGCGGAAAGGCTCACGGCGGCACCGGAATAATAATCAAGTCAAACATCAAGCACTACGAACTTCAACCATTCCAGAAAGACTACCTCCAAGCAACAAACGTAGCAATAGAAGACTGTCATGGTACAATCACCACCTCAGCTGTATACTGCCCTCCCAGACACCCCATCGCCAAAGAAGACTTTGACCACTTCCTGGACACCCTGGGCAGCAAATTCATAGCCGGAGGAGACTACAACGCTAAACACACCCAATGGGGCAGCAGACTGGTTACAGTAAGAGGCAAAAACCTCCTCAACAGCATATTAACCAACAACCTCAACTACCTTACCACATACGAACCCACACACTGGCCCACCGACACAAACAAAATACCCGATCTCCTTGATTTCTTCATAACTAAAAATATCTCGTCAAGACACGTCCAAATCAATTCCTCGGCTGATCTCTCCTCTGATCATTCCCCCGTGATAGTAACAGTCAGTTCAACTATCATCGAGAATACACCTAACGGCTCCATTCATAACCAACACACCAACTGGCAGCTCTTTAGAGAAGTCTTTACCCACACAATTTCAGCCTCAACCTCACTAAAAACCAATGAAGAAATCAAAGCAGCCACGGAATACCTAACGCGAGCATAATAAACGCTATCCGCGTCTCCACACCGGCAAAAACGTCCACCAGCAACCACGAATACCCCCAGTACATACTAAAGAAAATAGCAGAAAAACGTAGACTAAGAAGGATATGGCAGACCCATAGAACAACGGAGGACAAACGCAAACTAAACAACGCAACTAGAAAACTATCCAAAACCATAAAGAACTACAATAATGACCGTTTTCACAAATACCTCGCCAGCCTGTCCCCCACAGCCGACTCAAACTACTCACTATGGAAAGCCTCCAGGAAACTCACGCGCCCCCCACAAATAATACCCCCAATCCGCCGCCCGCAGGGTGGATGGGCGCGTAGCCCTATAGAAAAAACCAACCTATTTGCCAAACATTTGACTGAAGTATTCCAACCCCATTCCTCCATAGCCGCAGCGAACGTCACCGAATACCTGCACACTCCCTTCCAAATGTCCCCTCCTTTTTAACCCTTCACTTCTGCAGAGATCATAGAAGCAATCAGTCGCCTAAACCCCAAGAAAGCAGCAGGTCACGACTTAATAGGAAACAAAGCAATCAAGGAACTCCCCATAAAAGGGATTGCACTCATTGCATCAATCTTTAACGCCATCCTCCGCCTTGAACACTTTCCTAAGGCGTGAAAAATCTCACTGATCACCCTCATCCCCAAACCCGGTAAACCAATATATGAAACCAGCTCCTATCGCCCAATCAGTCTTTTACCTACCCTGTCTAAACTATTCGAGAGGATGCTCACGAATCGCCTCCTTCCACTCCTAGAAGAATTGAAGACCCTCCCAGATCACCAATTCGACTTCCGAAAACAACACTCAACAGTAGAGCAAATCCACCGCATAACCCACATGATCAGCCAAACCCTTGAAAAGAAAAAATACTGCTCAGCCGTATTCCTAGACATCCAACAGGCATTCGATAAAGTATGGCATGAAGGGCTACTCTACAAGCTTAAAAAAATCCTACCCCACCCATACTACTCCATCTTAAAATCCTACCTAACCAACAGACAATTCATAGTTAAATGTATAGGCGCCACTTCCGCAACATTCCCAATAAAATCAGGCATACCGCAAGGTACTGTCCTCGGACCCCTACTATTCTCCATCTACACTGCCGACTTACCCATATCAAACGAGGTAACAATAGCAACATTTGCCGACGACACAGCACTACTAGCTACCCACGCAGACCCGGCAATTGCCTCATCCACTCTCCAGCGAAGTCTCGACTCCATGGAAAAGTGGTTCCAAAAATGGGGTTTTAAAATAAACGAAAAAAAATCCTCCCATGTAACCTTCACGCTCCGAAAACAAACCTGCCCCCACGTCACCATTAACAACACAATAATCCTAAGCAAGGACTCCGTAAGATACCTGGGCATGACCCTGGACAGGCTAACTTGGAAAAAACATATCTCAGAAAAAACAAAGCAATTAAAGGAAAAACTAAGAAAATTCTATTGGCTCACGGGCCGACGCTCCAAACTAAACATACAGAACAAAATAACCCTCTACAAGGCCGTAATAAAACCTGTCTGGACCTACGGAATCCAACTATGGGGAACAGCAAGTAACTCCAACATTGAAATACTCCAACGCTTCCAATCGAAAACGCTAAGATCCCTATTAAATGCACCC
The DNA here is from genome assembly GCF_024516045.1 of Bombus affinis. Taxonomy (NCBI): domain Eukaryota; kingdom Metazoa; phylum Arthropoda; class Insecta; order Hymenoptera; family Apidae; genus Bombus; species Bombus affinis. The sequence goes on along the minus strand of NC_066349.1, from coordinate 1,633,192 downwards.
TGGTATGTTACCAACGAAACAATCCACCGAGACCTCAAGATACCTACAGTCAAAGATGAAATACACAAGTCCAGAAGCAGATATAGCACAAGAGTCAACAACCACCACAACCCACTAGTCACCCAACTACTGGACACGACGGACCAGATCCGCAGACTAAAAAGAAAATACCCACTAGATTAAACCATTAGTCCTACTAGAATCAACAATATAAAACTATTATAATCCATGTCATTGTATCACGCCAAACTAAGTTACTGAAAATTCTCAACGAGAATTGATTGTAAATATTCTAATAAATAAAAAAAAAAAAAAAAAAAAAAAAAAACCTCTACATTAACTGCTTCGCTGTACACTGAGAAAAAGTGCCATTTACATAACACAGTTTATCAAATCAAGAGACTACATTTAATTTTTCTCGTTTATAATAGTATCGTAAGATAATAAGTCAATTCTAAGATACACTCTGAAACATGGATAATACATAGAAAATGCAGACAAATTAATACCTTTTCTCCTTTTTTGACAATGACCAGAGCAAGAACTGAAAGGTTGGAATCGACGATGCATCCACGGACAGATTTATGTTTACGCTCACCATCGCGTCTAGGTCTATAGCATGAATGTCCTTTTGAGAGCATTAAACGTGCGCGCCCTAGATACAAGAATTTTTTAGAAATTAAAATCAATGAATTATACCAAATCTATAAAATTCGTAAACTCATAAAGCCGTTACAAATGAAATTAAAAAAGGAAATGCTTGTATTACCATTAGTCAGAACACCCTGTTCCATAGGAAATCCTTGTTTGTCATTGCCGCCCGAGATACGAACGACATATCCTTTCCATTCGTTACCGAGAGCATCAGCCTCTACTTCTGCGCCCATACGCTTTTCATAAAAAATTCTCAGCTTATGCTCATCGGAGATTTCAAGCAATTTCTAACATCCTGTTGCAGGATATGATACGTTCAACTAGAAAACACATAAATATCTTACAGAATATGCAAAGATTTAACAGCCTTTGTCAGTTTATTCAATGTACATGTACACGTGTAACAAATCTTATATATACATAGCTAAATAGAGCTTTATCAAAAGGTTAGAACAAAAATTCAAAATACAAAGGGTATAGTAAGAAATTCGTGCTTACTATGCTATAAAGTAACAGTAGATACAACACCTTGTAATAAGGCTTCAATTGACTTATATTTATAAAGTATTTTTTGCTTGATAATAACCATAAAATGTATTCACAAAGTTTGACCGTTTATACTTGTACAGTAAAATATAGGTTAAACGTCTAAGACATTTTAACGAGGTTATGCTTACTTTCATAGTATAATAATGAAAATTGTAAATCTTATTGCTCTATATGAAGAAAATTTAATTATTCCTCGTTTGGATGTGACCTGCTTTGTGTTCCTTATAATGTCAAAGTTAAATAAAATGTGTCATATTTTAATATCGGTTAAGCTGACAGATAAACGAATGTTTTTTAAATTAGATATATCTAAAATTATTCATAACATTACAATAGATAAATTTTCATGGAAATAGTTTGTAATATTTGTTAGATTTTTAAATTTACATTATATACGTACCTTCATTGTGACAAATGTGCAGCAATACGGAGACCTATAAACGGAAAGACCGTATATCGCACTCGCGGACACTGAGTACGTAGTAGTATCCGACACCGGATATCCGATTTAAGTTCAACGAAATATTAAAGTGAAAATAACAATAAACAAACTCTGTACAAATCTGTAAACAAATCATATTAATATTTATGTTTACATAGTAATTACTTAAAACTAAGTAAATTTTTAATGCTAAATTAGTTCATCAACGAATTATATTTCCCTGACAGACAGATGTGAAGAAAATTAGAAACATTTCTTTTAAATATCTAAAATAATACTAATGCGTACATACATATTTTATTACATAGAAAATATATAAATGCAAGAAGAAACGTTATTGTTTCTTTAAAAGATAAGTAAATATCCGAATATTTTATCAAAACTATTGTGTAGTATCGAGGAAAAATTTAGGTATACAATTTCTTTGATACTCTTTATTATTTGTAATTTATTTTACAATAAATTAGTTATACAGATATTAATGAGACAGAAAACGATGGTTGTTTAATATGGTACTAATTGTAACAATCTAACTCTAACTTGACCACTCACGCAACTGGACAACGCCAACAACTCAACCTCTCAGCTACGCTGGTAACTCACGCAACTTCACAACGCTAACTCTAACAATTCTACTCTACGACTCCTCGATTCTCCTTGATTCTCTTTGACTCCCCGATCTTTTGAAAAATTGGAAATTCTGCTTGTGTACATGCGTAAATAACATTATTGAAATAGATTGATCGTATATGACGATATATAAATAATGGATAAATAAATCGATAGTAGAATCGCGATTTACGCGTAATTTGGTGGTTTACACTATGACAATAACTGATATTTTGTAGAAAGACAACGGAGCGCATTAAATTGTCATTATACAGATGATTTGGTCATTCATATGGTTATAATATAATGATTAAATCATTATTTTCTACTTTATTAAAATTTTAAATTGTATCGTCAACAATATTTATGAATAAATAAAAAAATTAAAAATTAAATTCACTCCGGTCTCTTTATTGGTCAATCATCGATAACATCAACAAAATTGATACTTAATGTACAAATAATAACATTATGTAGATTACGTTTATATATATAGTGTCTATCCAACGAGACGAGGCAGTAAACGTAAATATTATTTGACTGCTACAGCTGCAATATACACATTAAACATACTTTATTTACAATCTACATATGTATCTCTGTATATATTACTCGAAATTGAAGAGTTAGGTTCATTACAGAATATCAAATAGAATATGGAATATATTGTGGTATCATTATATAAAAAATGTATGTGAAATTAAAGCAAAACGTATCAGACAAATGATTATTTTGCTGTAAACATGGAGTAAAAAATTCGACCGAATTTAATAAATTTAGAATCTGCTACAACTAAACTTTAGTACAATGTTAAGAAATTAAATTCGATACTCGTCTCAAACTAAGAATAATATTAAACTGACCGTTGATGTTGCTGAACACTAAAATTTGGCTTAAATCATTTCAGAATCCTTAAAAATTACTAATTAAATAAATTAATAAGCCTCTACCATATGTATACGTTGTATAAATTTAAACGAATGTAATAGTGAATAAATGAACATTGCGAATACGGAACATGAGAGGTCAACAAAATATTACAACATATTTATACACAACTTATTAGTTTCATATTGCATTAGGCTGTATCATTGCAGTCTTTTACTTTTGAACGGTAGGTGCAGACTGACTGGATGATTTCGAATCACGCATAGAAGCGCTACGTTTTCGTTTTAGTTCTTCTTGACGTCTATTCTTAGCTTCTTTCTGCCGTTGTGCTAACAGCTTCGCATACTCTGCTGCTTGTTGCTTGCGAGCCAAGCAACGCCTCCTCTTTAGAGCCAGTCTATGCCTCTTCCTCTATAGAAAAATACTTTTATTTTATAATAAGCTCCATACTTTTGGAAAAGTTTTAACCGAAACAAAACAACAATATGATACAGATACGTATATGTACAAACCTGGAGTGTAAGTGGGGTAATAAGACGTTGAATTTTAGGGGCTTTCGACCGCTGTGGTTTACCCTCTTTTTGAATTGGTCGCTTCACAACGAATCGACGGACATCATCTTCCTTGGATAAATTAAACAACTTGCGAATTTTGCTCGCCCTCTTGGGTCCCAATCGCCGTGGGACTTCCTTGTCAGTTAAATCCGGGATATCCTGTAAAAATTTAATCAACCTCTACATTAACTGCTTCGCTGTACACTGAGAAAAAGTGCCATTTACATAACACAGTTTATCAAATCAAGAGACTACATTTAATTTTTCTCGTTTATAATAGTATCGTAAGATAATAAGTCAATTCTAAGATACACCCTGAAACATGGATAATACATAGAAAATACAGACAAATTAATACCTTCTCTCCTTTTTTGACAATGACCAGAGCAAGTACTGAAAGGTTGGAATCGACGATGCATCCACGTACAGATTTACGTTTACGCTCACCATCGCGTCTAGGTCTATAGCATGAATGTCCTTTTGAGAGCAGTAAACGTACGCGCCCTAGATACAAGAATTTTTTAGAAATTAAAATCAATGCATTATACCAAATCTATAAAATTCGTAAACTCATAAAGCCGTTACAAATGAAATTAAAATAGGAAATGCTTGTATTACCATTAGTCAGAACACCCTGTTTCATAGGAAATCCTTGTTTGTCATTGCCGCCCGAGATACGAACGACATATCCTTTCCATTCGTTGCCGAGAGCATCAGCCTCTACTTCTGCGCCCATACGCTTTTCATAAAAAATTCTCAGCTTATGCTCATCGGAGATTTCAAACAGTTTCTGACATCCTGTTGCAGGATATGATACGTTCAACTAGAAAACACATAAATATCTTACAGAATATGCAAAGATTTAACAGCCTTTGTCAGTTTATTCAATGTACATGTACACGTGTAACAAATCTTATATATACATAGCTAAATAGAGCTTTATCAAAAGGTTAGAACAAAAATTCAAAATACAAAGGGTATAGTAAGAAATTCGTGCTTACTATGCTATAAAGTAACAGTAGATACAACACCTTGTAATAAGGCTTCAATTGACTTATATTTATAAAGTATTTTTTGCTTGATAATAACCATAAAATGTATTCACAAAGGTTGACCGTTTATACTTGTACAGTAAAATATAGGTTAAACGTCTAAGACATTTTAACGAGGTTATGCTTACTTTCATAGTATAATAATGAAAATTGTAAATCTTATTGCTCTATATGAAGAAAATTTAATTATTCCTCGTTTGGATGTGACCTGCTTTGTGTTCCTTATAATGTCAAAGTTAAATAAAATGTGTCATATTTTAATATCGGTTAAGCTGACAGATAAACGAATGTTTTTTAAATTAGATATATCTAAAATTATTCATAACATTACAATAGATAAATTTTCATGGAAATAGTTTGTAATATTTGTTAGATTTTTAAATTTACATTATATACGTACCTTCATTGTGACAAATGTGCAGCAATACGGAGACCTATAAACGGAAAGACCGTATATCGCACTCGCGGACACTGAGTACGTAGTAGTATCCGACACCGGATATCCGATTTAAGTTCAACGAAATATTAAAGTGAAAATAACAATAAACAAACTCTGTACAAATCTGTAAACAAATCATATTAATATTTATGTTTACATAGTAATTACTTAAAACTAAGTAAATTTTTAATGCTAAATTAGTTCATCAACGAATTATATTTCCCTGACAGACAGATGTGAAGAAAATTAGAAACATTTCTTTTAAATATCTAAAATAATACTAATGCGTACATACATATTTTATTACATAGAAAATATATAAATGCAAGAAGAAACGTTATTGTTTCTTTAAAAGATAAGTAAATATCCGAATATTTTATCAAAACTATTGTGTAGTATCGAGGAAAAATTTAGGTATACAATTTCTTTGATACTCTTTATTATTTGTAATTTATTTTACAATAAATTAGTTATACAGATATTAATGAGACAGAAAACGATGGTTGTTTAATATGGTACTAATTGTAACAATCTAACTCTAACTTGACCACTCACGCAACTGGACAACGCCAACAACTCAACCTCTCAGCTACGCTGGTAACTCACGCAACTTCACAACGCTAACTCTAACAATTCTACTCTACGACTCCTCGATTCTCCTTGATTCTCTTTGACTCCCCGATCTTTTGAAAAATTGGAAATTCTGCTTGTGTACATGCGTAAATAACATTATTGAAATAGATTGATCGTATATGACGATATATAAATAATGGATAAATAAATCGATAGTAGAATCGCGATTTACGCGTAATTTGGTGGTTTACACTATGACAATAACTGATATTTTGTAGAAAGACAACGGAGCGCATTAAGTTGTCATTATACAGATGATTTGGTCATTCATATGGTTATAATATAATGATTAAATCATTATTTTCTACTTTATTAAAATTTTAAATTGTATCGTCAACAATATTTATGAATAAATAAAAAAATTAAAAATTAAATTCACTCCGGTCTCTTTATTGGTCAATCATCGATAACATCAACAAAATTGATACTTAATGTACAAATAATAACATTATGTAGATTACGTTTATATATATAGTGTCTATCCAACGAGACGAGGCAGTAAACGTAAATATTATTTGACTGCTACAGCTGCAATATACACATTAAACATACTTTATTTACAATCTACATATGTATCTCTGTATATATTACTCGAAATTGAAGAGTTAGGTTCATTACAGAATATCAAATAGAATATGGAATATATTGTGGTATCATTATATAAAAAATGTATGTGAAATTAAAGCAAAACGTATCAGACAAATGATTATTTTGCTGTAAACATGGAGTAAAAAATTCGACCGAATTTAATAAATTTAGAATCTGCTACAACTAAACTTTAGTACAATGTTAAGAAATTAAATTCGATACTCGTCTCAAACTAAGAATAATATTAAACTGACCGTTGATGTTGCTGAACACTAAAATTTGGCTTAAATCATTTCAGAATCCTTAAAAATTACTAATTAAATAAATTAATAAGCCTCTACCATATGTATACGTTGTATAAATTTAAACGAATGTAATAGTGAATAAATGAACATTGCGAATACGGAACATGAGAGGTCAACAAAATATTACAACATATTTATACACAACTTATTAGTTTCATATTGCATTAGGCTGTATCATTGCAGTCTTTTACTTTTGAACGGTAGGTGCAGACTGACTGGATGATTTCGAATCACGCATAGAAGCGCTACGTTTTCGTTTTAGTTCTTCTTGACGTCTATTCTTAGCTTCTTTCTGCCGTTGTGCTAACAGCTTCGCATACTCTGCTGCTTGTTGCTTGCGAGCCAAGCAACGCCTCCTCTTTAGAGCCAGTCTATGCCTCTTCCTCTATAGAAAAATACTTTTATTTTATAATAAGCTCCATACTTTTGGAAAAGTTTTAACCGAAACAAAACAACAATATGATACAGATACGTATATGTACAAACCTGGAGTGTAAGTGGGGTAATAAGACGTTGAATTTTAGGGGCTTTCGACCGCTGTGGTTTACCCTCTTTTTGAATTGGTCGCTTCACAACGAATCGACGGACATCATCTTCCTTGGATAAATTAAACAACTTGCGAATTTTGCTCGCCCTCTTGGGTCCCAATCGCCGTGGGACTTCCTTGTCAGTTAAATCCGGGATATCCTGTAAAAATTTAATCAACCTCTACATTAACTGCTTCGCTGTACACTGAGAAAAAGTGCCATTTACATAACACAGTTTATCAAATCAAGAGACTACATTTAATTTTTCTCGTTTATAATAGTATCGTAAGATAATAAGTCAATTCTAAGATACACCCTGAAACATGGATAATACATAGAAAATACAGACAAATTAATACCTTCTCTCCTTTTTTGACAATGACCAGAGCAAGTACTGAAAGGTTGGAATCGACGATGCATCCACGTACAGATTTACGTTTACGCTCACCATCGCGTCTAGGTCTATAGCATGAATGTCCTTTTGAGAGCAGTAAACGTACGCGCCCTAGATACAAGAATTTTTTAGAAATTAAAATCAATGCATTATACCAAATCTATAAAATTCGTAAACTCATAAAGCCGTTACAAATGAAATTAAAATAGGAAATGCTTGTATTACCATTAGTCAGAACACCCTGTTTCATAGGAAATCCTTGTTTGTCATTGCCGCCCGAGATACGAACGACATATCCTTTCCATTCGTTGCCGAGAGCATCAGCCTCTACTTCTGCGCCCATACGCTTTTCATAAAAAATTCTCAGCTTATGCTCATCGGAGATTTCAAACAGTTTCTGACATCCTGTTGCAGGATATGATACGTTCAACTAGAAAACACATAAATATCTTACAGAATATGCAAAGATTTAACAGCCTTTGTCAGTTTATTCAATGTACATGTACACGTGTAACAAATCTTATATATACATAGCTAAATAGAGCTTTATCAAAAGGTTAGAACAAAAATTCAAAATACAAAGGGTATAGTAAGAAATTCGTGCTTACTATGCTATAAAGTAACAGTAGATACAACACCTTGTAATAAGGCTTCAATTGACTTATATTTATAAAGTATTTTTTGCTTGATAATAACCATAAAATGTATTCACAAAGGTTGACCGTTTATACTTGTACAGTAAAATATAGGTTAAACGTCTAAGACATTTTAACGAGGTTATGCTTACTTTCATAGTATAATAATGAAAATTGTAAATCTTATTGCTCTATATGAAGAAAATTTAATTATTCCTCGTTTGGATGTGACCTGCTTTGTGTTCCTTATAATGTCAAAGTTAAATAAAATGTGTCATATTTTAATATCGGTTAAGCTGACAGATAAACGAATGTTTTTTAAATTAGATATATCTAAAATTATTCATAACATTACAATAGATAAATTTTCATGGAAATAGTTTGTAATATTTGTTAGATTTTTAAATTTACATTATATACGTACCTTCATTGTGACAAATGTGCAGCAATACGGAGACCTATAAACGGAAAGACCGTATATCGCACTCGCGGACACTGAGTACGTAGTAGTATCCGACACCGGATATCCGATTTAAGTTCAACGAAATATTAAAGTGAAAATAACAATAAACAAACTCTGTACAAATCTGTAAACAAATCATATTAATATTTATGTTTACATAGTAATTACTTAAAACTAAGTAAATTTTTAATGCTAAATTAGTTCATCAACGAATTATATTTCCCTGACAGACAGATGTGAAGAAAATTAGAAACATTTCTTTTAAATATCTAAAATAATACTAATGCGTACATACATATTTTATTACATAGAAAATATATAAATGCAAGAAGAAACGTTATTGTTTCTTTAAAAGATAAGTAAATATCCGAATATTTTATCAAAACTATTGTGTAGTATCGAGGAAAAATTTAGGTATACAATTTCTTTGATACTCTTTATTATTTGTAATTTATTTTACAATAAATTAGTTATACAGATATTAATGAGACAGAAAACGATGGTTGTTTAATATGGTACTAATTGTAACAATCTAACTCTAACTTGACCACTCACGCAACTGGACAACGCCAACAACTCAACCTCTCAGCTACGCTGGTAACTCACGCAACTTCACAACGCTAACTCTAACAATTCTACTCTACGACTCCTCGATTCTCCTTGATTCTCTTTGACTCCCCGATCTTTTGAAAAATTGGAAATTCTGCTTGTGTACATGCGTAAATAACATTATTGAAATAGATTGATCGTATATGACGATATATAAATAATGGATAAATAAATCGATAGTAGAATCGCGATTTACGCGTAATTTGGTGGTTTACACTATGACAATAACTGATATTTTGTAGAAAGACAACGGAGCGCATTAAGTTGTCATTATACAGATGATTTGGTCATTCATATGGTTATAATATAATGATTAAATCATTATTTTCTACTTTATTAAAATTTTAAATTGTATCGTCAACAATATTTATGAATAAATAAAAAAATTAAAAATTAAATTCACTCCGGTCTCTTTATTGGTCAATCATCGATAACATCAACAAAATTGATACTTAATGTACAAATAATAACATTATGTAGATTACGTTTATATATATAGTGTCTATCCAACGAGACGAGGCAGTAAACGTAAATATTATTTGACTGCTACAGCTGCAATATACACATTAAACATACTTTATTTACAATCTACATATGTATCTCTGTATATATTACTCGAAATTGAAGAGTTAGGTTCATTACAGAATATCAAATAGAATATGGAATATATTGTGGTATCATTATATAAAAAATGTATGTGAAATTAAAGCAAAACGTATCAGACAAATGATTATTTTGCTGTAAACATGGAGTAAAAAATTCGACCGAATTTAATAAATTTAGAATCTGCTACAACTAAACTTTAGTACAATGTTAAGAAATTAAATTCGATACTCGTCTCAAACTAAGAATAATATTAAACTGACCGTTGATGTTGCTGAACACTAAAATTTGGCTTAAATCATTTCAGAATCCTTAAAAATTACTAATTAAATAAATTAATAAGCCTCTACCATATGTATACGTTGTATAAATTTAAACGAATGTAATAGTGAATAAATGAACATTGCGAATACGGAACATGAGAGGTCAACAAAATATTACAACATATTTATACACAACTTATTAGTTTCATATTGCATTAGGCTGTATCATTGCAGTCTTTTACTTTTGAACGGTAGGTGCAGACTGACTGGATGATTTCGAATCACGCATAGAAGCGCTACGTTTTCGTTTTAGTTCTTCTTGACGTCTATTCTTAGCTTCTTTCTGCCGTTGTGCTAACAGCTTCGCATACTCTGCTGCTTGTTGCTTGCGAGCCAAGCAACGCCTCCTCTTTAGAGCCAGTCTATGCCTCTTCCTCTATAGAAAAATACTTTTATTTTATAATAAGCTCCATACTTTTGGAAAAGTTTTAACCGAAACAAAACAACAATATGATACAGATACGTATATGTACAAACCTGGAGTGTAAGTGGGGTAATAAGACGTTGAATTTTAGGGGCTTTCGACCGCTGTGGTTTACCCTCTTTTTGAATTGGTCGCTTCACAACGAATCGACGGACATCATCTTCCTTGGATAAATTAAACAACTTGCGAATTTTGCTCGCCCTCTTGGGTCCCAATCGCCGTGGGACTTCCTTGTCAGTTAAATCCGGGATATCCTGTAAAAATTTAATCAACCTCTACATTAACTGCTTCGCTGTACACTGAGAAAAAGTGCCATTTACATAACACAGTTTATCAAATCAAGAGACTACATTTAATTTTTCTCGTTTATAATAGTATCGTAAGATAATAAGTCAATTCTAAGATACACCCTGAAACATGGATAATACATAGAAAATACAGACAAATTAATACCTTCTCTCCTTTTTTGACAATGACCAGAGCAAGTACTGAAAGGTTGGAATCGACGATGCATCCACGTACAGATTTACGTTTACGCTCACCATCGCGTCTAGGTCTATAGCATGAATGTCCTTTTGAGAGCAGTAAACGTACGCGCCCTAGATACAAGAATTTTTTAGAAATTAAAATCAATGCATTATACCAAATCTATAAAATTCGTAAACTCATAAAGCCGTTACAAATGAAATTAAAATAGGAAATGCTTGTATTACCATTAGTCAGAACACCCTGTTTCATAGGAAATCCTTGTTTGTCATTGCCGCCCGAGATACGAACGACATATCCTTTCCATTCGTTGCCGAGAGCATCAGCCTCTACTTCTGCGCCCATACGCTTTTCATAAAAAATTCTCAGCTTATGCTCATCGGAGATTTCAAACAGTTTCTGACATCCTGTTGCAGGATATGATACGTTCAACTAGAAAACACATAAATATCTTACAGAATATGCAAAGATTTAACAGCCTTTGTCAGTTTATTCAATGTACATGTACACGTGTAACAAATCTTATATATACATAGCTAAATAGAGCTTTATCAAAAGGTTAGAACAAAAATTCAAAATACAAAGGGTATAGTAAGAAATTCGTGCTTACTATGCTATAAAGTAACAGTAGATACAACACCTTGTAATAAGGCTTCAATTGACTTATATTTATAAAGTATTTTTTGCTTGATAATAACCATAAAATGTATTCACAAAGGTTGACCGTTTATACTTGTACAGTAAAATATAGGTTAAACGTCTAAGACATTTTAACGAGGTTATGCTTACTTTCATAGTATAATAATGAAAATTGTAAATCTTATTGCTCTATATGAAGAAAATTTAATTATTCCTCGTTTGGATGTGACCTGCTTTGTGTTCCTTATAATGTCAAAGTTAAATAAAATGTGTCATATTTTAATATCGGTTAAGCTGACAGATAAACGAATGTTTTTTAAATTAGATATATCTAAAATTATTCATAACATTACAATAGATAAATTTTCATGGAAATAGTTTGTAATATTTGTTAGATTTTTAAATTTACATTATATACGTACCTTCATTGTGACAAATGTGCAGCAATACGGAGACCTATAAACGGAAAGACCGTATATCGCACTCGCGGACACTGAGTACGTAGTAGTATCCGACACCGGATATCCGATTTAAGTTCAACGAAATATTAAAGTGAAAATAACAATAAACAAACTCTGTACAAATCTGTAAACAAATCATATTAATATTTATGTTTACATAGTAATTACTTAAAACTAAGTAAATTTTTAATGCTAAATTAGTTCATCAACGAATTATATTTCCCTGACAGACAGATGTGAAGAAAATTAGAAACATTTCTTTTAAATATCTAAAATAATACTAATGCGTACATACATATTTTATTACATAGAAAATATATAAATGCAAGAAGAAACGTTATTGTTTCTTTAAAAGATAAGTAAATATCCGAATATTTTATCAAAACTATTGTGTAGTATCGAGGAAAAATTTAGGTATACAATTTCTTTGATACTCTTTATTATTTGTAATTTATTTTACAATAAATTAGTTATACAGATATTAATGAGACAGAAAACGATGGTTGTTTAATATGGTACTAATTGTAACAATCTAACTCTAACTTGACCACTCACGCAACTGGACAACGCCAACAACTCAACCTCTCAGCTACGCTGGTAACTCACGCAACTTCACAACGCTAACTCTAACAATTCTACTCTACGACTCCTCGATTCTCCTTGATTCTCTTTGACTCCCCGATCTTTTGAAAAATTGGAAATTCTGCTTGTGTACATGCGTAAATAACATTATTGAAATAGATTGATCGTATATGACGATATATAAATAATGGATAAATAAATCGATAGTAGAATCGCGATTTACGCGTAATTTGGTGGTTTACACTATGACAATAACTGATATTTTGTAGAAAGACAACGGAGCGCATTAAGTTGTCATTATACAGATGATTTGGTCATTCATATGGTTATAATATAATGATTAAATCATTATTTTCTACTTTATTAAAATTTTAAATTGTATCGTCAACAATATTTATGAATAAATAAAAAAATTAAAAATTAAATTCACTCCGGTCTCTTTATTGGTCAATCATCGATAACATCAACAAAATTGATACTTAATGTACAAATAATAACATTATGTAGATTACGTTTATATATATAGTGTCTATCCAACGAGACGAGGCAGTAAACGTAAATATTATTTGACTGCTACAGCTGCAATATACACATTAAACATACTTTATTTACAATCTACATATGTATCTCTGTATATATTACTCGAAATTGAAGAGTTAGGTTCATTACAGAATATCAAATAGAATATGGAATATATTGTGGTATCATTATATAAAAAATGTATGTGAAATTAAAGCAAAACGTATCAGACAAATGATTATTTTGCTGTAAACATGGAGTAAAAAATTCGACCGAATTTAATAAATTTAGAATCTGCTACAACTAAACTTTAGTACAATGTTAAGAAATTAAATTCGATACTCGTCTCAAACTAAGAATAATATTAAACTGACCGTTGATGTTGCTGAACACTAAAATTTGGCTTAAATCATTTCAGAATCCTTAAAAATTACTAATTAAATAAATTAATAAGCCTCTACCATATGTATACGTTGTATAAATTTAAACGAATGTAATAGTGAATAAATGAACATTGCGAATACGGAACATGAGAGGTCAACAAAATATTACAACATATTTATACACAACTTATTAGTTTCATATTGCATTAGGCTGTATCATTGCAGTCTTTTACTTTTGAACGGTAGGTGCAGACTGACTGGATGATTTCGAATCACGCATAGAAGCGCTACGTTTTCGTTTTAGTTCTTCTTGACGTCTATTCTTAGCTTCTTTCTGCCGTTGTGCTAACAGCTTCGCATACTCTGCTGCTTGTTGCTTGCGAGCCAAGCAACGCCTCCTCTTTAGAGCCAGTCTATGCCTCTTCCTCTATAGAAAAATACTTTTATTTTATAATAAGCTCCATACTTTTGGAAAAGTTTTAACCGAAACAAAACAACAATATGATACAGATACGTATATGTACAAACCTGGAGTGTAAGTGGGGTAATAAGACGTTGAATTTTAGGGGCTTTCGACCGCTGTGGTTTACCCTCTTTTTGAATTGGTCGCTTCACAACGAATCGACGGACATCATCTTCCTTGGATAAATTAAACAACTTGCGAATTTTGCTCGCCCTCTTGGGTCCCAATCGCCGTGGGACTTCCTTGTCAGTTAAATCCGGGATATCCTGTAAAAATTTAATCAACCTCTACATTAACTGCTTCGCTGTACACTGAGAAAAAGTGCCATTTACATAACACAGTTTATCAAATCAAGAGACTACATTTAATTTTTCTCGTTTATAATAGTATCGTAAGATAATAAGTCAATTCTAAGATACACCCTGAAACATGGATAATACATAGAAAATACAGACAAATTAATACCTTCTCTCCTTTTTTGACAATGACCAGAGCAAGTACTGAAAGGTTGGAATCGACGATGCATCCACGTACAGATTTACGTTTACGCTCACCATCGCGTCTAGGTCTATAGCATGAATGTCCTTTTGAGAGCAGTAAACGTACGCGCCCTAGATACAAGAATTTTTTAGAAATTAAAATCAATGCATTATACCAAATCTATAAAATTCGTAAACTCATAAAGCCGTTACAAATGAAATTAAAATAGGAAATGCTTGTATTACCATTAGTCAGAACACCCTGTTTCATAGGAAATCCTTGTTTGTCATTGCCGCCCGAGATACGAACGACATATCCTTTCCATTCGTTGCCGAGAGCATCAGCCTCTACTTCTGCGCCCATACGCTTTTCATAAAAAATTCTCAGCTTATGCTCATCGGAGATTTCAAACAGTTTCTGACATCCTGTTGCAGGATATGATACGTTCAACTAGAAAACACATAAATATCTTACAGAATATGCAAAGATTTAACAGCCTTTGTCAGTTTATTCAATGTACATGTACACGTGTAACAAATCTTATATATACATAGCTAAATAGAGCTTTATCAAAAGGTTAGAACAAAAATTCAAAATACAAAGGGTATAGTAAGAAATTCGTGCTTACTATGCTATAAAGTAACAGTAGATACAACACCTTGTAATAAGGCTTCAATTGACTTATATTTATAAAGTATTTTTTGCTTGATAATAACCATAAAATGTATTCACAAAGTTTGACCGTTTATACTTGTACAGTAAAATATAGGTTAAACGTCTAAGACATTTTAACGAGGTTATGCTTACTTTCATAGTATAATAATGAAAATTGTAAATCTTATTGCTCTATATGAAGAAAATTTAATTATTCCTCGTTTGGATATGACCTGCTTTGTGTTCCTTATAATGTCAAAGTTAAATAAAATGTGTCATATTTTAATATCGGTTAAGCTGACAGATAAACGAATGTTTTTTAAATTAGATATATCTAAAATTATTCATAACATTACAATAGATAAATTTTCATGGAAATAGTTTGTAATATTTGTTAGATTTTTAAATTTACATTATATACGTACCTTCATTGTGACAAATGTGCAGCAATACGGAGACCTATAAACGGAAAGACCGTATATCGCACTCGCGGACACTGAGTACGTAGTAGTATCCGACACCGGATATCCGATTTAAGTTCAACGAAATATTAAAGTGAAAATAACAATAAACAAACTCTGTACAAATCTGTAAACAAATCATATTAATATTTATGTTTACATAGTAATTACTTAAAACTAAGTAAATTTTTAATGCTAAATTAGTTCATCAACGAATTATATTTCCCTGACAGACAGATGTGAAGAAAATTAGAAACATTTCTTTTAAATATCTAAAATAATACTAATGCGTACATACATATTTTATTACATAGAAAATATATAAATGCAAGAAGAAACGTTATTGTTTCTTTAAAAGATAAGTAAATATCCGAATATTTTATCAAAACTATTGTGTAGTATCGAGGAAAAATTTAGGTATACAATTTCTTTGATACTCTTTATTATTTGTAATTTATTTTACAATAAATTAGTTATACAGATATTAATGAGACAGAAAACGATGGTTGTTTAATATGGTACTAATTGTAACAATCTAACTCTAACTTGACCACTCACGCAACTGGACAACGCCAACAACTCAACCTCTCAGCTACGCTGGTAACTCACGCAACTTCACAACGCTAACTCTAACAATTCTACTCTACGACTCCTCGATTCTCCTTGATTCTCTTTGACTCCCCGATCTTTTGAAAAATTGGAAATTCTGCTTGTGTACATGCGTAAATAACATTATTGAAATAGATTGATCGTATATGACGATATATAAATAATGGATAAATAAATCGATAGTAGAATCGCGATTTACGCGTAATTTGGTGGTTTACACTATGACAATAACTGATATTTTGTAGAAAGACAACGGAGCGCATTAAGTTGTCATTATACAGATGATTTGGTCATTCATATGGTTATAATATAATGATTAAATCATTATTTTCTACTTTATTAAAATTTTAAATTGTATCGTCAACAATATTTATGAATAAATAAAAAAATTAAAAATTAAATTCACTCCGGTCTCTTTATTGGTCAATCATCGATAACATCAACAAAATTGATACTTAATGTACAAATAATAACATTATGTAGATTACGTTTATATATATAGTGTCTATCCAACGAGACGAGGCAGTAAACGTAAATATTATTTGACTGCTACAGCTGCAATATACACATTAAACATACTTTATTTACAATCTACATATGTATCTCTGTATATATTACTCGAAATTGAAGAGTTAGGTTCATTACAGAATATCAAATAGAATATGGAATATATTGTGGTATCATTATATAAAAAATGTATGTGAAATTAAAGCAAAACGTATCAGACAAATGATTATTTTGCTGTAAACATGGAGTAAAAAATTCGACCGAATTTAATAAATTTAGAATCTGCTACAACTAAACTTTAGTACAATGTTAAGAAATTAAATTCGATACTCGTCTCAAACTAAGAATAATATTAAACTGACCGTTGATGTTGCTGAACACTAAAATTTGGCTTAAATCATTTCAGAATCCTTAAAAATTACTAATTAAATAAATTAATAAGCCTCTACCATATGTATACGTTGTATAAATTTAAACGAATGTAATAGTGAATAAATGAACATTGCGAATACGGAACATGAGAGGTCAACAAAATATTACAACATATTTATACACAACTTATTAGTTTCATATTGCATTAGGCTGTATCATTGCAGTCTTTTACTTTTGAACGGTAGGTGCAGACTGACTGGTTGATTTCGAATCACGCATAGAAGCACTACGTTATGGCGTAGCGTTAATACGTTATAGCGTAATACCATATAACGTAATGCGTTATAGCGCAATGGTATTTAACGTAATACGTTATAACACTATCATATATCGTAATATGTTATATCGCTACATTATATATCCTAATACGTTATATCGTTTTTCTATATAGTGTAATACGTTGTAATCTTATACCATATAACGAAATACTTTATAGCGTAATACTGTATAATGTAATACGTTATAGCGCAATACTAGACAACGTAATATGTTATGCCGTTGTACTGTATAACATAATATGTTGTATAGGTTTGTTATGTAACGTAATACGTTATGGCGTAATATTAAATAATGTTATACCTTGTAACGTTATACTATATAAAATTATACGTTATACTGTAATACTATATATAACGTTTTATGTTATAACGTAATACGTAACGTAGTACTATGTGACGCTATGCCCTAATACTATATAACGTTGTTCGTTATAATGTTAAACTATATAACGATATGCGTTATTACGTTATACTATATAACGTTTTACGTTACAACGTAATACTATACACCGTTATATGTATATATATGACCTTATATATAACGTTAAACTTTATATCGTGATACTATATAACATCATACATTATAACGTAATATTACATAACGTTATACGTTATAACGGAACACTGCATATTGATATACTTTGTATTGTAATACTATATAATGCTATACGTTGTAACGTTTTACATAACGACGTCATACGTCGTAAAGTAATACTATATAACGTTGTACGTTATAGCGTAGTACCATGTAACGTTATACGCTATGAAGTAATACTATATAACGTTATACGCAATAACATAATACTATATAAGGTTATTCGATATGATGTAATACTACACACCTTTATACGTTATAACGTAGTACTATATGACCTTATACGTTATAACGTAGTACTACACCTCATTATACGTTATAACGTAATACTATAAAACGTTCTGCGTTATAAGGTAATACGATAAAACGTTACATGTTATAACACTATAGTATATAACGTAATGCGTTATAGAGTAATGATATTTAACGTCATACGTTATATCGCTATACTGTATAACGTGATACGTTATAGCGTAATACTATATAACGTAATACGTTATATGCGTAGTGGTATATAACGTAATACGATATCGAATAACGATATTCAATGTCATACGTTATAATGCTATGCTATAAAACGTAATACGTTATAGCGTAATATTATATAATGCTATATAGTATTACGTTATAACGTACAACGTTATATAATATTACATTATACCGCACAACGTTATGTGACATTACGTTACAACGTATAACGTTATATAGTATGCCGGTATAACGTATGACGTTAAATATTATTACGTTATAACGTATTCCGTTATATAGTATTACGATATATAGTCTTACGTTATATACTATAGCGTTATGATGACGTTTAAATTCATATATTATAGCGTCATAACGTATTACGTTATATAGTACTACGCTATAACGCATTACGTTATATAGTATAACACTATCACGTATTACGTTATATAGTATTACGCAATAACGTATAACGTTATGTAGTATTACGTTATAACGTATTACGTTATATAGTGTAGCGTTGTAACGTATTACAGTATAGCGTTATATCGTATTACGATATATAGTATTGCGTTACTTGGTATTACGTTATATAATATGACGTTATATAATATGAGGTTATATAGTATGACATTATAACATATTGCGTTATATAGGACTACGTTATAGCGTATTGCGTAATATGGTATTACGTTATATTGTATAGCCTTATATAGTAGTACATTATATAGTATGGCGTCATAACGTATTACGTTATATGGCACTACGTTATAACGTATTACGTGATATAGTATTACGTTATATTGTATTGCGTTTTATAGTATTACGTCATAACGTATTATTTTATATAGCGTTATGTTAAATAGTAGTACGTTATATAGTATTACGTTCTATAGTACTACGTTATATAGTATAACGTTTTAACATATTACGATTTATAGTATTATGGCATAATCGTATTATGTTATATAGTATAGCGTTTCATAGTATAACCTTATAACGTATAACGTAGTGTCACGTCGGATACACAAGAAATCACGAAACTGATAGATTGCCGGTGATCTCCTCGCGTCGCAGTTCGAACATTTCACGAAAAAGGTGAAGAAATTGAACTTCGTATATGATAATGAAATTTTTATTATGTAAATCCAACAGAGTGATGGTTCAAAGTGTTACAATAGAATAATGTCTTGTACGCTAATTTAGGGGAGTTTTATTTTGTGGTTTTAGTCCTTTTGGGGGTGTTATCGTCGGATGTGTCTCAGAGACGGCTATTCCATTACCGTCGTGTTACTATTTCGATATCGATGGCTTGCGTGATATTTCATCTACCTGGTTACTGTTTCCGAGCGAGTGGCCTTCTTGACATTCCCCATTCTTAGATTCGCTTTGCTCCGTTGAAGCGTATGGCTCTGGTGGGTCGTCTGATTTGAATGATCCCATTTTCTTCATTTTCTGAAGTGTTTTGAAAAGTGACTGTCCCATGGGCTGGTGAAAGAATTGGCGTTGTTGGTGCTTGATGCATATTGTTTACGTGAGCGGTAGGGCAAAGTATTCTGATAGATACATTTTTAGGAATTACGCGACTTAGACATTCGAAAAGGTTACATTTGTACAATATATATACTGTTCTTAGTCCTAGGGCTACGTGTCCTAATATTTGTAATGTTGAAATGCCATATTCTTTGAGTGAATTTATGCGTCGTTCGAATTGTAGCCTATTGACTTGTGTTTGTAACGTATCGGGGTTGGCTTTATATTGATTAAAATTGTGAGTTACTTTTGGAGCCGTTTCTAATATTTCCTCTAGCGTTGGGATGTCTATTTCTTTGAAACTGTGTGAACTATTTTTAATTTTGATTTTGTAAGAAATATTTTTATGTGTTCCTCCTATTTTCATAATGTTACGGTCGTGTGTGATTATACATCCAGTTTTGCTGCTAATTAAACTCGGTTATTTGATTTTTAAGATTTTATGTGTTTTACATAATACGTCGATCTGCACATTTTAATAATGATTTTCAGTCTGTAAAGGTACGAACGTCAATTCTTCCAACTTGAATACAGCAGTTGGGCAAGTTTTGACTGTCTGTTGATTATTAATTAATTCGATTTTACATTCAGGTGAATTGACTGTATTGTGGCTTGGTTGAGTTCTGTTACAAATGTGGATGATTGCCGTTCGTTTACAATATTTGTTTAAGTAGTGGCTATGGACAAAGGTGTATTGTTCTGAGTTGGTTAGTATTAAGTCAGTTTCTATTACAGGTGCGATAAATACAGAATTTTGTTTGAAAGGTATCGGATAAAATTTTGTTAATTTCCACTCGTTATCCTCTAAAAGTGGTACAGTTATCGTATATATAAGTTTGTTATCATTCGTCCATAATTTTAGTTTACTTAGATCTAGAATTAGTTGAAAGTTTTGAGCTGAAGGTTCGATATGGTTATTCATAAAGTTTCGTTTTGTTATTTGGTCGAGTGTTGTTATGAATTGTTTAGGTTTTATAATTTGCGGGTTTATGATTCTTTGCTTTTCTAATATGATAGTGTTAAAAATTTCGTCGATGTTAATATGGTGCTCCGATATGGTAGATTCAGTCTGAATTAGCAAAGAGATCAATATTTCGTTTTTCTCGTTATGGTTTTTAATTTTGTTTGGTTTGGTTTTCGTTGGTAAGGTTTTCGAGTTGATTCGTCCTAGTATCGCCTAATACGTGCCTGATAAGTGCAGTTTGGTTACTAAGGTTCATTTTTATTTTGTTGCTGGAGTCAAACAATGTGTCAATATTTTTGTTAATGAGTTCTAGGTCTTCTTCGTCAAGAGTTCCGAATAGAGTTTTAGATGCTGAGCCTATAACGTTGAGTAGTCCGCGTTTGCTTCTATAATGTAATAACAATTTGAGTTGATGCGTTAGGTTTTGGTGATTTCCACACTTGGCTTTTAGATTGTTTATCTCTGGTATGTAAGCTCAATTACATGTTGTAATCTATTGAGTTTGATCAATTGGGTCGCTAAGGTCCGCTATGAGGGTGATATCTACTTGTTCATTGTACAGATAGCAATCATTTATATGTTCTAAGAAAACTTTGGGATAATTTAGTGGTCTTACTACTAGATCGCTTTGAATGTATTTGAGAGTTAGAATTATCCATGTATGGTCGCCTTCCTGAAAAATAAGGTTTTAACCTGTTACTGTGGATTCTTTGCGTTTGATCGTTGGAATACTCAATAAGATAAGTGGGTGGATTGGACGAGAGGATTTCAGCCGGTCTTACCCATTCGTGGTTTAGTTTGTTGGTTTTGTGATCGTTACGTACCTGTACTTCATCTTTTACTTGGAATATTGTTTGTGTTTTGATAATTTTTCGGATCTGATCTCTTTGATATCACTTTTTGTTTGATTCAGTGATTTGTCTCGCTTTTGCTATATAGACGTTATGTCGATTTTTCCAGAGATTAAATAATTGATCTTTAGTTAGGGTGGGGGTGCTTGATATTGAAGATGGCATGTTAGTGTCACGACCGGCATACTTCAAATCCGATGGACCGATGATGGAGATAGAGATGTGGCGGCCTTGGCGACAATGTATATCGCCAAAGTGCCTAATGAGTCATCTGTATCCTAACGGTCCTTCCACCGAATGTCCTAGAAGTGTGACAACGGTCACGTACGCCTACAGGGTAGTGGGGATATTGAGGGATGACAAACAAAGAAGAAACAGATGTTACCGAAAGTCAAATTGTAAGAGCTTCAGTCTTGGAAAGTCACGGCTGGAGCTCAGAACAAAATCGCAGTCAGTGTAAATTCAGAATACAAGAAATAAATTCTCTTGTTTTTTTTTGTTACCTTAATTTTTTCTTTTCGTTCGAGCCCCCTGCTTTTTATTTTACGTGACATTAGCTTGTCGTTCAAATGTTAGTTCAAATGGAGTATGTCCGGTCGTTTCGTGTACTGAAGTATTATATCCCATGCATATTAGTTTCAAATTTTCGTCCCAATCGTTTTGTCGGTCGATCGTACAAGTTCGAATAAGATCTTTTACTACAGCATGTGTTCGTTCGAGAAATCCGTTAGATTGCGGGTGGAAAGAAGTGGTTTTTATATGTCGAATCTTGAAAGCCTCTTCAAATGTATCCATCAGTTTACATACGAAATTTCGTACCATATCCGTGAAGATACTTTTCGGCGTGGAAAATATGTATACATAGTGATCCAAAAGTTCGTTAATGATCAAATTGGCTGTTTGGTCTTTTAAAGGTATGAGAACGAGATATTTGGTTAATTGATCTTGGGTAGATAGGATAAATTGGTTGCCTTGTTTGGTTTTGATGAGGGGTCCGAATATATCCATTGCGATTTTATCATTAGGGTTAACGGGTGTGTCAGTTATTATGGGTTTCTCTTTGGCCCTGATATGGTTTAATTTTTCTCGTTGGCAGGTTTCGCAGTTTTGTATAAATTCTGTGATGTCTTGCTTTAGGTTTGTCCAGTGATGGTGTTTTTATATTCGTTTCACGGTGCGGTGTATACCTATGTGTCCTACTATTTCGTTATGATTCTCGCGTAGTATAGTTTGTTTTTGTTCGTTTTCGTAGTCTATTGGCGGATCTTGTCCAAATATCAGTTTAATTCGAAGGAATCTGGTTGTTAGAAACCTTGATACGAGTTGAATGTTACTTTTTCTAATGTGCTGAAACTATCGTCGTTTATTCCTATATGCAAGTGTCCAGTTTGGCGTTTAATAAAATGTATAGATAATTGATGCAACCAGTGCTGTTCGTTAAAGTCTCCTAATTCGGTCTTTGTAATTTATTTAAAGTGTGGTCTGTTAGGTTTTTGTATTATTGGAGTTGGGATGATATTAGTTTTCCAGTCGATATATTCGTCATAATAGTTCGGGTTTTCTAGATCGGATTGGATTTCTTCATTGGTGATAGGACACAATCGCGATAGAGCGTCTGCAGCTGTATTTTTTTTTTTTCCTTTTTTGTATTCTATTTCATAATCATACTCCTCGAGTCTCAAGCGCCATCGCATGAGTCTCAATAAGGGATCCTTAATATTTTTTAACCATTTTAAAGCTTGATGATCACTTTGAATCTTAAATTTTCTACCAAGTAGATATTGCTTTAGTCTTTTGATTGACCATACAATTGCTAGTAACTCTTTCTCGGTTGTGGAATAGTCTTTCTCAGGAGGGTTCAAGATTCGGGATATTTAACATTATGGATGTCCGTCTTGGGAGAGTATTGCTCCTAATCCTTCGTTACTTGCGTCTGTTATTAATGTAGTATCGTGGACAAAAGGCTTAAGATATCGGCCGAACCGTAAACAATGTCGCGAGAGCCGCGGCATCGTCGGGTACATCAATATGTCGTCGGTCCTTTCAAGTGGATAGTTTCGTGGAAAGGGCCTGCGTGACCCTGGCCACGGGCGTTTCGGGACACGTGTCCGATAGGACGGGAAAAGACAAAGAGACGCTAAAGACAGTGTTAGTTGAGACGCCGGCGAGAACGAATGCAAAAGGCGTACAGTGTGAGTTGAGAAGCGAGAGCGTGCGAGTGCAGAAGCCGAAGACTAGAGTTGTAAAGTTGTAGAGTTGCTAGCGTTGTAGAGAGATCGAGTTGTTGCGTTATAGAGTTGCGAGAGTGATTTGAGTAGAATAAGATTTTTGCGTTTAGTTCAAGTTGAACATTTATCGTTCTCTGTCCAATTAATCTCTGTTATTTTTATTTATCTTAATAAATAGTATTAGGAGAATTTTACAAATCTAAATTATCCTAATCCTATCCTTTTTCCGATACTACATTAATGTGAACGTTTTTTCAAAGTCCGGGTATTACAGTACAGGAGCTTCACAGAGTTTTTGTTTCACTGTGTCAAATGCAAACTGTTGCTTATCAGTCCAGTGGAATGGAGTGTCTTTCTTTGTAATGTCTGTCAGTGGTTTAGCGATCTTAGAAAAATTGCGTATAAATTTTCTGTAGTACCCAACGAGTCCTAGGAATGATCTTTTGTGACTCGCGGTTTTTGGTATTTTAAAATCTTTCACGGTCTGAATCTTTTTGGGATTGGGTTTTACTCCTTCTTTTGTTACTACGTGTCCTAAATATTCTAACTTTGGTTTCAAAAATTCGCATTTGTCCGGTTGTATCTTTAATCCTAAATTTTGTAATCTGTCTAATACAATGGCTAGATTTCGGTTGTGCTCTTGGATGGTGCTTCCAAATATTATGATATCGTCTAAGTATACGAAACAGTTATTTCCTACTAATCCCCGTAGCGCGGTATCCATCATACGTTGGAACGTTGCCGGTGCGTTTTTGAGTCCGAAGGGCATGCGATTATAGTGGAAGTGACCTTGTGGAGTTGAAAATGTAGTATATTTTTTAGATTTTTGTTCCATGGATATCTGGTGAAATCCTGACGAGAGGTCAGGCTGAGAAAAATTTAGCTTTGCTTAAGTGATCGAGTATTTCGTTCGAATTTGGTAAAGGATACGCGTCTCGATCCGTTTGCTCGTTTAATTTTCTAAAATCTATGACAATCCTCCATTTTTGCTTACCTGATGCGTCTAATTTCTTTGGAAGCACCCAAATTGGTGCATTATATGGACTGTCGTTGATTTGAGTCTCAATTTCTTTTTTATAACATTCGGGCGGTCTATAAGATTTGATGTTTATAGGTTTGTCTATTTTGAGTGTGATTGTATGTTCGGTTAAGTTAGTGCCTAGTAGTGAATCTGTTTCCATGTTAAAAACGTCTAGGTAATTGATAAGGATTTTCTCGAGGTGTTCTCGAAGTTCTGGATCAATATGTTTGGTACGTATTACTTATGCAAATTTATTCATTTGTCTTAGTCTACCGGGTTTTTCTATTTCGTTTGTAATATGGCAGATTTGCTTACCAGTGTTGATAAACCATATTGTTGTGGGCTTTCCTTCGATGTATTGGGTTGAAGTTAATGTCTCGCTTGGTCCTATCTCGTTATCAGTGTTCTGGAATGGTAATATAATTTCCTCTAAGGTCAGTTTGTCGTTAGCGACGTTGTATCGGTACTTCGTAAGGAATGGGAGTCCGATTATTCCATCTTCGATTAGGGGAAAGTTGTCAGGAACTACGTGGAATTGGTGATTCTTCTTGAGCATGTTTAGATTACAAATTTTGTTGGTGGTGTGTTTGTCATTTCCCATTAGGAAAATCTTTGGGCTGGAGGTTTGGATGTACAGTGAAGTGTTTTTTTTTTTATTAGGTCTATTCCTGCTCCTGTATCAGTGAGAAATCTGGCTCTTCTTCTGTCTTTTCGTCGCAATAAGATTGATAACAATTTTCCGGTGGTGGTACAGTTGACTCTTGGAATGTTGCCTCTGGATTTTCTACTGTTTGGTATACTCGAGGCGGGATTTTTCCTTGGTTGCCTAATGGAAAATTTTCGAATTGATTCTATTGTGGTTTGGTTGAGTTCTTTTACAAATGTGGATCATAACCCGTTATAACGGAATATTATAAAACGTAATACGTTGTGGCGACACTCGACTTCGGAAATTTCCAACGGTTTCGCGGCACAAGGCGCTTTATCTTAAAAGCGCTATGCCGACGAGCCTTAGGTGTCATCGATATCCCTACGGCTCCTTCGCCGAATTTTCGGGAGACCGCACACGTGGCAGTCGTCGCGGACCTCTAAACAAACGCGCGCGATATCGATGGCTAACAAAGAAATGAATCAGCGTGGCTTTTGAATCAAAGAGATTCAGTCTGCCGCGAGCTGCGAAGTGCGAAGGATTACGTGAAACAAGCACTCTACTTCCTATAACCTGCGTTAAGCACTGATCGTTACCAAGCTAACTGTTAATTGTTAATTGTTACTTGTGTTAATTGTGTTTGTTGCTTGTTGTTATTGGACGTCAGTTGTTAAGTTAATAAACGTTTTTTGTTGAAACATCTGAGCATTCCTTCTACACCTATCACGACATACCACTTCAACGTTATGACGTATCACTATATAACATAATACGTTAAAGCGTTATAATATATTATAACGCTTATATTATAAATATACGCTTATATTATAAATAAACGCTTATATTATATTATATATGGTTCTCATTATGATTAGGGTTAGGGGCATGTAACGAATCTTCATTTGGATTAGACATTGTTGTTATGTGATAGAGAAAATATTTACTAATACAAATATGATTATTACAGAATTTGACAAGTAACCGTGGTAATTAGATAGTCGAGATGATTAGGTTCGATAACGAATCCGCGGTCAACGGGATAGCAAATGTACTTTCCTCCAAAGTCCAAGTCTTTGTTAAAAACGTAAAGTATTCACTGATCATAAAGACGTTGTTTTATTCGCTGATGAGATCGCACGAGAATGTTCCTCTCCGTCGCGGTGATGCTGCAGAGGAAAGCTATGATGGGGTGTGTCTAAGGACACGAGATCGTCGGATTCATTGAGGAAAGCCTTCGTTTGGAAAGTGAAAGAAATGGACATTCCTGTTAATTGGTTAATTTCTACGTTGATGAATAAAAAAGGATGCTAACCGCCCTTGACAGAAAGTTGCTAGCGGGAAGCGTCGTGAGAACAGCAGATTTGCCGTATCTTCCCGTAGTAGGTGATAGAATTAGGGACTGTTAGGATAAAGACTGTTTGTCCGTTTGAAGGACACGATTTGCTTGGGGAAAGTTTGTTTCCAATATACTTTGTCAAGACACAACGCTACAGCTCTTTTGCAATAACATTCTGTTCTTCGTCATTGGCTTCAATCAGACAAATTTGACAGCAGTAAAATCTCACTATGTAACACGATTTTATCCTTACCAATTAAAACAGTTATTCCAGAAAAATTATCGATGATAGATTACACTTTGAAAAAAATATATTTCCCAGAAAATATTTAAGATAATAAGATGCATTTAAATCTGTGTAGGTATACTGAAGAATAATCGTAAATTTTATACAGATAATAGCAAAATTTAGATTTAGTCATTTTCTGTTATTGTTCTTTTCTTTAAATAAAGCTTATTATTGAAATCATTTTATACGTATATAATGTCATTTGTATTATAACTGTATTTTATTTAGTACCTCGTGAAACATTCTTTTCTATCATATAAAATAGGAAATTATCTAACGTGTAATTTCCAAACTTACATTTTATTAATCAGATGAATTTAAATAAATTATGTGAATCAATTAAATATCAAACCCCAAACCTACTTAATAACACAGGTAAGTATCTATATAATGTTAATCACAATAACGATAATATATCAAAATATATCAATATATATTAAATAATACATTACTAAAAATAGCATTAACAATAACTTAATAATTTTAGGCAGTTTTCCACAATTTGATTATGACAATAAGGAAAGAAATTATTAAATTTACAATTCTCTAAAACCACCGGAATACGAATTAAACAAAGTAACTGCACCGGTTGCTCTCTTTAGCAGTGATAATGATTTACTTTCAACAAAGATAGTAATTATATATTTTTATATAATACATAACAATATAGGAAACAGTTCGAAATTTATTATTCAATTAAAAGAAAACTTTTAAAATAAAGGTTTATAATTCCAATTTATTTTAAAATATTTGAGTATTTTAGAACATTATTTAAATATTATATAAATATTATTTACATATTTTTATATAAATGTTTCATTTAAAGAATAAAAATATTAGTATCTAAAATAGATTTTTTGTAATCTGTAAAATTTATGT
Organism: Bombus affinis; assembly: GCF_024516045.1. NCBI lineage: Eukaryota > Metazoa > Arthropoda > Insecta > Hymenoptera > Apidae > Bombus > Bombus affinis. Next base: position 1,604,734 of record NC_066349.1, on the reverse strand, counting down.
TTAAATATTAATTAAATTAAATTTAAATATTTCATTATAAAACATATTTCATATAATAACATTTTTATTCCCAATTAGCAACTTTCTTATTTTAGTTGCTAAGATTTTAAGAAAAATTATAAAGCATTATTCTCTTTTAGGATATTGATCTTCTGAAAAGCAAACTCAATAATGTTGTATTCCATGAAGAAGTATCCATTAAGTTTTTTTTTTTAATCTTTGTTTATTAATTCCAGGTTTTTTACATACTTTTTTTACATGTTTTTTTTCCAGAATAAACGCTGAATTCTGGAGAATAGGGTGGTACAGGCAAAAGTACCGATACGCGACGGTACGACATAGCCATGCATTATTACACTTTTTTTTTCTTTTTTTTAAGATTATTATTGTAACTTAAATTTAAGCCGCTGTTGCGCTGTGCTTATGTGCGATATTTTAATTTATGTCCTGAAAGCTTGGACGCAAAAACAGGACAGTTCGCTAGCCTATTAGGGAGGGGGTAGGATTGGGTGGACTGGGAGGGGAGAGGAGAGTTGTTCTGTGGAATTAGTATAATATTTATTTACATATTTACACTTTTATTCGGTGAGCGTTGTCGTTCTGTGGCTCTATACCTTGTTGTTTTTGTTATGGGTTCCGTATCCACCAATATTTTTTTGTGTTTTTTCTGTGTTTGTCTTCTGTATCCTTTTGGGGGAGGGCCATGTTGTATCTCCACCTAGTGTCTGCAGTACGACCATCTAGGTTTTCCTCGTATTGTATAGATTTCATTCCTATTTTTCTTTGTATATGATAAATTATAGGGATGTTATTTTGGTCTTTAAGTATCCATTAAGTCCTCCTCCTATTATGACTTCATACGGAGAAGATATATTTAACATCAGCCATATTTGAACCTATATTAGACTTATTAGTTCTTTATGAGTGAAATCTGCAATACTATGTCTTGCGCTATAAAAAAAGGAAACAATGAATATAGTTTTAACACGACTATTATTTTCAACAATACTAAATAAAAATATTATTAAAAATCAATAACGACACTATAAAAGGTAATAGATAAAATAATAAATAAAATCCTTTTCGAAAATAATAATGTTAATATCTTTTTCGAACGAAGATAAATAAATATCTGATTGTAAGGCCTTTATTTAGGGGTTAAAAAACTCAGACATTATTCAAGCAGCATAATTCAACAACGCAGGGTTTAAAATGCTATTATTAAAATTTATTTATACAGTATATATCAGATAACTGATAACAGTCAGACTACAAAACATAAGTTAAAATTTATAAAATTCCTATTAACTTCATATATATAGTAACATTTTGATACAATTTGAGATATAGGTATCAATAAATCATTAGCATTACTAAATATTACTATATATATCATCGATAAAAAAGAATGAATGGAATGTTTTAATTAATTTATCAGTCACTCATTACAATAATTCAAGAAATAAATTTTTCCTCCATTTATTTCCATTTGATTTCTCTTACGCTTATATTTTCTCGTTATAAACAAAGCGACTACACAAAACTCTTCTTCATTTTGGTTTCCATTATTAACTATTATTACTTTTATCATTTTGTTATAAAAACAAAATGCACTACAGAAAATTTCCGTTCTGATCTCGTGGTTATATAATTAATATTTTAATTAATCGTCGAATAATTTTCGAACGTTGTTACTTAACATTAGTAATTACATCAGTGTACAAACTCGTCCTTCGCCCGAATTGAAGTTCAGTACGATGGAAAACTGAGTTTCGAACAACAAGGCATATATTGTAAAATTCCTTTCATATACATATATACACATGTGTATATGTATATATATATAAATGATAACAAGCATTCTCTTTTCATTTTGAGCGCTAACAATAGAATATTTAAATAACGTAGTTCTATAATTTTTTATCTTCGTAGTCTTTACTTGCAGCAGAAGCCATCTTTGTTTAATATACTCTTTTTTTAATTATATTCTTGGAACTGCCGTATGGAACATATTTTTCGACACACGAAAAAGCATCTCATTGTAATACAAAACACTACCAAATAATATAGAAAATTAATTGTGAATAATTACAAAAAAAAATTGGCTGATTCAATTTCGTTTCAAAGACAGTGCTACAACGGAAAATAATGCTATCCATTTGAACAACAATAATAATATGTTATAAAGTAATTACAATATTTAAAATGATACCTACATTTATTGTGTGTGTGATAGATATATATATATATATATATATATATATATATATATATATATAAACCAAACAGTAAACCAAAGTATAATTATCTTTTTAAATTATGTACATGCATAAATATATATACATTTAGTATACAGGGCGAGGCACTTAAAATATAAGTAGTAGAACCATGTCTTTTAATTAATTAAACCTCATTTCTGTTTATAAAGTTAGTATTCGCATATTATATGACTTCAAACAATGAAGAGTAAAGTGAAATAATAATTATGACCTTCTTTATATCATTTATGTAATCTCTGATATTAATTGAAATTAATTAATATCTTCTATATAAACACATAAAATGTTAACCTTAAGATACATTTCAATCTTTATTGAATACGTGCAGACATATTGTAAATTCTATAGTTATATATCTCAGTAGCTTTTATTTTTAAAATTTTCATTGATATGTTTCTTTTTAACACGAATATATACTTATTTTTAAAACAATACTTTGTTATTCATTAGCGTAATGCATGTTTCATATGTTTATAATTAAATATAAATATAGCAGCCAAATTAGTCAGATCATTCACGTGATAGAAAATAACTTGAATATTAGAATAACAGTAACTTATACATATATTCAAAAATTATTTATAAATATAATACTACTAATACACGATAGAAAATAAAACAATACTTCCTTATTCGTTAAAGACAAATTATTTTGGAATATATTATTTTACTAATGTACTTCAACTATATTCAAACTCATTCCTGCCCAAATTAACAAAAACGAAAGTCGTGCAAGGAGTAATGTCTTTTTAACTGATAATTCTTAGAGAGAGAAAACAATAAAATCTACTTTTTACACATATTTGTGACCATAGTTAAATTAAACAATAATTAGTTTTTGCAATCCAAAACTAAAATTTTTAACAGTTAGTCTACAGGTGTGTCTTCCTAACTATTGTATTCTTTTTTAAGAAAATATACATATGTATACCATTATGTTATCTATTGTTTAAAATTTGTTTATAATATATTTTCTTTTTTTCTCAATTATGTAAATAATTTGTTTATCTCGGCTTCTAGTTGTTACTATACTATAAAGAAAAAAAATTGGACTTTTTAATTATAGAATAAATAGATATCCATGAGAATACTGATTACAACATTTGCAACAGCATTAAATTAATATTTATAAAAAATATTATATATATATTATTACATATTTACTACTATTACTTTTGCAGTAAGTACGATGACATATAACATTGTGAAAAGAAAGTATTAAATTTCAATGTTTTAATTTCAATGTGATAAATTAAAGAAGCAAATTTAGAAAAAATATTTCATTATTTATAGCTTATAGACATATTTGTGATGACTTTTTTGATAACGAAAGAAAATAAATATTATATTTCCAAAAATAAGAACAATCATATTGTTCAACATAAGACTTTTATTTTGATTCAATTAATTCAATTCAAAGATATTAATTGAAATTCATAAGAATCAAAATGTCTCACTCTGCATAATATAGTATACATATCCGGCATGTGTGAATTTAAGAAAATTCACTAATTTTTTGTAAAACTCCTTTCATATAAAGTGTTTTAGTAATTTCATTTTCGTGTGTGTCCTTATTCTAAATTCCTTTCGGATTATCTTAATTTTTATGTCGAATCTTCATAATTCTCTATTTTTTCCAAGACTTTCTAAGGTCTTTTTATATTTATAATCATCACAGGAGTGAATAACCGTCAGTAGTAAACAATTTTGGTACAATGTAACAAAAAAATAACTTAAAATCGATCAATGTAAAATGATTAACATCTTGTTTAAACGTAAAGTAGTAATATAAAATTGCACAAAATTTAGGTTGTATTACGTTTATTAATCAAAAATTAATTTAGATCCTACTCGTAATCTTGTTTAATAGATTTTACTATAACAAAAGGTATTAACAAAATAACAGCGAGATGAATTTCTTTGCTTTCTTAATCGCGCATAGGGTGATCTAAGGTTTGCAACGGATACAAAAAGATATGGCAGTGGAAGACCTTCATTTTATATCCCTATAAATATCGTTAGCTTACAAAAATGATGATATTAATTTATATTAGAAATATGAAAATAGTAATAGAAACTGGAAAATTAGTCCACTTAAAATACAAAAACAATGCTTATCATTTTGTGCAATTTTAACTTTTTATTTATACTATCTTATAACAAAAGAAAGTATTGAACAAAATACATCAATAAAGATTAATATAATATTACTTATAAAAGAAAGTTTAATACCAAAATTATTTACTATATAACTTTCACATCCTTGGAATGCAAACAAAAATATTTGCTAAATTGTATATGTAATACTATAAATTGTGATGTGATCAAGATTATTTCTTCCTTCTTCCTTTAATATATTGTGATCAACAATTTCCTTTTAGAAGTGTTTCACTAATGTATTATAACATTAAATATAAAGAAAAAGAAAAATGTAGAAAACAAAAATTAGTTTTTTTTTAGAAATTTTATACTTACGTCCGCTATTTTTTTTTTCTCAAACGTAATTAATCTATAATATACAATATTTTTTTCTTAAATAGATAGTTCGTTAGAAATATTTTGTTGCTATTGTTTTTAGTGAATACGTTCATGCAAGCAATATAATAGATCGTACAATGCTCGTAAATATTAATAGAACGACTGCGCAACGGAATGACATATTACCTACGAGATTAATCGGAGCAGTCAGGTACATTTTCCATTTTAATTAATTTCTCTTCTAAAAATAGCTGAAAATAATACCCATTAATAACGCTTAAATTGCAGCACCATGTGAAAGAAGAGTTCAACACGATCATATATATGTGACGCAAATTAAATACTTTTTTCTTCCAATACTTAATACAAGGATTCTGTAAACTTTAACTTCGTTACAGGTTTCAAATCTCTTGCAATCTACAAAATTTATATTAGCTATTAATTAGAGGCAATCTCGTAATATTAAATAAGCCTTATTTAGCTTAATTTAATGGAAGGCAAAACATTTGCTTCAAGAGCCCTTTCTTCGGATTTTCATCTTCCTCATCATCGTAATTGTGTTCATCGTAGTTACTAATGATCTCATTGTTATTGCTAAAGCCGTACGTAACATCTGTGATACTTAGAGAACTGGAGCATATCGGATTTTCGTACCGGAATGGAAAAGGTGGTGATAACCGATATTCGTTATAATTATTGTCGTTCTCATTCTCTTCGGAGTATGTCATTAAAAAAACATTGTTATGATAACCTCGATTTCTTGAGCCGATGTTCAATAGGGGATCGATTCGAAGCTTTGCAAGTTTGTCTTGTAATTCGTACATGTAACATGACTGTAATTGTTGCTGATTTTGAGTATGACGTGGCACAATAACAAGCGGTTCTTGTCACACGCAGTCTTCTAAAGACATAAGTAATGGGTTCACATACTCAAAGCCTTCGAATTCGCTTTGATCGATCTTGTCGATCACTCTCCTGCAAAATATTTATTTATTATTTATTATTATCAATATATGTATTTATCTTATTAAGAAAGCGTATTCTAGTTTATAAATATATGTTTAAAGAAAAAATATGTAAAATTAATACAAATATAAAAGCTTAAAAGACATATCGTTGTCTATTGTATAAAAATACAAAAACTTCAAATTGATTTATTTAAAATGGCATTCAAATTATTGGCACAATTTCCTTAGAAACTAATACTTTAATTTACTTGAACTGAATTAAATTAAAATTTTCAATAATTTTTCTTTAACATTGAACCATATATTATCACAAGTCACTATTTTTTCAAATGTTATTCTATATTATTTATTCTAATCATATAGATAGAGTTAATTAAAACACGGGATTACACAACTTTCTAAGTTGTTACAGAAAATTCAAAATTAGCTTATTAATATATATATATATATATATATATAAGCTGTATATATAAGCTTATTCTGAGTTAGGAAATTTAATATTAAAGACAACTATTTAAAATTTTATTCTTAGTTTAAAACATAAAAATAAATTAGAAAAATTCTTTTTAACGAAACTTACGGATCATCCGGTGTTAAATGAACTGGTTCATCTGTAAATTCTGGTGGGAAGTTTGCTAGGTCACGATCAGAATCTAATCTTGGTTTATAAGGTGGTGTTACTTGTTTCTGCTCCAACTGAAAATTTATTAATTATATTTAATATACAAAATACATTTCTTGCATGATTAATATCATACACAAGGCATTTGAAAATGACTTATTACAACCATCATGGCATTATACTACATCTTTGGACCAATAGAGATTTGTAAAAAAAAAGTTTGAGATTTTACAATTAGCTTTTCTCAATTTTTACAGCCTCGCTATATCTTTAAATATATACTCTATGCTTTAACATTTTAATACTTTTATATTTCCTTTTATATTATTAGAATTACCATTTCCCAATCTATTGCTTTGAAGAAGGGATGAGCAACAATATCAAGAAAAGCAGTTGGCCTTTTACCACAACCTAATCTTTCGTTTGGATCTTTGCAAAGGAAACCTTTAAGCACGGATGCTGCTTTGACCGATAACGATCTTGGTATACGAATTGTTTTCTGCAAAATAACTTGGAATAGATAATCTTCGGTATTTTGATCTGGATTTTCTGACGCGCCCGCGATATCAAATGGGCTGCGACCTGCAAGCATTTCATACAGAAGTACACCAAGTGCCCACCAATCTACAGAGAAACTGTAATCTTCACCCCGCAATATTTCAGGCGCTATATAATTCGGAGTGCCACAGAACGTAGCGGTTGTATCACCCTCTCTAACACCTTCCTTGCACATTCCGTAATCAGTTAATTTCACGTGCCCTTCGTGATCAAGTAGTACGTTGTCTAACTTTAAATCTCTATATATGATACCTGCACAAAGAAATCATACATCACAATCAATACAAATACATTGTATATTGTACATACATCTCGTACATTGAATATGTTCATGTATCATCCGATTATTGAAAAATTGTGTTAACAATGGATTTATTCTAGAAAATTTAAATCTAAAATTATGTAAATATTCCCCATATAATTAATACTTTATCGTTTTCAATTTTTAATTGTTTTTGTACATCAAAAATTAATCAAATAAATATAATTTTAGGGATGATTTGATATATCAAATACTATAATATCAAAGAAACATAATAAAAAAATTCAATGGAATATACAAAATTTAACAAAGGATATTTCAGTGAATTGTAACAAACATAATTAAATGATAAAATTTTGCCATCATTTTAAATATTCAAAATTTAAGCATTAATATTAATGTAATTATATATAGAATATTTAATCTCTCCCTATAAAAACTATACCAATATGTTCTGTAACTAAGAATAATAAAAAGTTTATAGGCTCATGTTTATATGGCTTCTATTTCCTATTTTTATTAATAACTACTTACTAATAATTAAAGAAATGGAACCTAGATAGAGATTTGTTCAACCTACTAAACGTCATAATCAATACTTCACTTTCGGTATTTTATTTATTATTGTATATTATCTGCATTCTATGCAATATTTTGAAAATTCTTATAAATAAAATCTTCCCAATTTAATTATTTTGCTTTTTGCATTATTTTCATTTTTAAAGGGAAATTAGCCTTAGTTCTTTATGGAAATAACAAAGAGCATTTCTTTTACCTTTTTCGTGCAAAAAGTTCAAAGCGAGACTAATCTCAGCTGCATAAAATCGAGCATGTTCTTCCGGAAGACGGCGTTGTCTTTGCATATGGAACATCAGATCACCACCGCGTACAAACTCGATCACGAAAAACAGACGAGAGGGTGTCTGAAAGCATGAGTGAAGTCCCACAAGGAAAGGATGATTCGAGGCGGTTTCGAACACGTGTTTTTCCGTTTGCACCCAATCGATGTCCTCGTCATCAGTTACTAAGGCCTTCTTAATTACTTTCATCGCGTAAATCCTCTTTGTACGCTTCAATTCAACCATCAAAACTTTCGCATAGGAACCACGACCGATTACCCTAATCAGTTCGAAATCATTTAACGAGTATTGCCTCTGCATATCATTTGAATTATCAGCATCATTTAATGTATCCAACGGCAATTCCTCCCTTTCTTCACTTCCAGTTCCTAAAAATATATTTAATTCAATAAGTAATCAGGTTTAGTCTAATCTTATTTTATAATATTTTTTGAATAATAGGTAAAGGTTCATCTGTTTTTATGAAGAAATACTAAAATTATGATTTAATATAGATTGCTTATTTTAATATTCTGTTAAAAATCTTTAAACATATAATATATTATGTTGTTTAATACAGTTTAATCGATAAAAGATTGTTCTCAACAAAAAATTCTAATTGTATTGTTCAACAATATTCTACTGTTACATTTTTAATAATTTATGTAGCATCAGTATCAAATTCTTATATAGTTTCAAATAATAAATCTTTCAGATGCGCCCCTTTGAATTTCCAAACAAATAATCATAGTTTACGACTAATAAAATCATACAAAGTTCATAACTTTTTTTATAATTATCTTGTATATTAACACATAAATAAATTTTTTGCATATATTTGTAAAGTTATCAATTAAAACCTGATATATTTCAAATTATCGATAGTCTCCTTTTTGTAATACTGTTTTACGATCCCTAACGAAAGGAAGATAAAATTCATTTTCTTCTTAAAATTTGCATATAAACATTCAAATATCCTTACGATTGCGTGAATGCTCCTCAATAATTGGCGACTCTGGTATCTCATCCTCTAGATGAGCTACTGGGCTGCATTGAACAGAATCAAGCTGTTGTTGATCGCCGTTTCTGTCGATCGTTTGCGATTCGGTGCTTGGCATCTGCTGTTGTTGTTGCTGTTGCACACTCAAGCATGGTTTGCGCACCACCTTGTGACATTTCTTGTGCACTAGTAGCTTGCACTGAATACATTTGAACCCCTGCCGACCTAGGCCCCAAATCCGATCCTGGCAGAACGCGCAAAACGCTCGCTACGAAAGTTAGACAAGAAATTATTTGCGAAAGTCACTGTTTTCACATTTTGAATATAACTCGAGTATCGTATGAAATCTTGAGAATAAGAAAGCAAGTTAACTTAATTGAGAGGTCAAATTATTACTTAGGACTTCTTGTTTAAGGAATAAAAATATTACATTTGGTTCATTTTTATATTCGCAATATTATGTATTAATCCTTTCCTAAATAATAAGAATACAATAAAAATAGATTTCTGGTTTAAGAATAATTCCAGTTTTTTAAAAAGTATTAAATACTAATCTATTAACAAGAACTTTACAGTTCTTATTAAAACCTTAACTTTCAAACAAAAAGCCAGATACTAAAAATCGTTGCATCTAATCAACATTGATATTATAATATTTCCAAATTCTCCTTTGTTACAACATGTATATAGAAAATCCAGTACTATCAAATTTCCATCGAAACTCTAAGAACACCATCATTCATACATTCAATTTTCTTAATCATTGCTTACAAAAGTTCTATTCTACTCATATAGAAATTACTTATTCTTTTTGTAATTGTAAAACTTTTTACTTATAATAAATCAATAAACTTGTTATTTAATATAAAGTTATTGAAGTTATTTAACTTCTATCAAATAGTATTATCACATTCTTACTTTTACACACTAAACATTACACATGAATCCATTCATCTCTGGGAACGACCTATATTATTTGAATGACAGAAACATTATTCTCGGTCTTAGGTATTCAATGGACAAATCATTATTATAATCAACGATTAAATATAGCATTTGATGTTCAACATTCACTAGCCAGCAAGTTCCTCTGAGCAGGAATTATAATTTTATCCATCTGTGTGATCTGAATGATGATGCATTGCAAACTTGTGACACAGTATAATTGTGCGTGAATGATGTGTGGAAAATGAAAACATAATAATAAGCTAAAAAAAAGGAGGGGGGGAGTAACAGTGGAGCAGTAAGTTGAATGAAATGATGCTTACCCGATTGAAACGTTTCGCCTGAAATATATGACCATTCACTCGGTACAGCTTCCTCCATCTACGAGCGCCGCGTCTGTAGATGCTTCCTTTGGAAAATGAAAAAACATAAATATCACGAATGAACCAGAGAATTGATCTTCAATATTTGTCCTGATTTTGTTCTCTTTTTTAATTTCAGTTTCTCTTATTACTTCATCCGGAATACTAATTGGACATGTGTAGGCATGTGTCAATGATATTACATGCGCTATCGTAGAGATTCGAATGCTTTTAACGTTAGTTTCTCCTTAATTATGGCAATATAACACGAATTTCATTTAAAGTTATAGTACAATCTCGTTTATAAAGTTACAATATAATTGCATTTAAAGTATATTCCCGTTGGAATACCGCATTGAAAGATTCGCAGTAAAACTGCGATTGGCTGAAGTTCCTCCATATTCCCCGATAGTCAAAACTATCCAACTATTGTACAATCTTGTAAAGGCAAAACAATTGTGTATAAAACTTGTAAACACGATAAGGTCATCTTGATATTTAAGCGCGCGATATTTGAAATTGGAAATATTGACGAACGCAGTAGGAACATATTAATCGTAACTAGAATCTTCTGCTCGGATTTTGTTAATATGTTAACATATTGAAGTCCAACGTTGCGTTAACCTAACATTTTACATTTTTATTTACATCATCAAATTCTGTTTTCTAATATTATGACTATGAATGGGAATTCCAATTCCGTTTAATATTTCGTTCGTTGTTTCATTTATTCATTTTTTCATTTATTTATAACATTACGATAAACTATGGCTTGGTCCTTAGTGGGTTAATATATATGTTGCACCTGATCTTTGATCTATACGATATTTAACATTACATGATCCAAAGATTCAAAAGATCCAACACATATATAAAATTTCATTTTCGACAATTTTATATTAACATTCAGATACTTATACATTTTTAAACATTAGTTTGGAATTGATTTTTCTATTGATTTTCTACATGAGTAACAAATTGACAAAAAATTTTTACAGAATCGTAATTAATTTGTCGAAACTAAACAGTCTGTTAATCTCTATAGTATAAATAAAGAATCAGGTGTACATATAAATTCATGTAAGTGATGAAACTAAAAATAAGCGCGCTAAGATTATCCATGTTTCATGAAAACTAAAACAGATCTGCTTGATTTTAAATGTAGCAATATAACATTCGAAAAGAACAAGCGTCGACGAAAGAAAAGAACGATTCCCCTCAACGTTCTCCATTTTCTTTTATCAACGGTTGATATAGCCAGACTACTCATATTCCTTTACAACAAAATCTTAAACTTATTGTTAATCGAACAACTCGCTGGCTAGTATTATTGAAAAATCGTTGAATCGTGAAATACTGTATGTTAATAGGTTAGAAATTTGTTTCTTTGATGATGAAAACTCACTGTCTTCTCCCTGACAGGGCATCCCTGGCGCAGGCGGCACATTAGGAAAAACTGTAACAAAAATAAATAATTTTTCACTCTCATATCATGTATTAAGTTTTCATTCTGTTAATTAGAATAACACAGACTAAATTTGAAATAGGAATATGAACATCAAAAAAGGCAACTATGTATTTCTTTAAATAACAATTTTATTTGACCTTACTGTTCTTCTCGCGTATTCTTCAGCTCATAATGACCCTTGCAAAAAGAGATTAATATTTTACAAATATTATTGAATTTATATGATTCGTGTTACTTATTATTTGTAGAAAAAGACACTTTTTATAAATAGACTGTGCAAATATGATTACGAGAATAAACATAAAATTGAAACAGATCTGAAGAGAACAGTATGGTTGAACTAGAAATTTTACCTTGAATATCCTAGAAATACACAATAAATATATAATAAATTGAACATGACCAACTTGTTATGTATAGTTTAATATATAGAGTCTCTAATTTATTGTAGTACACTCAGAACGATCAAAAACCCAGCTGTAAGGCACGAAAAGAATATCTTATGAATATTCAGTCATGCAAAACAGGCATCACTATAATAATTAGTCCGGGGATCTACTCTTTTCAATAACTAATTCATTACTAGGTTTTTGTTTAAATTAATACGCTTTTGGTTTACGTACATTTACAACGGTTAACGTGACTTTCTTTGCCACTTTTGTTTGATCTACAAGAAGAAAGATTCCTACTTTAGTTTCAGAGAAAGATTTTCTCTTCTATGGAGGTAGTCCAAACGGCATAACACATTCAAAAATAAGAAAAACAGCAGTACATTAAAAATTGAATTTTCTCAAAATATAAATAATATGCTATAGGAACCTTAAATAATAAATAAAAATTAATTGTATTAATAGAGTAGAAGTAGTAATTATATTAGATTTTGTAAACATGTAAATAACATGCTATATATTATAGAAATTTTAAATAATAATTTAACGTTAATTACATTAATAGATAGAAGACATCTATCACGTTAGAAAATTTTGCTTCATGCTAAGAAATTTTATATTATAGGGATCAAATGCAATGCATTCATTTCAATGTTAGTACACGTATTGCCGAAGCAAGTAAACAAAGTAATTGGAAAAAAATGATAAAGTCAAGAAGTCTTTGAGATAAAATAATTACTATAATAATATAATGAAATTAAAACCGATTTGAATATCCAATACACTCAACTTCTAGCGATTCATATTCACAATTGCGAAATTTTTCATTATAGGCGAGGTGTGAAATAAATCAAGTATATAGCGAAATATAAACACGCTCGACTTGTTATTATGACAAATATTGTATTTAGTATAAATGATAATTAAAAGAAAAAGAATAATATGAATCGTAACGATACAATATACGAAATTCTCGATATAAAATTGATCAATTTAACCCGTTCATACTCGATATTTCATATATATATATATATGCAATATTGAATTTTAAAAATTATAAAAATTAAAAAAATTATAAATTTATTTTCGGTAAATTTTGATGCATTATGTCTCCCTTACAGAATCATCAGAAAAGATATGTTTCTATTGTTAATAATTAGCAGAAATGAATTATTCCTAAAATCTAAAGAAAAATCTTATCTTAAAAGGCTAAACATACATACATATGTATGTAATGATGCAATTTGAATTAACATAAAATAATTAAATATTTTATACGAATATATAAAAAAAATTGTTTTTATACAAGTTTTCTTGTACATAGGGGACATTACATAGTATATATACTTTTCCTATAGTTGCAACAATGAAGAAGGTCACTAAAATTATCTTAGTAAATGGTAATCGAAACTTCTGTAATGTACTTCTATAGAATTAATATTTTATTAGCTAATTGTATACACTGTTTTTTTTTTTTTGGCGACATTTTGTCATTTATTTGTTTTGAATAATATTTCTTATCATAATGTTTGCAAATTGGAATGTTTAGTAAATAAAACCATTGAAAATTATTTTTCATTAATACACGCGGCCTAACATTATCATATTTAAACTGTCAAATTTTGAAAACTCTATGAACTTCTCAACCAATCCCAAATAATATAATAGGATGTATATGTATGAAGATTACAACAAAATACGATATGCATATACGATATGTATATTTTTATTGATTTTTTATTGTAATGACACTATACGAAATATTTTAATATATAATAGCTAAAAATAGAAAAGATCTGTTACGTCCAAATATACGAGAATTATACATTATGAATTATATGTGTGCACGAACGAAGTTTTGTAGAAGTCAAAAGTACAACTGTTAAGCCATAGAATATTTTAATATTTTAGATCTAATATTTTTAATTATTGAAATGAAATAACAATTTTACTAATATGAGACTGATATTAAGAACATAGAAAATTTTAAAAATATTCTGCGATACGTGGAAAATGTAACTTATCGTATTCTTTGTCTGTAGTCTTCATACAGAACAAATATTACGTATATTCAAAGTTAGCAACTGTCTAGTGACTTATGGAGGTGACTATATATACGCATGACTATATATATAGTCACAAAATTATAAAGCTGCTCTTCATAGCTAACGAACAATTCACTTAAATAAAAGCATAAAAAATAACTTGAACCACGTTCAACACATTTTGATATACCATATATAACAATAAATGGAAATACTAACGTAGATCGTGCATAACGCATAACGTCGTCATAACGTTATATCTATATTTCTGTTTAGCTCCGTTTAAAACAACATGGACAAAGTAAAGATGCCGATGTTAGGATAATATACGCAACGTGTTCCAACACTACTTCCAAATCGTGTAACAAAGATAACGATCTATATTAGATCTGGAAACTCGTCGCCTGCCACACAAAGTATATCTCCTACTGTTACTTTCATTCCAGAACCTGATCATAAAACGCAGCCCGATAACGGATAACATTAAATTCGATTGATGCGATCGTTGTTATCGCTTTTATCGCCGTAGACCTCGCTAGCGTAGTTGCAACCGTTGTTTTCAATGTCCGCCGTTATGTCTCGAGCGCGTTAATCGATCGCTCGAAACTATCGGATTGTGAAGCTATTATTATAGGAATTAAAGGAAATCTTTATATGCTGTTCCAATTTTCACGGCGAAATAAAGGGTAATGTGAAAGAAAGGTCAGTAATTGGTAATTTAAGAGCATATCGCGGTTTCGTAATGTAAGAGAAAATATCTAGTGACATATTGTCAAGTGTTTAGTGCGCATATATTGTGCGCATATTTAATTTGGCATGAAATATCCTGGTAAATAATGATTATAAAATGTTTGTTGATAAAATTTAAATTTTTAATAAAGAACTAAATAGAACATCGTAACATCTTAATATTATTCAAGTCATTTAGCTGTCTTAATTCACTTATTTCAATATTAGATCCAGATTCAATACTATATCTAGATTAGTTTGAAGTACTCTTATACGTACACTAAACGATGGCACAAAACGATAAAAAAATTAATCAATAAAATTAATAAACGATGATACAAACGAAATTCATTATCAATCAGTATATCATAAAATTTTTTCACAATTTATTTTTTACAAATCATATAAATAAAAACTAAAACAATAGCAATTGATTACGATACTTTTTATTCAAAACACTTTTATGAAATATTTGTATAAAGTACTCATGAAATACCACATAATTTGTAAATCAATAAAACAATTTTTATTTATTTAAAATATACGTCCTTTTATTTTTTTATAAAAGATTAAAATCTAATTACTTTGAACAACATACTTTTGTTTTCTTCTCAGTTACTTTTTTATCGACCCTTTAAGATATATGATACATATGTTCTATATGTTAAAATAAAAGGAAAACAATTTTTTATTAGTATGTATATATCGAACAAACATTTATTTCTCAATTAATGGAGTAAAGCTGCAAAAAATATTGAGATATTAATTGTAAATATTCAAAAAAAGCTACAACCTAAGAAAGCCTTTTATTTCAATTGCATTGAGTTTTATTTAGAAAAATATAGAAAATCAAGCATCATTTTTATTCAGCTAAAGTATTCTAAATCTTCTCTATGAACAGAGAAGATTGAAAACAGATCTTTCAAATTTTTGTTACAAAAGACAGCAACAAATAAAAGATAAAAAAGAAATTTTATATATCATATAAATTCAAAAGATAAAAATATTCTTTTTTTTACAAGTGAATACAATATTAAAATCATCTTCGTTTTTTTAAGTGAGCTTCTTCATAGTTTTTCTCCTAATATAATACCCTTTAGCATCCTACAAAAATGTGTAACTTTCATATACATATGTACATATATTTTACATCTTTCTTGCCTTAGTCTTTTGAAAACAAAGGTAAGAAAATATTCTGAGTGGTCAATTGTAACTTGTAGTAGTGTACTAAAAGTACAGTAATTTGAAAGAAAAAGATATTATATAGAGGATTATATAGAGGATCTTACAATTATTTATTTTTATTAATAGAAAAAATTATGCAGGATCAAAGTTAGTTGGTTCAGAATTGTGATTCATGATTTTCTTCTCTTAAAATAATTTTATTCGAGTTTTGAAGGATAACAATACCTTTTCTCAAGTGAAATTAGATATACAAAAAGTTATTGAAGCATTTTAACTTCAAGATATTTTAATTTTAATTGTTAAATTCATGAAGTTAAAATTAAATTTAGAAAATATCGATTGATATTTGAAAACATCAAATCCCGCTTTTAAAAAATACCACTGTCCTTCAAAACTTAAAAAAAGAAATGACCCTGGAAGAAGGAAATCATAAATCACAATATTGATCGCTCTAAACCAACTAACTTTATCCTGATACAATTTTTCTACCAATAAAAGTAATTAATTTATATATTTAGGAATCTAAGATAAATATAGCATCCTATATATATATTATAGAAGAACTATACTACTTTTTGATATATTAAAGATTTCTAAAATTTTGCAAAGTTGAATTCATTTGTTTGTTTGTTTTTAATGTAAAATGAAAAATTTCGGTACATTATGATATTAACTAAAAATATGAATAACGTAGATAAGATTTAATTTAACATATTCGCGATGACGTGATCCAGCATCAACAAAGAAAATTTATACAAAACCGTATACATGCTTATCTCCATAACGAATTTAAAAAGTTTCAGTCATTTGCCAAGTATTTTTTATCATATTCAAATGTTTCTCAATAGAAAATTATAGAGCAAGCACATTGGATTGAATTATTAAGTTTCTTGTATCTTTAAGCATCGCAATCTTATTTTCGACGATTCTGAAAAGTGTATTATGTATAGTGCTTTGAAAAAATATATTAACTATTTATATTATATCTATTTATATTATATTTCGGAAATTGTTATCGAATATTTTCGTCTATGTATTTACTTGTAAGCAGATTATGTTTGTACGTCCTGGGTTGCAACATTAGTGGAAAAAATTAGCATGTGAAAGATCATAATCTGAACCTCAATGTTCATAAACTGCTGTTTCATCTTTTAATAGCAAAAATTAAAAAATAAAAATTGACGAACAATAAAACCAAAAAGCAAATAAACTTAAAAGATATAATAATGAAAGTATCATGAGAAATATAGTGTAAGCCACTTAAGTGAAGATTCTGTACAGTGCATAAAATGTAATGTATGGATATATGAGAATTGCACCGCATATAAAGTCGAAAATGATCTTCAATATTACCTTTAGTCTAGATGGAGGGCAATATCGTATAGTGTATAATACAGTTCTAGCCAACGCATGAATTAATATCGGAAAAAGAGATTTTGTTTTAGTTTATTTTTATTAATTTGGACACTACGTTTGAACTTTCGAGTTTTTGTTATTTTTTGTTCATTATGAATTGATTAATTGATAATTCAAAAATTCCTTTTCATAAATTCTCTAGATTCTGGAGAATTAAAATAATTAATTGTAGAACTATTTTATACAAATTCTACCCAAAAAGAAACGAGATTAATAAACAATCGTTAAATTAAAAGGAACTTTTTACATATTAATAATCATAACTATAACTTGTTTTCAAATATTCATATCTTAATAAAAATGTTTCTCTTTAATAAATCGAGAATTCAATAAATTTGTATTCTCAAATAAAACTTACTTTCAATAAAATTCATAAATATTAATAAAACATTAAAAATAATATTAATTAATTAATTTTCGAATGCGAAAGCACGTCATATGTTAAATATCTTAAACTGGAACAACAAACATAATACAATTTACTTATATGCACAGAGACAGTGAAAAATGCAAGCTAGAATATATAATATAAGCGGATACGTAAGCGTCTCAAGTAAGAAAAAGACACTAGATTTCTCTCGATCGACATCGATCGGTTTCCATCTGTACTCGACTCATTGCTCCATTCTTACCACTAAAAACCAGCTGCTCGTCTAAATCAATACCTATATAACGTGCAATCTGAAACTATCTATAAAACCAGGAAAAGAGAGAGAAAGAAAAAGAAAACTAGGAAAACAATAACTTCCAGTAAGTAATTAAAACAGAGTATTCTATTATCGTGCTTCGTAGCAACAAATAATCGGCCTTTTTAAAGATTGAATTGCCTTTAGCGCGGAGCCAGGTGAAAACCTACCCCAGGTGATGTCGTTGAACCAAAACTGCGAAGATCCGCTTGTATCATCGATCAAAGATGGCATAGTCGGTGCAGAATCCGGCTGAGGATTACACGGTCCGTGAACACGACATGTACTAGTCCCTATACCTCGATTAGCGGTCGCGTACATCATCTCTGTTGCAGTAACCTCATCGATATCAACTTCAGAAGTATCATCGACGCCTTTATCGCAGAGTAACTTAATCCTAGACGAGGAGGTTCCAGGCTGTGCGAATATGTCATCACGAGGACTGTTATGAGGCGAACATTCTGTTCTCAAACCGGCAATAGGCTGTTCGTATTCCGCTGAGTCGCTACTGGGCGACGGCGGGTAGGTGCTGGTGCTCGATTTGATTGGTCGATCTCGTGGCAGGACTTGGATAGCAGTGGACGAGGTGGAGGGTCCTCCTTCGACGCCAGGAATCCTTCGCCCAACAGCAGCCGCAGCCGCAGCCGCTGTAGCCGCGGAGTAAGAATAGAAGGAACCACCCTGTATCATCATACTGCAGGGTGGTTCCTCCACTGCGACACCAGGCCCTGTAGACACGCCAGAGGAAGAGCCAGCGAGCTCACCTTGCACTTGCTGCACACCGTACATTCCCTGTGAAATTCCCGTCTCAGCTTGGTGATATTGTTGTTGCTGGTGCTGATGCAATGTTTGATGCTGTTGTTTATCTTTTTCGCGACGCGGCGACCGACCCCGATCGCTGACCGACGTTGCGCTCCAATAGCCCCACGCCATTTTAATTTAGTAGTATTTATCTTGAAGTATTTTTGTTTCGTCTATCCTGGCTGTCTAATATCGTCCAGCAGTAATACACCACTGGCTCCCGTCTTTTGCTCGCTACTACCCTCTAACTCCCACCCCAAATTTTCCCTACTTTCCTTCCTAGAGGTAGGTGCGCACGCTCTTTCTCTATCTCTGTCTCGTTTCAACTGGATATCTTTGCCCGGATTGTCTCTCTCCTTCTTGCTCCTCCGATGATCACTGTCCTCGTCTTTTACCCGTGGCCCGACCTCTTGCAGGAGAACCCGGCTGAGAATGCGACGAGTCAGCGCGATCGATGCTGGTTTATCGCCACTTTTGCTACCTCTTCGACAGCAATTGTTAAAGCTGTGATGTCACCAGCTCTCGACATGAATTGGCGACCATTGAAATCTTCCACCGCGAACTGAGAGAAGTGCTCTGTTATCGTTCCACGTTTCAGGCTAATCAACGTATAATACTATCTCTTTTTCTTTTGCCTCAATTCGAAGTTTTCGCTTTCTTTATTTCGTATTTTTAGTTTGTTTCGTGGTTTTGTTTTCTTTACGTGTCTTTTTGGGCAAATTATAAATTACCTTCTAATGTCCGAATGCGTATGAATCGAGTGTTCAAACGTACTTGCGTGAGAAAACTTCCTAGCTAATCGGTCCGCGTAAGAATATCGACTGCTGTCGCGGGATTCGTTAACTACTGCCGCCGCCCGACGCGCTTTACTCCACGAAATGCGCAAACGCTGGAATAAAGGCATACTCTGGAAAACAGGACTGATTCCTCTTCAACAAACTACCCGACCCTTCCCCCCCCCCCCCTGTTTTCAACTCTTCCTCGTCCTCAATATTCTTCGCTTATTATGGTTTCTTCTTTTTCTGTAGTGCTCTCCTCGTCTTATTATTCTTTCACTGCGTTCACTTTTCACTCTTCCATTGCATCTTCTGATTAGCACTTTTATCAATTTATTGCATCCTTCTAATAAGCGCTCTATTTTCTAGCGTTTTAACGGAAAACGGCTCTTTATTGGTTTCCATTGGCATTTTGAATTATGTATTTTTTGTATACTGGTTGTTCCAGCAACCGTGATACAATCGGCAAGGGGATGGTTCTACGTGAAAAAATAAATTGAAAATACAAGTACAGAATAACATTTTTTCATACGGTCCTTCGTTTTCGAGAAAATCGAAGTTGAAAATTTCTTTAATATACATACGTAACTTGACTAATTACCGACTAGATACGAATAAACAATCAACAAGAAGTTATTCTGCATGCTAAAATAAGTCAAAAATATAGAATAAAATTTTGTCATTCATGGTCTTGTCTTCAAGAAAATAGAGATTGTACGTGTTTAGTTAGAAACTTACCTGGTACACGTGCATGTACCTAATCGATTTTCAAATTTCACATAACACACTCACGCGAGCGCATTTTCTTGAGTACTAAGAATTTTGCGAAAAATGTGATTCTACATTTTCACATATAAAATAATCTTTTATTTACTGTTACCGCCTATCCAAACCAGAATTAGCTAATTTTAAGTATAGTTAACGAATTTTAAAAATCGACTTTTTTGAAAACAAAGTGTCATATGAATAAATTTTATTCTATATTCACGACTTGTTTTTTTATGTTGAATCAACCCTTTACCAATTGTAATTGCTAGGGTATACTGTATACTTAGAAAACTTATTTGTGTAGATTAAACTTAGTATAGAAGCTGAATATTAAATGTAGCACTAATTAAATGCGGATAATTATGGGCTTACAGTACATAAGGAAATATGTGATGCTCTCTGTTAATTAATTATAAAGATATAAAGAATTATTTTTAAATGTTTACAGGGAATGCGAAAGTTTTTAAATGTTTAAATGTTGTTACAGGAAATGCGAACGAAAACAATGGCATGTTTAAATTCAATCCAGTTCATCAGTAAATTAAGCTCGATTCACCATTCGTGATATTGCGACATGATACGTAAGTGTATGTAACCAGTTAGAAAACACTATGACTCTCAAACTAATAATGTTTCGTGAAATATATAAAACACTCAATTATACATATTAAATATTTATTCGAATTTTGTCATATAAATTACGCGATATATATATTTAATGTGAAAAATGTGACATATAATATAGTATATATATATAATATATATAATAATATATATAAAATATATATGTAAAATACTATATATATGTATATACTATAATATATATATATAGTATTTTACATATATATTTATATATATATGTACTATATATATATATATATATATACTATCCAATAAAATATGTAATTTTATAGATTAGTATTATAAATAAATTATAATAAATATTAATATACATGTAGTAATATGCACAAAAATAAATTTTCACATGTAACATTTTCAAACTTATATGCCACTCATATACATACATATAAGGATGTAAGTAATTGAATTAAATTGTATTGTTATTTAAATTTTGCAATATTTTAATATTAATATAAAATAAATTATTTTAGGTAAAAGCTGTTATAACTATATTTTAATTTGAAATGTTGCTTATTGCGCTTTAAAAGTTTTAATCCATACATTTGATAATATATTTTGGAGAATTCTTTTAAATAAAAGCTTACTACAGGATTATATGGTACAGATCTATTAACCTGTACAATTAATGTATACTTTTATTTCAAAAGAGCTATATTTATATATATATATACTTCATTCAAATGTAAAAAGAACTTTTTTTAATATTTTTTAATATTTTTAATATTTAGGTCATTAATTATATAATATTTCTAAATTTCTCGAATAATAAGAAAATTTTATGAAGACACTCATTATCTCAAAATATATTATTGTATAATAAATACTTACCATGTATAGTTATTTCAGTATCCTTTTCTAGTTCATAGAGACGCAAAGCTTCATCCAATTCATGTTGGGAAGCGATCCTACATGGATCTCCTTCATCATCAACCCATTTCATTGTAAATTGATCTGGCCCTGCAGCACCAAATCCACATATTGTACGCATTTCTTCCCGTAAGGTGTCTACTGAAATGCCAGGAGTGATATACGTAATCTGCACTTCCCTAATACAAACATAAGTCATTATAATCTTTTTCTTTCTTTAAAAATTGATAAAATGATAAAATTTCTTGTTTTGTTATATATAATATACAATCGCGCGCGTATATCAATATGCAGCTTACAAAATTTAAAATCTTAACATTAGTTTTCATTAATGTAAAAAAAATCAATAAAAGAACATTATAGTACAGATTATTTAAAAAGGTTAGCAAAAATTGATGGCTATGTTTATGTATATAACTTAATATGTTACTTTTATTGACGACTAAAGTTGTTCATTTTATTTTATCGAAATCCTACACAACTTAAACAATAATCTTCTTTTCTTATCTAGAAATAAATAACACGTAAATGATTTTATAAAATTATTTGTTTTTAAATATTTTGATGCATCTTTAGCTTTGAAGAACAATTATTATCCAAAACCATATAACAATCTTATGGAAAATACTGAATACTAGGAATTATAATATAAATATAAAAATTATTTACATATAAATAGCTACATGGTCAAATAAAATCATAAATAATTGAAATAAGTATTGGTTAAATTTTTTGAACGTTTTACCATGAAAACCTATTTTATATTTTTGTTTTATTATATTTTGCCCTTTTTATTGTACTTTATTGATCTTTGTACATATATTTGGAAGCAAAATGTGTAGGATTTACTTAATTCATCAATACATAACTGTTCTATCAATGTAGCTTATATACGCATAAACTTATATATTTTTATGTTTTCATTTCATATTTCATTTTTTTATATTTCATATTTATATTTTATATTTCATTTTATATTCGTCCATTACAAGCTTAAGTAATAAATGAATTTCAAATATAAGTTAGAAAGTAATATCACAAAAATTATTAAGTAGATATGTAAGTAGAGAACAGTATTTCTTTGTATATATTTTTATATCCATATACAATAAATCCACATAAAAATAATTTTATACTGAAAATATATACATGTACACTGAATGCACAAGTACTACATACATTATAAGGTACCTAATGCTAACCCTAGCTATTACTATAAAACTGTATTAATACATATGTATCATTATCGTACACAAAATATTTTATCAGCTAAGTAGTAATTTAAATAGTAATAACAACAATAATAGTATTTGTATTGAATTAAAAATAAGTCAATTACAAAAAGAAAATGTATATATTTAAAACTAACTTCTTTTATTATTGAACGTTACTTGTATTGAGCTCAATAGCATTAAACTAATAATTGCATAAGTTCATGATTTCAATTAACATTGCCATATTCTAAGCAAAAATAATATCATAAAATAATATTAATTAATATCAAATTAATATTTATTATCATAAACATGTACATACTACTTTATCTTTGACAAAAAATTTGTCTATATCTATATTCCCAAATTTTCTTTAGTATTTTAACTAACAATTTAATATACTTGTTTTATTAACTCTAACTTATTAAATTAAGATTCCAAATAAATCATTTGTATTACCCATTATAAACGATTTTCACTCGAATATCATCGCTTTCTATTGTCTGTGTAGGCATTTTTATTTGGTACCAGAACTCTTCTTCCTACTGAAAAAAATTATATTATTATCAAGCAAAGCAACATTAATAGAAATAAATTAATTACACAATGATAAACATTGCAATAGATATTTAATTATAAATTTGTTATTTATTATAAATTTGCTTATTGATTATAAATTTGTTATTTATTTACAATATTATACATTCCTTCCTAAATTACTTTTCTCCTCAAACTAGTAAAATATACAAATTTTGTAATTAAGATTTTTATATTCAGAAATAATATAATGTAACTGTAATATTCCTAAATCAGTTACTATAAAAGTTTATTATGACATAATAAACGAGAACGACATGATTAGGAACATACAAATTCAAAAGAACAATTCTCTATATTTATTCTTATACGTTTTAAAAGTCAATTAAAATAATTGAAACTTACGAACTAAAGTATTTAATAATCATTGTAATACACAAAAACTAGTTCAATTGAACTATCTCAATTTTGATATACGTACAAGTTTTAATTCGAGTACGATGATTTTCTCCGAAAAATGCTTGAATTTCTACGCCGAATAAAATATTTTGCTGTATTTCTTCAAAAGAAAGAGACGGGTGTCTTATTTCATAAATTATTTGCTAGAAGGAATCATATAACAAACACAAAATTGGAAAGCACTTAACATAGCAAAACGCGTTATCACTTGGCAGCCGCCATGTTTATTAGATACACATCTTCATAAGGAAATCTCTATTTTCTCTATAAAACGACGCATATGTATAGGTATATTCCATTTATCAGAAAAATGTATCTTTCGAAAGAATTTATTAAAAAAATTTGAGCAAAAATTTAATTATCATCATTATAATTCCGATATCAACTAAATTATTTTATCACAATTAATTGATCGTGATCAGTCATGACTATATGATGAAAATTATTCAGTTTACTCAAAAATTATAAATATGTAATGCCACTTTTACAAGTGAATTTGTATTGATATGATTTAAATTAATGTATATAACTATAATATTATAAAAAATGTATATAGATGCATATAACAACGCTGTATTTAAATATTATGTACTTTTATTTTAAAATTGAATGATATATATAGTACTTGTACTTATATCTTACATACTATTATTTAATTTTATTACAATATCTTATATATCAATATCGTATATGTCAGTTATATAATAATTACAATTTATAATTTATTAATACATCTTTCGTAATTTGTATCACCAATCTATTTGCACAAGAAATTAAAAATCCTTACTATTAGTACTTTATATTCTTCTTATTAACTTGGGATACGATAGGTAATTATAAGAATTTTAAGGCGTGGTGAATTTCTGCAGTTATCTTCAATAACATTGCAAAAATATATAATTACATAGTAATTAAGAAATTTGTTAATAATTGCTATTTTGTTAGAAAACAAATTTATATTTTACATACATATCATTTATAATTTCTTAAATAAATAAATAAATAAATATATATATATATATTTCTATCCTATGATTATTATGTCTTTTAAATAAATTCAGTTATAATCTACTTTACGAAACTATATCATACAATGTTACATTTTACAAAATACTTTTTATGGATAGTGGGAATACTCTTTAATTATAAAACTTCCATTTATATATAATAATAATGTTAATGATTTGATATCAGTATATACATATATTAAGAAATCGCCCGTCTTTTGAGTCGAAAAAAATCAAGATGGAGAAGAAGAAAAGGTTTCGCTCTGTGAAACAGACGGAGACGAATATAGTGTCTCTGTCTTTGTTTGAAACATTCATAGTATCTATGTATACATACATACATGTTACGCATGCGCAAAACGGGACCTGTTTCTTGCCCTCCATCTTGATTTTTTTCAACTCAAAAGATGGACGGATTGTCAATGCTTTCAGTATAGAATTGTCTAGACTTGTTTATGCGACCGTACCCTCACCAAGTCCACATGTACATCAGTGAGAAAAACAAAAATGATAAGAAATAAAAAAAATGAAATTATAGATAAAGAAATGGAAAAGATAAAGAAACAAGCGCTTCGGACAAAGCAAGGCAAGATCGGATAGTTGAACTGTTAACATCAAAAACAGGTGGTGCTTGTATACCACCAGCAAAGTTATGAATAATATAAGTTGAGATCATTGATAAATCAGAAAGTCCATGCATAGAAAGTCCTAAAAAAATCTCTACATGTTTACATTAATAAAGTTCATGTCAGTAATATGTGACTTATAATTCAAGAACTTGAAAGAAAATATTGTTAGAAGTAGAGGTTTGCTCACTAAGTCTATTGTATAAGCTCAAGCAACATCTTCACTGTTTACATCCATTTATGCAGCCCTTACTGCAATCATTAATTCTAGATTCTCAAATATAGGACACTTAATATTGAAACGTCTAATAATACAGTTTAAATATGCTTTCAGAAAGAATGACAAACCTCTCTGTATATCTTCTGGGATATTTATAGCACATTTGCTAAATCAAAGAGTAGCACTGAATGAGAGTAGCAGTGAAATTGTGGCTTTACAAATTTTGGTTTTCTTACTGGGAACTGGTGGATGACATAATAAAGGTGAGATGGTAAATAGAATGGCTGATGGATGACTCGGTAGAAATACCAATTGTATTTTTGAGAAAATGTGATATGAAATTAATTGAAACTTCTAGAAAGGCTATCAAAGCTATATTATATAAAAAAATATATTATATGAAGAACAAATAGATAAAAAAAATTCGATACCTAATTGAAGTTATATTTCAAGTTTGAAAAGACAAATTTAAGAATCATGAAGCAGCTTGATCTTGTAGAAGAATAGAATCCATTTACTTATTTAATAACATTAGATGAAACAACAGATTCTCAAGATATATTAAATGTATTCGTCTGATGCAGAATATATTAATAATGAAGGTAAATATAAAGAATTAAATAAAAAAATATTAAATCCAGATGTCAGTGATTCAGAGAGTAAAGAAGAAAATGACAAAAAATGAAAGTTCTGATGAAAATAGTAGTACTGCTATGGTGGAAAGGAAAGAAGATATTATAGTAGATAACACAGAGACAAATGCAACTGTATTCAAAAGAACCATATGTTTAATAATACATTCATCATTTGATTTTGAAGAGTATGCACACAAATTAATGAAAATACCAGTAAAACCTGGTCAAGAAACTGAAGTATATCATATATTCTTAGATTGTTGTGCAGAAATGAAAATATATGAAACATTCTCTAGATTGTTGATTAATCAGTTTTGTGCCATAAAATATGTCACACCATTTAAGTTCAACTTTTTTAAGATTTATATCATATAGTACTATTTAAATATAAATAAATTATGTAATGTATCAAAATTTTTTGCTCATTTACTATTTACTAATTCTATATTGTAGGAAGTTTTCTATTGTATAAAATTAATCAAAGACATTACAACAAGTTCCAATAAGACATTTATCAAAATTTTGTTTCAAGAACTTCCCGTATATATGGGACTACTGAAACTTTATCAATATGTGAAAGACATTACGTTAAAACATGTATTTGATGGATTGTTTCTCATAAAACACTAATTTCACAAGAAATTCTTTTTTGTCTATTGATTTGGTTGGTCTCACAGACCACTCGCACAATCTAAAGAAACATTTAAAATTTTATCTAAAACCTGCCATAAAAATTTATAAATAAATATAAAAAAATATTTTTTATTTTGTGTAAAGTTTTTAAATGACCTTAAGAAAATTTAGCATCATGTAAAATCTAGCTCTTAAAATTTTTACAAATTATTTCAAAATAACCTATTAATACTAAAATTTCCTATAAACTAATTCTAGGAAATTATTTTCTATAACAATATTTTGTTTCTTAAAATATTATAATTTTGTCCCAAAATTCGTTTTTACACACAAGCTAGAGAGATTATAATATTTATACCATAATATTTATATAATATTCGTAAAAAATTTCCTTTTATGTCATTCGTACAGATTTACCTGAAAAGTATTATTTATAATATAAATTTATGTTATTAACAAGAATATTAAGTCATCGTATTTAAAATATGCTATTACCGACAGTATGAAGATGTGGTGTGTGCGACGCGTGTTAAGTTCGCCCTGACAATGAACGCGGAATAAATGCACTTCTATCCATGTGACCATGTGGGTGTACCAGCATGTAGCCTATTTTGACGGGGGAATCACGTGATTAAATACTTAGCCGTCGCCACCCCGTCACCACAACTGTGAGCAGACCGACACTATGCCACAACCACAACCCATAGATACGTAGCTCAACCATTCCACATCCTTCGGAAGCAAGCACGGCTAACCGAGGCTCATCTTTAACGTGCGCATATATATATACATTCACACACACATACGTATACATCATACATTCAATAGATACGAAAGCACGATAGAGACGAAACTGCTAACGTGGTAGGTAGTGGTTAGACACACAGAGAGCGCGGTAGGAGGCCAAGCGCTGGCTTGGTGTTCAGAAGCGGTGTTAACAAGGGTTACAGTGAACTTCGCTCGACGACATGATATTCGCGAGGCTTGTGTACAGTCTACGATAATCGTTTATACCTAAACTAAGAAAACCATGAGTGTTCAACACGATCATACACATATACAGGACTATTATATACTATATATGTACATAAAATTATGTATTATACATATACATAATTAAGAGTACAATGCTCTGTATGGTTACAAAGCTACACAATAATATACATCTTTTATAAGTGCTATCTTCTCGTGTTTACATACTCGTACAGTTAGAGTGTACGTGTGTAGATGTGTGCATGCGCGCGCGCGCGCATGTATTTGTGTGTGTGTGAGAGAGAGAGAGAGAGAAAAAAGAAGCAAGGTGGAGTATTTGTATCGCAAAAACGACGTTCCATGGGTGAGTGGGGAGGAGAATACAGTCTTGTCATAAGAAGTGCCAGTCTAAACAGTAATATCCAGACGAACTAATATCACGTGTAGACTGTGAATGATTCTTTTTCTTGTCTGTGTATAATCGATGTATGTATTACGTTGATAATTGACGTACGATGTCATAAAGAATAATGCGTGTCTTTTCGAGTAGTCGGTGTCTCGGTGCGATCGATATTACTCGGTCGCGATGTACCGAGTCGATTTATTCTCCAAGAATGTCACTCGTCCTGGTGATAATATTCATCGATCGAACGTATCGTCGATATAATTACTGCGACAAATAGCATTAACGAGAATATTTAATTGGTTGTGTCGGTGGTGGTCATACGGTAACGACCGAGAGTGGCCAGTGTAAAGTGTAGAGTGACAGTGGCGACGACGGTGGCGGTGACTGCGACGGCGGCGGCAGCGACAGTGGTGGTAGAAATAGCTGTGGCGGTGGCGGTCGAATGGCGGTCGCGATCGCGATAGCTACTATAGGTGACGGTGGATACGATAATATCGCGGACGGTGACGATAGAAACGAACGCCAGT
This sequence comes from Bombus affinis, assembly GCF_024516045.1. Lineage (NCBI taxonomy): Eukaryota > Metazoa > Arthropoda > Insecta > Hymenoptera > Apidae > Bombus > Bombus affinis. Next base: position 1,575,413 of record NC_066349.1, on the reverse strand, counting down.
GATAACCAAGCTCGCGACACAATGCGCGTACATCGCTCCAGAGAACGTAAAACTGATATGAAAATAACGTAAAACATGGGAAAATATGCAAATGAAATCAGCGAGAGGTAGAAACGGAACAAGTTGCGAGGAATAATTTCATCGATAGTGTATTCCAGTAGTGTATTGGTAATAAATGGAAAATTGAACGAGAACAAAACATTATACAGATTATACGTATATTGGTAGTGGAACGTACTGAAGGATTGAAAGAGAATTATCATGTACATGGAGGTTCCGTTGCGATGGACAATAGACTGCGGATAATATAATATTACAAGGGGAGAAGACACATGAACGGGTTAAGCTTGTTCCCGAGTGAGAAACAGGAGCAATGAAGATGGAACATAAGATGAACACTTTGTATCTTTAGCCAAATGTTAAGCTTTTCCGTATAATGAGGAACGGGAGCTAATACGTCGAATTAAATATTCGGAGAGTGAACGTATATATTGTGGGTGTAAATACGCCTATATTATGAGTCGTACAAAATAGCGTGGTATGTCACGAGTCTCGGGAATTTCGTGTGAGCCTGTTTTATCTCCTGCAATTCTTTTCACGTAGACACGAATAATGGAGACGTTATTGCCGGGGAATACGAACAGTCAATCGTATAGCCCGCAGCTGAAGACCGTGTTGAAGACATATCAGTTATCCGCTGTAAAAAGCTTACAGGGTCCGAGCTCAGCCCTGCTTGGTATGGACTGCAAAAGTTTACTGCAGGAACAACCTTGTTATTCTCCCAACCGATCGAGTAGTTGCGTTATCGACTCCGAACAGATCTCCAAAGACACTGAAAAGGACAATAATTCATCAGTGACGCCTATCGGCCCTTGCAAAGTTCGCAGAACCGATCAACCACTCGAAGATTCTGACGAAGACCCGCAATTGGAACGATCGAAAAATATCTGTGAAAAGAGGGAATTGGAGTTTCAGATACCCATTTTAACAGCTCCAGACCAAAGTTGTTCTGAAAGATGTGAGACGATCTTGGAGGGCGAGAGAATATCGTGTTTTGTTGTAGGAGGCGAAAGGAGGTTATGTTTACCACAAATATTAAACACTGTTTTGCAAGAATTTTCTCTTCATCAGATCAATCAAGTTTGCGATGAATTGCAAATCTATTGTTCACGATGTACCAGAGATCAGTTGGAAGAACTTAAGCATTCAGGAATCCTACCACGTAATGCTCCTTCCTGTGGCCTTATCACTCAAACAGATGCCGAGAGGCTTGTCAGTGCTTTACTACTACGGACAGAGTCGTGCGATCCCTCTCAGATCAGTAACCAAGATAACATCGACAAGAAAGCATGTACTAAAAATGACAATGATGAAGAATCCATTGTCAAGTTTAAGGTGTATCATGAGTGTTTTGGAAAATGTAAAGGCATCTTTGATGCAAGTTTGTTTGAGTCAGATGATTCAGTGTGCATAGAGTGTATTGAATGTGGCTGTCAATTCTCACCTCAACGTTTTGTCAGACATGCTCATAGATCTCTTGAAAATCGTACGTGTCATTGGGGCTTTGATTCAGCAAATTGGCGGTCATATTTGTTGCTTTCACGAGATCAAGAACATTATAATAAGTCACTTACTTTGTTTCGAGAATTGAAGGAAAAACATCTTACATTGGGTTCCAAGCGAAAATCAGAGGTATTGTATTCCTATATTGTTTTCATAAAAATACTAATTCCTAAATTATTTTCATAAGTAATATAATAGAGAGGAAGGATGATATTATGTTATATTCACAAAATATCTAATTTTACATGAAAGAGATATAAATGTCAATTAATATTATGATTTCATGGTACTGCTTATATATCAAAAAATAAACAGAATGGAAAGAAGAAAATAAAGAACCCTTTTACAGTTGCGGCATGATTCAGAAAAAATAAAACGAATTAGGAAGGATATAGGAAGAGAAGATTGTCCAGGAATTTATAATGGAAATGGCTTGGGCATGTATCATCCTGTATCTCAGGTAGCCAATGCAACTGATCCATATCTACAAATGTCATGGGCAGTCTTTGAATTAGCAGCTAGAGGAGCATCAGCTTTTAGACCATGGAATACCACAAATACTTGCAAGCATAAGGATAAGTAAGTATATTAAATGAATACAGTTAAAACAATTTGAGATATTTTATAACATGCTCCTATTTTTTCATAAACAGTTCATCGTTGGTGCCTGCGTATCTCAGTCGTGGTCCACCTGTACTACAACATCCAGAGCACGTGGTTCCTCTCTCTGAATGCAAACGTTTTGAACCACACTTTCAACCAAATGTAGCCTTAGCACCTATACCTGCACCATCAGTGCCTGTAGTACTTCCACCATCTGCTCACCACCAACGACGACATCATCATGATCATAAACGTTATAACCATCACACATCGAGTTCTAACGAAAAGAAAGAAGCTTCGTCGGATAATGTCAAATCTGAGAAAATATCCCCTAGTTCTGGATCTAGTATTGGTGTATATTCTGCATTCCCTTCTTACACACCTGGAAGCAATCAAAAAGAACTGCCTCAAAAAACTAAACATGAAATGGGTGAAGAAGAAGAAAGTAGTGCTGCTGTAACATCGTCTACGATAAATATAGAACCACCTTTGGCTGAAATTGGAACCTCTTCACTGGAAAGTGATTCTGATTCGGAAGGAACGGCAGCGATAGATTTGGAGGAAAGGTTATTAGCTTTGGAAGCACCACAAGATGTTTTGGAAATGGCGCGACGCATAGTTTTAGAAAATGCACAATTACGACGTCATCGACGTTCGGATGCACGTGAAATATTACGATTACGTAATCAATTGCAAATGCAGCAAATACAATCATCTAATGATGGTGATAAAAAGGAGGAACCAACAAATGCAGCGAGTGCAGCAGATAGTACAGAAGGTAGTGAGGAAACGGAAGCTTTATTACCATCAAATAATAAAGAGTCTGAACCTGTTGTTCTAACTGTTAGTAAAGAATAAAATCAGTGATTAGAGTTTTTTAAATTATTTAATACAAAACTGCTCAGCAATTTTTTGCAACGCTCATCTTTTATTGGATAAGCATGCATTAAATTTAGTACTAGTTATAATAACGATAATGATGAATTCTAAATAAATAAAAACTGTTTAGGTTATGTGATAAATAGAAAGCCTTTAACATCATAACCATTAATTTGAAATTTTTATTGTAACCATACTTTGTTTATGTCGATTTTAATTAAAATCGAATGTAGATATTGTAATATAGAGAAAAAGTAACATAAGTTAACCAAAATTTACCATGCCATTTAATATAATTATACTTAATAGTCTTTTTAGCATGTTCCGTGCCGCGTGGAGCGTATAAGCCCCACGCTGAATTTCCTGTCCAAGGCATTTGGAATTTTAGTGGAATAAATGTTCAATCATGTGTTTGTTAAAATAATTCCACAAATTAAAAAATAAAACAAAAATTAAATTTATTGCTTTGATCTCTAATACGTCATAAACAATACACCCCTTTCTTGATAATTATGTTATTTGCACTATTATTAATATTAAAATATTTTAAAAAATTTAAGGCATAAGCAAAACTATCAATCGTAATAACGTGGGGCGTATATGTCTGACGCGGCCTGAATGGAAAGTAACAAAAAATTGGTCCGGCACGGAACGTGTTAAATAGGTTTCCTGTGCATATTAAATATGCCGCAAGATTTTTATGATCATTCGTTTAATTGTAAAATTAAACAGTGGTCAGAAAATACGAGATTAGATTGCTTTCCATTTACTTTTTTATAGTCATGATTGCATAATGTAAATATGATTCAAGTACCATAGATGTATGTTTATATTGATAATATTATCATGCAAAATATTGCTAAAGTACAAAAAATCTTTAGGTGCTATATTATTATATTAGGAATGTTCTAAGCAAAAATCTAGGTGTATTTCAGCAGTTCGTATTACACCAGAATATCAGAAATCTCGATTATGTTCTAGTTATCGTTTTTATAGCGCGAAACAATAATAAACAACAAAATCATATTTTTCGCTAGTAATCTTCATATTTGAATAAATAAAATAAGTTAATTATTTATACATTTCAAAATTATAAAATTATTATTCAAGCGATATGCTAAATCGAAGAAATTTAATTTATATAAAAAAATTATTAACTTTTTGTATGTTTAGTTATTCTTGTATTATAAAGAAACTTAATTCCAATTATGAACAGTTGGATTGAAATGAATATTGTTTTATAAAAAATACGTAAAATCGTGTTATGTATATTTTCTCTCTCTCTCTTTCTCTCTCTCTCTCTCTCTCTCTCTCTCTTTTTATCTATCTTTTGATATCAATATTTATTTGTGACATTGTATCTACATATCATTTTAGTTATATGTAAAATTAAAAGAATTTGACCCTGTGGGTTTTAAAACATTAAATGTGATTTATTACAAATATTTTTACACGATCAAAAATTAATTTGTATAGAGATAATACAATCAATATTTATAGAGAATTCTGAAACGAAATTACAAGCACAATTGATTCTTATTCAATGTTATTTTCATTTTTATTTGCTATAATAGCATGTACATGCAATAACAGAAGCAACACATTTTTTCCAAGTATCCTTGCAAAACCAATATTGATTTAGAGATGCATATATACCTAGAAATACACACTAGATATCTAAGAATAAAAGAATACGCGAATATAAAAATATAAAGGTATAAATATTTATATAATATATATCTTTATATTTGTATATGTTATCACTATATATTTCTTCTTAATCTTATTAATTTAAATATTTGCGTATTCTTTTATTTTCTTAAATCTTTTGTCACTGTTTTATTTGTTCCATCTCACAATATGTAAAGTGAAGCATAATTTAAACTTAAATTTAAACTGAAATTTTGAAAATTCAGTGTACTCTTATTAAATTATAACAACATGAATTTCTTTCTTCTTTTAAAGTGTTAGTTAAATATTTTAAATGTATAAAATATTTTAAAAATTAAACATGTATTAGAAAGGTTGTTTTATAAGCTTTAAAAGCTTTTTGTATCAGGTACATATTAGAACAATATGATATAAATCTTACACATATTTACATATGATATAGCAAAAGAAACAATAATTATATATTTGTGTATTTGAAATATACATATACACATATTTCGAGACTGCTTCGGAGATCTCTTATCACGTACATTTTTCTAATATAACAAGAGTGCCAGTAATTCTTGTATCATATTAAAGCACAACGCATTAAGAAATTTCCATTTTCAATTTTATTATTCATAAAAAAACACTCGCTTTTTAAACCTAAGTAAATCATGAATTTTCAAAGCAATCTGTTAGAGGAAGGGAAAAATTGATAAAAGTGTATAAATACAATTGATAACGTAGGATAAATACATTCATAATTATACTCCATATAACATTTGATCAATATATATATGACATGTATGTTACATCGTATTGTTGTAATAATATAAGTATCCCACCTAAGGTGAACAGTGTAATAATTTATGATTTTCATACACTCGGTTTATTATAGAATAATTAGAATATTGTGGTAAATAGTACATGTATGAATCGCGTAGGAAGGTCGGTTTTTTTTGCATATATCTGAGATCTGCGTATAAAAATTTCGATAAAAAAATCATGTAACTGCCATGACTAAAGATGTATTTTAATTTCGAATGGGTGATGTATTTTAAGTTAAAAATGGGAAGTTTACAAATAAATACATAATATGCGACGCCTGACTTTATTAACATTTATGCACGAAAACGCGTTAATGTGGATTTCGTTCGTTCGAATAGATATTATTCTGCCAGTCGGCTCTTGAATTAATTAAGGTGATTTATAAAAAGTAAAACGAGATGTTATTAAGTGTTTCGTAAATAAGAAATATCGTTATTGTTATGATACATTTAGTTCAATTTGAAAAAAATGAGAAGACATAATCGCGTGCGCGGGTGAATAGTAATTGTAGTATAATTATTGCATTATTATACGCATACGCTCAATATTGTGCGCAATATTGTACTCAGTATGCGTATATTAACACATTAATATTAAAAAACTCGTTCGATTCTCATTTCAAATGCTAGGCTATAATAGAATTCCGTGCTCACGTTAGATGTAGATATGAAATACCAATCGAACGAGTTTCCCATTGTTTTCTCTTTATATATCCATGAATCCAGGATTCAAGAAAATAAACTATTGAGCGATAGATAAAGCGTTCATTATGCTAAATATTCAGATGCAATAAAACATTATTATTCGATGCAATTTATTTCATAGAATTAAACGACCTTATACGTGATAATTATAAGATAGAATATGCGTAAAATATTGCTTTATGATCGAATTTAGTAATAATAACTAGTGTGTTTATTGATCCTTGTTAACATATATAAATAGTGTGCACACTCTTTCGAGGATAATAGAACGTTTTATTTCAGACTGACGTCGAATTTGTTTTGTCCATGAAACAAACAACAAACAGAAGCTATCGGCTATGTTAATTGACTAGTAATATGGAAATCATTTGTATTTACCGGGGACGTGGTATGTATGTATATTATGCTAGTAAAATGTGCTGAGATTCTTGCGCGAATTATCATGCACGCTATCAATAGTTTATTTTCTTAACTTACACTTACTCTTCGATAGATGGCATAATAGAGTTAGACGTACAGAAGCTCATGAAAGTATTTCAACACTTGTCAAAGAAAACTTTTACGTATATATATATATACGTAATACATATATTGTATGTATTATATAAAACATTTAAAAATTGCAGTGGCGCTGTAATGAGACATTACTATCATCTTGGTCAAATTTGAAACTAATCTGAAAATGTATATACAAGTTACAAGATATTTATTGCGAATATATATTTAATAAAAAATTAATATACAGCATGAGAGAGAAAGAGAGAGAGAGAATAACCGTTTGAGTATATAATAAATGTTAAAAATTGCACTACATATTTTGTATCTTCTATGTACATTTTCTAATATATTTCAAACTACTAATATACTCATGGTAACTGGATCTCATCACAATGTTAGCGAAATATTAAAATGTCTTGTATCACGCACACAATATATTCATAAAAGTTTTTTATAAGTGTTCGAATATTTTCGTAAGCAACTGTAAATGTGTTTCGTACACTACATAATTAACGAATACTCATAAGAAATTAAATACATAAAAAAAGTGCAATATGAAAGTACAAAATTTGATGTTTTATTTGAATTTTGTATATTTTACAACAAAAAAGGTGAAAAAGTGACAAAAGAAATATGTGGATGGCTTCTCCGATATTCTAAATTTTTTTAAAATATATAAGACTTTCGAAAATGTTTTACTATCAGAATCTTTAATATATGTAAGGCCATGTCTCTGATAACGTACTTATATAGTGTTGAACTTTTGAATAATACTATCTAACTATAAAAAAAAAAAAAAAAAAAATAATGAAAGCGGTTTAGAACAATTTAACGTTATACAATTTTCTAATCACTTTAAATATTATCTTGAATTTTTGTATGATCGAATTTCTATATTCGAACGACGAATTCCATATTCTTATGGGTCGATATTTAACGATGGATATATGAAATATAGCTCCAGTATTGATCTGATTTTTGGCATAATTGTAGGGTAAATGTATATATAATTATTTTCCAAAAAAATACTCATTGTTGAATGTATATGAGGGGAAATTGTTATAGATAAGGCTATTATCGTCATTTATATTAATTGAGATAATAAACGACGTTTCGATTAAATAAGATTTTTTTCATGTTATTGCTTCGATTTCTTTTCATTAAACTTATTAATATTTATAGCATAATAATTTATCCAGAAATAGAATCACAATTTATTTTCACAAGTATCTTATTTTCATTATGTAGAAAAGGTATTCTTGTTTCTCATATATATATAAATTTGGAAAATTATTAAGCATTTTTATTTTATTTATTTATTGACTTAAAAAATTCAGTATTACATATTATTTAATCTATGTAATTTTTGTATCAAATTTGTTATATACATATTTACTCACATATCAATTATTCATATTCATTAACCAAAAATAATTTAAAGTATTACTCTTTATGAATCTTTTTTTTTATATTTTTAAATTACTGCAAAAGTTGAATACTAGGTATATATTATTTAAGTTCTTGACGAATTATATTATAAACCAGAATATTCGTAATTAATTGTAATTATACAATCATTTATTATAAAATTTATATATAAAAAAAACTTTTATATTTCAGTTGGAACGTACATGGCACCGTAAGTTTACAATAATAAGCTACCTATATGATCGTATAAATAACTATATATATCATATTAATCTTAAATGCGTTTGTCGAATAACATCTTTATGTATTCATAATATGTGCATAATTTAAAATAAGCAATAAATTTTATACTTGTACGTTCAAACTGTACTATTAAAAATACCAATATTTAAAAAATAACGACCTATCAATAAAATGGGATAACGAATTTTCTCATTTATAACAAACCTTCTTTCGAAAGATGCATATTTTGAACAATATAAACAAACATTTGCTTGACATATTGTTATACAATATTATATTTGCTGAAGCGCCGTCTACCTGTTGCATTCACGACTATAAATATCTAAATTTCAGTTTCATCTTCATCTAAAATCCTTCAGGAGAACGATGGAGTAATTGTGTTTCTGGTTCGAGATTGTACCGTTATAACCACGATTATACCTTTATATCGTATTCGTACTAATAAGTACTAAAATGTTTGAAATACCGATATAATTTTTAAGATGTAAGAAGAACGGATCATTTTTACTGAAATGTTTAATATATTTACCCCTGCTATGCTTTACCTCAGTAATATCTTGCATTGAACGATTCATGTTCTGGAAATATAATTTTGTCTGAACTTTAAAAAAGCAGAATGGCTTTTTTGTGTCCGGTTCGCATACGTCGAGGAAAGAAAAAGAAACGTGAGTAATAAAATATCAAATAATTTTGTAAGGATATTTTTTCAATCTTATTTTCTATTAAAAATGTAATATATAAAATACACTGTATGTATACATATATGAGCTGTTACATATATTTATTAAAATTACGTCTATATATAATTACTTTTCATTGTTTATAATAATTAAATATTTATTGAGCGAAAAGAAAATATTTAAGTTTGAAATTTTACTAAAAATATGGTTAAAATTTTCTTATATATATTGAACAATAAGAATATATTAAATAAAAATATTGAGAATTGACAAGTTTATTATTGACGTTCATAGTCATTTTTAGATATATTATTATCTTATGTAATGAACACATAATAGTTTATTTATATATAATTATGTGCTATTCTATATATCAAAATTCTTTTAGATTCTTATATCCTTATAAACTATTTATTGGGTTGTAACATAAATTTATCCTGTTTTTATGTGTATTATATAATAAATGAGTTACTTAACTGTGCTAACTACTTTGAATTACAGGATCAAATATGTTACATATCATATATATAAAATAATCTTTACATATAAATAAAAAAGCAAATTAATGAAATGCCAATTGTTATATTGTATACCTCCTTAATGTCATATAACTTTCATTTAAAACATCTTTTTATATTACAAAACAAATTATGCTATTTATTTTAGTGTAATTCAGAGTAACAGAGTTAGCCAACTTACTCTGAATATGAAGGAAGAAATATAAAAGTAAAAATTTTGAACTTTATATTACAGCAGGAGTACACAATTTTAATTTGGAGAAGGATTGCGCTGGTGGTGGCAGTACAGGACTTGGTTTAGGAACAAAAGTACCACTGCCTCCTGGTCGTATAACAGGAAGTGCTAGTATTGAGACATTGGTCCGAGTAGGTATAGAAAAAGAAAATGGTCTGTCACCAGATAGTAAGATGGTTATTGTTCATGATTTTACACCATGTGTTGACGATGAACTCCAAGTAAAACGAGGCCAGGTTAGCAATTTTTATATGTCTTTATATATGTGAATAACGTTGTTCTTCACTGTGTCTGTTACTTGTTTACTTCATGTCTTCTAACTTCATGTTTTTATATTTGTTTTGTGTTCATAAATATTATTACTTATAAAATTTGTTATTAACTTTAATTTCATCCTCACATATTTATTTCTGTTATTCTGTATTATTTTTTGCATGTTTTAGGTTGTAAATGTTTTATATAGAGAGAATGATTGGGTATATGTAATAGCAGCTGATACACGTATGGAAGGTTTTGTTCCGCATTCATATTGTGCACCTTATACATCTCAGCTTGCTGAATTAACACTTGCTACTCTTATGAATAATGTGAAAAAGAAATTACCAAGATCTAATGAGACTGATTGTGATTTTGCTGGTACAGGTCGTTCACAAACTGTAGATACCCAACAAACTGACACAGGATCAGCATCAGACTGTGAAAGTTACGCTCGTAATGTCACCACTGCTGATGTGAATGTTAATCGATCTAACATCACACAGTCTCAAAATTCTATTCAGACTATATCCTCTCAGCCAGATGTACATCCTTTCTTTAAGGTATATATACAAATCTTTTAAATTTATATATTATGAATACTGCATAAGAAAATAACTTATATAATCTTTAGAATTTACTAATTTTCAGAAAGATACATAATATTTTATTTGTATAATGCATGTTACAGGATCCATCAGCTGGGAGATATATTGTACTTTATACTTTCGTGGCTAGAGATGAAAATGATGTTAGTGTAGAAAGAGGTGAATTTGTAACTGTACTCAATCGAGATGATCCTGACTGGTTTTGGGTACTTAGACATTGTGATGGTAATGAAGGATTTGTACCATCTGGATTTGTGTATCCAGGACATGTTCTTCATTCATATGCAACAACTACTACAACTACCACTACTACTACAGTAGCTACAACATCTACAGAAACACATGGCTTAGGTTGGTCTTCGTCCTTTTTTATGAAAATTAATGTTAATAAAACACGAAAAAAATTAAATTCAGATTTATTTATAGTGTACAATTTTAAATATATATACATGGAGGAAGTTTATGTTAATTTCAACATTATTTAATAATATTCAGAATTTTCATTTGTATATTCTTAACAATTTAATTAATCTCAATTTTTTATTATGTTATTTTAAGGAAAAGGAAATAACAATATGTCAGGAAATGAATCATTACAGCAAAAAGGTTTGCGAGATTTTCGAGATGAAACAAATGGCACAGAATTAGTTGTACTTTATGATTATAAGGCGCAGGCGCCAGATGATTTATCTGTGAGAAGAGCTGATTGGATATATGCAGATTTAGGAAATCAAACTGTAGATGGTTGGTTGTGGGCATATGCGCCTAAAACTCGAAAATATGGATTTATTCCAAAAGCGTACGCACGGCCTCCTGCTATGACGAGTTTATAACATATTAGACATACTTTTTTATCTCTTTGCATTTTATACATGTATTCAAATAATAATATACTATTACATAGTATTACACTCCAAACGGTATTCAACAATTTGGATAGACATCAAAGATACAATTTTCTCTGTGTAAGTATTATCATTAATAATGTTAATGGGGGGATAATTGGAATTTAATTATATATATACATAAATTTTGTAATATATTTAATGTACAGTAACATTAACATTAAGTGTAGCACAATCTGATGTAATGTGACTGAGGAGACCTTCATGCAGAACTATACAATCACCTGTTGAATAAATGTCTTGAGGACATTGTGCTGTTCTTAATGAGTTCACTGGACCTGTGTATGTTAGGCAACGTAAGCCTTCATTATCAATCTTGTCCACAGCCTGTTGTGGAAGTAGTCGATATGCATATCATTTATCATGTACATAGGTATTAAACGTTTATTCAACTGAACTTTTTTATCAATCATATAATATACCTGAATGCTACATAAAAGTTTGTTTGTTGTATTTCCAATATCCAGCCCAGCAACCCAAGCGATTATTATATTTTTTTCATGAAAATCTTTTTTTTTATTAATTTTCTCGTTAGATATATATTGGTCTGTACAATGTAGCCGAGCGGCCAGCACTGATAATGGTAAACGATTTCGATATTTTGGGTTGATTTGACTACCATTAAATAATTTTGCAATAGGTTCTCTTGGTATAAAGATTTAATGTTAATCAAATGCATTATTTAAATATTTAAAATTCTCCTTAACACATCTGTATGTCAAAAGTCTTTTCTTTACTATTAAGAATAAAAAAATAATAAAACAACTTTCAAAACATATTTTGTAGAATTATTCCAATATAAATACAATAAAGCCATATGTATCATACATGATATATTCATATGTATCAGTAGATATATCTCACAAATTATTACATAATCGTAATACTTATTGTTACAAAGACAAACTTTTTCTAAATTATTTTTTTTATATTGTTAATAGTAATGATTTTTAAACATACAAATACTTGATATTTTTTTCTACTTAAATAAAAAATTTTCATTTTTGTGTAATAATAACAATTTAAATATACTTGTTTATACTCACGAAAGTTTGCCAGAAACTAAAAGAAGAGCCAGGCACCGACTAGTATTGGAAGATAAGGCACTAAAACTGACGATGAGTGTACTTTTGATACCTGGTTCTACATTCAGGATAGGTACCTCTGGATGATCAAAGATGAAATGATGCGTCAATGCTGAGAAAGCTACATTTATAGCACAATCAATTCGTGGGCATCGGATCGGTCTACGAGAACATTCTGCGGTAATTTGTCCGTTGACTTTTGCTTCTAACATATATGACTCTACATTTCTTCTTTTAAATAAGTTACAATAACTTTGTCGCTGTTTTTCTTTATCACAATTTCTACTTCGTTCTCCGCTCGTATTATTTTGGTTTCTAATTTGTTCATAATCAGAAGTATCTTCAAAATCATTATGGTAATATGTTAATGTATTTCTATCAAAATTTTGTAGCATATGAGAGTAATTCTGATTCCAAGATTTGGTATATAATTGTTCAATGTTAATAGGATCGCACTGCCGTAATCGTTGATGATGTTTTGAGTAATAGTCTGATTGCTGTTGTGAAATTTGCATCTTTTTCATATGTGTATATGTGGAATTCAAGCTGATATTGCTTTCTTGCAATAAATTCATGTTTGATTGTTGGCACTGTGTATAACAAAGAATGCAGCCAGGATCTGGAATATATAATTGCAATTTCAGAAAGTACTCTGTTAAATTATTGTTGTTAAATTATTAAATCTCCAATAAGATGAAATAGAATGCTTTGCAGAAAAACTAAAATTATTATATTCTTAATTATATTGCTAACAATAAACCGTACTACTTTTAATAATATTTATCATTAATTTATTTTTATTTTTAACAATTATTAAAATATTAATTTTAGAAAATTATGTTAAATAACCTGATTGCAGTGCAAAATGTTGAATACAGCGTTGACATAAAGTATGCTCATTAGAACAAGGAACATTCTGACTAACATTTGAATTTATATTTTCAAGACAAATGGCACAGAATCCAAGTATCGTGTTTTCTGGCTCGCCGCCTTCTTTCGTGTCATCTTCGTAATTTAGTTCTTTTTCCTTCACGGTTAGAATTCTAAAATTTTTGTTTTCTTGTATCCTCTTTCCGTCATTCTGTTCTTTTAGTTCTTCACGCTGAAAGAATTCTTTCATGCTACTGTTACATTTAACCAAATTGTAAATTATTACTTTTAAAATCAAAAAACAATTTAAAATATACTTTCTTCATTTAATATTTTGTATTCCATTCTATTGTAGATTAAACAAAATGTAAGTTCTAACCAGATTAAACTAAATGTAAGTTCGCGCAATTATCTTTTAAGTTACAATTATATAAAAAATCTAAATATAATCCATAAAAGTAATTTTTAATTAAAATTGATTTTTCATTTATTTAAATAAATGTCTCGTAATTTTATTTAGATTACTAACCGCATATGTAAAATATATTTTTGTAAAAAATGGTGTATTTAAAATAAGTAAAAAAAATTTCTTGTAAATTTAAGATATAAATTAGTTTCTACTTTGGAAGGGAATTCTAGTGGTGAAAAATTAAAATGAAATTCAATCTATTTATTCACAATTTTGGAATCTGGCTTCCCTTGAATACTAAATCACGTGCCTCGTTCTGATTCTTTATCGAATTGCAGTTTGCTTTATTAGCTCGCTGATTTTCTTTTTCCATCTTTTTCTTTGGATTCTCAAGTCAGCTCGTGTATCACTTTGAACGATACTTTTTCAATTTTGTATATCGTGTTTCCTCGTAACTCGCTTTCTTTACTATAAAATGTTACGGATATCATTATAACTTTTGCTAATTTAATTCATGCATTTATAATTAAGTTAGCAAGCAAAGTTATAATTTCCAAAATTTCAGTATGGAAAACGTAACTATATACGTAATTAACCGATGAATATTTTTTACTTATTTAATATTAGTTATAAAATTACAATTTTTATAAAATGAAAAAGAATAATACTTTAATTTCGATTCTTTTATAAACATTACAAATTTTTTATTTGTATTTTTATTTTATATGTATTATATTTATTATATTTTACTTATTATATTTTTATTTATACATGAAAAGACAAATGAGAAAAAAAATTCAAATTTTATACAAATTATATATGCAATATTTATAAAATAACAATAAGAGATTTTCACAGTGAAAAAGTCAGATAATTACCAAATTTCAAAGTATTGCTAAGTATATAATCAATATTATATTATTAATTCCAGGAAAATTCTTCAATTTTCTTGACTTCCATAAATTCATGAACAATTTCAATATTTCCAATAATTTCGAATAAATGGATAATTTAAACGTGCATATAAAATGTTCGTTAATGAAAGCTTTTGTTTTCCGTTCGCTGCAATTTACTACTTAAAAACGTTTTACGTACATTGACGATGTAAACTTCGATACGTATGATTTGCCGGTTAGATTTGAAAAACCATATTGACACCTATCTCCTTTGTCACTTCTCGAAACCTTCAAATATTTGACTACCCTTTGAAGATTAGAAATATATTTAACGATGTTGACGAGTATTATTGTCTTTTCTATTTTTATTATTGTATTTGTAGATCTTTATTTAAAATTTTATCTATCTCATTTTTTCAAATTCTCATCGAAAAGATAATTTAATAATTACCAAAAATTTATGCCAGTTATTTTATCTACATCGTCCCTAATGATGTTATATATAATATAAGCACAAAATTATATAATATAATCATCAAAAAATTAAATATTAATATTAAAATTGGTATATTTATATACCAATATTAAATATACAAGATTGAAAATCTTACAAAACGAAAATCCTACTAAATACTAACGTCAATTTTAATTATTATCTTAAAATATAAAAATTATATTCTCAGTTCAGGAAATGGTACCATACATAGCTCAAGTAAAAAAGCACTGCAGGCCAATACAATTTTTATTATCTAAATCTAGAAATCTGTATACAATATTTACATAAAAGAATACAAATGAATCTCTATTAAATCATAGATGACAAATCAACATTATTAATGGCATTCATAAGTTTTGCATTTAATTATTAAAATCAGTAAGAAACTGCAAACTTTTATATAAAGGAATCAGATGTAAATTAACTTGATTAATTTCAGATAATTTTATAATAATTATATTATTCTAAAATTATGCTGTACAAGAAAAAGTTTTTAACACATTATACAGCACCAAGAAACATTGCCTAAAAACTTAATATGAAAACGAAAATTATTATACAATTATACAAATTAAAAATGAAATAAGAAGTCTGTATAATAAATATAAATTCTATATAACAAAATTAATTTTAAAATTTTTGCTGATAAATATCACACATTTTTTACATACGTATTTAGATACAATGTTAATTGATTACATTCTTATAAAAATTAATATCACTTTTTCTACGTAGAAACAAAATATTTTTCAATTTGAATCATAAATATGCAATTTTCTATAACATGAAAATTCTGCAATAAACATAAAGAATTGAGAAAAGCAATATATATATAATTAATAAAGTGCGCTAGCAATAAACCATAATGAAAAATAATTTAATGAATAATTGAACATAAGTATGAACTATGTACAAAATGTTATCATAAAGATACAAATTTCTTGACATAACGTCTTTTCTTAAATATACATTTTTAAAGTCCAAATTAAGTTGCTATATTTGATATGCATGAGATTTGCATACATTTTCCACTAATAAAATGTTGTTTTTATGTAATTACTTTTTATACATTTCTTTTTTTGATAAATAATTCATATTTATTTCTATTTTATAGCTACTTGTCAAACAAAATTTATACAATCAATATTATTGAACTTTTGTATATGACTCAAAGTAAAAAATAGTACAATTCCATTTATGAAATTATGTTTAAACTTATTTAAAAAATTATAAAATTTATAATATATCACATTTGTTTCGCTTGATTGTAATTTTTATCCTTTATCTTGTAGACTTAAAAAAGAAACCATCTTTCAAGTTTGCCAATTTTTCTGTGCTTAAGGTTTTTGTATTATTTAAACATAAGTCACCCGATAGTACGAAATTCCGGTTTTCACCTAAATTAATCATACTAAAACTTTTAGTTTTACTATTGATCAAGGAATTACCTTCCTCAAATAGTGACAATAATGGTAATTCATTAACACTTAATTGCTCTTTTTTTGGTTTTGGAACAGATTGATTCCAATCAGTTAAATTTCTATTCAAAGACTTTTCAGTTGATAAATTTACAATCGATTTTACTTCTATTGGCGATAAGCTGGCACTAAAAGATAAGAAATGTGTAGAATTAGATCTAAACTTCGGTTGTAAATTTATCCTGTTAAAGTCATTAAATTGTGCATCATGGACTTTTTTTGCGGTATTTAGGCCATTATCATTAGCTTCTTTTATTTTCAACGTATTATTATATTCTAAGTTTGTAACATTATCAAATTTGAGATTCTCACGATCAGTCTTATGATCTATAATATCATCTAAACTTTGTTGTTTTTCCATGGAATTGGTATCAAGATTTAAAGATAAATTAATATCGCTGCTACTTTGAGATTTGTTATTACTAAAACCAAAATTGAAAACATTATTTGGCACATATTTTGCTATACATTGACGTATACTCATTTCTGTAAATTTCGAGCTGAAACTAAGTATATTTGTTTTTATAGGAGTATTATTTAACGATTTCGATACACAATTCTTTAAATTACTTTTATGTTTGTTTGACATTACTGAATCAATAACTTCACTTTTCACTGAATTTGGTTCCTCAAAATGTTTCGTTAAACGCGTATTTACAAATGAATTTTTCAACATTTGAAAATCATTTAATAATTTTTTTGATTGACTTAAATTTTGCATAAAGTGATCTGTATCTTGCAAAAGTTTATAATTTAATTCTTGTATGAAATTATTTGATTTTGCATTTTCCTCGTTATAGAAACGTAAATCAGACATACTTTCGTTTTTACTATCATGATCAAGCACGGAATTGTTGATAGATAAATTATTCAAATTTTCTATGTTAGCTTCTAGTTCAAACTCCCATTGAGAAGATATTGCTTCGCTTCCATCAACCGATCTTTTCCCAAGATTTTCAGTATCTTCTTGTAATTGATAATCATTCTGTAATACAAGAAACAATAAAGAATTAATGTTTATTGGTGCACAAATTTTTATAACAAAAACATAATAAAGTATTTACTCACATCATAATCTTGTATCCTATTATATTTCTTTTGCCGATTATTCATGAAATCCTTTATTTTATTGCCACTTAATTGGTTAAATTCTACATCATAGTTTGAATTCTTTTGTGGACTAACTAATTCTGCACCAACGCCTGGTTCTCTGGGTCCATTAGCTATAAAATCTGTAAATGCGATTTAAAAGATATAATTAAAGATATAATTATAAAGTTAAAAAATTTAACTATAAAGAATTATTGATCAAAATAATATGAAGTAGTATATACCATAATCTCGACGCTGTTGATGTATTTGATTACTAATTTCTTCCAACCTACGGAGACTTGTGGCATAATTAGTCTTTGCATCTTGTATTGCTTTTTGTAAACATTCGACTCGTTCTTTCTGAGTTGCTAACATTTGATCACACTGTGCTTTGACTTCGAAATATGGTCGCGCTTTTATTATGGAACGACGGTGTTTTTCCTCCAGTTGTAACAATCTTTTCTCAGCATTATGAAACAATATTGCCCTTCTGTAATGTTCTCTACCACATTCTGCTTTTTGATTTTCAGCATCCATAACCTAAGTCATAATATAATTAAAATTAACTGAACCGAACTTTAATTTTTATTCTTTCTTCATCATATTCATATGTATATGTTTCAACATAATCATCACCATTTCTTTTTTATATATAGTTTAATGTTTATTAATTTATCATATTTACTTTAAGCGTTGCATGATTTAGCATATCCTGCCATGCTTGATCAAAATTCCATTCATGTTGATGTGACATAAATCTACTTTCAGCTAATGCCACAGTTTCTTTTGCCGCCACATGAATTTCGCTTGCTCTTTGGAATAGTTGAGCTTGTTGTTGACATTTTATCTATATCAAATTTTGTTCAATTATATCTCAAAATTTAATAAATATCTTAATTATGGTCTCACCTGAGCTTGGCGTGCCACTTCAAGTGCTTCATAATAACACCTTGCTTTTTCAACGCAACTATTTCCTACTTTACTTAATATTTCCTTTAATCTTTTGGTAGTTTCAGATAATAGTTGCCTAAAAGCAGTGTGAGCTTCCTGAACAATAAATATTATATATCATTAAGAATTAAATATTATTAAAAAAAAACTAATACATTTATATACAAATTGAACATCATAAATGTTATGTAAAATCATTTAATCAATATCCTAATATAGCTTATACACAAAGTACAAAAAGCTTTTAACTTCATTGTCTGAAAGAATTAATAATACTTACATCCAATTCTGTTTCAAGTTTATTTATATCATCTGTTGCATCGTTCAAATTCTCTAACTCAATCTAAAAATTCAAAATGATTTATACTGAATAATTTCGTGGCACTTATTTTTTAATGACAATTTCTATATGCTATATATAATTTTGTCTAATATGCAATATATTAGTATTTTGTATTTTCAATGTTATAAAAAATTATAACTGGATTTCATATATTCTTTGAGATATTGTTTTTTATATATAGTTAAATTTCATGGAAGTATTTCTAATTATTGTAATTATTATATAATTCCTATTCTTTTTATTTCTTAATGGTTGATATTTTTACTATTACAAAGACTTTAATGTTTATAATTACAAATTTCCTATTTAATAAAAAACAGTGAATTCCAGCAGACAATTTTTACATTTGATAAATTATGGATCAAATAATAATTTTAATTTGTATGAATTACTATTTACAAATTATTCGTTAAAATAATAATAATTATTATTATAATAAAGACAATTATTATTTTGATATTAACTAATAACATTAAGGAAATAAAAATATTTACATGTTATACATTGTTTGAAACAATAGATATTATATATTAAACAACTATTTTAAGAACATTATCAAAATAATAATCTACAATTAAATAACTACTATTAGATATATACATTTACTATTTGACAAAAGTTGAGAATGAAAATGAAGTGAAAGCAAAGTGGAACATGGTACCAGGCTGTATTAGGCATTGCGTTTGCATTTAGTAATCATTTATTTACGCATATAACCTATAACTTAAAGAAATATATATTTATTGACATAAGCAAAAGAAATGAAAAAATTATTTTTATAAAGATAATTACCTGTATTCGAGGATCTAAAGCTCCATCAACATTATCCGTAACATCCATTCTTTAATTTTTGGCATTTAAATGATTTAACTCGTCATTGTGAAATTCAACTCAATTATTCCGAGTTTATATGAATATACATAATTGTATAAATTGTAAGTGGTTTTCATAATAGTCTGCATGTAAAATTATTCGTTGTCTTCCAAACTTTCAAAAAATACACTGTCAACCAATTATGCGTAACATTAAAGAGACTTCTAAAGAATGATAAACCGAACTATGTATGTAGGATAGTATTATGTATATAAGTACTACTTACATACAAGTGAATACGTCGCTTTCATTAACTATAGAATTCAATGTGTTGCGAAAAGATTCACTTATGGTATCCAACGTTAATAAATAATAAAAGTTGATTTTATATCGAAAGGATTGCTTTTATAACCAATGTTATTTAGATATTTTTTATTTGGTGAATGCTATAAGATCTTTAAGTCTTAAGATCAGAATCTTTTCTAAAACATTATGTATATTACTTCCATTTACATGAAAATTTTTCTATTGTAAAATTGTAATATTTATATATAATTATTATTGGAAAAAATATGTATATTCACAAAAATTTTTGTTAGAAAAGTACTAACTAGTTGTACATGTAGTCAATAGAATACTAAAATATGATTCTTGATGATTACAAAAATTATGTTTGTGTAATAACAACTTGTGCTAGTTCTAAAACAGTTTCTGATAAATCTGTCGTCTGCTATCATCTATAGGAATTCCCACAGTAAAATTGTGCGATTTTCAAACTATATTGGCCACAAAATGAACCATGGTTATATAAACAGGTCTCGACACTCACTAGGGAAAACCGTCCGAAAATTGAGTCATGACTAGTCGTGAGAAATCAACATGGAAGATAGCAAAGTTAGTGTTCTCGCCAGACAGAGATAAGTAGAGTGTCTCCGTCTCTCTCTCTCTCTGAGACATTCATAGCATGTTACGCCAATGAAGAAATGAGAATACTCACGCCACTGGTCTGGTTGTTCTACAATACAGGAGCTGCATCACGCGACCAAGTGTGGAAGTTGTTCTATTCCAGCATATATAAGAACCTATTTAGTTCCATCATAAACAAGCTATAATCGATATGGTGTCACGCTACAAAAGCCTATTTCATTGTACGATTCTACTTTTCTATCTGAGATAGATAGTAGCAATAATTAAATATAGTTCTTTCTATACTATTTATTCAGTTTATATATTTTTTATTAGTTTACCATATATTATATCTGCTTCCGAATATGCTTCAAATTATACCGTGGTATATATTTGGTCTCATTTTATTTAGAAAAATATAACAAATATGTTAGTAAAAGTTTCATTCATTACTATGGTTGATCGTTCGGAATTGGTTAGCGTTTACACGTGACATATTTTTATACAATATAATGTATATGAACAATATATATGTATTAAATGGTTTCTAGAGATATATTTCTTACTATTTACACTGTCCTTTTTAATTATGATATAATATTATTGTTCTAAAATGATTAAAACGAATCAAATAATCAGCTTTTTTGCGAAAACTTGTGAAACTTTTAAAACATGTTTCTTACACTTTTGTAAGTAAAATAACACCAAATACGATATAAAGTGTATTATAACTAGTTCTTATAATACATAATCTTATATTATTTAAACAATGAAAATATATGTATAAGGTAATGAAGAAAGTGTTATTAAATGATGGCGTTATAATCAACAAATTCTATTAGTTGCTGCTTTTCAAAAATTCAAAATAATATAATATTTTGAATTTTATATTATTATTGAAAAATGTTAAGCTTTACATTGTTATATAATAAAAAATAAATTACGGGAAATTATTTCTTAAACATGAAATTTATAAATAAAGTATGGTATAATCGTTAAATACATAAATACATAAATACATTTGATATATTATTATTCATTTGAAATATTCGCCTACTACTTATAACATAAATGCCAATACGTATATATAGATATATTAAATATTTTTGTCGAATTATTGACATTTTTACTCATTTTCTTCTTCACTGTATTATTAAAGTATTACCTTTATATTGATTTAAAATGTGATGTGATTGATAAAATTTTATATTTGTTTCTATGACTCGAAAAATCTTGACAATTCCGTGAGAATGATGTTTGGATTTCCGTTTCCTGATAGTTCCAAACTGAAGTATACATATACACGCGAGTAGCGGTAACACGTTTAACCCTAAAGAGGAACTTATCGAATAAAATCTGACAATATTGTTATTAAATAACGACGCCTTATTTTAATTTGCAATATCACAAACACACTGTATTCTGATTTTAAAGCTTTATGATCATTGGATAATCAAGTACAATTTTCTTTTAATAAGGTAGGTTGTGAATTCAAAATTAACTTTATATTTATAAATGTATATGATTATAATATTTAAAGAAACACACTTTATCTAAAAAACGATGTTAATTATGATCCATATATATTTCGCAATAATATAAGTGTTACGTCCTGTGACCCAAACATATGTTTTAATTCATCCTTCGGCCAAGATGGTTAACAGCTGTTTTTTTAACATATTTACTCGCACCCGCAATAATCTCAAAGAACCAAACAGAGCAGATCCCTAATTTTATAGGATATTGTATATGCTAACTTTGACTTCAGCACTTGGCCGCATGGTGCAGCACTAGTTCGGGAACAACCAGGTCTATTAGTGTGACCATTCTCATTTCCTCTCTGACCGCAGTTCCATCAGTATGATCGATAACCGCGCTTTCTTCAATCTTCATAAATGACATTATATGATTATCATGATTATTATTACTTATTACATAATATAATAGAATTATAATGTTATTTTAAGTATCCATAGATATAACACAAGCTTAAAAATAAAAATAACATTAAATCTGTAAGTTACAATTTATTAAATATGATATACATTTACGTATATTACTTACTATAAACATTTTGACACATTTTCCTTCACAATTTCCCCTAAATTATAATTAAATTATTGCAATATATGGTGGCCATAATATTATTTCATAAATACACATATTTACACGTGACCACTACTATTGCTGGGGCAAAGATGTGGTTTTTACACCAATAATAAAGTAATGAGATTGTTATTTTATTTAATGATGAAATTAATCGTCAGTCTTTTACTTTATATTTAATGAAAAACCACATATATAGTACATTAGGAAAAATATGATCTAATGATATAGTGTCACCTTGATTCCGCAAATATTGTTGCCCTAACGATGTTTTTACATAAAAGAAATACAATGTGACTTTGAAAAATTCGAATCTATCAAAAATTGATGGTTTACAAATGCGTAAAGTAACACAATTTTATATTGTACTATACACAAATGTACAGAATATTCTTGGTCACCTTCCTGAACATAACAATGTTTCTTTTGCACCTGTTGAAACTACCCCATTGAATTTCTCAGTGGCTAAATTTACTACAACAACATAGTTGTTGGATTTTCCATGAAGTTCTTAAAAGCTGTTAACCACTGCGCGCCTACCGCACCGTCTACGGTACGGTGATCACAACTGGCAGTGACAGACATAAATTGGGTGGTTGTAAATCTAAAAAAAATAAGTCACTAAAGAATAAAATGTAAAATACTACGTAAAAAAAAGCTGAAAAAAAAAAAAACACTTACCCTTTTTCATTTTTGGCGGGTATTAACCTGGTTTCAGTTGTGCCTACAGCTAAAATGATTGATTGAGGAGGGTTTATGATGGCAGAAAAATTTTTAATGCCAAACATTCCTAAATTTGACAAAGTAATAGTTCCTCCTTGGAACTCTTGCGGCTGCAATTTTCCTTCTCTCGCTTTTGTAGCTAATTCTTTTACATCCTTACTAATCTGAACTATACCCTTTGTGTCCGCACCAAAAACTATTGGTGTAATTAAACCACTTTCTGTACTGACTGCTACATTTACGTCAACATTATTGTATCTAAAAAAAAAAAAAAAAAAAAAAAAAAAGAAAAGAAAAGAAAGAGGAAATTTAATTCATATGATTATAATCCCTGCTACTAATAGCAATTATTTATTACAACACATTACTTACTGTCTAATAACTTCTCCCAACCATGCACTGTTACCTTCAGGTACTTTTTTACAAGCCATAGCCATTCCTTTGATAATGATATCATTTACACTAAGCTTTATTTTTTCTTTTTCTAACATCTTGTTAAATTGTTCTCGCATTTCGAGAGCGGCGTCCATTTTTACATCTATTGATAAATAATAATGTGGAATTGTTTGTTTGCTTTCTAGTAAACGTTTTGCAATTATTGCGCGGATACTGGATACTGGAACATCCATCCCTCCTGTTGCAGCTGTTGGTGTTGCTACTGTAGGATGAACAGCCGTAGCTGGTGCACCTACTAAATCTTTGGATGTTATGGATCCATATAGTCCTGAACCTCTTAAACCCTTTAAGAAAGTAATAGAATTATTTTAAATTTTTTAATTTTATATGACCTAAAACTTACCTCCAAAGCAAGGCCTTTTTCGGCCGCAAGTCTTTTAGCCAATGGGCTAATATATATTCTCTCTCCTGATGTAGTAGGCAGTGGTTTTGGGACAGAAGGTGCCGCAGGTGCTGGTGGCGTTACAGGAGATGGTGGGGGAGTAGATGGTGGAGAAGCAGGTGATGAAGGAACACTTGGCGTAATGGTAGCTGATGCAGTAGTTGCTGGAGTATCGTCTTTAAAATCTTTGAAGGCAGCTACAGAACTTTCATCAGGGACAATTATACAAACTAATTTGCCTATAGCAACATTTTTTGTTCCTGCAGCTACTATAATTTTTGCCAGATAGCCTTCTTCTGGTGTTTCAAAACCCATTGTAGCTTTATCAGTTTCAATTTCAGCAAGTAGATCACCTTCATTCAACTTGTCACCTAAGATGATGATACAACATTAACAATTGTTAATGAGTTTATTATACATATGAATTATTTACATTACCTTCCTTTTTGTGCCAATTGACAATTGTGCCTGTTTCCATAGTAGGTGATAATGCAGGAAGCTGCACTTTGACGTGATCCGGATAATCTGCATAATACCTTAACTGTTGTTTCCACGGAGTTACCATAAAACGTAAGGTGTTATGAATTTGAATCCTAAGTATCAAATAAAAATGAGTAAATTTTTCTAAAAGAATGTGTAAAATTTTCCTTGAAATGTAAAAATACAAATCTACACTATTAAGTATTCTGAATGAATAAGAGACTAATGCAAATCAAATATAACAAAATCGTTCTAAAATAGAGAAAAGCAAAAGAGGATTATGAAATCATTTGCATTTATGGCTTTGATTATCCTCATCAATAACAGGTGGAAATAATGCCATACTTGAAAACTTTTAAGTAAAATTGGAAGATAGAATGACTTAAGATAACCTTAATCATAATCAATGAAATAAATTTTAATCAGAGGACAACAAAACTTAGAACAATAAGTTAAGATGGTAATAACGGAAAATGAAATACCTTTGTACATATTTTCTGTGAAGACATCGTATGATCACAGATCTTACGGTATTCGTCCGCACAGAACTTCGTAGTATTGCGTTTGCCAATTCATTACGTAGGCCCGTTGTCGTTCGTATCATATCTCGGATGATTCGTGGATCTTTTACTACCGGTTTTAGTAGAAAGTGGCAAGAAATTCGACGTTACTGATCTTTTACTTGGATACTCGGACAATGGATATGTTCCGAGCGTGTCAATGATGTAGGGGTTATCGTTAAGCACAACCAGAGACAGACGATACAAATACCAAATTAGAGGTCGTTTGCAAGGTCACGTGGCTACAGATTTAAAGGTAGTTTTCACAAGCAGAAGATCATTTTTCGCAAATTATAGAATATGAAAAAAAAGTAAGAATAAAATAAGACGCGAGACATACCGCTTCCTTGTTGGAAACAAAATAAAAATTTTTGTTAAGGCTTTCTGGCTTATAACCAACCGTATTATTGATAAAATAGGACGGGTGCTCTGATTCGTTAACTAGTATAGTCCGATTTGGATTTATTTCAGCGCTACGACATTGGTGGCGATTAGAAGAACTTGATGTTTTTGTACTTCTATTTTTCTTTCATACTATAAATTATAATAATAATTTGCGTAAAAAGCAAACGTACAAAGAATTGGAAATTAAACTGCAAAGAGATTGTATTCTGAAATGAAGAGACGAGGTGTCAGTAAAATGGCGAAGATAAATGAATTTGATATCGTAGATCAAAATGCACAATCGAAAGTCGGAAAATTTACATTTTGGAATGGAGATGTTTACGACGGAGAATATAAAATAAATTATGATCGATTACTTTTGCTTAAGCAAGGTAACATTTCGTGAGATATTGCCCACTTTTGAAACTCTGTCAATTGAATTATCTGTGTAGGAAGAGGAACATATACTACTGATAATTTTGATACCTATCACGGAGAATGGGACGATGATACGTTTTCTAATACTGATATTCATATTAAGTAATAAAGTCTATTTCACAATTTATAATTAAATAAAATCACATACAATTTACTTAAGGTATAATAACGACGCTCAGTATCGAGGTAGAATAGATCCGAACGGAACGATGGTCGGTCTAGGAACATACATATTTCCCGATGGGTCCTCGATTGAAGCTATATGGCACAATAATATACCATCTACAAATATTATTTACAGAGAACCTCTTGGATTTGCGTGGATAGTCGAAGATATATCAGTAGATGTAAAAAGTATTTCTTTAAATCAAACATATCTATAAATTGAAGACCATAGGCCGAAAACATGATAAGCGATTTAAAAATTAGTTTCATCAAAAATATCGATCGGCATAATAATAGATATATCTTTGATTGTTTACAAAATTTCATAGATTTATCTACTTTTACGAAGTTTATATTTTTGTGCTTAAGAACTTATTCCTCTTCTAACTACCTTACAATGATTTACCTGTAAGTATATAACGTCAAAAAGTTGACAAAAATGCATTTTTCATTTTTTCCATATGGTTGTTCGATTCTCTACCATAAAAGATTGAAAACAAATGTCGAATTCGAAAATTATTATAAAAGATTCGGATTTGAATTAAAAAATTTCATATGTTGCAGTCCATCACGTTTTCCGCTGGAAACCATTTCTGGAACGATATATTGTCCGATGATAGTACCAGTAGTTCTTCCAAATCTTTCGATCAAAACGAATTGAATTAACCTACTTAATCGAAGAAATTTGATTTCTCAGTCCTCTTTGTACATCGAAGGAACTGAGTATCGGCTTATCGGCGATTTAAACAGAGGATTTTGGTTTAAACTGAACACAGTTTTCTGTTGCTCCTTCATGAACTTCTCATATTCCCTCCTGTCTTTTATGGATGTCCAACACCTGCGCACCCGATTTATAATCAATATTTGTCTCTAATAAATTGTAATTCAATTAAACTTTATCATATGGTTCTTACTTCCAAATTAGTAGAAAAGCGAGTCCCAAGCATACTATTCCGATGATGATCATAGATGAGATGACTGCTGCGTCTACCGGAGTCTGACATTGCTAAATGTATCAATGTAGATTTTAAAAAATAGGTATAACAATAACGGGTAACGTGGGTTTTATGCATTTATGGGGAATTTGAAAGTGCAAAACTACACGGAATACACATAATATGCAGAAATATTGGATCACCCCATAAGTAATGCGGAATGATCACAGGTTTATAAAATTTGAATAGAAAACTTAATTGAACAGGATAAAGAATTATACAATATACGGGAAAATTCAACACTTATTAAATGCTAGCAGGTCATTTTTTATTTTCATCTAGTATAAAAGAATCCACGACTGCTTTACTTATGGGATGACTTAATATATGTATACGTGCAAAATATTCTAAATATAATACTCTCTATATTTAATAGGTAAAACGATTTTATACTTAAAATAATTATGTTCACAAAACTATGAATTTGCAAAGTATCTGCGGTAATATTTACAAACGTGGATATATACCTTGTTACCAATCTTTAAGGTGACAACATTATTTTTCTGAAACTCGTATACATAACGTATGGAACAGGCCGTTCTCCCCATTACTGTTTTCACGACACAATAGTGTCCGTTTTCTAAAATAAATATTATATTGGCTCGTTGATCTCATAATATTTATTTACGCTCTTTCAATTTACCTATGTCAACGGATTCCACTCTTTCAATGTTGTAAGTGCTAGTATTCGTTTGACAAAATTCGTTTGCCTTTTTCGGATCCTCGACAGTGGCGTTAACGCAACGATCATAAAGAACGCACAGGCCACTGCCACCAGTGCTTATCGTTGATTCGCAATAAGTACCTCGATAATAGAAGCCGTCTGCTGCGGTAACGTTACATCTGAACAACATTCGATATATTTACAAAGAATGCAATAATTTAATATGAATTTTAAATATTCCAGCGGAACAAGATCTTTTCGCAAATAATAAATACGAACCGACATTCTCCACAGTCGCAGTATCCGTGACCAGCGCAAATTTCTTGACTTCCTGGTGCGATACAGACTTGACTTCCTGGTTCATTGGTTGATGGACACTGACAAGCGTTCCCTTCCCATCCTTCTATACATTGGCAAACACCACAATTGCAAGTGCCCTTATTTGAGCATTCAATTCCATCCATCTATAAAAAGAAGATTAATTCCATCTTTAATCCTTTCAATGAAACGACAGGATTAGTTTTGGCCAAACAAAGTATCTTAGATACGATGTTAGATCTGTCCCTGTAAGTGCATTTGACGATCAATTGGAAATAGTATATTTGTTAAACAGTATTTTGCAAAAGTATATAAAGAATAGTTCTCTTTAAATCGTATTAAATATATAATATAGAAAATACGATATAATAATAGAATAAATCGTCTGTTGAAAAGTGCTACAAATTTTCCGAATAAACCGTGCGATCCGAGTATAGTACGTGATGGCTATATGACAGTATGCAATTCCAGTATGTATAATATGTAAATAATACGTAATATGTAAGTAATCCAGAATCACCTTGTCACACGCAGAGCATTCACAAAATTCTCCTTTGTATTCATCATCGCAGAAACACTTTCCGCAAACACAGTCACCTCTCTCGGAACAAATTTTCGTTGAGTTGTCTCGGATACACTGCTGTACGTTATTTGACAGTGAACTTTCATCGCAATCACATGTTTCACCTGCGAGTTTTATCAATATTAAACAATTCCATTGCGAAGGAGAAATCAAAGCTTCTTACCGGACCAACCAGAGTCGCATTTGCATAAACCGCATTCATACGTTCCGTGCTGACAATAAGAACTTTCGGTATCTTTGCAATTACAACCACACAGAAGTTCAACATCGATTATTATATTTGACAGTTGAGAAGCCAGTTCATCCTCGATCACAACCCTTTGTTTCTGATAAAAATATAAAGTCATGTTCTCGTATAAATCATTACGCCGTGGGACTGAATTCGCGATGTAAGTAAAGTTAAGGATGGATAAGAATATGCTCAAAATAAGAATATGGTTGGAAAATCAAAAATAAAAAAAATTGCATTGAAAGCTTCATTTTCAATTCATAAACAACATGCGTATAGATGATGTAAGTTTTATACGAGTTAATATTTATAGTTTATATGTACCCATAGGTCTTTATTCCTTGGACATTCTTTGTAAGATAGTACGACCTTGAAATCGTACATCTGTCCCTCCTTTATGTCATCGCATTCCAAAGTGTTCCACTTCGAAACGTTTGCCTTGCCGCAGTTAGAAAAATACTCCATTATCAGCGGACTCGAAGAATTGTCGCGTAAGACCAATTTCGAGGTAATCTGATGATAAGCATTCTCAATGATATCCAGAATGTTCGAGCTGTCGCTGGTCAAAGTCGCGATCGTTGCTTTTTCTCTCAGCAACTTGACGATCTCTTCGTATTCGCTACGACGCTCTTCCGTCACGGCGAATATTACATTGATCTTATATTCCTGCAATAGTCTTGACAATTCTGCCAGCGAGGAATAGTCGAATTGTGCGGCTAGATAGTATTGTCCACGTTCATTAAGATGACATTTGAAGTCCTGGCGCTTTACAGCACCACCTAACTGATTACGATACGAAGATACTCGTATGAGATATCTTAAAATTTTGATAATAACATAGAAGAGGGTACCCATCACCGATCTCATTAACTCTGATATGCATATATTATCATAGTGAAATTACTTAGAATATTGACCTTAACGATACTTGATTAATCACGAATTGATTTTATACATATCGAGGTGAATCAAGATAGTGAGACGTGCTCTTTTCTATGTACCGAAATCTCTGTTTATTAAATGACAACTTTTTCTTACCTTTCCATCGCCAGCGGTATGTAAATGTCCATCGGTGGCCACTAAAATAATTTTTCGTGCCTGACGCGCCCAATTAATTTCATTGGTACAAACTATCGCCTGCACGAGTCCATCCAACGCTCCTTCTAAATTGTCAACATTTCCAGTAACTTGGCTATTATTTACCTGAAATTCAATCCATTTAATCCGTTTTGAGTTTAACTTTCTTTCAGATAATCTCGTACTTCTGTAATGAATCGCTGAATGTCACCAGTTAACTTTAAGTGATGCCAATAAGAATAAATAGGGGAGCATTCAGTGTGCTGGCTCTTGCAAGGATTCTCCTCATGCCCTGGGAAGATATATGGCATTACTGGTTTGTCAGCGTAGCTACCGAAGCCTAGACGAAAGTTATTGGTGATGCTGCCAAACGTTTGACTCATATTCCACCCTAATCTGATCAAAGTTTCCTTGTCGTCCCTCATCGACCATGTTAAGTCCATTAGATAATACAAGTCTAATGGATAATTTCTGAATCATTTTAAATCGTTAGATTTAATGAATTTTTCATTGATACATTATCAACACCTATCAACATCTTCGTAACAAAAATAATTTTATACTGAGTAAATTGAAATTATGTTTTGCAAGTTCAGGCTTGTTCACCTTGTTCGTGTTATTTCGGAAATGGGTTATCTGTCAAACGAACGTACTTGGCCAGCCGATAACGAATGGGTATTGTTATCTCGGAACGAGGTGGAATCATCACTTTTATTCGTTGCGGCCGCAATTGTATCGGTATTCGTTCCGGTTCCATATCCTGAAAATTCAAGTCCTTGATAAACTCTATCGTCCCTGCAGAACTCGTACGAATTTCCTGCGGTAGGCAACCGAATTGCTTCAATTTTTCCGGTGAGTTGCATCGCGGCCTTCCAATTGTTGAATTCGAATAAGACTGAAAGTATACGTAAAAGAGAGAATTTAAAGCGTACAACTCGAATTTCGTGTCTGAATGAAATAACTTCACTGATCCAATCGAAGAAGCATCTTGAAACATTTACCGAATCACTACACCAAGCGCAAGAAGGGCCGGCTTGCAGACAATTTTCACAAGTCTTCGCTGAAATGCACGATCTTAAAATTTGTCCTTCTAGAGTATCACATTCCTTCCATACGCAGCACAGAAAAATTACGAACAACAACTTGCAACAGATTCTCATGTTTATCATGGTCGACGACAGAATACGAAATTGAAGTTAACATCTAGCAAAAATTCACGGTCTTTATCTCCGTCTTTGTAGAAGAAATTGTCGGTTCATATTCACTAGAATATTCTTCTATTTCTTTCGTTATTTTCGCGATGATGGAAACGAATGTTGGAGGTAACTCACGCGATCGACACAACTAGAGTCTCAATGTAACTTATTTGCACTGTGATAACAAAATACGGCGTCAGCGAACAGAAGAAAGAAGGCAAAATTACGTCCGATCAGATAGTGTTTAGTAGTAATAGTAGCTTCATTTTATCTTACAGATAAATCGGTGCCGATTTTTAGCTATCAACGACAGGTATCGTAAGATCAACCAATATTGATTTATTAATCTCGTGGTTTTTCCTTTTGATGTAGTTTATTATAGCACTCGTAATGAACTACTGCCGAAGGATGAATATCTTTCTGACGCAACATGTATGACTGGATGTAGGATAAGGTTGACATCGAGAGTGTTACTATTTCGCTATAGACACATACAGCTCTAGTTGTAACCTAATGTAATCTAGTGTGTCATTACATGTGTTTGATAAACGATATCGATGCTCCTATTTGCAAGCTGTACCCAACGATTAGGAGAAAATATTTGAAAAATTGAGTAGCTGCGATCCGTTTTGTCTAATGACCTACATTATACTTCCTGAAGAATAGTTAAACTTGTTCTTCGTTTCATCCGAAAAGAAAGCCGTTCATTCCGCAGCGAATCGAAATTCCGCCACAAGCAGCTTATATAACGTCTACGTTACTTTTTTTTTCATTTCAATTTATTCGCATTCATTGGTTATTTTTTCAAGGTGTCGAAATCACTGTAAAAGAAGCACGTTTCAATGTCAACATCAATTTTAAATGAATTTACTTCTGTTTCACTGTTTGTACACGTTTACTATTCATAGAAATTAGTACGTGCAAACTGTGTATGAAGAAATTAGTTTATCTGAATTATGATACGACAAGCGTGCTGCTGCGGGTATATTATTACCCTTAGAATCGAGGTCAAAGAAAGAATTGTGAATAATTTATTAATATTACAAAATAATGAAAATTTATTTATTGTTGTATTTTTTTTTCATCGATATTAGGCAATAATAAGGCATAAATATAAAACGTGTAATTATTCTGTATCTTTAGAAAATATTTCCAGGTGTTGAGATAAATATATCGAGTACAGAAACGTGTCAAGTTGCACGATTGCGATGCGATGTTGCTGCAATGACACAGTTACTGAAAGCAATAAAAAAACCATCATCATGTATACCGTTCTACTCATGAAACTATTGCGTTATCAATTACTGATATAAGCGTAAAATTGCTTTTCCATATGGTACATTTGACTTTTTTTCAATTCACTATAACTTTTGTCAAGAACTGAATTCTAAGAGTAATATTCAACAGTGAATTGTATGTTTGCGAAGGTCGTGAAACTTTAGTGAAAGTCGGTCATTTTGCATTTTATGTTCTTTCATGCCTCTTTGTATCTATTTAGGTATAGGAATTTTTGAATAATTGGATTGCTAAAAATTAAAAACCAACGAATTATCCAATTTGTAAAATTATTTAAACATTCGATATTCATAAATAATGTTGACGAGTAGAAAATTTGATTTTATTATAATGTTCGTTTATAAAACAATCATTTGTATATCAGGGCGGACATATGGCACTCTGTTTTTAAAACGATAGCGTTCACACGATACATTAGTTGCGTTGGTTCAATAAGTTTTATCTCGAAAATCGGTAGTTCGAATGGGCCAATGCGTAAGTACAAATGATACAATTTCTCCAACTTTATTTTTTCTATTTGACATCTGTAAATTGTTTTGTAATAACAGTCTACAGAGTTATTACACGCGATTGATAAATATACTTGTTTGTTTTTTTAGCCGAATTATCAATAAAAAATCTCAGGCTATTACAAATGTTCATTATACCGTACAAAGTAAATTTTAAAAATTATATCTGTGTCGTATCTATCAATTTTTCTTATCTAACAATTATTAGCATTAAAATTGTAGACTTGTAATCTTAGATTTGTAACCTTATTATCGTAGTATGAAATTTTATTATTGTACGAGACACTAAAGCGATCCTTAACAGCATATATATAAATATGAAACTTTGTTGATATTGCGCAATATTTTCCGAAAAACACAATACACTTATAATTATAAATAGAGAAATCTATAAAAGTCTCAGTGTATCTCTTAAAAATCTTCACTTCAATTCACTTCATTATTCTACAAGACTTGAAGCCGTGTCTTTGGGAAATGGTAATTCTACAACTTTCTCGTTTCGCGAAACTTATTTTAATTTTGTGAAAGAACGACTCGCCTTAGAAACAAGCTATTTTGATTGTACATTAAAACTTGTACAAAATGGGTTTTTCACCGTTGCAATAACATGGTTATTATCTTATATTTATTACAATGTTCCATGACTTCCACATACGCGTCATTTATTCTTTCGATATGAAACTTTTTGAGATGACCAAATAATTATGGTTTCCTTTCGGAACTGGAAATACGTCTGGTCAATTGTTGATGAATAACTGTGGTGTCCGGATCTTTGGGCAACATTGTAGGAATAATTTCTTCTTCTTTCTTGACAGGAGGAGATGGTGAGTCTGATGGGTGAATCTTATTTAAAAGTAAACCTCGTACCAGCATATCCGCACATTCCCACGGAAATGCCCTAAAAATCGCAATATAAATTAGCCTATTAGACGAACAATTAATATCGTCAAAGTAACGAAAAAGATATGTTTACTTTTTTTATTTTCATGAAATTATTTCTATTGAATTATTTACCATTTCAGAATGAGAAAAATGCAAAGATAACCAGGTACTATAGCAACTTTTTCGTTGCATCTTATAGCGGAGACGATTCGATCCGCCACGTCGTTCGGAGTGAGCCTCGGCAAGTATCTAAAAAAATGCGGAGACAGACATACGAAATTAAATGTTTTGCTCGTACATTTTTATTTATGTACGTGGATACAGGAAAAAAAGATTATACCTTGTTGAAACGTTATCAAACATACCGGTGCTTCGAATGAAAAATGGACATACCACCGTGCTATTAATCTTATATCCTTCAGCCTATAAAAAAAGAAAAGAAATAATAGCATATTTGTTAAAATTAATTGAAAGAAAGCAACGACATTGATGTAAAAAAGGTAATAAACTTACAACTAGTTCCATATGAAGAGCTTCATCAAATCCAATCGCCGCGAATTTTGAGGTGCAATAACTCACCAAATGTGACACTCCTATATGTCCAGCCATACTTGCAATGCTCACAATATGACCTCTGTTATCTTCTATCATCGAAGGCAAGAACGCCTTTGTTGTCTTGAGAAAGAGAAGAAAAAAAGAATTACCATCTCTAATTACCTTAACTTTATATCTATGCATTCGTATGTCTGTTAATATTAAATTGATTTATTACGAAACATTAAAATATCCTAACGCTAAATTATACGATTGTCTCATTATCTTTAGCAGTATGGGACCCTCTACTTTCTTGGAAGAATAAAAAAGTTTATCTCGATGATAATAAAGTATACGAGTGCGAAATATATTCAGTTACGTTTACAGAAACATGCGATGTTTGCTTGTAACTTTACATGCTACTAACACAAGCAAATATAATTGTAAGACAAACTGTAATTTGTAAATACACTCTGACTACTTTACAAAATGAGGAAAGAGAGAGAATCTAGCTAATCGAATTGCGAACGTTGGGAGCGGCAGCTTGGAAAACAATAATTGACGGTACTTCTTAGAGATATGGCCGTGACATCGGATATAACAAGAGACTCATCGGCTTGTGCTCTTTACAATGCTGTTGACCTACTTCCCTAGTCGTTAGTTTATTTTTCTTCCGTTGTTCTTCCTCTGTTCATCACTTTCGAAAGTAAAGCCATCGGCGTGTAATCCGCGCATAACAAAGTTGGGGTATCGAGACAAGGTTTTCGAGAATCACGTATACGCGGAGTTTATATGTAATTCCTCGTGTCTTATAGAAGGAAGCATTTCGTTATGCCAATGAATCGACGAAATTGTGAAACGTGTGGTAATTCCAAGCGCAAGTACGCGTCGAAATTTTGCAATCGAGGCTGAAGATGCGATTACATCCGAGGTTTGAAGGAAAGGACTTCAAGATGTCTCGAACAAAGCGGTTGACAAACCTTGTCCCTCTTTTATCCTTTCTTTTTTGTCTTATTATTATCAAGCGAACATCAAGATGGATATCCCCATTGGAACGAACTGATGACGAAACGCGGCCCATAAAATCGGTATTCTTCGACCGGACGCGCTATAATTTTCTCCGTGCTCCGAATCGGCTAACTCTTCTATCGGCCGAGCGTTCGTGTAAGTCGATGATGTCTCGGCATGGATGGTGTCCCCCTGAACTTTCACTCTGTACCTTGTTACGTCGGCCAATCTCCGGTGATTCGCGAATTCACCGATATTTATATTGCTGGAGAGAAAGAGCTATTCTTAAGACAGTCTGTGACGAACAATGTCGTCATAATCTTGTCGAAGAAAATGTTTATGATTCGAAGACGTTATTTTCGACGATTATAGCGGAATAGTCGAATGGAACAAGAATGTGATAAACATAATTGCTTTTTCGACAGTGTGTTCGAGAATTACGTCAATGGGAATTCGCATTGGAGAATTCAATGCTGTCTACGCATTTGGCAAGCATACTCCTCGCGTGTCGCAATTCTGAGACACGAGTATACTGGGACTGCACGGCCGACTGGCTGCATCTATCCGACCGGTTTTCTTACCTGACCCACGGCAATACTTCTAAACGAAGGGAATATCGGGCCTAGGAATGCCTCTCACTCGGGCTTTACGCTGCGAAAGGGAGAATTGTCTTTGAGTTTAAATCGATAGATCCGTTACGAAATCCGATCGTACAAAAACTACATACGAGAAGAGTGAGAAAATTTTGTGAAGTGTCACGTTCGTTTTGAGAGTTGGAATCTTCCATAGAAATTAATACAACACGTGCATAGCTTATTAATAAATTAAAAATACCGGTTCCACGTATATTATAAATTAGTTGGTTAATCATAAATTCGTAGGATAAGCTTCTGCACAGATGAAGACCTCATTATAATTTCATAATTTCCAACGTTTCTATTCGTATGATAAATTACAAGAGGAGAATCGAAATCCATGATAATAAAGTTGAGATGGAAACATACCCAAAAGTGACTCATTACGTTAACTTCCATTGTTCGGATAATAAGGTTGTCCGGCGTGTCCAAAAGTTTATAGCCATTTCCTATACCTGCATTGTTTATCAGAATGGTTACCTGTAAGATTTATATATGTAATCAGTTCTCATAATTCGACCCTTCGTTACTTAACAGGTTATGAAATCGAGTGATTTATGTCATAAAAATACCGCGAAAAGAGAAAGATGCCAGTTGATGCGAATATGTATACATATACAGACACGCAGTAATAGCAATTTCGAAATACCACATTTCCTTTAAATAAAAATTATGCAATATAATAACCATCGCATATTAATGTTTTTGTTAAGAGATTTTTCAAGATTTTCCAAAGTCTTGGAACGTGTTTTCAAATTGAATGACATTGTGTTATCTTCACTTCTTCAATTATTGCATCGATTACGCAATTCTCACCTTTCCAACTTCTTTCTTCACTTGCTCTGCTTTCTTGTAAATATCCTCCCGATCGCATAGGTCGCAAACATAACCATAACAAATACCACCTGCGGATTTCACCAGTTTGACAGTCTCCTCGATACCTGAAAATACGAAAGGAATCTCGTTAATAAACTAAATGTGCGGAAGTAAACTTTCCATGAGGGCTGTGTCTTCAAAATCAAAAATACAATGTTACTGATTAAGATGAAAATTGTATCGAAGAATCGTTATAACTAGACTACAGAACTTTATGCATCTATGGGAAATTTGAAGATGATTATATGAAATAACAATAGTACAGTGGAACCTCGATTATAACGTAAGAAAATAGTTAGATAGAATAGTTCTTTGCAAGGAGGGTTAGAAAACAAGAAGAGAAATTGAAAGAAATTGTTACATTTTTACTCGAAACTTTACATCCTCGTTTCATATTAATATTTATGAAATAGTTCAAAATAAATAATTATTTCTCATTTCTTCATGAATACAAAGTTATTCGATTATCGAAAGATTCAAACAGCATTATGATCAGTTCGAATAATAATTATGGCTCTACTGCACTTTTCAATGTTGTTTATATTAGAATATTCTCAGTAAGACATTTACATATTGTCCAGGGCAGTATGATTCAACTTAAACGATAATAAAATGCGATAAAAGATATAATGTCATCTTAGTAAACAAGCGCTTACGTAATTGTACACAAACTACCTGATACGATCTGCAATATCATAATATATTTTGAATGCTGCAATCTTGATGCATAAAAAGTTTTTAGAAACTTTACAAAGTTCGGCTATTCCTGTATCTTTATAACAAGTCATCAGAGCAGATGAGTAAGGTCAACATACACAAGGATACGTTTATCAAGCAACAATCCCTCGATTACTTTTTCTTTTCACTTGTTTCATAATATGATGGGAATTTCATGCAAATGAAATCACTTACCACGTTCTTAATTCTGAGAAAGTTTACAAAGATTCAGAAGATCTGTAAGTGCCGCTATCGCGCGCTGGAATATTCGCTAACAGCGAGAAACTAGCATATATTAGGTCGACCGGTAGAACACCTGTTGTTATTGGTTAATATCGTGTCTGACTCTTTCTAGATCCTTTCCAGATTTCAGGATTTAGATGATTCAAATTTATTAATAACTTGTTAGTGATATATGCCACGGTGTAAATTCGCAAAATGTAAGTTTAAATAAACTGTGGTGTAAATAATGTTATTAACAGTTAACGTTAATAAATAATAATAAATATCAGGATATCTACTCTGGAAGACTAACTTTTTACATTGTTTAATATCTTACATTTTAAACTGCATATTCGAGTTTATTCTGGAATGGAACTTTTCCATTATACTTCTCCAGGAAAATGTATAACGAACCATTTATGATAAACGTTTCAATATTTCATGAAAAGTAATAATTCAATTTATTTAGACTAGTGTAGCGAATGAATTAGACTGGGCCACTACAGTTTTCAACCAAATGATTAAATAATTAGGAAATAAATGTATTTAGAAACATTCCATTTATGATAAACATCAGCAGATACCCTGATACTTAGCGTTGACAGTGTAATTTAACTTTCTTTTATTTCTCAATAAGTTTAAAAAATCTGGACATAGCAGTGGATTGTTTGCCTAATCGAAAGAGCAGCTTTTCGCGGGTAGAAAGTCGAAACGCGTGGAGAGGCAGTTGTTTCGCTTCTTGACTAAGTGGTACGCGTGCTCACGTAGAATATGAAAGATAATTGCAACACAAGGAATATCCTGTTTCTAGTTTATATTATATCCCATACGATCGTTCCGTTTTTTCGGCAAAGTCTACCGAATTAAAAATCCGATCGGTTCCCTAGTTATTCGCGGATAGAGATTGAAATCACGTTCGATTGAGCCACGCTCAATGTGATTACCAAACCGCGGTGTCTATTGGAGAAAAGTGGGCACCGATGTAGAAATCATGAGCGGGTGAACGAATCCAAAGGAGCAGCCAAGAGAACCTGTACGGGAGAATATCGTAGTGGTAGCGTAAAATTCCATATTTTTTCTCAACAATCAACCAGTTCGCCCAGGCTTAAGTGTCGCGTTATATTGCTCTTTCTTGTTTCCTTGCGCGATCTGTTTGATCAACAACTACAAAGTGCAATTCTTGATTTCTCATTTTTCAACGTTTATCTTCGCGTTTAAAAGACTGCGCATGTAATGACTGCGGATGCCATTCATTGCAAGATTTCAAACGATATTTCAGAAGTATCTATTTAGAGATATTATATCTTTAGATATCAATGAAGCTGAGTGTTTGTCTTTACTTTTTAAAGATGCAGCATAGTAGAGATGAATATTATGCAATAGTTAGAGGATGATTTAATGAATAAACGCACTACTATCAGAATGATCGATTCTATTCAAGTAGGGTTTCGATTCTGACGACACAAATGATAAATATAATTGAAAATATTTGTAAACAAACGCAGACTTTCGACATCCAAACAAGTAAGATAATTTCTAGTTAGTCATACTCAGAGTATGCAAATACGTTATTACAAGTTTTGTTTCCGTTCATCAAAAAATAATTTGTTGTCGCAATTTCTTCCATAACTCTGAGGTGATATTACCAGATACGTGCGTAAAAATCAATACTAGTTTTATGTTAAAAGCAAATAACATTTAGTCACTAATAAAACTTACTTTAAAATGTAAATAACGCCACAGTTAGAGTTACTTCTACGACTACGACTAACTATGCTACAATAGTCACGATTACTTGCTCGCGTATCGCCGAATCGTCGTGCATGTAGATCTCACGACGCTCAATGCTTGACTTTTCTTGTAACCTGATCTGAGCGTGTATTTATGGCGTGGGCAGAGGTACGCGTGGCTTTCTTGCCTTTAGACGCGGTGACATCAGCTTTTTACCCGAACGTGCAGAGATCGCGCATGTAATTCTCCACGTGTAGATTGCACTTGACCGCTTGACCAATCTGCGTATTTAGTCTGCGCGTACAAAAAAATTCATTTGAGTTGCTGATGGA
Source organism: Bombus affinis (assembly GCF_024516045.1). Taxonomy (NCBI): domain Eukaryota; kingdom Metazoa; phylum Arthropoda; class Insecta; order Hymenoptera; family Apidae; genus Bombus; species Bombus affinis. Next base: position 1,534,976 of record NC_066349.1, on the reverse strand, counting down.
GCAACCCCATTTAATGTATTGCATGAAAAACATGTAGTGTTGTTGGGATAAATAAAATGTTATACAATATTATGTATTATATATTATAAGATGTATGGTAAATACTATATAATAACATAATTATTTTCTAAGTTTATTTGTCCATTTATTTGTAAGGCAATTTTCAAATAGAAGCAAGATTTCCCTATCGTAATTTTTATTAAATGATTCAATCGTTTGTTAATATGTAAGTCATGTAAAAGACACTACAATCGAACTTATTTATTTCAAGTATAATTTACCTCGAGTATTACCTGAAGTATTCGTCATCTAGGTTTTAAGAAAAGAAGGTGGAGACACGGAGAATTATGATTCACATTGATTCACTCAAGATCTATGAAATTTTATGGAGGCAGTGAACGATGAATATCAGCCGAAAATACGTCACATCATTGATTCGAGATCATTAACACGACAGAATTTCAAAAGGTTGTTCCGTATTCTGTAGTCATCGTCAGAATATAATGTTAAGTATGATTATTGCGCAAGAGAATTTTCGTTCTGTCATTTCGTATCGAATTGCTTGTATTAATTTTTAAAATCGGAGGTTTAGATTTGTTATTTATCTAGATTTATCCATTCATTTATAAGTTCCCATATTATGAAAATTTTTCCCTAATTTTTATATATTTTCATTTGTAAGCTAATCCTTCTAAGATCGAATATCTTGTAATTTGTGAGAATAATTATTTTGTACTTTTACTTAAAGAAACAATAAAATACTGAAATGTAAGCCCAGTTTACCGGAAATAGCTGTGTTAAATTAAAAATTATAAAGAATTATCATGCGCATATGCGAATGGAAACAGGAAACTTTGTGCAATTAACAAATAATTAATAATTATAATAATAAAGAATAATTAAGAAGAATAATTGAAGCTAAGAATTAAAAACCTAACAACATAATAAATGTCATGGTAACAACTATTATATAATTCACGTGCATAAATATTGTATATCTTAACACTTATCGTGTAAATAATTGTTGTACATTGATGATTAATACTTATACTGGAAGCAAAAAAATAGGTAATAGCACTGCATATAGATTTTATAAGTCCAACGATCATCAATTTAATTTCTGCAACTTTGAAACGTAGAATTTAATTTGGGAAACTTCGTACAAAACAGAAAATGTTTCACATCTAGAGCGTATATTGTTTTGTATTGGAACGTATCTTATCATAATCGTAATCTTTTTTTAATGAGATAAGAACTCGTAACTCGAATGACTCAATCCTTTCCAGTTTCCAAACTTCACATAAGTAAATAAATCATTACATAAGCAAAAAAAATGCTCCGTAGTCTGAATGTTTCTAATCATGATTCCGCAAATAATATAACGAGCGTGACATTTGATTAGCGAATATATACCAAGATCAGCTAATGTATACTACATATTTTGCTCTTAATTATTGTAATTTAGATTTGACACAACAATAATTATTCTCTCAGGTTGTCCAGTTTCTTTTTCAAGTTAGAACTTGTATTCACAGTATTCTGTATCGTTACAGCCAAACTTTTTAAACTTTTAACTATTTTAAGAACGAACAGACAAAAATATTAAAAAAGAACAAAGAAATAAAAAGCATGGAGCTAATAGTAAAAAAAATATAAAGTAAAAATGCAAGGGTAAGAAGGGAGTCGTATCTACTGTGTAAAAATTCAGTAATGAATAAATCATAATCGTCTTAATCGAAAAGACAAATGGGAAGGACAAAACCGATAGTTCTTCGTGATTTTTATATTCCATCCGGGATAAATTCAAGGACGTAACGTGACGTTTGGAAATTAAGCACCGTGTGTTCGGTTCTATTAATTCGCGTTGGAAGTCCAGACACGCTTCGAACGACCTTGAAATTTGGATGATTATCAAGAGACAAGCGTGGTTCGTGCAATGTGCGACTATAATTATCTCGTCGACATGAACAAGGCGGCCTTCGTATTCTAGTCAAGGCCTAAACACTTCGTGGATAGTCCGCTCGTGGATTGAACACTTTCGATTTCGATGACCCGAAGGGACGACGTTCCGTTCAATTGTCGTGAAAGATATATAGGTAGACAAAATATATAGATTTCCTGAAACCTTTTCGTATATTATTTCAAATCCGCTAAGAAATCTATGAAAAATGAAATCATAAAAAAAAGTGCTTGATGAGAATTCTTGAGAAACATCATCGTTTTATACGAGGATAACTATTCAAAACAAATGTTTGCTTCTTTTAGTCGAGGACAATTGGCGTTCTTTAGGATTATTACATTTATGAATTTTAAAGATGCGATAAGGTCGCAACTCATTGACAAATTTTAAACGTAACATACAAGAAAAGCGAGACGAACCGTATATAATATCGTATTAAAGGTCATTGATGGTTGAAAATTAAATTATGAATATACGACTGTCTACGACCCTCGAAGAATATATTATCAAGAAGATGTTATGTTAAGATTACATAATAGACGCTGTTAAGGAAGTAGTTATGTCACGTTAAGTTAGACTCGTGTTTGCTGGTGATAGCTCGTTGAAATCTATGTCTTAAACGGATCGGTGTAGTTTTCTGTTTTATGTCACTGTCTATTTCTAGCATCTATTTCATCGTTAGGTATTTATTTGAGGATATATTTCTTTAATTTTAAATTCCAGTTATAATCCTCGACCTTGTTAAAATTGTTTTCAGTTCAACCTTGAAATTCGATAATCTCAAAAACAACTTAATTCTCTAATCAAATCTACAAATTTCGAAACAGGTACTTACCAGCCTTATTAACGTCCCAGATGACAACGATGGCGCCCAGATTAGCTAGCCTGAGGGTGACAAGCCTTCCCAAGACGCCACCACCCCCAGTCACCAAAGCAATCTCTCCAGCTATACTCTTCATCTTATACTTCTCCGGGATAAATAATCTGATGGTATTCTTGATGATGAATCCTACCGTGAGGATCAGGAAACTGATCACGTTTGCGACGTCGGCGAGAAAAGACATGATCGACACGTTTCTTTTGGCCAAATGTTTCAACTGTTTGGACTTGCTTCAACGTCTTATATGTACGCAACTCTTCTATGATTCGAAGAGGTCGAACGATTAGGATGTCATAGCTTGTCGCAGCTCAAAGAATGTATTTATTGCCAGGAGAAAAACCGTTGCTGGAACTACGACTAAAAACTGGATAATGCCGGAGTGAACACCGTATCAATAGTTTTGGATTTGTCTGAAAAACATAATTATTACCACTATGAAATAACAAATTAGGTACTTAAGATTGGTCGTACGAGTAAGATCAATAACATATAACAATGTATTATATTTATCGAATATCGTATTCTTTTTCTGTCATTATGCGATTCGTTATATTTAACGATTACCGAACATATAAAAAGGATTTTAAACAAATAAATAGTTAATAACGTAATACGAATATTCTGATGAATGTACACAATTTCGTGTTCTAATCGATCGAGGAATGGAAAATAAATGTAAAGAAATGATATTTGCAAGTTCATCGACCAGCTGCGTTAGATACTCTAGTGATATAGAAACTAGTTTACGCTTTCTCCAAAATTTCGTATCACTTTCTTTTTATTCTCATAGGAAATAGGACGTCCGAAGACGAGAAGAAAAGCGCAAAGATTTGGGACGTTATCTAAACTTGAACGTTTCAGAACAGAATATTTCCGTTCGCATTCCTATTGCGCTATACAACTTCTACCAACGCAATTCACGATTTTTCCGGTAGTTGATGTTACGACGAACCACGAATATCCAGCATCGATTCGCTTTCTAATGAGACGCGAAATTCACTTTCGATTTTCAGCCATGTATTCCACTCACGGAAAGCTCGTAATTTTTCGATTACTTTCAGCCACAAAACTATCACGAATAAAATGATTTTTTTGTGTGTACAAAGTGAAACGGATGAAAACGAAGATTAAACGTTATAACTGTTACCCGAATTCGTTTCGTGGTATACTATCTGTTTACTTTGTTCGAATCGATGAAAGAAAAACGATATAATACGTATTACGTATAAACGTTACACGCATAAATCTCAAAAATCAGGAAACAGAAGAAAAAGTGCTTCTTAACTTGTCAAAAATAAATGTTAAATTTTTCGTGCGTAATATTAATTATGTAATATGTTATTATTTTCTGGTTATTACTCGATACATATATCACTTGATATTACTCGACATTCTTGTACGTTATTTATGACAATATTTTATTTCTACAAAATTAAACGACAATGTTCTAATTCAGACAAAATTAGATGGTGACGTTCTAACTAATATAAAAAGCTACATTGATGATTTAAACCGTCAGCGAATTTCTGTGTCACGTTTCGTGTGTCAGAACACAGCATCAACGAGGTACAACGAAACCATAATAATAGTCGCGTACACGAAGCTTTTTATGTCGAACCAATTTCCTTCAATTATTCGATCTAGTTTACAACTGAATGATACTTCGATAGTTACATCGGGCATTTTCGATCATCGTTTTTTGAAAAGTTTAACAAATCAAAAGCGAATTTCGAGCTACGTTAAAAGTACACAAATGGTGTTTATTATCAGATACCGCGGGAAGAAAAGAGACGAAGAAGACAAAATAACAACGACACTGACACTTTTCGAAGGATCTAGCGAAATTCGATTCGAGAAATCGGAGGGCTACTTTCAAAACTGTTCGCTTGCGTGAAACTATCGAGTATCGTTAATACATAAATTCAATTTGCGGTCGTTGCAAGCTGTAAGTTTTCCTTATCGTTACGCCACGATATTTATAGAGTTCATTATACCGAGAAATTCCTCGTAATTTGTGATATATCTTAGCGAACAAATGAAGATAAAAACGAAAAGAAGTATTCCTCGATTCAGACGATTCCTCTTGTAAAATTTATAAAATATACACGATCGATTAACAATGCGTAGATTGGATAAAAAGGATCTTACTATCAGAAGGTAAATCTCTTTTGGCGTTGCGGAGTCATTGGCGTTCGCAAACGAAAACAGGCGAAACACGGGTGTAACGAGGAGGGAGCGTGCCAGTAAGGTACGAAAGTACGTACCTATGCGAAAGTCGCCCACTGAACGAGATACTCGTCTCACCGGCACTACGGTCGTCGGTCTACTGAATAAAACGGTGGCTTCGGTACGCCTTTACCCCCTCGACGATCTCCAGCAGCAGACTACGCGCATCAGCCGAGATACATAAGTAACAAGCATTAATATAAGCGTGGTAATTGCACGTGCATCAATCAATTATCTTTTGTGTGTTATCTTTCTTTCCTTTGGGCGTTTAGATCGGTTGTCGTTAATCTAGAACGGATTTTTTAACACAATGAATATTTCTTAATAGAATGACGATATATTATAAGTATAATTATAAAGTATTATTTATTTATACAATAATTGTTATAGTGATCATTTTGTTACGTAGACAGTATGGTGAAGCCTAAGTAAATAGAAAAAAAGATATACATAGGTCAAGGTAGACTTTTGCAAAATATTTGAATGTAAATTTTACTACTGTACTTTGTAAATTCATTGGTAAATAAGCTGCACACATGTAAGAAGCAATGATTTTACTTGTGACCCCGGCTTCTTCTTTGTTTCTTCGTCACGAAAACCCGTTACCTCATCCAAATCGCTTCCTTTACCTTCCAAGATTCCCAAAATGAAACTAGATTCATTTTATTATTATAGTAAAAATAACTTCCAAGTTTTGTCAAAGAAATATTTCATGATGACTTATTTCGTTTTTTGTCACGTAAAATATTATGTAATCGTATCATGCATAGCTGATATCTGAAGAAATTTAAATCCTTAATCTCTGCAGATTCTTATATGGATCCACTATAACGTAATCATTGGTAGCTTCGCGACATCGTTCCGTTTCATCATGGCTCGTTGTTTGCGTAATTTACGAACTGATACACCGATACAACGGTACCTCGATACAAAAGGTCCGTTGATCCACCGGCGCGCTTCCTTCGGTTTCCTTCGATTCTCTCTTGAAGGAAACAAAACGATGGATAAATGAAATTTTGTGTACGAATATTCTGTATGTCTAGCTATATGTTGCTATATATCAGCTTTCGTTGCCGTTGTACACACGATGGATATTGAGATACCAGTTTATCATGCCAAGGTGATCCAGTTGATATTTAAGAAGTAAAAACAGTGTTCAGGTAACGGATGTTTTATCTGAGAAAGCAGACCAATATTAACAGCGCGAGTAAAAATGATAGGAACTCTAGGCCTAAAAATTATATCTGATTGTTACAATTATAGCTGACTATAATTTGAAGCGTTAGAATAGAAATACTATTGCTATGGAAATTAGAATCGAACAATGTTTATTCTGTTCCCCTTGGTATCGATAGCGTGGCTAAATTTGAAACAGAATCTTAATTTATCTGAGTCAAGAGATTTCGTTTCGTATAAACACAAACATTGATAATATTCGTATGTGAATGTTTCATTTTAAAAAGAAAAATTACTAATCGTAACGAAAAAGTAAGACTATTTTTAATTTTGCCGTTTTTCTTACGATGAGTCATAAGGATATATATGTTTGAAAATTTATAATAAACTAAAAGGCATAATTTATAAAGTTATAAAGTATAAATAGATGGCTCCCTAATTATTTTGTAAGTTTACGATGAAATGGAAAGTTACATTCCATCGTACAACCATTGAACTTGAAATACAAGAAATCTTTTTCTTGGCGACTTGGCAAAACTACAGGTTGTTTCGCGAAGCTAGTTCGAGAAAAGCAACAGGTGAAAGTGACCGATTTCGAATAATTCGGAAGTTCTTGTCAAGCATTTCGCATTAAATCAATAATTGATTGTTAACGATGTTGATTGCTCGAAAAATTTTTGTGACGTTAAAGAGTGGGGAAGGGAAGAAGTAAGAAGATCATTAGCGCCGAGTTTTCGAAATGATCTTTCCAAGAAAATCTCCCTCTCTTAACGAACCCCGTGACGTTCAAAATAATTATTATATTACTCATATTTTTATTATCTTATTTTGAGCGCGTTTTAGTAATCTAAAAATAAACCAATTAACTTTTTGGCATTTATCTTCTTAGTTCACGTACATTCCACTTTGACTCTTTGAAATATAATATTGAATGATATGAAGTAATTACAATATCACGGTTCGATTAAAAAAAATTTTTTTTTTTTTTAACTTTATAAGTTTCATTTTTCTTTCATTTTTGATATTTGATGAAATCTCATTTTGAGATTTTTTTACGCAAAGAAATGATTATTTATAGAAAACAAACATAGTAAAATACTCACCGTTTTTTTTTTTCTTTTTTTTTTTTTTTTTTGTAATTTTGAACAAATATACAGCTAAAGTATGCTTTAGGAGTGAGTAAAACTGTTAACATTCGAGATACATATTTGAGTAGAAAGGATCTTGATAATCACTGTCCAAGTGGTCGGTTGCTTCTCTAAATAATTACTAAATAAGTAAATATGAAAACGTACAGATGTTAGGACTTTGGAACCACTTTTTGACTCTGTATATTTCTATATACATTTCATTATATATGCATTCTGTTATATGAATAATTTAAATGATTTATGATCTAAATACACTAATTTTGTAGATTGTGAATTTTCATCTTTAATTTAAAAATTAAAATGAGTGTGCCGTCAATTTTGAAAAATCGATTAAAAATTTAGTAATTTGCATATGTACATACACGTGTAAGTATACATTTTGTACAGAGGGTTATCAAGTCTTTGAGTTTGCGTCGCGTCGGTAGATACATTTGAGATAAAGATACTCGCCCATAGATGGCGTTTCTGTATCGGAAACTTGGTAGGTTTAATTTATAATGAAGTTTAATTTCGTAAAACAATTATAAATTACCAAATACTTTTCGAAAAGAAAACAATAAAAAAAAACAAAAAAATATTATCTTCTTTTTTAAAATAAATAGGTATTATAGGCTACATTTCGTATTATGAAGCATGCTTTGTAGGATTACTTTTATGAGGCTTACATTCGTGTTTTCATCGCACGTGCGCCAATCCTTGAGCGCCATAAGCGATGAAAGAAAATTTAGTATGTCCTGTCTGCTTGAAAGGACACGATAAAAGTGTACAATAGCTCGTAGTGTTGTTTACCTTTCATTTATTCATTAATTCATGTACGACTCATTACGAGGATCAACAGATTGCATAGGTAATGAAATGGCCGCGCTGATCTGGCATTGTTCCACGCTTGTTTCTCCGCAACATGTGATTCATCCCTTGCTATGATCGAAACTGACGAAGGTTTTTTGACGAAAGTATTTTTTCAAAGAACAAAATTTTAACAATCAAGCGATATGATAATAGGAGATACGCGATTTGCATCGAAAATGATAGTTTTAGAGTATCTCGTATCCTAAAACAGTGAGAGTCAAAAGTGTAAAAAATGTAAATTGTGGAATTTTTTCTCCTTCATATTCTATGAGCACGGGTCGTTAATAACGTTTCCATTTCTCTACTTTTTTCGTCTTTTGTAGAAAGAAGTACTACTGACCTAGAACTGGAATGACGTCCTTTCACCCGGTATTCAATAAGTTTTGCCATCTTCCTACGCTTATGCTACGAAACTCATTCGTGTGAACTGGATTCTCTCTGTAATTCGAATTACAATCACGCGTGTAAGTACATGTACGCGAATTATCTTCAAGTACAGACGAACGTACATTTTCCAGTGTGCGTACATACGTGTATGGTCGAAAAACGAAATAAATCGTTTCGATTGTGTAAGCTGGAGTATTATAATACTCCATCTACATTGCATGCACGTAATTCGAAGATTCACTCGAATCTCGTAACTTTCTACCCGAAGAAGAATAACACAATCTGATGGATTGCAAATCAATGATCTCCAGTAATTTCCCGTAACACATGTATTACTTACTTTGATGGCAGCAAAGGAGGGAAAAATCCGGAATACTGAAATTAAAAATATAGCAAATAACTGTTTCTATAGAGACAGGTGGGACAACACTGCCTTCCTTAATTAAAATGTCTTATCTGGTATTTTTTCAGATTTCAACATACGTACATCGAAATATTTCAAGTTGCACGTGTATTTTATTTTTTTAAGTAAAATTATATATTACACAGGCTGTCATAAAATAGTAATTAAATATTTTAAATTAAATGAAGAAAAATCAAAAGATGTTGCAAAGAAAATGATAAAATTTAAATTTCCTTTAGCAGTGGTAAATAGGACACTTCAACTAAAGAGGGCAAGATATCAACGAAGATCATTGCAAAATAAACGATAATAATATCTATGTCAAGAAATATAGAAAAAGATATTAATTAGGATAACTACTTTCTTTAGCTATTCTCATTGAATCCAAATATTTTTTCAACGAATTAAAAATTTATATTAAGGAATTAAGCATTACAATTGAGTTATCCCTTGGTTCGTCACTTTCCTAAATGGAGATCACAATTTCTGCAATTTTCTTCCTGTACCCTTCATGCTCTATATATGTACACACACATATAGCCAATTCAGTCAACCGCGTGCTAACGCTGTATAAAATGATAGGATAGATAAAAAGACAGGAAGAGAGAGGAACTTTCACCATAAAACCCAGTACAGGCTTTTTCTACGGTATTAGGGATCTATAGCATATTCATCTTGTGAGATACTATACTATAGTAAATCCAGTAGTGTATAGGAAGTGGGTTCTTTTGGCGCTACTTTAGCATCAACCTCATCATTTCCTTCGTTATTATCTGATTCTTCACTGTGAATTTATCTTTTGCACCACATATTTTCACAACAAATCCTATGTATTTATATTTAATAAAGTCCACGTGTATTGGTATGTAATATGAAGAAACACATCAACAGAGGAATGTACAAAATATTTCTTTACAAAATTGTGAATCAGTAGTCAAATCAGTGATTTAAATGCAATGGTACGATACGAGGACAGAGACCGTGTAGGTGGGGAATAAAGAAACACTCTTACAATACCTTCCAAGAGGGTTTCTGACTACGTGACTGAGCACAGTTTAAAGTCACGCAAAGCATCGCGGGTCTTGCAATTTAGTCAGTGAACACCAGTCGATCAATTGACACAGAGGTGGATAGATAAAGTAAAATACAATTTTTCGAACCCACGTATCTTCGCACTGTTTCTCGCATCTAAGAAAGACAACAATCTCAGAAAGTGTGTTCAAAAGGTAAAGAGGTAGTAACCGTTTCAAAAGTCCGTTTCGCGCGTTACTTTAAATTAAACGATTCGTCCGTAACATAGTGGAAAAGTGGACAGTCATTTTTTATTGAAGATAAAATGGAAACTTTTGTACTAAAATAGATAAAAAGGATAATTGCTTCCGTGATAAAATGGCAATCAAAAGTGTTGGGAAAGAAGAGCGTGAAATGAAACTTCAACGTAACAGTTATTAAAAAACAACGTACTTACGTTATAGTAGTTTATAATCTATAAGTGATTTTGTTCATTTTATCATATAAAATTAAATTAACTGATTCTCTTAAAGTTTGAATCCTAAAGTCCTAAAATCCCAAAGTTGCGTGTTTCTTTTCTCAATGTTTCCTAATACGTATTTCTTACACTCGACTTTCCATATTCGTCAAAGTTAGCTTTTTCCCAGTTAGTCAACCGTAGATTTAATCAAATAGTAACGGTTTCAACGCCGTCATACGAAATAAACCGTTTATTAAATTAATCATAACAGAGAATCGAAGCTTTGCTACCTTTCATTCGTACAAAATCATTCAAACATGCGAACAAAATTTGTCAATTGCAACATAACATCAATTTTATATATTAAAATTGATATAAAAGAAAGAAGAGAAAAAGAAGCGGAAATGCAGGAAGCCGATCGTTTGATGCACTTTTTACATTCACGACTCAGGCAAAATGATTCTTCTCTGCGAATAATCAATCCGATAAATATTCAGTCAGAAGTGTCCGACGATCATAGAATAAATTGTATAAATGATACATCCTTGCATGGTCCCCGTTAAGGAAGCGTTTGCACGCGCGGTTGGTGCATTGACCGGAGTTAACAACACCAGTAACCGCAAATCGGCTTGCTTCCACTACTCGCGTAGGAATACCGTAATGCGCATTTTTATCCATTATTGACTCTTATTAAACCACCAATTTCTACTTCTCATAGAAGCGGAGAATAAGCAAAAGAATCGGTCCTTTATTGAGCGTACAACGGTGGTTAAAAAGCGAACACGCAATACTTTGGAAAAAGGTGAATTATGGATGCAATAAGACTTGAATACGTAGCGTGAACTGCAATTAATGTTGAAAGAGCTATTTAGATCCGGGGAATGAAGAAATATTGCATACTTTATGTCGTAATTTTTTGGTGAATGTCCAGTTTGGCTAATGTAATTACTTTCGAAAGCATTCCGATTTATATGTATGGAAGAACAGATACTTTAATAATTTTGATTTGTTTCTTGTAATGGATTTAGTTCCGCTTTGTTTTTTTTTTTTTTTTTTTTTTTAGACAATTTCAATCCAATCGTATCTTTTTTTTTTTTTTGTATCGTTAACAGGTGAAAAATTTGCAATAATAAGGAAGCGGCCGTGATATTCAATATTATTCATTGGAAGCGAAAGAAAGATCGTAAATTTCATATTCAAAAATGCAGAAGTTTGTTACTACGAATATTAATTGACTATCAATTTATAGCACGTTTAAAAAATAACTCGATTCTGACTGATTTTGATTTGGCTTTTATTGGTTCGATCAAATTATCGAAAAATACAGCTACCTGCTTATTGCCACAGCCCCTTCGAATTTTTCGTTTCAATCTTTCTTTTAAAACATTGAACATCTTTTTAGTATTAAAAAGTATTAAAATTTGAAGACTAAAGGATTAAATTAGCAATATCTCTTGTGGTTCAAGAATATAAATGCAGCTACCGGAATGGGCCATCGTAATATACGATCTTCTACTTTTCACGGGGATGGCGATTATCTACATAAGCGAAGCTATTATTTTGACGTTTATCCCACGGCGTTATCGCGTAAAGTCTGTGAAAGATGAGATCGCCCTAATAACGGGAGGTGCGGGAGGAATTGGACGATTGATTGCAATTAAACTGGCAAATCTTGGAGCACACGTTGTTATCTGGGATATTAATAAAACTGGTAAGTCGTAATATTCTTTAATACTAAAAAAGAGAAAAATATTAATTGTTTATGTCTTCATGAATGTTCAGGGCTTAAGGATACAGTCCAAGAGATTAGACGCAGTGGAGGAAAATGTTGGGGTTACTATTGCGATATCACCAGTAGGGAAGAAGTTTACAGAATGGCAAAGATTGTGCAGATCGAAGTTGGCTCAGTAAGTAAAATTGCTAAATAAATAATAAATAATAAATAATAAATTATAATTTATCTATCATTATTTGATATTTAGGTAACATTATTGATAAATAATGCAGGTTACGTATATGGAAAAACGCTTTGGGAATTACCAGATGATGAGATTATACGTACTTACAAAGTGAACATTCTATCCCACTATTGGGTAAGTTAAAATGAACAATGCTAAATTAAAAATGAATAAAGCCAATTCAAACAATATTTACATTCAACAGATTACCAAAGCATTCATGAAGGATATGATGAAAAATAATCACGGTCATATTGTAACTGTAGCAAGCGTGGCAGGACTTTTAGGGACCTATAATTGTACTGATTATTCGGCGACTAAATTTGCGGCTATCGGTTACCACGAGAGTCTCTTCACTGAACTTAAAGTAAGAAGACTTATCTTATAGTAATCCTTTGTTATTCTCTTTTATACATAAGTATTTTGCAATGTTCTTAGACTCACGAGTACGACGGAATTCACACCACTTTAGTTTGCCCCTATTTTATAAATACGGGTATGTTTCACGGGGTAAAGCCAAGGTATGCAATAGGCTCCATAAAACCGTAACTTTTATGATTTAATAAATCGATAATAAATTTATAATTTATAGACTGATGCCAATGTTAGAACCTGAGTATGTTGCGCAAGAAGTTGTATCTGGAATATTATTAAATCAAGTAATCGTTGTATTACCTGGATCAGTTAGATACCTCCTGCCACTGAAATGGTAAATTGTTCGAATTTTCTCTATATCTAACTAAACTTGTATAAAGAATTGATTATAATATTATTTTTTTAAAAGCTTATTGCCAGCAAAATTATGCTGGGCATTAATGTATCATATCATACAAGGACCACAGTCTATGATGATGTTCCAAGGAAGGGGGGAAATACAAGCATTGAAGAATAACAATAACGTTGCAATAATGCCCGAAGAAACTGTACATTAATATATAGAAATTCGGCCAAATTTGTATTAAGTAGAGATTAGCATGACATGAATTTCATTCATTAATACTAAGTCTGATTATTTATTTGTAAATTATTTTCGGTGACTTTCTTTAGTTTTTAAATATCACGTATATTTATAATATAATGTAAAACACGTTCACAATAAATCGTAAAAATAATGTAACCCCTGACCAAGTTCCCATATAGATATACCTGTACCCAACTCTGCTGCAAGATCCAGTCGATGTAAAATAGAATATAATGTGGGATAAAAGATAATTCCACTGCCCCCTGATGACCTGAAATACATCCTTAAATTTTATCCTATACTGAATCAGTTTCACCTAAACTATGAATTCTCTTATGATCCTATATCTTACTTTGATTCGAAAAAGTGTTCTTTGCTGTTATCGTCCCACTGAATTTTTCCCTTAAAGGACTCGAGAATTTTCAGGTAATCTAAACCCAGGATGGCTCCCCCACCTTCAGGTGTGTAATTGTATCCATATAGATTAAGACCTAACAATATTTGAGCCCTTTTAGGGCCCTTTTCAGGTACTAATAATTCTACGCATTCTCTCGCCCAATTAAGTGGGCTATTAGGACCAGGTCGTTGAATACTTGAATAGTCATAAGTCATTAAAGAGAATGCTTTTATATATGGCGACAACTGATCAAATTGATCTTTGTTAAATAATTGAACATTTGGGCTGAAAAGTTGAACAATAAATAACATATACAGTGCCGTGATATTCTTTTTTATAAGGTCTTGTGGCTTTTCAACTTAAATATTCTATAATCTGCTTATAATAAGCATAATATAACAGGAGTTACCCTCTTGAAGGTGGCACTGCTAAAATTGTATCCAAATTATTGTTCTTCAATTGATGAGCAATAAACTGGATCAATGCTACAACAATCTGTGTATCTACACCTGTTAATACAAACTGGTTCCATATCTCCAATACATACCCATCAAAGTGGAAATTCTGAGACATTGTACCATAACTGTTACACATTATCGATAACATTTAATGTAACATATATATTTTTATGGGTACCTTCGCTGTATCCACAAGTGCTGAAATTAGTGTAGTTTGTTTATGTGTATCGCTATATAATCCAACAATATCATTGACTGACCAATGTTCAAACAATACTCTTGGTAAAACTATAAGAAATAATTATGAATTTACATATGTATGTTTATTTAAAAGAAATGTGGATTATATATTATATTGGAAAGTTGACATACTTTTTACATGATGATTTTCATTATTTGTTGCTTTCATTTCCTTCAGCCATTTCTTCTGAACATCATGGGTTGATAATTTATACGTCGATGCGTTGCCTTCTGGAAATGCCAACCATACTGGCGATACCATTGTAAATTTTCCATGAAATATTTTGGAAACTTCAATTCCATTATTATTCCACTAAGGAAAACACATATATGTATAAGTATATTTTCATCAATAGACATTTTATGTATTGTCAAAATTTATTATTAAAATTTATATATAAAATATATCATACCTGTACCACAAAAATTAACAAACTTACCGGTGTAATATATCCTAAAACTTCTCCTGTAAATCGTCTACGAGTTGTATTAGAAAAATAAAATCCTGATTCTCGAATAATATCATGTGTCTTAGGGTTTTTTACTACTAAGATTCGGCTAAATACATCTTGTCCCACGGGACCTTTCTGTACAATGCCAATATGTATAAAATTAGACCACAAATACACAGTTCGTAAAATTTT
The DNA here is from genome assembly GCF_024516045.1 of Bombus affinis. Lineage (NCBI taxonomy): Eukaryota > Metazoa > Arthropoda > Insecta > Hymenoptera > Apidae > Bombus > Bombus affinis. The sequence goes on along the minus strand of NC_066349.1, from coordinate 1,519,815 downwards.
TATAATATTTTTATCTCTACCTTAATTTCAATTTTTCCTTTACTTTTCTTGCTATTTCTATTTTTGGGTGGTGACAACGTACAGTTTGATAATTCAATAAATAACAATACGCTAATTATTAATGTAAAAATATTCATAATAATTATATTTTAGCATAAACTTATTGAGAACATAAATTATTTCTACTTAGAATACGTGAATGATACGTAGAGTATCATTTAAATTATTTTGCTCATACTGACATCCGTAAAGAAACGAGAGTGCTCACGCGTACTGTTCTGGTTGTTCTACAATACATGTGCTGCACCAAGCAGTCAAGTGTTGAAGTTCTATGCTAGCATCAGAGAGCATTGTTTTAATATAAGCATGTAAACAAAAGGCAATCGCTGGATACTTTGCAAGTAGAGATGTAGCTCGTAAACAATCTATTTTAAGCATTTCTGTATTAAGTTACAAATTTTAATATATATAATCCTTCTAATTTTAATTTACATTAAGATTAGAAGAATTAATAAGTTTTACTCAGTAAAAAAAGTAAGATGTATCAAAGTCGTGGATCGTAAATTAGCTAGGATGTCAAACCTTGTCTGTAATTAATTTACTTTTTTATTTTTGTTGTTTTTGTAAACAAACACACGTGCAAAGCAGATACACCATGTCACATATTATTCGCAGCCTACCAACTGCTGAAATTATTATTAAAATGAAATTTAGGTTTCATTATAATAAAAACATTATTGCGAGGAAAGTAAATTTAATGTTAAACATAAAAAGTTATCGTGTATAGCCTTTTGACTACTATTGGCGCCTAAAGGCGCTTAAAAATATTGCTCTTATGGTACTGTAAGCAGCTACAGGTGCTTAACCAAGTTCGGTCTACTGACACGAAAGGCGCCTATAGTAAATGCTAATTCAGCAATTACATATTCCGTTAGTAATATATTAACCGTGTATAATACATTTATTTTATATAACTATGTAATTGTAAGAAAAATATATTTTAGTAAATTTCATTTATATTTAATAAAACAAGTTTTACAAAAATACAACTCAGGTAGAACACATGAATGTACATTAGAAAGTAGAAGTACTGATAGTCAGCCTTTCGTTTGATATAAAGGCATTTTTCGTTTTCATACGTAAAAAATGCAGTAATTCGGAAAAACACAAGGCGCAAATGTGTAGTGTGTAGAAAACATAATAGAAGAAATGCGACACATTACAAATGCATGAAATATAATATATTTATCCATGTTACAAATTGTATCACCTTACTAGATCATTATTGTTATACAACTATTATTGTTATACAGTTATCGTTATACAACATATTGTTAAAAAAGCTCAATGTTAATGTTAAATTTGTAGTATATACACTAACAATTGAATGCAGAATACAAAGAAACAAATAACATTATTTTAATGTAGTGGAATTCTGTGTTTTGATTATATGAACATACTTTCTCAGAAATGCACGCCTAACGAAAAGTTTTACCGTTCTCGGTGTCCGTCGTGACTGATTTCCTACCCTATGGTACGGCTAGTGCGTCTCAAAGTCTGCCGCAGTCAAAGGGACAGAGAATATATCAAAATTACTGCGTCATTTCAGTGATTCATTATTGTGTGAAAGATTTTCTTCTTTTCTCGAAAAAAATATGATAAAGAATTCCTCTTCTTGAGACAACCAAGTTCAATTATCGCTGTTACCTATCTCGGATAGAAAAGTATGAACTTTTTCATAGAATGTAATTCCTTACAATGAAATAGACTTGTGTAGCGTGGAACTACAGCGAATATACTTCATTTGCGGTGGAACTAAATAGGTTCTTGTATATGCTAAGGTGGAACACCTTCAGCGCTTGGTCGCTGAGGGCAGCACTAATCTGGTAACAATCGGAATCATAAGCGTGAGCACTGTCATTTCCTTTCTGCCGATATTGTTAATAGAATGATAGAATGATAGAATGCGCTACTGTGAATCTGCATGCACATAATCATGTGTATACATATGTACATATATGATACCTTGAACAGGTTTGAATAAAATGATATTTTTGTTACTAGATTAATGCATAAAGATAAATACATGTAATACAAAATTAATCAGTAGATACAGAATTATGTATTGATATAAAATTTGCATTAATCGGATTAAATCTTGTTCTTAATTGGATTAATTCATTTTATATAGACTTTAATATATAGTTATTATTCTCGTTAGTTATTATAGCTATTTTTTTCATTAAATAGGAATAGGTTTTAATCGGATGGTTATCCAATGTACAATGAATAAACAAATATAGATGATTGGAAATTGCTGCTTTGATACATTTTTAAGCCCCTTTTTTTACCACGTGACCACATGATATGTATTTTGATGTAATATGGCGCCTTTAATTGTCACAGCGTAATAAAATTTCTAAAAGGATGTAAAATTCTTTTAAATGTTAAACTTGAAACTTAACACAGAATGCCAGTTGATATAAATCGATTAACGGAAGGTTGGCTAGAATTGGAAAGTGACCCAGGTATAAAATAATAGCCTCAAGAGTATGTTATTTTAATAACTATTATCATTAAATTATCTGTATGCATTATTAAAATATAGTTTGTTTTGACATAATGTACTATATATCTTATAATATGAATATAAAAATGTATGTACATTACATAACAACATGTTAGTTGAAACAATTTGGTTTCATTTTAATACATTTATATGTCGTCACTGTATCTATATTGTATTTTAGCTTTATTGTAGTCAATGGAAAAGCATTTCTGTTCTTATATGACATTTAAGTTATAGTATATTTAAAAGATTTATACTGATATGTATTTTATATTATTAGGTTTATTTACATTGCTATTGGAGGATTTTGGAGTAAAAGGTGTACAAGTAGAAGAAATATATGATCTACAAAAATCGTTGGAAGGTCCAGTGTATGGTTTCATATTCCTATTTCGTTGGATAGAAGAAAGGAGGTCCAGACGTAAAGTTGTAGAACAAGATGAAAGTTTTGTAAAAGATGAAGAAATTGTTAACAATATATTTTTTGCACAACAGGTGCTATAATCTTTATACAAATATTTTATATGTAAAATACTACATATAGTATTTATATGCCAGAATCTGTTTTTGAGTAACCTATCGTTTTATAGGTTGTGCCCAACAGTTGTGCAACACATGCACTACTCTCTGTATTACTTAATTGTCCAAATATTCATTTGGGTACAACTTTATCCAGGTTGAAAATGCATACATCTGGTATGTGTCCAGAAAATAAAGGATGGGCAATTGGTAATACACCTGAATTGGCTTGCGCTCATAATTCTCATGCAATGCCACAAGCCAAAAGGCGCCAAGATAAAAATACTGGAGTCTCAACTGGTAGGTTTACTGGAGAAGCTTTTCATTTTGTTAGTTACGTACCAATTAATGGTAGATTATTTGAATTGGATGGTTTAAAACCATACCCTATGGATCACGGTCCATGGAAAGAACACGAAGAGTGGACTGAACAATTTAGAAGAGTAATTACCGATCGTTTGGGAATGGCAACAGGGGAACAATTGCAAGATATAAGATTTAATTTAATGGCTGTTGTTCCTGATAGGAGACTTGCTATTTCACATAAATTAACTATGTTGAAAACTAATAGACAGATAGTACTAGAGGCATTGCAACAACTTGTTAAACTAAGTCATCAAGATGGGACAGAGAAAAATTCGAATGATACCGAGAAATCGGATAAGTCATACGAGAAAAAGAATAAATCTGAAGAGGAAAATGGCTTGTCTAATAAATCAGAGATCGATGAAACTTCATCAGCACCAGCTATTACAGTTGAAAGAAGCAGTGATTCTACTATAGATACCGAAGAACCAGCTTCAAGCATAACCTCTGGAAAGACTGAATCAAAGTAGGCAAAGACTAAACTAAATAACGTTCATATTTACGAAGTACTTTATTTTTCAAGCAAAGTTATAGTATAATATAAACTAATTATAGTAAACGTTTCAGTGGTATGGAAAAAGTAGTAATGTGTGCTCTGGATTATGCTACACCTCTCAGAATCCAAACTTCACCGGCACACAGCTCGTCCAGTACTGATACATCTTCCGAGATTGGATCCGCATTTAATTCTCCAACGCAAGGTAAGTAAAAAGATATTCCTATTTTATGTTGTCTTACAGAGACTTCTTATCGTACAAACTTTCTTAGTTTGACAAAATATTAAGTCATTTGGACATGTCATTCTTATAGATTTGATTTGTGAATTATCTGAAGCAGAATAACAAATATAATAACGCGATTCAGACGTGATATCTTTTGTTTTTCCGTGTTCAGTACATATATTTTTATTTGGTACATTTATTTTAATTATATCATCTGTACTTCCAGTTGAATTTGCACTTCCCTTATTTTTATTTTCTATACATTTATTATAACTCTCTGTGTCACATGTTCTTGCATATGTATTAAATGCCGTGAACAAAGGACATGAATATTCTATTACAGAAGCCATTTCAGGTTCACATACATAATATTTGGCGCAGTTAGTAATATTTGGCATCCGAATATTTTTTATACACGGAATAAACTGAACATATTGTTGATCCAATTCATAAGCCAATGATTTATATCTTTCAACAGTCAAATATTGCTTGTTACCTAAATTATCGGTAATTAGGATTATAGTGTTTTTATTCTTCACGTTATCAAATACCGACGAATCTTTCGCATTTAATACTGTATCATCAACATTATTTTTTAAAGTTGTACTACTTTCAGTTGCGTTATGCAATTTCATACCAGTTATAATAGTATTTTGTAAATTATTGTTTTGTTGAATATAGTTTTGTACAAGATAATTGTTTAATGGTAGGTTTGTAACAAGTCTAGAAGGCGTAGACGATGATGATATAGATGATGTTAAAAGTTCCAGGGGAATAGTAATTTTTTTGTAAAGTAACAGATGACGTATTAATTGATTCAACATTGAATAGTATTTCTTATCATCTTGTGTTTGTAAATGACCATTCTTCTCTTTATCATTAATTTTGGAAGCATCGTTTGATTCGTGTTCCATTATTTCTGCAAATTCAATCAAAGGATATGGAGTCACCGTTTCTTGATCAGAATAATCAGGGATGCTATCAGTAGTATATGACGAATCAATAAGTTCAGAAAGATTCCATGGATCTTCTGTTAATCCAACATAACTTGTTTCGTTTGGATTGATCAATTCAGGAATATCGTATCTGTTTGTTATAACAGACGATTCTGTCGATAATGTGTCGCATTCCCAAGAATCGCCAGGAAGAACACATATTCTTAAGTACGGCTGAAATATCTAACGATAAAAAAATGTTACAAATTTCTGAAAATCGTAGGCACGTTCCAGTTAACTATATTGACGCAATGATGATCTTACCAAACCCTCGGTACATTTACTGGGCACCCAAACGTAACCGCCACTAGGTAAATTTACGCAATTGTAAAACACGGTGCAACTAGTGGAATGTGGTTTCTTCGATTCTGGACACTTCGATGACTCGATCACGATTAGAATAGAATAGAAAATAAAAGCTACCAGTTTCATTTCGTTGTGCTGTCGCGCGTGCTGTTGTATAGCAGACTAAAATTCTTTTTGTCCGGTAGGTGGTATTATTTGACTTTCGCACATTCCCCCGTATTTCATCTCCTTTGACACCTTTGAAGTACCGTTATTCGACCTATCCTTCCTGAACGTTTTTGTACCGTTTATCGCTATACGATCGCAATTAACAGCTACTTCTTTCTGGTAAATAAATTAGTTTATTTATTATATATAAAGCTTTGATTTATAGCATGGGGATGGAATTCTGGTCAGAGCAGTCCAACATCAACGAAAGATTTCAAAAAGTTTGTTGTAATTAGAGTATCTGGGGATGAAAAGAACGAGGCAGGTTTAAGTACGTATATAGAGCCTACTGTTTCATTATGTTTTGTTAGTGTGGTGTCTTGTTATACTTTATGGTAACAATACATGAAATCTATATCCATAAGTAGGTCGTTCTCTTGGGAACATTAATATAAATGGAAAAAGATTAGTTTCCGACAGCGGGCACTTACATAAGAAGGTCTGCTTGTCGGGAGAAGTTAGAATACCTCATGCCAGAGTAAAGACTAGTAACGGAGACACCGTCACCGAAGAAAAGAAGGTTGAAAAAATCGATCCGAAATTATGTACGAAATATCCGGAGTTGTTCGAACCGCATACGTTCGCACCCAAAGATCTTCTAGCATTATTGAAGAATTTAGAACACGAAATTAGTATTTGTGAGACTAGCTTGAAAGACGAAAATGATAAGAGGAACAAGTACAAGGTAAATACGCTTTAAAACGTCTATCTATGTTTTCCTTAAAATTTAAAACATGAGATAATATAAGAGTACTTTGTTCTTTGTTTTAGATTGACGATTGTCGTAGAACACATAACTATGACGAATTTATCTGTACCTTTCTTTCGATGCTTGCTCAACAAGGCAAATTAGCGGAATTGGTCCAACAACACTTGACTTTAAAGAAACACACTTCCGTATCAGTGAATAGGGTTCATAGGTAAGGAATTTTATTACGATTTCGATTAACGCGACAGATCGTTTAATACAGGGATTATTTATAGATCCTCGAAGAAGACCGATACTCGTCCAAACTCATCACGTAGACGTCGAGGTAGAACTAAGTGTAAAAAACGAAAATAATCTTGCTAATTGAATCGAAATGGTAATGATGGAGCTGTTATCCCACCTATCGAATCGTCAATAAATCGTTGCGAGGACACAATTTCAAAACGACAACAAGCATGTAAAAAGATTATACTATTGTTGAAGAAAAATAGAGATTGTGTTTCACTCTTCGTAATACTTACGCAGCATCAAAAGCGCCGAATTATCAGTACTTCTTTTACTTTCTTACGCAGATATTCTTTAGACAATGATAGATCGACAGCAGTGTTAATTATAATTCTACTTTTTCCGTCTGAACTTCAATCTTTGTCACGATTGACAGTTATACTTTAGAACTGTACAAATTAACTTTATGATATATTTTTTATATTTTTTTCATATTAATGCATGGTTTCTACTGTCACACTATGTTTACAGATACTGTGAACCTATTTCGTACTCTTTGCAGCGTGCATTAGTAACCTTTATCTCTGCATCTATTATGTTTCATAAGAAATATATGGTTTCTTAGATACGAACACTGTTCTTTATTTTGTGTCATGTATTATGTTTCTTTTAGATCGGTATTTTAATAAGAAGATTAGGGGCGATGACAAAGGAAGTGGTCACAAATATTGTCAAAAACATTGAAAATATTTATTTCGGTATTCATATACAAGTACACTACACGCTGTGGATATGTCACTTAGATCTAAATACTTATATCTCCGTACAGCCGGAGAAAGAAGGATCAAAATTCGACTTGGAATCATGTTTAATCGTAGACAACGGCCAACCGAGTCTCTAAGTCGCTTTACCATACTGTAAACTGCATAGGAACTGTATTCGAAACGTCCTCAAAGAAGCTATTTCAAGAGTGCAAATATATAGGGGGAGACACGATGGTTGAAGAAATGTTGTGAGTTAGAAGTTCCTTCTCCGGCCGATGTTCGTTAACGCCTTCGATATTTGCGCCATAGTTTCATCGGCACGAGTAGCGTGCTTTTTGGCAAAAGAAGAAAAGAAAGAAAGAAAGGTGCAATTATGTACAAATATCGATTCATGGTCGCTGTGTTCGAAGGTAATGTTTTCTCGTGGGCAAGTAATCGTGAGATAAAAGATTATTTGGAATTTGCGAGTAAAAACTTTGCGACGATCACCACATACGCACGGTTCGCGTGGCATTCTCTCTGTGACCACAAACGTGATCACGAATTAACACAATCGTTATTTACAAAGTACATGGATACCTGATTTTTTCCAAACACCGACTTCTTTCACTCTCTCTCTCTCTCTCTCACACACACACACACACACAATAAAAGTGCTTTTAACCTCGAGCTGTTAAAAAATCTACAATTTTAATGTGGGCTGCGGGATAGAACATACAGCTTCGTTATTATAGGCACTCGTGGTATGTTACATTAAATCAACTGCGAAACGATGCACATCGTGTGCGACTATCGAGTCGTTGGGTTTGAATGTTCTACATTTACCTTGATAACGAATTTAAAAAAAAAAAAAAGAGAAAAGAAGAGAAAGAAATTATATTTACATTGATACGTTATAAATGAGCACATTTTTCCGACAATTGATGAAAGAAATATTAAATCTTACACAACTCGTCTCACTACTAGACTCCCTTTTACTCTGAGCAAAACTGTGAAACGTTTGAGCGGCGGCAGCAAAAAGGAAAAACTAATTCATCGGGTATCGTTGTCGGCGATCGTTCGCAGAAAATTATCAACAATAATAATACAAATATGCCGTATAAAATATAGAAAATTCACGCGAGCAAGATAAAAAATACAAAGGAGTGAAAAGAGAGAAAGTAGGGTAAAGGGGAGCATAGAAGCATGAGGAAGAATACAGATACGAGATCCTTCCGCGAATTACGCCGATTACGATTAATACAGTCTTGTGATGTGTCTTAGAAAACCTTAAGAAACACGCATATGCCGCAGACCTATAACACGTTCGATCTGCTCAGAGATGTGTTCAAATATGATCGAGCTATCGTAATTTTGAGCCTCCAGTCCGTGATCATTTCTCCGACATCATATACGTCACAGAAAGTAGCGCGATCGCCGCAACCAAATATTAGATAGGTAACACGCTGTATTGTTTATTCGTCTCAAAACTTGCAGCAATAATGTTTGTTTTCCATGACATAGACGAAACCATTTAAAAATAGTATTTTCGACAGAGAAATACCAGAAATTATGTATCATGTTCTTAATTTATATTCTTTATATTCTTAATGCTACATTTATCTTTCTCTGGTCGGAATACTAATTTTTCACGTGACTCCGTATAAGCAGACGATTCGTGATAAATAAAGGTATGTTTTTTTCTAAAAATGTAGTAGCTTCAGATTAACGTTTTGTGGCTTATCGTACTGAAGTACAGCGGGAGGCGTCAACGAACGAGTAGATCGAACGATTCGAGAATAATCTTCCTCTCTTTACCTTTAATAAATAGTAACAGAAACATCGGGACAACGAATCGGTTGCGATCGTTCAGGCACTCTATCGCTTTGATTTTCATCGTCGCTCGAATCGTAACGATGAATGGCGCGTTCGATCGACGCTTCCGGCGTTCGTTAGAAATTTCGAAAAGAAAAGTTCCTCCGATTAGCGCGCGTTCTCTACAGCTTCCTCTTCTTTCCGGCGGACACGATTTCTTCGGTGCGGTAATAGATCAAATAAAGAATCGTGTTACGCTCTTTCTTTATGTATAACACCAAAGCGTTGCGCGCACCAAACATATAGATGCGCGCGTACAGACACACACAGAGACCATTCGTCTTATACTCTCACGATATCGAAAAATACGTTAATTTGAAGAAAAAAAATATATGTATATATCATATGTATATGTATATATGTATATTCCTTGCATATGTGCACTATGTATACATTACGTAACACCTATAGGCTCGCTTAATACTTTGAATACCGCGTGATTCCCGGTACATGATAAATCCCGCGATCCATCGTTCCTTCGAGTAGGAGAAAAGAGAGAAAAAAAAAAAGAAAAAAAATAAGGAAAAAAGACTCGCAAAACAACCAGTTGGCGTCTTGTTTTCTGCTCGACTTTCGCCTCTCGTGCAAATTGCTTTTAACGATTGCACGAAGCACCAGCGAATAGAAAACAAATCTGGAACGTACACACGCACTCCTGCTCGTTTATACGTACATATATACATATGTGGTCACGTTAATCGCTAATAACGAATGTATATTTATAAAAAAAAAAAAAGAAGAGGAAGAAGGAAGAAGAAGAAGAAGACAGGAGATGCTTTTAGACAAGATGCAAAAAAAAAAAAAAAGAAAGAAAAAAACGTTGACGAGGTAACGCGATCGATAAAAGGATGAAGGTTCTCTGCTATGTACTGGAAAAGCGATCGATGTTTCCGAGGCGCAATTGACTTGCACGGGATGGGAATTGGCGTTATTTGCGGATCGACTGGCAAGGTTGAATTTCAAGGAGAAGACATTAAGCAACGTGTTGGTGCGATATTTGAACGAGGACGACAGAAGAATCGTCAGACAGACAAATAAACCTGGAATCGAAGCCACACGTTCGAACACCAATAAACACTTTGCTTTCCTCCTAGAAATTTGCCACGGATTCGGGCCAATGTTGCGCCGCGCAAACATGGGTCGACGCGAACACGATGAACAGTTTTTGGGAAAGAGAAGAGATCGTGAATCGATAATACAAGGATGTTATTGCTTTGCTCGATAACGATGCAAGGGAGTGGAGGCTTAAATCGTTAAGGATAACTGGCGGTAGTGAGATAGCCGGTTGCGCGACCAATTTATTAATCGGGAAATAAATTCGTATTTTTCACGGAAAGAAATTCGATTCTCGTCGATCGGAAGATTTTCGAATTCGTTTGCTGATAATTTTACATTTTATCATGAGATACGTATATATAACATAATAGGAATTTTTATTCAGCAAGGATAAATACAAACGAGTCTGAAGGTCTTCGTATCAACGAGATCGTTTCTCTGCCGTCAAGGATATGATACGAATCGAATATCGAGTATCCAAGTTATTCGAATCGTTGCTCGAGTTTAGCGCACAGTAGCAAATAAAACGGTCGGCTCGATTAGCCGTTGCACTTTTCGAATCAGCAAATGAACTTGCTAATGACAACAATGATAATAATAATTAAACGAAAGTATTCTAAGAAAGTCTTACAGTATAAATTACTTATAGTCTAGGATGTCGCATCTTTCTTATTATCTAACTCATCGTTACGATACCGCGGGACATTGGAGGGAGTCCCATTTTGGCAAACGGGGCAACTCGAAAGCAGAAAAGCGCACCCGACGGTTGATTCGACCGATCCTCGCATTTCACCGACTAAAATCCAATGATATTCGACTCCCGAATAAAACAGCTATACCGTCGCTTCATACGCTTCGTCTAGTCGATCTGTAATCGTTATCCGATCGATAAAAAACAGCTTGCGATTTGTATCACGCGATATTGGTCGATACCGAAGTACGTGCGAATGCAAAGCCGGTAGTGGTTGTTCCAAGAATGTACACTTCTTTACATTCCTTATCAACCTTCTCTGTCGTTCTTTACTCGTTCTTCAATTTACGACGAAAGAACGAGATCAAGCGACGATCGTCTGATCGCTATTTCCTTCGACCAATTAACAACAATCGCTACACTCGTTGAAGCGTTCGTGCGCGTGTAATCAGCGATCGAGTAGTACTTTCTGTTTCTTGTCTCTCCCGTGTTCGATGCGATATGAGGAATTGCCGCCGTGTTGATCACCGTCGCACTTAACCTGCTACAATTCGAGGAGCAACGCGTTGGACTGTTGGCTCGCTCGCTGCAAAAAAGCCACCAAGAGGATACGAGGATCTCTTTCACGGCCCATTGACTGTGGCGTTTGCGGGTAACGCGTGTCCCGTGACCAGACTGCTCTCCGTCGGCTTGCCGATACGGAGTATCGACTGAAGGGAGGCAACTTCGGAGGCGAGACGGTCCAGCCTCGATTTCACTTCCCTCTCGCTCTCAGGAACGGTAGACACGCTGGGGCCGGTCCATTCGGCGCCCAAGGAAATGCCCGAGTCACGCTCGTCGCTGGAACCTTCGTTGTCCCATGGTGGTGATGCTCTGGGTCCTGGTTCTTGTTTGATACCCTGAAGCGCGAGTAACGCGCTGGCCGCGTCCTTGTCGCCGATACGCGATTTGTGCCTCAGCTTGTGAGGTAGACTGTTGTTAGCCGCTGGATTCTGCGAGCTGACCACCAATTGTGGACCTTCGTCTCCGCTGCCGGATGATAATTCAAACGGCGATTGAGCGCGTCGACCACGAGATAGGTTTAGAGCGCTGGTCGTGTCGAGGTGCATCGCCGGATGAGGATAAGGATATTGAAAACTTTCCGTCTCAGGGTACGAGGTCGTTTCGGGAACGTACAGCTGCGCGGGTGACCTGGGCGATCGTGCACCACTGACTGGTTGATGGATCACCGAAGTATGCACAGGACTTGGTGTTCTTGCGTAGAGGAGAGCCGCCGAGGCTGGCAGTTTCGCCCTTTTGACGATGGGCGGGTCAGCGGGTAGAGCCGCGAGCACGTGTTCCGTGCTGATCACAGACTCACCGCATATACCGAACTTATCCCTGATCGCCTCGAGTTGCGCCTTCAGGATGTGGTTTTCCTTGCTCAGCTCCATGACTCGTTGCTCGAGTACCATGTCGTTGAAACGCCTTTTCTCTCGGGACCGTTTGGCTGCCTCGTTGTTGCGTCTCCTGCGGTCCCAGTAGCTGTCGTCCTTCTTGTTGTCCGGAATGAACTCCCGTTGCTTGCGCTGAGAAAATAGCTCTTTTCTGATGTCGAAGTTCGGAGGGAAATTTTCTGGGTGTGTCACCTGTTGGGCGTCGTGGTGGTGGTGCGGCGGCTGCTGCTGCTGCGTCTGTTGCTGCTGCGGCTGATGATGGTGATGATGTTGCGGAGGTTGTTGCTGCGGCGGCGGTGGCTGGTGCTGCGGTTGATGCTGGTGTTGCTGTTGCTGTTGCAGAGTCAATGGAGCACCGTGGTGTGCCGGATGCGTCAACGGAGGCAACGGTCCATGGGCATCGTGACCACCATGAACACCGTGACCGGCGTGCGCCATTGTGTGGGTGGCCGGCATATTGCTGTTCAAACACGCGGTCTCACCATTGATAGGCGATCCACTCTGGCGGGCGACAATTTCTGCCACCATAATTTGTCTTCTTAGTACATCTGCGAAGGAAAAACAAGTTGCAAATTAGATAAGACAGGTCGGGATAGAGGCGATGCGTTTGCAACAATATGAATATAGTTTGGCGTCGAACGCGTGCGAACTAATCCGGCAGAATTAATAAGATCGTATATTACGTCGGTGGTTAAAGTGTCAGATAGCAAGGAGAACGATTCCCGAGTCAACACACGGGACGAGTTTATTAACGGCGGTGATGTAGCGCTGCGTGCCAAACGATCGCGATGACGAAAAGCGCAGCTTAGTGACAAGGCAACCAAGTCACGTAAGATACAAATAGATCAGAATGCGAGTATATTTACATTTAACAATTGTTTGTTTGTCGTGATTCAGCGTTTCTCGTATTCGACGTTCGACACTCGTAAATACTAGAAAATTAGTAAATACGTCGTAACAGTGTTATTCGAACGCGATGTTCGCCTCTTTCGGACGCAAGGTCCTTCCAGCTTTTCAGTGGAACGTTTATTAATCCAAAGTGACGCAAATCCGTGGTGTAGCGAACGCATTTGCGATCCTAGCCACGTACGAAATGTAGTCCTTGTGCGGTACTGTCACGCAACAATCGAGTGACGGACATTACGAAAGAAGGTCGCGCGATACGGAATCAGGAAGAAGAAAAACAATGTCGAGAGATTTCTACAGATAGCTGACCTCCTATACCGTCGCTTTTTGTCGTGATCGTTGATTACACACGGTGTTTCAGATTACGATCCATACCGATCGTACACGGCCTGCCTTTCCGGATTCGAATCGCAGAGACTTCAATTCGATCGACCGCGATTCGCGATGTGACTCAATGTGATCATTCCTTTTCCGTGACATAGCGCGTAATAATTGTAACAGACTGCATGTTAGAATTGTAATCAAACTGCTGGTTGATTCGATGACGCACACTTATGAAAATCGATCGTCATATTTGAAACAACTCGAAACAACGCTTCGATGATAATTGCAATTTCTTGGAACGATTGTTCATTCATCTAGCCAATCACCAGCATCACGCGCCTGCGGAACGAACGTAACTTATCCTTATTTAGGCTAATTAGCATAGCGAACAATTTGAATAAAGCATAATTAACTCCGAAACTTTACTGTAATACCGTACTGTTGACAAAGTTAACCTAATACAAAGCAAATGTGTTATACATATGTATACTGCAGCTCGTTACAGTATTTCTTATCTACGAAAGCAAATACTAGAGAAAAATTCCGGAGGTGAGAGAACGGTTGCCAAGTAGCATAGTCACGCGCCGTTAAGTGTACGTTTAAGGTGCATACTCTGTATACATCAAGAAACCATTTGTATTCCGTGAGCGTGCATCGAAGATCATTGCCTTAACGCCGTGTTTGTACGGTGAGCGCGTTAAATCGTTTGTATAGCGATTCCCGATGCCAGCAGCGTGCAGCAGATACGCCGCTTATTTTGGGCCCTCGAGGACGATCGTTTTGTTGAGCAGGCGTGGGTGTGGCGACAGGAGATCATGCTCAACAACAGGGAGAGTATCTCTTCTCGTAAAGTTCCGTGACCGTTATACGAGAGAGTACGGAGCGGACAAAGGTGAAGAATTCCGAGAGATCGAGGGACGTGCACGTACTGCCAACAATACCGGTCCGGGCAACGCCGAGCACAAGTCGCAAAATAGCCTTGGGTAAGGTCGGGCTATTCCCCAAGGTCGAAGATGTCAATGAACCCGTCGCCGTTGCCAGTCGACCAATAGAAATTTGTCGCCCCTTTTTCGAAATTAGTTTTCGACTATTAAAACGAAACGATCGCGTTTGTCGGTGCATAGTGATTCGATCTTAGTCAAACGATTTGTTATTTCGAGCACGTAACGTGGAATCGGTATTTGTATTTTGATTTTATTTATACATTTTATTTCCTATTTTAATGGCGCGCTTGAATTTTCTAGGCTCGAAAGAAATTCGAATGTAATTTATCTTTAATCACTTCTAAGATATGGTATGTAGGAAAATATTTGACGCGACGATACGTGAGGCCCCTTCGGTCGCGCCATTGTCGCGACGAATGGCGAAGTTCGCGCAATGTTTACGATACTAGAACGCTCGAGATGTAACGATGACATACGCTTGAGCTTCGCCCCGGGCATACGGCACAATTATGTAAGTGCTCGCGCGATCATTTCCGCAGATCGGTCATCGTGTGCTCGAATATTACGCGACCGATTCTCATAACGTGTTAATTGGACGCGATAAATGTCGGAAAACGATAACATTTGATTTAATAACTTGGTGTAATCTATCGGCAGGAAAATAAAACTGTCTTCCGCGATAATGCATGACCTACGAACAGCGATCGAGTCTATTCAATTATCGAACTTTTATAGCCACCTATTTATACAATGGCCTACATACAACTCGGAGCAATTAAAAATAATTTGTTTTTTGGGATGATGGAACGTTATTTTCGTGTCGTGTCTATCGTTGGAAAACGTGTGAGTATTAATCCGAGTGACAGTTATGTAAGGAAGCACGTGTGGCTGTGCGATTCCACTTGCCACGTGCCATCG
The DNA here is from genome assembly GCF_024516045.1 of Bombus affinis. NCBI lineage: Eukaryota > Metazoa > Arthropoda > Insecta > Hymenoptera > Apidae > Bombus > Bombus affinis. Next base: position 1,504,304 of record NC_066349.1, on the reverse strand, counting down.
GCCGTTCACGGGTTGCATCGTGGAGATACTTATTTACCCAACCTTCGGTATTTATACTATGAAAACGATGTTTGGCTTTTACAACTACGTAAATACGCGCTTGCGTGCTTTAGTTAAACGGAAATACGTCTTCTTCCTTGAACGATTATGTCTTACGAGAACACGCATCAATGCCATTTCACGAGAAAATAAGGTTACATTTTATTTCCTGTACCAATTACGTTTCGAATATTTACATTCGAATATAATTTTAAATATTTGTGTTTGAAATTAACGAATTAGTTTATTTTCAAAAGAAACAAACGATTTGAAATCTCCCGCTCAGAGCGTTCCATGTAACGCGCAGCTACGGCAGCGCACCTATCTTTCGATAATCGAAATTTCAAGATCGGGATACGCGGGGAAATTTCGATAATCGAAGACGCATCATTTCTAACATCGAGCGTACCATAGTGACTTTCCGATAAAAAGATTCGAAGAAAGACATTCTGTACTCGAATAGTTGTTCGAAATGTTTATATTTCGTGTACGGGAAACGCCTCGAGTGAAATTTAGTTTATGGTGTGTGTGTTTATTGTGTGGAGAAGGAATAAACCAGCATGTACTTCCTCTGGCACTGTCTTCTGTCAAACATGTCTATAAATAGGTAGGTATCATCGTGCTTTTTTCAATTATTCACGTTTCCACCGTTTTTTGAGCTTTTTTACAATTTCCATCCACCTATCGACTAGAAGAATTTCTTTCCCTTGCACTTCATGTCTTAACACGCAATATGATTATTAAAGGCGCCACAGCTCTCGCGAAACAATTTAAGGAAAACGGGAGATCTCTTTAGCCATTTTCTGAAAATGCTAGGGTCATTGTATCGGTATAGACATATTTATTGTCTCGCGTAATTAATCTTTTAAGGGGCTTTTATTAATACTCCGTATTGGTTTAACCCTAATGGAAAACAGAATACGCGTCTCGAGTAGATTAGGGTAACGAACTCGTGATGCAACGGGAGGAAGCGAGATGGCATGTTCGTGCGCTTAGAAAAGAGTAAGAGGAACCGAAACGGTAAGCTTGTGAATTAACTGTTGAAGCACGCGGCAGAGAGTTACGTAAGGGTCTCGTTGCATCGTGTACGCGTGCGTTTCCTCTATCCACGTGCTATACGCGCTTGTTAGAAGTGAATGTCAGCCGCTTATATCGTGGAAGCCCCTCACTATCCCGGTAAATATGTCAACGTATACGTGGATCTCTTCTAATCACGTACTTCTGGCCGAGAAACGTGCCTTCATGACCTCGCACAGACTCAATTTTACAATCTGTCATGCGTCCTTCCATCTATCGATTATGTATCTTCTACCTTAAGTTACCTCCGCGCACACTGCGTCACGGTTAGTTAGAGACTGCACCACTCGACGCTTCTGGGAAACAGACGACCAATATCGACGTTTCATCATGCAGGAAATTACAATTTTTGCGTTACCATCTGTGCACGATCTTTTATCGTTTCTCGCTAGAAGGCAGTGACAAGGATTTAAAAGGAAGACGCGTAGAGACCTCGATACGCTATAGTGGTCGCGTATAAGTCGGTCGTCTATGGTTCGCGCGTATCACGTTACATTTTCACATCGGCAACTTTGTAGTTCAACTTCGTTCCACTTAAACCTGCCGTTCTCAGAATTCTTATTTATGCCTATGTAATGATTTTCTTATTATTGTCGGAGTTCTTGTTACCGAATGCTCCTCCGCGGTATAATTCCCTGAATGTGAATATTTTCCAAAAACTCGATTTTCTCGTTAATTCATAACAGGATATGCGTGTTGTGATATGATATTATTTCCCACTGTATTCAGATACTAATAATAAGTAGATATTATTCGTAGAAACAAGGAACAGGAAATGATCTCCGAAAAATTAGTAATCGTTTATTCGACCACAGATTAGATAATTAGACATCAGTAGAGAATATGGATTCTCCTAGGAACCTTGACGACCGATTCTTAACACAGAACAGTATAGCCGCTAGCAAATGCTCCGTGCTATATACTCAAATCGATTATTTTTAATAAGAATATTCAAAAGTACGATATTCTTATCAAGTTCAGCATCTATCGCTTGATTTCCATTCACAATTAGTGAATCAATATACGAATATAACTATAAGTAAGGGGATTCGAAACGATAGGGTATCTAGTTGGGTAAATGGGCATTTAATTTTCGTTGCAACGCCAAGAGGTGTATAACCGAGACACGAAGCCCGCTCGAAATTGAGCAATCACCTGGAATTTCACTCGCGAAGTTACGTATACGCGAGCTCGCGTGACTCACATCGTCGCAGCTAGTTCTATCGATTCGACGATTTTTGTTAGAATAGAAAACATCGCCCACATAAAATTTCTGTCGTGACGAAATGCACGTAGACGCGGTACACGCCAACTTAAGCGTTCTTCCTACCGATATACACACAATTTCCTGAAGCGATTACAAATAGCTTCCATTGAATCACCGAATTTTCCGTCTACGTAACACGAGTCCACGGAACGCGTTATTTCGGTGTTTCGAAACCGAGTTCACATGCACTTCCGTCTCAGATATCTTTTTAATTTCGCTCAATTCCGCCGCATGACCGACCGACTATGTTCTGTAACGAAAGTCTCACCATATAAAACCGAATTTACACTGTTTCGCACGAAAGCAGCATTGATTCGCCGTGTTTCCCAAAGTGAAACACTGTAAATTCGCCTTAACTTAACATAGGTACTTAATTTTGATTCATTACGGGCGAGGAAAGAAATTTCTTCTCCGTTTGGATTAGCAGTAATCGACTATCTCTGCTTTGCCTCTGGATATATACATACTTCGAGGAACCGAATCACTCGGCTCGGATATACGACACGTTCTCGGTGAGTCATATTTAGCCATTACATGTTTCTTTATGTGTATATTAGCGTGCACTAACGGGAGCCCGAGGAGCTGGCGTACGCGTGACGTGACGCGGTCCTGTGTATGGAAATACAAGCGAACGCGCACGCACGTGCGCGCACATACCAGGAACGTAGCACAGAGGGACGAGGTTGTCGCCCCTTTCTCGTGAAACTGGAAAATTTATCGGGAGTAACGAACACGCGCGGTACGCTGCCCGCCCTAAAACTTTACGGCCCCTCGTAAACGCTGGCGAACGATTCGTTAGAGCTAGAGCTAGAGGATAATAGAGGGGGAGACTTGTGTTCCGAACGTGAAATTATTGAACGGCCGCAGAACCGCGATTGGGATAATTTTGCGACGTTAACGATCGCGAGAACGCAATTTCCCTCGAACGAACGATAAAAATGGGAAAAGTCGCGCGCCTTGTTGGGTACACGGTAATTATAAACGCGAGAACGCGAACGTAGCGAAACTCGTACATATTCGCTTGCGCAAACGTCTTATAACGCTATGGTCGTATCGATGGACGCCAGGATTGTGTGGGTAGCTTTCGTTCTATGTTCGGGGTCAATATTTCTCCATGGAGATAATAATAGCGAACCCTTGGCGCGCGTTACGCACACACGAAATAATTACGTAGTATTGGGCAAGCGTTGGAATTGATCCGACCGGCGTGAGTCGCGTTAAACGCTATTGCCCCTTCTCGCAGCCCACGTTTCCCGGTAATCACGTTTCCTCACAACAGTGGTAACATTTTCGTGACACTCCAGAACGACAAAATTGTTCCGTTATAGACAATGCGGACGTGTCTTTCGCATGTATCAAATGTCCTAATAATCTATCGTATACAGTATACCCACGAGCATGCGATACGACTCGAACTGTCGTAACAAAAAAATTCTCGAGTCTATTCGAGCGATGCACAATCCAGGCGACGCAGCGCAACTAACGAACCACGCGACATAAGCGATGCACACGTGTTGCGCGTGTTGCGCGAATCACGTTTCACCTTTTGCTTAATAGTATTGGTGGACACGCGTGAATCACTCGTGTGCTGCACAGCAAAAATTACACGCTGAATTCACGGCTCGATTCTTGAATTATGAATCGTAATTGGATCGATCTGCGTATGTCACGTGCATCGATCGACTCGTATCGGTTTGTTGCGCGATGTGACACTAGCCCAGTAACTAGTGACGCAATTTAAACGAACACACTGCATGGACAACTTATACATATACGTACTAGACAAACACCGATGCATGTACGACTCGTATACGCGCGTTTTTACGAGGAAATGTTACGAACGAGGGAAAGGGTCTGCGTTATAAATTTGATTTGATCTCAAAAGTAATTCGACTCGATGGAAAAATCATAAATATTGTACAACGCGCGCTGTTTGCCGCGATGCTATTAATAACTCGCAATGACTTGGTCAACCGGCCGCGGTTGCGATGAATGATCTTACGACGCAGTTGTATAATTTCCTGTTTATCTTTTTCTTGATTTGCAGGTATTTTATTTTTGATCCATGAACATAAAATGGATATATAAGACAGCTCATCGTGTTTTACTAGTCATCGAGGATTATCGAGTTCCACACTCGGTACTATTCGACCGCTGCGTTGATAACGCTATAAATAGAGAGGAATAGAGCGCGGTTGGGAAGATAATATCGTTAAGTGTTTTATCAATTAGTTGTTTGTATTCTTCTACGAGGAAAACACGAAAAAGATTTTGTCCGTTCTCGTCGATTTCGGAACGAAATTCTCGTGGAATGGACACAGGCGACTTATCTGGCCTATCTTCTGGTCACAACGGAGAAGCCGGTTACTCGGCAATCACGAGTATCTGACTAATTCTTCCGAAGTGGAGGAAAGATCATGCGTGTCGGAGACACGGGTTTCGCCGTCACGCGTATCTACACGTGTAGAATCGTTACAGTAGTTGCGCAATGGTGCCAAGCGGCGCACGTGGTCGTCGAACATCAGTTCCGTTTTCGAGCAAATATAAGCTCTCGATGGCTTGCTTCTTCGCATATGAGAAAATTCGATTCCACTCTTCTCGATGGAAATATTTCTGACCATTGTTCCAGTTTCTCATTGTTTTCACCGGATATACGTATTCATCGAGTTCGTTGTTTTTCTGCCGTTTCGTTGGTTGCGTAGCGCGGAAACGTTCTCCTCGTTGACAGAAGAAAACATAGAAGGAAGAAACTGGTGCAATTAAATCGCGTTTAAATGGCGCTAGCATACTCGGTTTCGTTAATAATCTCGTATATACAGTCAAATTGTAAATTGCGAATGACGAGGGACGAATCCGTTGACCCGATGCCAACTAGCCAATGCTGTTTGTTTTTCTTCTGACACCAGCTTTTCAGGGAACGCGGCGTACGACTGCAATGAACGGACACGAACGATCGTCCTGGCTCTTCGTAGAAATTTATTCGTGCGATATTTCACGAACGTATCGTACGGCGGATCTAACGCGAAAATATGATTCGGCATTGATCCGGCATCTGATCGAGCCGATGATCGATAATACAAAAGTAACGATTATACGATCGTGCAAGGGAAAATTCAAACTCGAATTTACAATTCGAAAGTTTTTGTTTCTTCGAGATTTACGTAGAGATGTGCGAAACACGGTTATCGTTTTTCGAGGAACTTCGAGGCACGCATTGTTCCCGCGTGACCGCGTCCTTTTCTTCTGGTTGCTCCAAATCGTCTCGACTCGGCCACATGACGCACAGTTACGTAACGACCAACCAAAGCACGTTGTTTTCCGTACCGCAGTGGCGATGCGCGTAATGTACCGACTATAACACGCCCTCTTTACTAACCATCCTTCTCATTTTTCTTCGTTCGTAAATTCTCTATCCGTTTGGATTTTCAAGTTGCCTCGGTAGCCCGCAACAACCTTGTTTCTCGCTCTTTTATCAGCATCTTAAGGACACGACCGTTATCTGTCCCATTAGCCTGAAACTGGACACGCTGGTTATCAAATTCCTCGTGTTCAACGACGTGTCGATCGCCGCGTTTCTCGTATGTCGTTTCTTCCGCCGTTCCTTCTACCGAGAGGAGTCTCTCTAACGTAATGATAACGTAATAGATATAGTCGATTTACAGTTGTAGACACGTTCCGTACCACGTACCACGTATCCACGGCGGCATCGTTACGTAATATTTGAGCGTAGGCCTGTTTCAAATCCCTTCATTCAATCGGTCTCGCTTATCGACCAAGAATCTGCTGGTATAGATAACAGCGGAAGTCTTCGGACGATCGTATAAAGGCGCTAGTAGGCACCAGAACTTGCTCTCGGGATACTTATGTCATCGATTAGCATATGCTATACGGTTGTCGTTATACGCTTGAAAATGATGGCCGAGCGATATCGTCGAAGGTTACGAGAAATTTCTTTTCGCGAGACATTTTTAGCGGTTAAAAAGGTCGTATAGGTTCGCGGTATTTAAATAAGAAACACAGAGGGGAACGACGATACGGAGGAGAAGAGCGAGCGTTCCAAAAATGCGGGGATAGAAACGCGCGCGGGCCTGAAATAGTTCTCGGAGTACGTCGAACTTTAAGTACAGTACATAAAGGCACGTGCACAATGCTAGCCACTCGATACGGCTCGGCTGTGCGTGTTACGATTGCGGTCAGCGCTCACGTAACAGCCGACCGTTGATACCGTTATCGGACCGACACAGGCATTTCGAACCGGTCTCCGATTTCGTTTCCCGCTTATTATGCAATTGGTCCGCGATAACGCGACCGCCAACTTAAAAACGAAAAAAGGCAACACGCGACACGCGTTGGCACTCTTTTTTGCCTCTCTTTGTTCTTTCTTCTGTCCTTTGCTTCTTCGTGTTTTCATCATTGTTCACGCCTCGATACCTTACTCCGCGTATCCTGTTCGATTTTCGAGCACTTCGTTAAGTACAGTTAAACGAAACGGTTACACAAAAGTGTCTCACGCGTAACACATTTCGGGGAAAAAATGCAGATGCCACGTATGTATAATCCTGTAATCTAAAGACGAACAGTAGGTTAGTATAGGCAACGTGATTTTACAGAAGTCTGAGAAATTACACGATAATTAGATAAACGAGCAACGAACTGAAAGTTAGCGCGCAGGCGTTGATCGATTCGATAAGTCAGCTCATTTATTTCTGAATAGAGTTTGCTTCGAATTTATTAAATAATCATGCAGCGGAAATCGGGCTTCCTTATTCGTGAAATTATATTCACTGGATGAAATCATCCAATTGTCCTATTATTTCCTAGACGTTCTATATGTACAATCGATTTAACGCGTATTATTTCACTGTTGATTCTACTTTACTTTTGACGATAGGCTTAATCTTGAATCTCACCATTGCGGCTATTTTCGTCAGTGATAATTTCGTGGCCCTTTTCAAGCACGCACGATGATAATTTTCTTCGTTATCAGGACGCGTACAAACAATAGGGAAATCAATGTGATGCCGATAAAAACAAGAGAGACAAAGTACAAAGAGTAATTACTCCTTGTTATTGTATCGCAATTGTTTGGCTTATCTGAATTTTTGCACGTTCCACGTGAGCATCGTCGGTTGATCGCGTTTCTCGTCCGGCGACACGTGACCTGAGGTAACGTGTTGCCCGTCCGCGAATACGTTTTCCCTACCGAACGGCGCGTGCGGTTACGTAACGAACACGTGGAACGGATACCAATGACGAATAGACGATGTTCGTTAGTATACGTTCCGTGTACTAAGTTCCTTGGATCATCGACGATGTATTTTATGGATGCATCCCGATCAAACTGGACGGGAAAGCACGCGATAGGAGAGCGGCCGAGTGGGCGTTTCGACTGATAAACAATGCGAGACCGGCTTAAGAAATAACACGCGGTGTGTGATGCAACTGGCCGCGGTGCATAGTATAGAAATGCTCGCGCAATTCGCGCGCGCCGGTTCTAGCCTAGTGCGCGGCTTCTCTTTCTATCGTTGCTGTTCTCTCTACGGTTGTGCTCTCCCGCCACGTGACTCCTACACGTGCACTCCGTGTTATGCTAGACCATTCACCTTCGTTGCATAACAGAAACGCGAAAAGGTCATCGGGAACAACGGAGCCTGATATTTCCTAATATGATTGATAAATCGCGAGCTCGATCACGCCAATCGGTCAATTAGGCTCGATCACAAGCATCTCGACGATCTTGCTGTTCCTTTTTAGAAATCGGCGAACGCCTTTCCGACGATTCATAATTACGCGAAACGTATAGTATCTACGAACGTGATATAGCGAGATCGTAGAATCAGTGGCCGAAATAAAGATCTTCGGAAGATGGAATAAGATCGAGATGGATTTGGAAGATCGAAATAAAAACGAAAATTAATATGTAAAAACGTCCGTCGGGGCTTATTACTTTGAGTCAGAAGAAGTTAAATTTTGCATATCAATCGACGCCGGTCCTCGATGATTTAATTTATAATCTTTTTCTATTTTGGTCCCGCATTATAGATTTTACGAGCGAACCAAGGAAAGCGTGTAGAAATAAAATTACCATTATCTGCTCGTTTAATCCGATATAAAACTCAGAAACAGTTATCACAGCGCACGTTATGAAAATTTCTTTCGAACTCGATGTGATCGATGAACGTCCGATGACGCAATGCACAATCCGCAATATCTGAGACGGCCGCTACTTAACGCACGTACGCACGAGCACAAGAGTATAGATGTAATATATCAAACTCTACACGTATCTACACCAAAGAAACCGTATCGAGAAGGAAATACATACATACTTCTTGACGATTCGTAGCCGGCTATGCATACTGTGGTACTGCGTTCGCGTACCTCTATGCACGCGAATATAATACCTCCGCGTCATGCATTTCCGTGAACGGTAGATACCGCTAATCCGGATTGATGTGACACCAAACAATCTAGATCGACCGTTTGAGATAACGAACCATACACAATGCGAATCCGCCAAGTCCCTGCTGACTGACTTTGTCGATATCATTCGATATTTCATCATTGCGATATGCTTTGGATATTTGATGCAGCACAAAGCACAACCTTGGACGACGAATCGCGAATCCACGTATACCTATGAATGATAATTAGCCCTGGATTCCGCTCGATTGCGTCACCTTGCAACGTGATTCGCGATAAATGAATTCGAAGGATCGAAACAATAGCGGATAGATAAATTATTAATAAATAAGTTTGCCGATTATGATACGGTTATTCAGAACGCAAGTATGTGCAATAAGGTGCAACGTAGTACACTTTCGACTATTTTTAATTTCTAATGGATAATCGTGCGATCGGTTGCAACAAAAGTTGCAGTTCATACGTGTTTAAACATATGTTCGCGCATTAGAAATCAAATATACGTTGTAATTGCTATATTGGGATAATCTCTACTTATCAATAGCTTCGCGATAACATTGACAATCTGCATTGCCGATAACGGTACAGCGTCAAATTTCGAATCTTTTTAGCTGTATGATCTATGGAATAACTTGGAAGACCTTCAAACAGGAAAATTTCGACGATCGAACAGAACCTTCGTTGCTTTATCGTTAATCACATTTGGTTGCCACTGGCATCCCTTGCCGCGATGTTCGTGAGCGTTTTTAAATTGCTCGCGTTTGACCAAGCAGAAATCAACCAGCGTATCTTGGTATCGTACGTACACGTGCGTGCCCTTCGCTCCAAGTCCATGAAGCTGGTCGCCTTGTTGCACACACGTTTTACGCTACGACGAGGTTGAGAGTTTTGCAAATTAGGCCGTGGCCCACTTCGGCTGCGATAGAGAGAAGGTGGCGGCGCGGCGGTAGTAGCGAGAGAAGAGTAGTGGGATCGATCGAGGATGGGGGGATATACAGAGCGCAAAACACGATCGAGAATGGGGGCTGGTTGAACAGTTCCCGTTTCGAACGAGGATCCTGATCGGTCGAATGCTCTTCGAAGCGACAACGACCCCTTTGGAAATCACTAGAAATCTACAAAACTATTCCAACTTTGTTCGTTTTAACTTTCCGATATTTTCCTGAATTATTTCTCCTTTTTTAATCGGTTCAACAACCAAGTAACAATATCCATTTTCTCAATTCCACGTATCGGAGTTAGAATATTTTCACGGTGAATACGTGCCGTCGAAAATTCGTTTGGGAAACCAGCGACAATACCGTCCGGTTGTATGTTATATTCTTCGTGTTGAGGAGAGATAAGGATCAAAGTCCTCCTCGCTTCGTCACGAATGACGCAACGACCGCTGCCGCGTTGCTCACGCGTTGCACGAGACTTTCGTAAGCGCAGCCTTTCCTCGCTTCACTCGCCGCTCGTTGCCTCGTCCATCGAAACGTCCTAATCCGTGACGATGCTCGATCATAAAATAATTCCATACTCCCTTGTCCTTCGTTTCGTCGAAACAATCGTGCAATGCTTTTCTTCTATTTTCTTATTCGCGTCGAATACAACGATCAATGTTCAAGGAGCGAGCCAATGATTCAGGCGTTGATAACGCGATAAGATACGCGAAGCTGATTGGAACGAAAACAATGAGTGCACGAGTTTATTGCGCCCGCGAATTGCAGTCAGACGTTGCGTCAACCGAATTACTTTTGAAGGTCAGAGTCTCCGAGTATTCAGGGTCGTTTGGCAAATATCACAGGCTCGGATCGATAATCGTGATTCTCGATCGATTCACCGAACGTACGTTTCGCCGCTTCCATCGATTTGAAAAACACCCGTCTGTCACGTACGCGTCGAAAGTTCACTTTCGATATAGCAGAAATAACGAGAATTTATCATCGGTAATTATTCAGAGGGCAATTGTGTTTCTCGAAATTGGGAATCGGTTGCACTCGATCGAAGCACGTATTCGCGATAGTTATTTCCGACGGGTTTAGTACAAAGTCCTGGCGCGTGACAAGTTGCCAGCAGATAACGTTCTATTCTACAAATTATTACAAGGCCGCCTCGAGCGTAATCATAAGTATTCGTTTCCGTTTCGGGAAAAACAACGGATTCGTGATGTCGATTCGATCTGATCGCACCTGTGTTCTTTCGAAGCATCGTTGTCGAACGAAACGGGGAAAAGGACGCACGATCGGACGGTGAAAATCGGTGTAAAGTTCGTAACATATGTCGTTTGGAGTACTCACCAATTTTGAAAGATTCTGGCGAGCACGATCGAACGACAGTACAGCGATCCACTTTGCCTCCTCTAGATCGATGAAAACAGACGGTGCGCTGCACTCGTCAATTGTAAACGGTCGAACGTGTAAAGTTTATCCGCGAAACACCGAGATAGTCACTGGCTGAGCGTAAAGTATCCCGTTCGTCGAACCAACGTAACGAGAATCACCGTCATAATAACGTCTGCTATCGCGGCTTGCGATCGAACCGTTTTCCCTCTTCCACGGGTAAATCCAAGCGAATCCCTCGAGAGTGGACGGCAATCGTGTCGTATATTTATATCACACAAAACGGAGATGCAGAGTACTAAAAAATACGGAGAGAACCAAAATGTGTTCGTAGCGTGTCTACGATGTGGCAAAATCCAGTATATCGTTTAATTTCCTTCTCTTTCACCGATGGAAAGGAGAAACAAAGGCACACGTCGAAAAACTAACGAGAGCACTGATCGTGTTTTCGCGTGAAAGCGTGAATGTACGTAGATCTCGGACAAAGAACGCGAAACCAATGGACCGATCTTGCTTAGCGGTGAACACGATGAACTTGAACTGTTGGCGAGCAGGTGACAAGGAGCTACGTGTTAGCGTCAGCCCCTTACTAATCGTTCAATTACTCGAGACGAGATAGCACAATGTGTCTTGCGCGCAGAAACACACGTCCGATCGCTACGGTGTCGGCCTGCAAACTGACTACACGCTGCGTGAGACTCGCGACTCGCGACTGCCGTCTTGGCCCCAATGTCGTCTGGCTTCGAGTTTGATGCGAGAAGGCTGACGCGGTCACGTGTGTCGGTGTGTACGTGATCGTGTCTACCGGCGTTGCGCTTCGACCGTGGTAGTGGCGAGGTTTTTGGTGGGGAGGAGCACAGGTCCACCCGCCGGGGGAAGTTTATGCCTGGTTTATGCTCGGTTTATGTGCACTCCCCACTACCGGCCGGTCCGCACACAGTGCCAGGCGGTTCTGCGTCAGAGTGCCTCGACCGTTCCCCTCCGCGCCGTGTCGTGCTCACCCCCACTCGATGCGCTGGTAGGTGCACCGCGTCAGATCTTTTGGCCGCGTCGGCACCGAGACCACGCAGCGTTTGCCGTACGACGTACGCGCGATTAGATTGCGTCGCGCGGCGACACCGAGCGCTTCGCGAGCGATGCTCCATTCTGAACGTCGTAATACCTCTTTACTTCTTTCGATTTTCTTTTTACTTGCGCTTCTTACGAAACGTTTGAAAGTTCAAAGTACATATCCAGGGTAACGTAGGGTTCGATATTATAGCTTCTTTCGTTGTTCGACTCTTGCCTTAAAAACACGATTGTTTGTTTCTATTTCGCTTGGAATAAGTTTGCAGCATGTTTGGAACCTCGCCTTTAGACAAGAAAAAGTTTGTTTCGATAGGATTACGAGATACGATAGATAGAGCGGATTAGAGCGTGCTTTCGACCCATGAAAAACAAAGAGTCAGACCGGGCCGGGCCGAGTCGAGCGAGCGCCACTTGGACGAGTCTGTTGCAAGGACCCTCCGCCTCTTGCTCCACCTCCGTCCTCTATAAACCGAATGCCAGACAACGAGGGCATCAGCCCCCATGAATCACCGTCGGTCACCTTCACTTTTTATGCAAGTTTGTTCTCACCCGGCCTCGCCGGTTGAACGAATCCTCGTGCCTCTTGACGCAGGATCGATACGGAAATTTGCGTTGCAACGTAATCACGGTTCCAGGCTCGTTTGTCTGGAAATTAAGCGAGACGAAGACGGTAAATATCGATCTCGCTCTTGTTTCGTCTATCTTTACATCGTTCGAAATATTCATTTTCTATAACTCGTCATCTTGTGAGGTATACATATACATATACATATTTTCAATATTATTGTATGCGTTATATCGCCACGAAAACAGGCATGCACAGGCGATAAATCACGCGGTATATGTTGATCGCGTAGCTTTTCTGCCGCGATTCGACAGTCTGATTTGCATAGATCGCTTATATGCATAATGATCGTGCGAGCGCGCGCTTATGGCGGGCGAATTTGGAATTTCAAGGACACGTCGGGACGTGCATTGCCTCGATATCTGGCGCGCGTGCTCCTCGCCGCTGCAGTTTCCTCTGTACGCTGCAACGCGCGGTTTTTCTCACCGCGCGAATCGGTGGCGCCGATAAAAATAAAAACTCTTCGCCGCTGCCGATCGATTGGGTCGATGCCAGTCGCGAAAGTATCGAGTCCTCAACGATTCGACCGGAATCTCGTTAAATAACAAAGAAGAAAACAACGGCGCGCGTAGGATCGACCGCTTCCTCGTAAATTGCGTCGATGCATCGGTCACGCGTATCAAACCGTTCCCTAAATACCGTATTTATTACTATTGTGCGACTGCGTATTAAGTTTATGGCTGCAGAGCACCTCTTCTTACTCTTACTGTGCGCAATAACTATTTCTAAACGAGATCCTCTTCGTCTTTGGGAACGTAGTTGCCTTGGTTAGCGACACGTGCGCTCGTCTATCATCGAAAGTGGATAAAGTTCAGGGTAAATCGTTTATTTAAGTTCGTCTTATAGGGTGGATAAATTTAATGCGACTCTGTTGTTAAATTCGCAATTCGAAACGTTCGGTTCGAACGCATAGAGGCATTCTTTTCGCGAATTACGCAATGTTTGTACGACTCGTAGAATTTCGTTCGGTCTCCCGATTGTTGTCGGAATTTCTAAATCATTCGAGTGGGCGAACTTCCAGTTATTTTCAGCCGCGCATCTACGCTATTTATGCTTCTTTGCATTATTCAGGGTAATCTTCTGCAAGCCCGTTGCGCCTTCCGGAAATAGGTAACGTCGGGGGGTTGCGATCTAAATATATTCTCGAGTACACGGTACCGAGTAACCACGAAGGGTTGAAAATTCAGGGTTAAAATTCAGGGTTGAAACCTAAAAATACCTAAAAAATAATCCGGCATTTTCAATCACTTACAAGCAGAGTAATTAAAAAGATCGACGCAATTCTACCACCGATTGAACCGTGTTCGTTGTTAAAGAACATCGATACCGTCGATCGTTAAAGTTTTTACAGAAATCACTGAACTTTTATAATTCCACGGTATATTAATAATATATTTCTACGCTAATGGGATGAAAGGCAATTAATTAAGCAACGTATCGCGAGATCGTCTCCTAGTATATTGTATCGAGCTCGTTTCTCTCCACTTTCATCAGCGGCGTAATCCGCGACGTTTATTTTGCATCGATCGTCGAGGCGGTTTTACGCGTGGAAAGAAGCCCGTTATAATTAATCCTGCTCCTTTCTCTACTCTCCCCTCTGTCAGCATCGTGTGCTCAAAGGGGACAATCGCTTAGACGAAACAATGGCGATCCATGTTTGAAGCTGCACGGTGAAAATTTCCGCGTCGTTCTTGGCGCGTTCTCAGGAAATCGGTTCTCGTCGGAAGGTCCATTTGCCGTCTGTCGCTGGTTCAAAATGCGGCAGTGAGATTTTAAAAAGAAAGTCTAACAGCCGGCTCGGCCAGTCACCTCGTTTATCGCAGTCTGTAACGCGCAAGGCCGCGGAGGGACCTCGACATCTCGATTAAATCGAGCTTTCTTCGACGTTTCGAAATCCTGGTGCACGACCGGTTTACCGCGCGATTCTTGCGTCGCCACGGTCGGATACCGAGTCTTTCGATCGGCTACCAATCAACGCGAATCGTTGAGAAAATTGGCGATTCGAGTCTAGACGATAGTATCGTGAATCATCTCGTGTCAAGTTATTTATTTATTTGTCTAGTAACCTGTTAACCGAGGAAAACGAATTAATCTTGTTCGTAATTTCTTTCTTGCGGATCTCCCACTTTTTATGTATAGAAAATGAATAGAAAATAAAGAAGAAGAAAGGAGATTCAAGCGCTGGTTTTATTTTACAAATAAAGAGTATTTTGTAAATAAATAAAGAGTAAAATCGAAAGTACTACAGTTTTCTATGGTGGAAAACGAAATAGAAAAGAGGAGTAAAGAAGAGCGAGCACTGCATTCGTTTTATAATAGTCATATTAATAGAGCTAAATGAATAATATGATTACAATGATTGCAGTAGCTTACCGTTGAAAGTGCGGTTTCATGTAAGAGTTGAGGTCGAGATTTCGAAAGACCTTGTAGGTCTATAAAAAAGTCTTCGTTTCCGCTGATGTAGTAATTTATGTTTGCACTTTCAGCACAGTCTGCTGATATTTTCCTCGCTTCTGAAGTTTTAACCAATTTGATCAGAGTTACTTAGGTAGAAAGAGAACAATTGTAGGATACGTTATTCGTTGATTTCATTAAAGATGAAAGTTCAGGTTTATCGAACAGGTATATTTCTGAAACTCGCGAGCATACGAAACAAACAAAGTGATTCATAATTCCGTGTAATACGAACGTCGGTTATCTTGTTTTACGAGTTGCAACGAATTAAAGAAAGCGGTCGATGCATTATGCATCACGCTCGCGCGCCTCGCTATACCGCGAGTGTATCCAGCCATTTCGCCACTTTATCTCTTGAGATAGGAGTAACAGCCATCGATCAATCGCGGAATAGTTGATACCTTGATTTCTCGATGGTAAATATCGGATTAGGTTATACTTTAATGGCGCGTCTTGTTGCGATTCGCTTCTAACTCTTCAAACTTGATCTTTGCTTAATAACAAGCATCGAAAATTCTAGCTCGACCGGACACGTTAGTTAAGCGAATCTGGTTTTCTATGTGGTTGAATCCGAACGTGGGAAATCGGTTGGTCCCAACACTTGGCGTCGGTCTCGATTCGCTTCGGTTCAGTTGTGGAATGATTAATAAATGATAATTGGGCCGATCGTTTCTGCACTCGGCCGCTTTCGTAATATATTCGCGATCGTTCGCGTTATGGAAATACATCGGCGAAACGCCGCGTATTATCTAAGAATATTTTCATCCGACCGATGCTCGATCGCGTGGCCGTTAAATGCAACAACGCTCCTAAGAGAGAGTGGATATTTTGAATAAACAGCACCGGTAACAGCAGCTCGTTTAACAATAATTTCCCCGTGTTGACGTGCTCTCTCCCTCTCTGATTTTTTCCTTCTTTCTCCGTGGCTATGCGGCGCGGGTAGACATTAAGGAGAAAGTGTAACTGTTCAAGTAATAGTGACGATGCAGGTGTAATCCGGATTGCGCGTGCGAATGTTTTAGATAGCGTGTCTGCATTTCAATTCCGCGCGTATACGGCCGCCTTCGAAACTCTGATGCCGGATACACGCACGCGCGATGCCTTGTGTTCGAGGCTAATTAAATCGTCGCATCGTCAAATAGAAATTTTTCAAGTGTATGCACGTCATATAGTATATACGCGCGCGTGCTTTCTTCAAACAGATGACAGATACCGGAGAGAAATTGGTCGTGATTCTTTCTTTTTCCATTTCGACATTTAAAGATAAAATTAGATATTTCATCACTCTTTCTAGATAACGAGAAGAACAATAAAAATCTGGAAAGATAACGAAAGATAATAGAAAGAGACAAGAAAGAGATCGTCGGAGGTCAGTCATTTAGCTACGAGGGGGAAAGTCGCTCGAGAGATAATCCTCCAATTATTCGCATTCTCTATAGCGAAAAATAATATTTACGGCGCATAATGTTCGCGTTAGTCTTTGTGAGCCGTAACTAATAGGCGAACGATTGGTACAACGGGTGATTAGCGACATTTGCGTCACCCTGTGAATCAACCACGTCAGATTATTAATAGCCAGCAGCTCTAACGCTATTCGTGCTAACGTGGTGTTACGAATTGTAGATAACGTAACATTTGCGTCGGTGAAAATTTGACGCGTTATCATTGATAACGTTGCATCACTCGTAACGTTGTCGAGATATTCCAACGTACAGAAACATGCAGTTACTACGCGTGCAACGTGATTTAGAATTTGCTAGTGTGATTCGTTACGAGAGCATCTTACCGAACGTTCACCAGCTTTCTGCAATGCGAGCAATCCCGGGAAAGTTGAACTCCGTTTCGAACGAGAAGTCAATCGCATACCTATCTAATTCGATTCTCCAACAAATTTCATTAGTGCCGTTTATTAGCGACGCCGTGTTAATTAATTGCCTTTGTGTGGCACCATTGTTATCGAATTAAATTACAACGCAGTCGACAGCGTGTAACCGAAGCGCGTATAATAGAGTATCGTCGTTTTAATAGAAATCGAGAACTATTGTTAATTAACTTTACCGCGGCCTTCGAATTGTTAATTCAACGGAAAAACAGACTTTTAACGTTTTAAGAAGATCGTTGGCATATCTTTGAATTCAATTCGATTCAAACGAAAAATCACATCGAAATGAAATTTTCTAACGGAAAATGAGCCAAAGAACGCAGCAACGTTAGGTGGACGTTAGGTGATTAAAAAGAAAAATGAAGAAACGAAGGTTCTACGAAGAAAATTATCGAATACAGTCATTCTTTTTTTTCCTCTTGTGATTTTTATTTTTATGGAAAAAATCAAAGTTTGCGAAGCTTAAGAGTACTATCGGTGCATTCTTCCGAGCCTTTAAAATAAACTCCGCGTTATTAATAACTGTCGTAGTTGATATAAGTACGTTTATCGTCGAGAAACACCGTTGTACGGAATTAGTAATCTAATTGCCAATGGATCGGATCGATAAATCGAACGTGCCAAATACAGATACACCGCGCACCTCTAATTCACCTCTCTCTTATCTGCTGTTTATTACTAGCTCGGGGTTTCGAAATCGAACAGAGGACACAATCTATTATTCGATATATCGAACATTAGAGCAACTATGCAGAGGTAGTCAGATCCTCCAGCGAGTTCACCGACCCCTGCATTTCAAATCTCAAAGACGAAAACGGTGCTGACGTTCGCCTGTAGTTCCGTTCACAGCAGTCGTGATTTTCATCTATACCGGGTACTTCGAAAGTAAGAAGTCTATTTCTTTATCGACGATAACGATGCTTCGTACGACGGTTTGGTAAAAACGAGAGAATAGTTAGTTTAAAAGCAGAGTTTAGAATTTACTTCAAGAAAGTTTCTCGTAGTCTCGTAAAAAGTGTCACGATGGAAAACGTTGATAGAGCATATAAGAAAATGCTGCGTGTTAATTCTTTTAAACCTGACCGAACAGCGATCGAGTTGACATCATATGGGACGTAGTGGAAGCGTTAATCGCTAGTTACGTTCTATGATCGTGAAGCGACTCGTTCATTTATTATTTCTCACATTATGTATCCCTAATGTGCATTCCATATGCGCATATAAATTACAAGCGTTCGTGATTTTTACCGCTTATAATCGAATAAATAACTCTTCAAATTACCATCGAAATAAAATAATCGATAAAATGAAATAGATAAGAATAAAATAACATTATAGCAACGATTTTATCGAGTCTTCCAATTACAAAATCTTCAGATATGAAACAGTAACTTATTGCATAAAATCGTGATTCTCCTAATATTTTCAATCAGATTAAAAGATTTATCGTTTGTGTACGTTTCTTTTTGGCCACCCTGTATAAAGGACGGGAGCCTACTTGGCTCGCGAACGGTACTTTCATCGACCAAGTGAAAGCAATATGAAAGTGCTTGATTGCAAAGTAGAAAGGTGAAATGCACGATAAAAAGACGAAGCCGTTACGTGCGTGTGTGCCGGCCGACCCATTTGAAGAGTGTTGCTCGTGAAAGAAAGAAAGAAAGAAAGAAAGAAAGGAGCGGGTGGAGAGCGATGGTGGAGAGGAGGGGGGGAGGGAAGGGGGAGGAAGGATGAGGTCGATTATGCCGAAGGAAGAGAGGGACGAAAGTTCGTACGGTGCATGGCCCTTGATTTTAGTGGCTAAGGTCAACGGTACTCGGCCATTCTTTTTTCGTAGTGTAACCATTCCTTACGAACTTTCTTTACATAACTCGCAACACGTAATTCATTCGTCCTCGTGTGTTGTTTGTTTCGATCTTGCCATTTCTCTTTAACGATCGCGAACATTTAGCCTCGCTCTCAGCTGTACTTTTAGAAACGCACTTTCTTTTGTTGCGATTTTACTTTGGTCTATCTGCAAGCGAAAAATTCTGTTTTCTACGTATTGCTAGGTTTATGTTCTGTATCACTGTATTTTTGTCATGATAGTTTACTTTCTATCTCATCTGACAAGTACGAAATCTGATTACTTAAAACGCTAAATACACGTTCATTTTTAATGTTAACGTCATTGGTTCCCTTATAAAAATGGTCTTACTTGATTTTCTCATTCTTCTGTTCTCGTATAGCGAAGCTAATAATTAAAGATATAGAAAAATGGTTGGCCATGTATTGGCAACATCTATCGATCCGCATCTTTAAGTAACCTCGCCACGCCGAGGGTTAAAAGTGATTTTCGAATCTTCTACAGAAATCTCGAGGAGATTCGCGATAGGATGCACGAACGATCGAACGTTCGGTGCATGAGTATAAACATGCTTCTCCGCGTGGTACCTACTATAAATATTTTGAAACGTAGATTAGTAACATCGAACTCCGGGGGTTGCTGTATCTCCTTTGCCAGTTTGTAATTGTTAAATTATTGTAACATTGGTGCGAGCTTGGCGATAAAGTCTTAATCGTATCGAGCTTGGATACCGAATTATCGTAACGGGGAGGAGAGTTATTTCATTTGGCACGGGTCAGTACGGCGATAACTCTTGCAGTTTCGCCCAGATAATGCCCCCAGTAGCACGCCGTTGTGAACAAGAAAGGAAGCACGTTAAACCCTCGGCTTTTGTAACTCTTTTTTACGATATTTCATTCTAAATCGAATTAAGATGTCTGAAAACTTTGGATATTTGTCACGTTTTTTTCATACATTTGTTTATTTATTTTAATACATATGTACGATGCTGTAGAGTTTTTTCGTTTACTGTTCCACGAGGATTGACCAAATATTCGAATAGCTCTGTATTTTTTATAAATGGAAGAAAATTCGAAAATGAGACAAATTGTGTAAAAGTAACATGTGGCGTCCTGATCAGGAATATCAAAAACGACGCCTGCAAACTTTAAAGGAAAACGTAGCCTGAAGGAACATGGCTTCGGCTCGACTGTAACCTGTATCGCGAGTGTGACTCAATATTACACGGCAAAGTGTTAAAACAGGAAAAGCACGCGAGTAATATGCTTAGCCGTAGCTCTTCTGCTCTTTCGATCGTGCTCGTTACGCGAAATCGTCGCGTTCGATTTGCTCGCGTTCGCTTACGCACGCATCGACCCGGCGCAATTACCCGAGCAGCGATAGAGATTCGCGTGCACCGCCAGATGTTCCGATAAATCGGCCTGATCACCCTCCCGATCCCCTCTCCGTCTCTGGCACGATTTTTGCCAGTGGTGGACGGGTTCTGGGAACGCTCGCGAGGACGACGCGAGATTATCGCGAACACTCTGCTTAACAAAGTCTTCCCCTGATGCAATAACGCGCCGCGTAATGCTCGAGGCCGATGCGTAACGTTCCGACGTTACTAGCATTCTTTCCACGTTATTCGACCCTCGCACACGTTTCCATCACAGGTGATAATCATAACGACTCTAGGAGATAACGTTGCCTTCTCAGAATTTCTGATTACCTTGTGAAGGAACTCGTGTTCATTGTTTGAAATTTACGCGTGATCGTTACGTCTTACGTCGCTGCGTATGAAACGTCGTTTCTCCGAAGTTTGCACGAACTAGATTATCCTATAGTTGCTAATTATCGATTGCGTCAACGAGGGAAAAATTTGCCAAGAATTACGTATATCGAACGAGTCCCGTAACAGAAATCACAAATTACCTGAAAAGAAATTGTAGCGCCTCCATTCGCAGAATTTCTGAATTCTGATTGATCATTCGATAATTATTGTTAGAAATCTAAATCCACGAGTTGGTCATTGGTAAAGTATACAAAGGGCGTTAAATGTATGATGTCTTGAAGAAACCAAGCGCGATTAAAATATTTGAAAAAATAATATTTCACGTACATCAAACTAATGGCTCGACGATAGGAAACAAATACATCGTCCGAGGAGAAAAATAAACAAAATGAGAGTGTTTTTTCTTTTCTTCGGCTATTGCATCGTTTGAGTCTCGCGGAGATTACCAGGCGAAAGATCGAAAGGTCAGAACGATGATTTGGTCGTTGACGCATCGAAGGCCTCTGTTTTCCATACCTCCGTTTGCGTTACATCGCCGACTCGTGCTGGCTCGTGGTGATTGACCTGTATCTTTCTACGTATGCGGTTATTTTCGTTACGCTGCTATCCTTGGCTTCCCTCGATCGTTCCCTCGTGATTCGATTAAAATGAATTTCGAGTGTACATGCCGCAACCGCCTGTGGTCGTGACACGTACGTTGCGACTACACGAATCTTGACGAACCTTGGCTAAACATAATCATCTTAGAACTAGAAACGATCCGTGTTACGAGCGAAACAATTAAGATCGCTTCGTTTCCCAATATCCGCGAAATTTCAGTTTCACGTTACGGGGTTTCTACGTAGATAAACACTTTGTCTTGGCGTCGTATGTCTTGGCACCGCGTTCTTCGAGACCTCCGTTATTAAAAGATCTCTGTGCAAAATTACAAACCGATCGTTTCCGCGAGTCTGCTACTTCTATATATCCGAGGAAGGGTTTAAACTCGACGACAAAATGATAATCGTTTCCCAATAGGTACGGAGTGGCGTAAATCGACACGAGGATCAGCGGCTTGGTCGTTGACGCTGGGTTATCGATATCGCGTCGATAGCAGGTTCTCGTCGTTGTCGATACCGGTGCTCGACGTATTGGGTCAACAGACGGTTGCTCATCGCTGTTTACCATTCCGACAATCGCTCATTAATTCCGCAGGTGGCTGCACGATGCACGATCCGTCGCGCGCGACCGCCGCTTCCATTATAAATAGTCGCCAATCGTCGATTAATTAACGCCGACGCGACGATACCGACGATACGGCCATGTAGTTTCACGCTCTTTCACGGTCCCAGCCTTTTGACCACGCTTTTTTTCACTTGCAGAGGGGGGAGGGGCTAATTTTATACCGAAGGATTTTAACCCCCTCCTCGACCGCTGCGCGTGAACTCACGCGTATCACCCGTGAGCGAGAGCACGCGCACGCGGCGAGAGCACGGAAAAATCGATCGTCGTGAGCCGAAGAAAGTGCTGCGAGACGAACGGAGGGAAGCCGCGGAAGCTACACACAGTGAAAGTTACATTTTTCCCCTCCTCTCTCCTTTCCCGTCGCTCTCGCTACCCTTCGTTGTTTCTCTCTCCCGCCTTTTGCGTTTGCTTATCCGGCGCCATTAATTCCGCTACAATTGTTATGCAATTTCCACGAACATCGATCCCCATTTCGGTTGACACGCCGGTTAACTTATTAACCAAGAAAAACCACTCACTTAACTCGTCGCGCAGGTTTTTAATTTCTTAGATGTAACTAGATTGCGGATGTTTGCTCACTTGTGGCAAATTGAAACGCAGAATATTATATAAAATAAAATTTCGTTCAGTTTTTCTAATAAATGTAACAAGTAGATGTTCTAACACTGACCATAACGAGCAGTATGACTTAAAAGTGCATAGTGAAAGTGTTAGTAGTTGGTAGTAATAGATACGTATTATCAAACGATAAAAGGCAAATTATGTAATATCAAAATCGAAGCTAGAGGAGTTATCTAATAAATAAACAAACAGATTACGCAAGAACGTTGAGATTCTTGTTTTTATGAAACTACGAGATTCTATTTTTTGTACGATTATAGAGTTAAAGGTCGAACGTGATGAAAAAGTGTCAATATGTATTTATGGCAGAGAAGTTCGATTAGCATCAACAAGGTCATTGCTCGGTCCTGCGTTCGATCGCTCGATTTCGTAACGTTTTCGGCGTTCATTTACACTTGCTAAGGAAGTAGAAAAAGAAAGGCGAGAGCAGCAGCAGCAGTAGCAGAGAGAAAGAGAGAGAGGGAGAAAGAGAGAGAGAGAGAGAGAGAGAGTGAGAGAGAGAATGCAAGGCAAAGGGGGCCGCAGAAAAGGAACGGTTGGTCGTGTCGCGTAAAGTCAAGTTAGCTGGCGTCCACGTAACACCACTCGTAACCGCAGAGCGTATAACGCCAAGATCACGTGCCGGCGAGGCAGGAAATCCTAGGCAAACACCTCGGAGAAAGCAGTACTCTTCTCACCACACACACAGATCGAGCCAAATGCAAACTCGCCACACGCTTCAGTTTTTTTCTACAAGCACCCACCGATGAAACCTGCACGACGTACAGCTTTCTTCCCGAGATCGAAGCGGTAAAGAAGGAAGGAGAATCGAATAGTTGCAGTCAGTCACGATAAAATATGGCTGTTCGTTCGCAAAAGTTGCATACCTTTCTTTTATCAGGGTCATCTTTAATTTAACTACTAACGTTTGCTTTAATTTCGTCCAGTTTTGCTCATTCTTCGAAACTTTTCTGTTAAAACGCATCAATTCAAAAACTGTACACCTTTGAAATTATATTTTCTATATATGTGGGTATATTTCACTTTACTTTACAATAATAGTTTGAAATAAATACTATATGTATATGACATGCCAATTACGAAAGGAAAATATTCTTATTTATATGCACAGCAATCATTTCCTAAGTTTCAGAAAACGAGGAGATTTAGAAGCATTGTTGAAGAAAGTTACACGGATATAGAGTCTTAAGGTTTGAAATTTAAAAAAATTCGCCACAAACGTGACGGTACGTAGGATATTCGTTCGAGTTATAAATATTCAGCGATCCTGAAGAAAATCGCGCAGTTAGAAATAATTAATGTTTTAAGAAAAATTATATACATACATAGTTACCAGAAATGCAGATAATCATTTTTTATATCGCTTATTTGGTATCCTTCGTCGCTTTATTACACTGTCAGAGGATTATACGAATCGGTAGATGTAGTAACCGGTCTTGTATGATCGGTAATCCATCCATCAAGATCACGGCCGAACGGGGCTTCGGTTCTCGAAGAAAATAGCCTGATTTTTTCCTCAACGGGCGGCCGCGTCGATACACGAGCAGCGACCTTGAGGGCCTTGCCCTACCGATGTCCGTGATCGTTGGCCTTCAAGGTCATTTTTCTCACCGCATGCAGGATATGTCAACCGCTGGCTGAAGCGAGAGTCGCGAACCCTGCGAGCCTCTGACGTTTATCCGTTGGTTACCTTTGGTCGATCGAATGAATCAGCCTAGTAACGCCTCCGGCTGACAAAGAGGGAAACCTTGCGATGATGAGGACGATGATTCAAAAACGATGACCAAACAAGGCGCATGGCGTGATCATATTCTCACGGGGATGAGTAAAAATCGGGATAGTCTCGTCACCGGAAGCACGATTCAGGGTGATTACAGCCGTGTAAGAAGCGCCATGAACGTGTTGGGATCTTCGTTTCTGCGATTTTCATTTTGCCATTGTCACGTTTATAAGAAACGATATGCCTTGATAAATCCTTATGAGTAAGTCGAATGAATATATAGCGTGATCGAAACGTGTTCGCATCTCATATAGAGACTCGTATACAATGTACGATAGAATTTGTACAAATGTCGGACGTTGCTATAGCCTAACATTACTACTAACTACAATTATACACGATGCTCTTATCGTGTTTTTCGTCTACATGTGTCCTTCGTAACGGATGTATTTCTATGCAATTAGCAGTTAAATTAAAAGATGGAAAAAGCGTATTCGTGTTGATATGCAAAGACGAACGTATTAGACTCCTGTGTACAATATCTTAACTGATCGATTAATACGAGGATATATTTCGAGACTCGGTTTTCTAATAAAAGTTCTTTTGGATACGCGCATCGGAACAGGGACCTTCGACCCAGATACTCGGTTTATCTCGTACCGAATTTCGCGGTGTTAGTATTGTAAAATCAGATGGCGGTTCTATACTCTGAAATACGAGATGTATTCGCTCTTTTACGAGGCATGGCTCTAAAATTAAACTTACAAGTTTATTTATCGACTCAAGTTTCAACCTGGTCACTGGTTCCATTTTTTACCTGTCGATTTCCAATTTTCATTAAAACGATTAGTTGGTGTTGGATCCGTGTCACCTTTAACGGGTAACAAGCTTCCTAGGCTAGGTCAACAAGATATTAATAGAAGCATCGAACGAGGAAAAGGGCATCGGTGCATTAAGCGGAAAACAGAAACGAGATTTCGGGACTCGGGAAACTAGGGCAACGGAGCACGTGGGGTATGCTCGACCGAGTTCGAGGTCGTACCATTACATAACACGGATATTAGCTATTATTTATGTTGTTCTGGTCGCGGGCCAGCCTTTAAACTTAAACTCGCTGGACCTCGAAATATCGTGCCGCAACATCGGGCCAACGTAACACGATGTACACTGTCGCCTTGCAGAACATTCACTAGCCTTCTAGATTTACGAGTTTTGTTCGTCCCCTTATTCTTAGTCGCTAGCATTCGATCTAAGCGGTCTTTTGTCACAGATTTTGATCGTTTTTTTCAGTGAAACGAACGATTCCTCGGACGTCAACTAATTTCCTATCGGGTAACTTTGCTTACCGTGAATATTTTCGTCTCCAATTTCCTTATTCTGCCGTAGTGGTTTGTCGATGAGTCGATTACGAAAGTTCGATCAACGCGACAACTCTAAAATACACGTGGAATTGTTCGATTCTTAAAATTCAAAATATTAAATATAAATATTAAATATTATAATTATTATAGGCGAAACTTCAAACCAACAAAATTTCCATAAGTTTCACCTATAACGAACTTTGATGATCGAAATTCTCACTCGAAAGGGAACCGTGAGGGACATCACGCGTTTATAAATATACTACATATATATTCGAGTTAGAATAGATAGGTCACACAGCTGCGGATTAACCGACGTTATCTGTCCGCTAAGACGTGCGTAATCCGCTAATACCGCTGATATTAACATTCGCGTTACAGCGAGACGAAAATAGATAAATAGAAACGATCCTTGCGTAATTTTTTAGCCGCGTCTTTCGTTCTTCGATCTTAATCGTTGCTCATAAACAACACAAGGGAAATCAAAAGTTGCGTCTTACGATCAGATGAGACACACAGAAAGCAAATTGATCGAGCCTCTTTCTCTTCTAAGTGATCCATATGTTCATTTCATACCTAAAAAAAAAAAAAAACATGTAGGAGACGAACGAAGGATACGCGGAAAAGAATCTTGAGCAGAATGGAAAAATCGAGGTCACGGGGTAAAAATGCACTTCCTCTCTTTTTCAACGAATAACGTATGAAAAAACGGTGCTTCAGACTGGTTAAAATGGTTGAATACCGACAAGGGCAGAAAGAGGATCTGACGGTGTTCTTCCGTTCGATTTCCTGCGTTGCTTGATCGATTGTCCCTTCACGCATTCTTTGTGTCGTATTCATTGTGCGTTTCTTTTCATTTGAGTCGCGAAATATTGTTGTGGGTGTACCTCACAATCTCCCGTTACGTTTTCGGGCGACGAGCAGCGTATCCTTTCCTCTTCAAAGGCTGCATTGTGTATCCGAGACAATTCGAATATTGGAATTTTTCCGGTACTTCCCTTCTTTTCTCCGCGTTTGTAACTAGCGACGAGGTCAAGTATATCGCAAGTACGGTCAAATCTATACATATAACCGTATGGTTTCCAACATCTGATACACAGGCTGGAGAGATACAAAGCCTGGTCAATATGATTAAGTAATGCGAGTGTACTCGGTGGCGATTGCAACACGTCATTGCACAGGCGGATGATCGATGGATCCTCGGTGAATCGTCCGTTCTTTCTTTATCGATCAATTTTTATCGTTGCGATTGCAACACGGGCACGCGGTTTGAAACGTTCGATTACGAAGGCGACGCGACGTCGCGTCGTCGTTGCGGTCCCTCGCGACGAAATACGCTGTTACGGTACCTCGTACCACATTCGGCGGTTCTTCTTCGATTCGATTGTCCCGACCGGCGTTGACTGCCTTTAAAAATGATTTAATAGCCGTCAATCTTCCTTTTACATTGCGGTTTGCCCTCGCCGCGGACGCTTCTTGCTCATTCTCCCGGTCACGCTACACTTTAACCTTGCTTTGCATTTTGGATGGAATCTCCGCTCGAAACGGACAGCCTCGCTTCTGTTACGCTCGAGATAAACGGAAGAGTCAGACCCCCCGACCGCGAAACGGATTTCTGTGATAGTGTGACAGCACCTAAGCGTATACGTGTGACTCTTTCTCTTCAACTGTTTTTGCGTGCGAAGTGTTTCGCTACTTTGTATTTTGGTAACTCGTACATGCTACTTCCCGTCTAAAGTTTAAAAGCTGGTCATTCAAGGCGTTGAAAGGTTGTTTGATTCAGGAAGAAGGTTCCATTTTTCTCGATTGTTGCGGTTCTTTCGTGCAGTCCTTTTAAACTTGTGTTTCCCGTTCAGGAATTGTAGGAGAAACACGTCGCTCATTTGTTACAACAATGGCGTATATAACTCAAAGATTATGATTTTAGGGAAGACGAGTTAATAACAGTTAGAAAGGGGAACCTATTCGATCCAAAGATACAAATTTTTTAGCGGTATATAACATATTCATCGAGTTTTATGAAAACAGTGACGATATATCCAATATCTAAGATATTATAATTAACGCTTTGTGATCAATATTTTTAACGTAAATATTTTTCAAGGGAATCCCATAATCTTGAATTAAAAGACAGTTTTGGCAATAGGCCAAGGTACCAGATTCCAGAATTGTTCCAACGTGAATAAGAAAAAATGTGATACATCGGGTCTTTCGCTGGTGAATTTTATTTGGATTTGGTATTGTGTATTGATCGATCGTTTGGCAGACATTATTAGGGACAAAGGTGATAAATATTAAACAAAGCTTAGATTCTTTCGTGCTGATATTGAGCTTATTAACGACGCGACGTTACTTAAACGTGATCGTGTGATATTTTCGATAGTCTGCTTCTATTTTTAAGATTTAAAGAATAAGAGGGCGCTAAAAAAAGATTCGATTCTTGGAACTTTCATTGATTTCGATCGAATTATAAAATTGCAAAACATTCGACGAATATCACGATCGAAATTCATCATGGAAAAATCGCGGCAATCGCAACGAAGATTCGTAATGTTACTTTTTCCTTTTACGCAATTTGTCTTGAGTCATCGAGGACAGGAATTTATAGGAACTTGGTGGTTTTGCTTGCGACATTTCCGCGATCGGGCGCGATCGATATCGACCCGAGACGGTGGCCAATGATAACGATCGGTAAACAAACGATTGCGTCGAATCGTGAACCAAGTCGCTGGTGGCATTTACATACAAAGCTGGAGATTGCAGAAATCCGATCAACCGAGGCAAACGATGGTCATCGTGTTTTTTAAGCGAATTTGCATCGCGTTCGCTCGTGGGTTATTTTATCAAAAGAATCGCTTACAAAAGAAGTCTCTGGAATACGTTTTGAAAAATAATTGAGCCACTGCAAACTGATCAACATTGTCGAGGTTATACGTTTGGATGCTAAGAAGTGAAACACTTTTGATAGTTCTAATATCTACGAAAATGGAAGTGTCTGTTAAGCATTGTAACGAGCACTGTATCTTAAATATTTTCTATATTTTTGCGCTCTGTGCATTTTCACATCTTCAAACTTCCGGGCGGCTACGATGAGAATAAATATAAAAATCCACGGTCTAGTTGCGACAGTCATTCTCGATATTTCTCCGTCGATCGATTCTTTACGGAGGACGGCCCCGATTCCCCGAAAAAAAGGGACTTTGTGTAACTGAATTACGCGACGCGGAAAGTGACGAGACGCGTTGATGGTGGATGGTGGTGATCGAACGAGAATCTCAAGGAGGAAGTCGCAAGCGGCGACTGGAGAGGATTCACCGGAATAAGGTGGAGAAGTAAGACGAGACGAGGTGGCGTAAGTGTGTCGTGGTGAAGCGGTACACGCGACGGATCCTCTGTCATAATATGTAGTTTCACAATGGCGGCTATCGAGGGCAGAACACCGTTAGTTCCTTCGTTGCTGGTACCGTGTTACCCAGAGCCGAGCCGGCTTCTCCGCGTTGCCTACAAGAAATCACCTCGTGTCTCTCCCTCTGCCTCCTCGTACCTGCTCCGTGTCTTTTCTTTGCTTCTTTGCTCCGCGGTAGCGTGTCACGTTCAGTGGTAACGTTAACGATACGCGCTGATCGCGATAGCCTCCCCCTACGAATCACCGTTTCAATCGTAGCACTCGTCGTATTAATATTTAGTATACGAATCAAATTACTACATACAGTTGAATTTTATTCCTTCGCTTATGTCGATAAAGATACGAATTTGCATAGACATTAATAGTCGTAGCGTAAAATTTGAATGGAAAACGTGGAAGAGTACCTCTGGAACATAAAAGTGTTAGCACGGGAAGCATGTTCCACCGACGCGAATAAGCGGCACGATTCAACGATATCTACGCGTGGAGAACCCACGACTTCCGGCTCTTTGGTACGATCAATCGTGGTAAACGGCACGATTTTCCGTTTCATTGTTTTCGCTCGCTGTTGTTAACCGCTCATTATCGATAACAAGCATCGGGATAGGATGCTCCAACGATGTTGGAGGAGGCTCGTTTCGAGAGAGAACCGTTCCTTTCATTTTGACTCGTAATTGAACGGGCTTCGAAACGGGCCGCGGCACAAAAAGATTAATTATTTCGATATTCCCGCCAGCCATCCCCCTTTCCCTTTCAACGATTTCCGCAGTGGGAGATTCACGAGCGTAAGTGGGTCACCTTTCAAGGAATCTCGATCAAAATACTCCGTTAGCGATTCTGCGTTGGCAATCATCGATCATCGGTTAATAGCGGTATTATATTCTAGGTTAATGGTAATGCGATCCCCGGTTAGACCAGTTATGCATTCGGAGCGCAGCCTCTCTCTATTTATCCAGTAAATCGCGTCGACTCGACTCGATTTGACGCGGCAGTTGCCCATCAATCTGCCCTCGATCGGCACGAGGATTCCCTTTCGACCAAACCAGCGAGGTCAAGTGCCACTCCGTAAATTCTTTCTTCCTCCCACCCGCCCCATCTTCTGTTTCCTATCGGCGGATTAAAACATTTACAAAGCGAATCGTGTCGAGTGTTGTTCTTCGATTCCCCTTTTTAATCGTCCTCCTTTCCATCCAACGAATTCATGCAAATTTTCCTTTTCAAATTGAAAGAAAATTTAAACGGGCAATATGATCTTGAGATATCGTTCTATCGGAGCGTTCGAAATACCTGCAATTGAAAGACTAATGTTACGCGTTATTTTCACGGGGTCGTAGCTCTGGTAACGAACGGATGAAATGCAATGCGATTATCAGTTCTTCCAACGCAGACCGCAGCTAAGGTTAACGACATCCAGCCACGGGAGGCTGTTTCGGACATGCATCCAGGATGTCCGCAACGTGATAGAAACGTCGCTGCTGTATCCTGGCTAGTCTGATCGCGCGGTTGGATCATATCAGGCTGGCGTTTCTTTCTTTGCCGGTGCTGGCCACGCGATAAACAGAATCGTCCCGCGATATTCGGTTAGAACGTCGGCTTTAGAACGTGATCACGTGACGTGCACGTTATCTGGCCCGTTTCTTCTTTTTCTTTTGTCCTCGCTCGTACGACCACGACTCGCACTCTGAATGAATCCGTCGTTTGAATTCGGATTACGTGGGCGACCACGACGGAAATAACGCGTAATCGAAAGTGCCGACCATTTCGTCCGCACCAACATAATTTTCCTCTTCTCTCTCTTTCCTTCGTTCAGATTCTCATTTTCTTTTCCTTCGGCATGGTTTTATCTATTATCCGTCTCTTAAAGTTGAGCCAACTTTCTTTTTCTAAATGGAATCAAGCGTTTCAATTGGTAATCGTCGAAGTGTTAATTTTGACAAATAAATTACAAAGTTTCGAAATGAACACGGTGGCACTATAATGGATCGAAAGATTACGTGCTAAACGCCAGAGGTTAGCAGTAGGTTGTGCGTGTAGTTCGTTCGAGCGAGTACAACTCTGGCAGTTGCAAAATTCGCGTTGCAAAATCGTTGCCGATAGATGCGTCATTGTCTCTGATCGAAAAGCGGGCTCGAAATCGTAACGACTGGAGCAATCGTTGATGACTCAAGGGTTAAGTCACACGAGGCGAGTTTACAGCCGGTTATTGCGAACATGGAGCGTTCCTCTCTTTCCTTTCTGACGCTCATGTTCGTTGCACAGTATCGCAGGGCTTTACGCGACCTCCGGCCGCGAAAAGACCCGCGGAAAAAACCGATCGACGATTTCAGCCGAGGGAGAAGAGGATCGGGGTCGGAGAAAGTGGTCGATGAACCCGGTCCTTCGACAGCGACCATACATACATTACACTGCTTAACTGACTTACGTTTCCGCTTAGCGCGCGCGCGCGCATTACACACGCGGCAATGCTCCCTCGAGCACTGCTTCTTTTCTCGGAATGCAAACGCGTCGTCGTGAAAAAACACTCAGTGAAATCGTTACGTTTCAGCGGCTCGAACGAGCAATGTAATAACGAACCGTGTTACACGTGTGACGACACAAGCTGGAATTTATAGGTTGTGATTCTAGAGAATGGTGATTTTTTTATCGAATAGGGTCGTAAAATTTGTTGTAGTGACTATTTGAACAATGCGATCGTTTTAGTTTAGTTTGATCGATAGACACGATCGAACGAGGTGGGAGGTATGTACATATTTCTTTCGAGTCAGCGTTCTGAAACGTTACTGTCGAGATTCTGCAGAAAGGTGATCTTCCCATTTTGAGTTTTTAAATTTTAAATTTTCAAATGTCCAAGTTTTGCTCTCAAGTTGCAAGCTTTGTTTCGAGTTTTCAAATTTTCAATTTTCCACATTCATCAATTTTTAAGTTTGTTATATTTCAAGGTTTGAAATTGGCAAATTTTAAATTGTCAAGTTTCGATTTTTTTTAGAATTAAAAATCTCGCTCTACGAAGAGCCCGAGTTCTTCAAATTTTAAACCATCAAATCATCATCGTCCAAATTAGATTTTTCAAAGTCGGATTTAGCAAAGTCAGATAAACGGAAGAGAACAGGAAGGGTGGGTTACACGTCGGTAGTTAAAACTGGAAACCGAGAAAACCATCGTCGATGGTTCACGTGCATCTACGGGTTTAGATATCGCGTTTTCGAAGGTTGAGCCTCACGAGGCCTCTGCACAAGCGTGCTCGTCTATTTCTGTCCCGACACCCTCTTTCCTGTGCCGGAGGGTCTCCCTCCCTGCAATGGTGTTCCCCTTCGATATCTTCGCGTCCTTGTTCGTCCTACGTCGGGGTGCTATCTCCCTTCTTCCGTTATGCCTGCTTCTGCCTGGTTATGCCTTGCTCGTTGTTTGCGTCATCCTCGCCTCTCGCCGTAACCTTCCTCAATACCGTTCCGCTGGAAAGGATCGACGCATCCAAACGGTAAAACTCTTCGTTTTTTCCTATCTGGGACACATCTGCCTCTACTCTAGTCACGCTGTATTTATTTCGGGTGGTCCGATCTGAGAAGTTTCTATCGAAAAATTGGTGAGGCGATAAATCCATTTACCGTGTTAGTTGAGTGCATCTTCTTCGAATTTCAAACTTTCTTGAAAGCGAGACATTATTAAAAGTAACACCTAGCCGAGTTTCTTATTACGTTGTTCTCTGTTTATTACATCTCATGGGGTAGCTTTTCAAACTTCTGACTGATATTCTGAGAGGATTGGTTCGGTTATATTTTATACCGATTGTGAACATTATTGGAATATTTATTCTGTGTTGTTATTACAGCTATACATGATAAAACGTTGTGACTATGCTACAGGTACGTATGTAGATTCACGAATTGAAATTCAATCTGAACACTTATGGGGGGTAGTATATTTATTGTAACCCAGTTACAAGTTAATAATAAACTACGTGTTGGAACATAAGGGCTCAGCTTGCTTTGTCTTCTTTCTATCGTATTCAGTAGAGATACATCGAGAAACAGTGTCACTCGAACCGGTAATTTTTTCTTGATATATTCGATCGTTTAGTTGTTCGCGCCTGGCACTGCCGCAACTTTTTTACTCGAGCAGGGAAATGGTTCTCCACGTTTTATGTAATTTACTTCACTTTCTTCCATTTTCTTTCTCTGCACGTTCTACTGATTCGACAGCCTTAAGCGTTTCTTTTTAATTCATCTTCCTCCACCGTTTCTCCACGCCCGTCGAAGACGAAATTTTTCTACCGCGTCGCTTTACAGCAATTGACAGCAATGAGGAAGCGACCGGTGCTGTGGTTTCTTTTGTTACTTTCTCGGCCAATTCTTATTCACCGGACGTCGGATTTCGTAATGTAGCACGTAATTGGCTGGGCCAATTGTTAAATTCCAGGTATTGGATTTGCTGACTTTTTCGACGAACTGTTTCTCTCCTTCTGTTTACTCACCATTTACTGGAATAGGGCCATGTCTATGAGACGAAACGAAGCTGGTTAACAAAGCCGAAACTCGTGCATCCCGTTGATACAAGTTTAATGCATCACGGCCACCTCTTTAAGGAAAGTGGAGCAGCCGTGTCACGACGTCGTTTCAGGGACTCCTGGTGCAGAGAAAATATCTGCGGTGAAAAGGAAGATGATCGAGATCGGTGATAACGCGGCAATGGCCCAGCTGAGATGAGATAGGGAACATTCCTTAGGAAACCGTTAAAAGGTGTCCAAGGTTCGTTGCGTTTGTGTGTTGTTTATCTTTGAGATTCGTTTTTCCTTCGACCATTGTCTGATGGTCTGAGCTCGTGGAAACGTTGAGCTAGAAACTATGATTGTTTCGGACGAAAATGGTGTTTCCGTTAAGCTGGTGATCGTAGGTTATCAGGTTCATCGGAATGTAAGAGGCTCTGCCAGCTAGTAAATGGGTTAATTGAGTGGTTTCCACTATTTAACCTCGACTTTGTTGGTTTTGTTTGCCCGTGAGATATCTTGCGACGCTCTAAATTGTTGGGTAAATTGATTACAGTATAAATAACGATAAAAATAAAAGGAGCAACTCGACAATTAGAGAGACAATAATAAAGTAACGACAGTTGTAATAATAAGTTTACTGCACAGCTGTAATAAAATATACTTAAGCCGATGATTGATACATCGATTAAACTTACTTAAAAAATGTATCCCTACAGGTTTCGAATTTATACTCTGAAGCTACAATAGACATACGTTAGACATACATTAGACAATACATTCACCTTTCTCATTTTATTCCATCATCCTTTTACGTTCAACATCCTTTTCCTATTCTACTATAATTTTTCTTTGTCATACTTCTACAGAGAAATCAAACGTATCCAAACGGTCTCATCAAGACCTCCGATCTATTCACTCGAGAAACTTCTACGCTACCAGCTACGCTCCTTCGACTGTTTACCAACTCCATATTATATTATAAGAACTATCAGCCGCGAGCTGTAATAATAGCCGAGTAATTATTTAACCCGTCGATAAGCAGTCGGCTAATCGGAATCGATGACGCGGCGGGAAGAAACGCGCTATCCGCTTTTTCAACAAATTACAGCATCGAACTGCACACGGACCACGCACACGTGTACTTTACGAGGCACAGTAATTCATTCACCGACCGTGCGTTTTACGAGCGGCTATAAATTTGTCTACTAATCGTTGCGCGAGTAATTCTCGCATGTCGTAGCTTCGTCATTGCCATAAGTGATTTTAATCCCACCCCGCCATGTCGCGGCGTGCAATTGCCGCTGCCGTTCATCGATCAGTGCAAAAAGTCCTCGCTAAAATGAATTATTACGTCGACGATGATGTAACGATAAGGCAAAGGCGGGGGTTGCCTGTCCTGTTGATGCAATTCGCGGTCGTTCAACTTTCCATGGCGAATCGAGCTCGGTTCCAGCTGGTCGCAACGAGATTCGTTTCGAGGACGCGAAGAAAAAAAGAGGGTGTACATGTCTATGTGGTTGGTAGAAGCGATACTGTTTAACTTGATCCAAATATCAGGCTAACTCAAATAACCATATCTTGCGATACTAAAAAGAAAGCATTAGTTCTGAATTGACGTCATACAGTTTTCAAGGGTCGTAAATTAATCGTTGCGGTCATCAGAAGTTGTAAATTTAACTATTTTCTGATTTCGCTATATCGCTTCTATCAAGCATAGCACTCGTATGATTTGATTTAGATGAGATTAGTCGACTCGAGTAGAAGATCGGACCTTGGGTCGTAGCAATGGCATCGATTCGTTGCATTGGAACGCGCTGACGTTGTTTTCACAGAACTCGGCTGTCGTGACATTTACGAGCTTTCCTTCCAAGCCTGTCCACGGGCCTCGTTATTGTACGTTAATCCTTTAGTAGCTCCGCGTGACGTATTATCGTAATTCATGGCTGTCCGTTGCGTCATCGTCACCTCGCCTTTAGTATTGCCACAAAGAGCTTTCTTATGCCCGGCCATTACAAACAAGATAGTAGTCATATTCTTCTCATTTTTACGTTTTAAGTAGTACGTACTTTATCATCTTGAACGTGATCGTTCAAACCTACTCCGATATTGAACAAGTTACGATTCATTAAATGTTTCCTACTATTACCAAAGTACGTCGGTTCGTAATTCAGAAACAAACTATGCACGTTTATGCAATTACGAGAAATTTAAAGATGTAATACATAAGAGGAAGAATATATAGCTACGTGTAAATTTCACGATCAGTAGCATAAAAAGTATCTTCCCTTGGCAATTGGCAAAATGATTTAACCGATGAGTTTCTTTTGTATCGATTCCAAGGACAATTTCTGCCATCTTTACGCCCTTTGAATTCGATGAACAGGCCACAATGGCGAATCAATTACGACTGTTGGCCGCGTGGAGTCGTGTAATAGCGTTAATAAGAGATGGCAATGGGTCGGGCTAAGTGTTCGTGCGAAACCAGCCGGAAACGAGCGAGTTCGTCGGCCATCGGAGTCGATAATCAGTATCGGCTCGTTGCCTCCTCTGCTTATTTCTCTTCTCCCAGCATCCTTTCACTTGAAAGCGTATCAAATGGAACAACGCAAGAACGTGCCGCGTCGTTTTTCACTGACGGCTGTTTGCACTTTCTTGAACAAGCATAAAATCTATGTATACGCGTAAGACAGTCATTCTTAAACTCTATGCCGCGAGTGTAAGTTTCTATACGATATCTTTTCTCTCGAATTTATTTCATGTACCGTTTGTTCCTGCAAACTTTTTTACCTACTCAAATACATCTCGTGCAAATGACTTTTTATATCTAACTGACAGTAATACGTATACATACATATATACATATATCGTTGACGTTTATTTTATTATTTATGTTATACAAAACATTTTGACATTTTATCAGCATTGTAGCGAGACACGATTCGATCGTTGTTATATGAGTAAAGATTGAAACAACTGGACCGATTCGACTTGTTACTGAAGAACAATTACATTAGCCATTATAACAAACACGATCGATGATTCTGACAAGAGACGATGTCGACGAAGAAAGTTGATCAGGGTCCTTGAACGAGAATGATAATAACCAACACCCGATGCTCTCGTGTCTTTGCCCTGTGATGCTCGTTATCGTCCGACCGTTAATGGCAGCGATCCCTCGGCCACAAACGGCGAACAGAGCTTATTTTGCTCAGCAGATTGTGCGTCCGTGGAATTTTTTATCAAACGATTGACGTCGGTCTCCTCGGTGAGAAGCAGCCGACGAAATTTCCGAGGACAAGACGGTACTACGGTCGCATCGATTTCGTCCGCGTGCTTCTTGCCTCTGGAAAGAGAAATAATTACTTGTCCTCGGCAGATGTTGAAAAATGTCAGGCTCCGCGCCACTCCCATTAGTTATTCCCGTCTTGTCGACATCGTTCACCCCCGGTTTCCTCGTGAAATTATGGCCGAGGGTTCATCGTTTCCGTCCACGGGATTTTCGTTCATATCCTTTTAACGCCTTCTGTTCGAGATCTTTGATATATTTTCTCTGGATTGGAAAAAACGAAATAAAACGACGGTGTAAAGCGAGATATTTTCCAAAGCGAGTTAATTCCTTCCTTCGAAAATTGTATTCTTCGCAGAACAGATAGCAGACGTAACACCAACCTTGGTCTACTTTTCGTTCGTCATTGTTAATTCGACCGAATTTCTTCACGGCGTGAAAAATAGTTTGATATAATCTTGGAGCGGCCTAACAGTGGATGAAACGGAGCAAGGTAAAGATAAGCTTGGTTTCCACAGTGGGTCCAATAAATTACGAGAAAAATAACGCGACAATGCGGTAATTGGAAACGTTGGTAGAAAACGGCGCGACGTGTCCTCGATAGGGAACGACACTGTTTTCGCCACGGTTCATTGGCCACGATACTTTTACAATTGGACGGACGCAAGGCGTGAAAGCGAGGCCGTTGTATCTCGCGTAATTATCCGGCGCGCGTTTACGCGGCCCGTTATCAAACCAGCCAGAAACTGCAATTCTTCCATTCCCAGTTGGCGACCAGCTCGTTCTCGTTTCCGTTCGCGTGCGGTCTCGAGATCCGCGTACGAAAACGTCCCTAGAGAGAAATTCTTCGTCGTCACGACCGAGAAAACTCGCTCCGTTCGATTATTACGTTTTTCGATGTTAAGTAATAGACGTTCGATTTCTAGTTTCTCTGCTTTCGACGATTCTGTTTCTTTCTTCTCTTTTTCCTTCTTTTCAGACGAAAGTCTTGAAAATCTTTTAATAATCTCGGAATGTCAACCCATTAAGGATTAGCGACGCGTTAACGACACATTTTATTCGCAGTTTCTTTTGTAGAGTTCCATTGAATTCACATTGTGATTATAGAAAGGAATCTCAATAATTTGCTCGATGCTTCTGTCGTTACCGTTTCCTCTTCCATTTATATTCTACAATTCTATAAAGTTCGAAGAAATTGCAGCCTTCTATAGGACATTTTCGCGAATAACTGTATAAGTTTATCATCTTGTTCCAACATTGCTCGTTATTTTTAGAGCGTAGGCGGTGTTTTCGAAGCGTACCAGTTGCGAAAGCAGAAAACAATCGGGCCCCGTGAAGAAAATACACGTTCGCAAGGCATCGTGTCACGAGCCACGTTCAAGTTTCAAGTACGTGTAACGCGGTACTCGCCGTTCCGCTTTCTTACCCTTCCGGGCCAATCCCACCTTCCGTAGCTACAGTTTCTAGAGCAACGCTTCTAGAGCTCACGGAGGAATGCAAATTCATTCAGCTGCGATTCTCTAATCTCGTCGGCTCCGGCTTTGCGACTCAAATACGTTGGCTTTTTCATAACTTTCCTCCTGACGCTTACTGTACGTCGTACCTTTCTAGCGAAATATCCGTTTCATATTATCGAGTATTATCTTTGGCAATGACGTTCGCTCGAAATATTATTCTAGCTTCGTACAGTATGCTATAGGAAAAATACAATACTAAATTTCGAAGTTTGTCGAAAAGAATGGCTAGAAACGATATAAAAGTTCTATGCTTACCATCTTATCGATAGCTATTTTCAATGTTTAATCGATGTTTGATGTTTCCTATATTTAGCAAATTTCTTATGTTTGAGGAAAATACTAAGAAGTGGCAAAATCTCGTTGAAATTAGATTAAGACTGTAACGTAAGAATTTAAGGACTGCAACCAGATTAAGAGACGAACATTCTGCTATTTCGAACTAGAACTTACGATTGATATTCAAAGTATTTAAAAGGGACTTGCGCACTGACAATGATACTTTCGATAATAACAGACAATAGCAATAGGCAATATCATGGATCGTATGCGAGTGCCTAAACGACCAGCTTCGAACATCGCTCCCTTCGTTCCGCTCCAAGCATCACCGTCGCATCGCGTCGTCGACGCAGACACAGACTTTCTTCTCCTAGCCACGATGTTTCTCTCGACGATTTTCCCTCTCTACGGACGCGCGTAATTTCCCGCCGGGCCCCGGACTGGAAATTGCAAATCGGTAGGTAACTTCAGTGACAGTGTCACGCGCAGGTAATCGGAGAAAGTCGTTGACCCCGTTAGTGTAACCTGACGAACGCGACTCGGCTGGCTGCGCTTGCGACAGAAACGAGGACCCTGAATCGGCGAAATTCCTGCTCGCTCGACGACACCGGCCCAGATGTCGAAAGCCGGCTTAAACTCTCGTTTAACGACCCCGTCGATCCTATTGCGTCTTTACTGCAACGATTCGTGTCTTTTCGCCTTTACCGCCCCGATTTCGTAACTACCGCCGCGAACCGATCGATCCTTGGCCAAGGTTTCAGTTACCAGACGATGGTCGACGTCAATCGACATATAACGTTTCCTCGCCTGATCGATCCGCCGATTCTACTTAGATTATATCGTTCCGGACCCGCCTCTGTTAAGCAAGGTCGGGATTTTCGGTAAATTTGACGGTTTGAGAAAGCACCTTCAAGGTTAAAATCATGGTTACCACGAATACGTGTTCTGACGAACTTTCGTTCCAACGAATGTAAAATATGCATATTTCGGTATTCAGATGTTTCATTCGTCTATCCACTATAACCATGGTCTAATTAAGGAGGCGGATGGTTGAAAAGAGATTGAAAGTAGTTGATGGAAATTTGTACAAGATATTGGTACGTGCGTAGCAATACGCTGTTGCATGTTGGGGATTTCGCCGGTTCTCAAACCACGTTAGAGCGAATCCGTTGAAGGGGTGTCGCGTTATATGGGAGATAGCTGTAATTTGATAGAAGTCAGAATCGAAAGAATCGTATCATTTGCCAACGATTAGTTATATTGGGGAAGAATTCACGCTTCTCCTATTCTAAATACATTTTCTTCGTGTATATCTATACATAAGTTCACGTTAAAATTAATGCACAAATACGACAGTCTTTAGAGAAACGAAGATTGTACAATAATCGATCTTGTGGACGAATGTAACGTGTAAACAGACGTGTTGCGAACGTGTTATAAGCATTTGTTATGTGTTCGGCGAGTAGATTATCGCAGATATGACGGCGTGAACGGCGGTGTTTCGTGTTGTTTAGCGAACGTGAGTGTCGGTTATTCTACCGCGTTACGGAACGTTGAGCAGTTATGAAATGCGGCTGCGACGCGCAGTCGGTTGCTTTCTCGGCCTCCCGTTCTGTCCGCGTCCGCGAAAGAAAGTTTCCGCGGCAAGTGCATTTCCAACGTTCGAAAGTTTCGCGCGCCTCCTCTTCACCGGCGCGGTGGTGTGCCGCGCTCACGGATCGCCGTGATTCTTTTCGATTAGCGTCTCTCTGGCCTCGTCGCGCGCGAAAGTACTCCCCTAGATGCCACGCTGTCTCTAATTAGCATCGAAAATGAAATTTCTAAAATCATTAACATTTAGCATCAGAATTCTCTCAACAGATAGTCACAAGCAAATGATTTAATTAACAACGAGACAGATGATACTCTATAATCCTGAATAGGCGTTACACTTTCATATAACGAACTTTCATTTTCAAATACCTTTTACTCCTATACGTTCTGATATGATAAGCTTAGATTCTCCAAGTGGAACAACGGTTTTCTTTGTCCCACGGAATCTGGAAACTTCGACGGCCTTAATGTCAACGAGTCAGGCAAATGGAGAGAGACACGGCGTCGCGCTTTCTACCGGAAAACGGGTTGCGGGTTGCAAAAGTTCGCGAATCGTGGGCGAGGCGACGAGTTTCCAACGAGCGCGGAGAAGAGGCTCGGGAGTGAAAGACACCGCTTCCGATACGAGGAAGCAATTTCGACGGCGTTTTCTCCGCTGCTTTCCTGCCACGCTATCACTCGACACCGCTTTAATTTCCACTTATTACGCTCGTGTCTCTTCTTTTTTTCTTACTTCGCCACGATCTTGTTAATTAAGTTTACGCGGTCTGGCTAGTAGAAAACAAAATAATCCAATGGCGTGTACCATTAAATGAGAGCAAACGACGTCGTAAATTGTCCTTCTCCTCCATCCGTTTGGCAAAAGGAAGTCGCGGCTTCTTTCTTCTCGCCGGCAATTCTTTACGCTTTCAGAAAATCCTCGTCGCTTAACCACTATTTCGTTCCCCTTTCTTCGTGGAAAGTTGTGTATATCTCGGATCGATTCTGCATCGAATTGCATGCAAGTATCTCGTTGCAATACGCAGATGTATGTATTAGATCGTCTAAAAAGTTCTTTTCGTTCTATAAGGAAATAATGGATGCACAACATTTTCCGTCTTATATTATTTTATCGAATTACCTATGATCCATTTTCTTCTATCAAAATAAAGATCACAACGTTCGACGGATTAGGTTTTATGTTTGTATAAAGATCCATTTTCTTCTATCAAAATAAAGATCACAACGTTCGACGGATTAGGTTTTATGTTTGTATAAAGATGCATCGTTGTAAAAGACCTACTACCAACCTAATACTGTGATAGTCAAGGTGTAGACTATTGAGAACAAAAATATTTTTTTATTTCTTTCATTTCTTATTTTATATAAGTATTTATTATAGGATGATGATACACTATGATCTACCGCGTCACATAGTATCAATTAATTTCCTACCGCAAAATATTAACGGTCTGGTTGCACAAACAAATTGATAGTTTTATATACGTTAAACATATGCATTCATTGTTTCCATCATCGAGACAGAATGCGACAGAGTTACTTGGCAAAATTGCCAATTGCAAAATCCTTAAAAACGACAAAAGAGTCTTGCTGCTGTACGAAATCAAACAAATAAACCGAACCAGAACTAGACATGAGATATAAAAGCAACAGAGCTGTTATTTTGTTTCTTTACTTGTTTCCGAGACGCTGTACGAATGCCTCAACCACATTAAAGCAACCACGAGGAATCGCCCTTTCGAAAGAGCGGTCCTCTCTAATCCGATACTCTGCGGCTTCCCTTTTCCCCGTCGAATCGATAAAGTAGAAAGGCCCAGGAAACGATGCGCACTTTCATGAAAGCGCGTTCCGGCACCGTGATCTATCCAGCGATCGAGCGCCAACAAAATAGGCTCTTTTCACCACGGACACGTTCTCCGCGATTTCTTTCGTCTCTCACGAAGAGACGCGCGACGCGACGTTTCGCGATATCCTTTCTATCGTTGATCGTAAGAGGATCGAAGGGGAAAATCGTTTCGTTCGTTTCGTTATTACGAAAGGTAGCCGGTCAGGACATTGGCCTTCCACCGATCCAAGTTCCTAGTTTACGTAACTCGTTCCATCATTCGCTCGCGTACGAGCAAGCGAGCGCGACGCACGTTAACGAGGCACGCCTGTACACGCTAATCGCCTTGCACTAGCCTCACGCCTAACACTTTCTTGAGGCATCGCGTGCACCAGCGTGTAAAAATGCAGTTTTCGTGCGTGGAAGAGGAAACTGGAGGTGAAAAGAGACGAATAAGATTAAATGTTTTTCTATTTTACTTTGTGTTTGTCAACCTTTTAAGCAGAAAGATCAAATTACATAAATTGACGGAATTCCTTCCTTCTCCTCTCCTATTCACGAATAATTCGTCGTTTGTTTATCGATGAATATATCGTGAAATCGAAGCTTCCGCCGATCACGGTAATCGCAATGTAAAATTTTTGGAATAGTTGGTACACTATTCGTAAATTTGTTACAAACAGCGCTGACGAGAAAGTCATGTAGTAGTTTTAAAATATTTGTAAATATCCTCGGTTTTATACTAAACACTCTTCCTAAGGCTATCCTCGCACTCATCCACAAATCTCGATTGGATAGATGACGCCGAATTCCTCGGAAAACCAACCTCGTCTCGCGCATCTAACCACAATGTTCTAAATTTCTAAACGAAAGTAAATTCAAAGCGACGTCCCAAATACTCAGCCGAGTTGGCAGAAAGCTATGTAGAACATATGTTCCGCGACGGAACTTGTCGCGTGTCTCTGCCAAGAAAGAGACTTCTCCGCGGACAAGAGGTTCTTCTTCACCTCGTAACATCGGTCGCCGACGAATCGCGTGTTAATAGCGGTAGACCCGAATGGTCGCCGGTGACCGCAGTCTCGTCTCTGGAAACACGCGGTTGGCCACGCGCGTGATCGTATATCGCGCGCGATCGCCTTATCTCGCACGTGCGCACACGCGTGT
Organism: Bombus affinis; assembly: GCF_024516045.1. Lineage (NCBI taxonomy): Eukaryota > Metazoa > Arthropoda > Insecta > Hymenoptera > Apidae > Bombus > Bombus affinis. The sequence goes on along the minus strand of NC_066349.1, from coordinate 1,461,055 downwards.
CCGCGACACGTTTCTCCTCGCCGAGGTACGAGCGACCAAGAATGCGCTGACACGCGCCATCCTGTTGCGTCCTGCGGATCCTCCGCCTTCCATAAGGATATCGATCGGAGGAAACGAATCGCGTTGTAGAAAACATAGAAAGGATTGGATTAGCGTGTTTGTTACAGGATTATAGTAAACGATACTATGCAGATTAATACTGCAGTAATCACATGTAGATAACGTAAGAAACGTCGTTACTGTTGTTGAGCTTAAAAATTTTAAGTATCGAGCTTTCATCATTGGTTCATATTAGGGCTGTAACGATATTTGAATGAAAAATTGTTTAGGGAATTACAGTAGAACTTTGTTTATATTACAATAACATTTTACTCTATACGTTTCACGATTATACAATAAATTATTAAATATTAAATTATTAGTCATTTATTTAATAGTCGTTTTCATATTTTCTTTAATTATAGAGTAGCCTAGTTAGAGTTCTAGGAGAAAGTTGAGAAATCGGAATTTCATAGTGGAAGTAAGTCGACTATATTGATTTATTTTCATCATAATCGATACCGGGAACAATCTCATCGATCTTCGATTATGTCCAATTACTGCAGCGCGACGCGACGCGGCGCGGCGCGAGTTTTATATGATTACGACATCGGATGCGATGCTCGTATAGAAATGTTAATGGGAATGCCAAGTTAGCATCGATGCGTTTTCTAATGACTGGCGTCACCTTCGTCGCCGTCACCGACCTTCTTGGCGACAGGTGTCAATAACCTCATGTCGAATGCTTGTCAATATGCTCAGCCATTCTTTTCTCCTCCATTTTTCCTTCGACTAATTATAAGGAGATCGGTATACAGATATCTCTCGCGTGAAAGTGAAATAGTAGATTTAGAATAGACTTGTGAAATAATAGCGCAGGATACCATTGCACATATTCCATTTCTATCGAAAGTTTTTAATATTAATAATATCAATTTCTTTCTTAATTTTTTAATGGTAAATTTGAAAAAACTGCGAAAGTATCCGAGTCTGTACTATTATCTATATTATCGGGTTCGTCACTTCATTATTAAAGAGTCGATTTCACGGTTGAAACTAAATCGATTGCACGATTAATTTTGAAAGTGCTGAAACAATTTCACCTAATCTTCACTCACAAATCGTTCGCTCGCGCGATGAAAAAAGGTCGGGTCTCCGATCTGCATTGGTTTTCGCGACAAAAGGTAGCGATCGCGCTTAGCATCGGCTCGAGCGAGAAAGTGGGTCGCAGAAAGCAAGGCCACTGACACTGGCCGCAGCCGCGAGAGAGTCTCTCTTCTCTCTCTTCTCGTCCCTGTTCTGGGTTCGCCACAAACGGTGGATGCCTCCTTTCAGCCGGGTGGTTCCTTTCTCTCTTTCTCCTTCTTTTCCTTTGCTACTCCCCTTTGGCGCTCGTTACGCTCGCAGATAGTGGTCGTCATGGCCATTCGCGAATTATTCTCGTAATATTTGCCGGGGAAAATACACGGACGCGCTCGTATGCGCGCTCATCCGTGACGAGCGTTATGTCACTAACAGGTAAACCGCCGTACACCGTTCCGAGCGACTCATCTGGATCGCGTGACGATCAATGTCATGGTTTCTTCCTTCGCCTCGCTTCGACGCCGATGCTCGCCCCTTTGTTCCACCTGTTTTCTTCCGATGGAACTTCTCGTTATTCAGGCACCCGTGTCTCTGCTTTTTGCCCGTTGTTTGATCGATCGATCGATCGATCGATTTAAGAGTTGGTTCTTTCGCGTGAAGTTTTTCTGCTATGGAATTCTTTCTTTTAAAAATGCAATATTAGGTTGGCTGGTCTGTCGAGCCGTTTCAGGTAAATCAAAAATACTTGTCGAACGATTCTTGTTAACTTTTATCGTGTAATTTTAACCGCTATTTTATAAGAATATAAATATTTGATCTATCGATAGTTTCCCTGAATATTATATAACAATTTCCAAGTATTGCTGTCTGCTATCGTTTTACCCGATTCGAATCTGTCGATCGCGTCGAATCTTCGTTGTCAAAAATACTCAATTTCTATACAATCTATTTCAATGAATTTGTCAAACGTTTCCATGTCGTCTCTTCGGAAACCTCTCTCTCCTCTTTCTCAAGAAGAAATATATCTTAGAATCAGTTTTACGGTAACATTTCCTGTTATCGTCTCTCGAATTCGGGTCGATTCCGACGAATCTTCGTCCGGTGCTTTTCCCAGTTCCGTATCGAGGTTAACTCTGGTTTCGGTAGCGGAGGTCGATCACCCTGATTTACCACGGAATCCTCGCTAGTAAGCATCGACGAAACTCTCACTCGAGAGTTCCCTGAACCACTCTCGTCATACACACACCTCGCTGTTTGCGCACTGCTCGTTCCGCCTTTCCCGTCGTGGATCCGCGCTACCAATGCCGAATTCCATCGAGTCAACGTACCACTTCCGACCTTCTTATCCGTCCCGAAACTATGCGGCTCGTAACGTTGCATCAGCGTCGTAACACGCAAGTCGGTGGTCGTTCGACACGTACAATTCGTCATAAGGTTCCTCGAATTCGTCAAATTACGCAGAAATTGAACTTTTTAAACTAGCCGGATATTTATCGTCACTTTACTCGCTTTTTGTTCGTAAAACGCGACTTCTGGAATCTTCTCGCCAGCGATCACCGCGTTTTCGTGTCCGGTTTGCGCCATGCGTGCCGGTGGAACCTGCTACCTTGTCTTGTTCGTTCGAACGCGAATTCGCAGCTTGTCAATGACCTCTGGAGAAACTCTCACCGTGCTGCCCTTCCCTGACTACCATTTTTCATTCGCCATCCTTTCTCCTTTGTAATACAAGATAGACTTTTGTCGTTTCTATCACCGTTGAATTTTTTCCAATATCATTCGACTTGGCGTCACGTTGATTTTATACGAATACTTGAACCAATAATTCGCTATAGACAGATCCTTAAAGCATTACTTGTCAAGCGCTTTACGAATCCTAAACTTAAACGCGATACATCAAGTACACGACTCGACAAGGACTCTTGGCTCATCTCGTGGAAACTTTCGCGATAACATTATAAATAATTAGGTTTTATTATCGTATATTCTGATTTAACCGCATGTATGCTGTCACCTGACGATCTTCCAAATCATCGGCCAATCATACTCACCAAGAATCATCTGATTTTTCAACGACTACTGTCGATGTTGCAAACAATTGACTTTAATGGCTATTTATGAGTAACGGTAAAAATATTCAACTTTCCAAAGTTTCTAAGATTAGAATAACAGACAGAGATATACGAGGAAATTTAAATGGATCTAGTATATAGAAGGTTTGAAATTCACCAAGGAGCAAGGAATAAGCTCGTGATCGATCACCGTGTCGCCTAACCGTGGAATCAATGGATCGCTCGCGTAATTCTTTTGCGTGTGAAGGGACAAAGGAGTGGTTAGGCAATACGATCGCGTTATTCCGATCCCAACCAGTGTTGTCCTTCGAATCTCGTGCCGAGTCCACGTGAGTGGCCAGGTGTTTCGGCCACGTGAGGTTCCAAAGCTAAAACGGTACTTTTATAGCGCCAGAATTTTGTCCACCCATTCGTCCCTCCACGAATTCCCCTTCGACCACGGAAGAATCTCTATGCGGTGCCGTTATCGTCTGTCTGTTACGTGCAGCCTGTAGGTCTATAGATACGCCCTTTTATATGAATCTTTCTCTATATAAATTCTCTGACTGGTAATACCGATACAAGATTACGTTTCACAAAATTGATACATATTACATAAGTAGAAGTCACGTTCTAAACGATAGTAGCAGAGAAATGGCAATAAAGGAAATGCTAGGGAAGGTTCTCCGGCAGAGCCGGTTTTCTCGCCGCCGACGCATTAGCGTGGCGCAGAGTCATCGCTAATTAATCTCTTAATTAATTTGCAGCGGCGTGCACCAAGTTCTGTGGAAGAGCGCGTCTGTCGGAGTTGCCCTGGCACGGCTTCGATAACGTTAACTGCGTGCCACGTTCACGCGCCATTGAATCTGGCGTTAACGACGACAATTATGTCGGCTCGATTCTCTCGATTTGCGCCTCCCCGTGCCTCGACCAGTTTCCCGTTTAGAGTCAATTACCTTCGGCCCGATCCTCGCACTCTATCGTTTCAACCATAACGAAGACCGGCCGGATAAACGAGGAGCCTCGCGTTACAAAATACATTAATTGTTTATTTAGACATACCTACATTTCCATAGAATTTTGCAGTTGCATCGTAGAAAAAAATGTCCTCGCGTCTTTGGACAATCGTCGTTCAGCTATGACTTGTACTGTTTTAATATATTTTGCACGCGAAAGAGTGCTTGTTCGTTTAGAAAATGTTAGAAACAAAGTACTCGTGCCTTAATAAAAGTAAACGTTAGTAATATCGAATACATTTGCATGTTTTTAGTAACTATAAAAAGACAAAACATTTGATCCCAATCATTTTGACGTATTTGGTAATTTTCACTTATCGAAGCAATATTTGCATATTGGTATATAATAAAACGATAAAGAGATTGCGTCTGTATAAGTAATAAAAAGCGATAAAATACAGTGATCCAGGAACAGATCATAAGCTATGAAGTGCAAAAGAACTAATTTTTGGAATTTTTGTTTGTCTATTTGTACTCGCATCGCGTGAAAGCTATTGACTGGACTTTGATGGGATTTTGTCTGTTATATAGCTTACTATTGGGGTAAGAAAATTTGCTATCTTTCATTTTGATTTATTTTTTAGAAGCAGAAAAATAGCGTGGCATCAGAGTTGCATGCGCTCCCATGTTTGTTAGAGGTCAAACAACTAATATTTTTTATTACGGAGAATGGCTTAGCTGCTAGTACAAAAAATATGTAAGTATTTCATTCATAAAAATTCATCTGCTTAAACATCGTTCCGTATAGTGTCAGTAGTTCACGCGAACGAAACTGTCTGCGAAATCTAATACAAATAATACGTACGAAATACAAGAATTCTTCGTGACGTATAAGTCTCACAACTTTTACATTTTTGGCGCAAAGATGTGGAATCGATCGAGAAAAGAGAAATTTGAAAACGTAATAAAATTCACGGTGTTCGCAGACAGATTGGTACAATGGAAAATGTGCGACGAACGTTCGAACTTTACCTCTGTCAATATACACTCGTCTTTTACGAGCGTAATGTCGTTATTTTAATTTTATTTTATTTAGATCTCAGTTAGATTCCTCTTATCTATCCACATTCCCCACTCTTCATTTTGTAGATTTTTCCCTCTCTGTACTTGAGCAACTTGTTTTCCAAATCGTTTTACATTTTACATTAATCGTTTCAAGCTAACCCGTCTAACGTGATATAACGTACTTGTTAAGGCGAAAATTTCGACGAGGTATCGTTTAATTTCGACGAGTACACGGTTCTCAGCCAGTAAGAGAAAATTAATTAACAGTGTGATTTCTGTGTTTACTCGTTTACATGTGCCTGTTTTTTCACGTCGAGCTCGAAAGGTTTCAACGATTGCAAAATACACGACATGCCATTCCAAATTCTTTGTCTACAAGAATTTCGTGTTATCGAACGAGTTATCGATGTTATATTACGTTTCAGACATTTTTCCACGAGCAGAGTTCGGTGATTACACGCGATAATGCAACAGGGACGATATCAAAAGACTAATACGTGTAATGCGTCTTTATCGAAGCCGATTCCTCGAATTCGAAAGAACAGACGTTAGCTGCTCGCAAACACGGCCGTTATTTCCTCGATGTTTCTTCGTAAATACCAACATCGGTTCAAAAATTTCTTCCGTGAGGTAATATCGATTTAAAATTTCCTCTGAGATTATATGACAAATTATATGACAAATAACCGATACAATAAAAAATATACAAAAATATCAAGAAAACTAAGATCGTACGTAGAAATTCTTTTTTTCATGCTTTCCCCTCAAGTTTTTCGATCCTTGCTGTTGTGTACAAACTGTTTTTAGAAACATTCTAAGGTGTTATTTCATACCATCACATCGTGTTGCAGAGACTTTAATAAATACGCAGATTTCTTTCTATACAATCTCGTGAAATTCATTTGCGGAATCAGGTATTCAAAAAGAAATATCAATCGGGTAGCCATTGTCTACTTGACTTGCGCGATGCTTTTCGAGTCGATGAAAAAGACTGAATCGCAATCGTTCGAAACAATTCGAACATTTTTCGATTTTATTTTCGATTCGACAAGAGTCGCGGAATTACGTACATCGTTTTTTGAATCCTGAGAATCTAGTGACTGGTAAAAAAAAAAAGAGCTGGTCCTCCGGAAAATCAATGACTCACGTACCATTTGTGGAAACTGTCTTCCTTATCTGTTGTTTGGTCGTGTACTGCACGCCGGGCCGGTTACCTCAGAATTGATAAATAGGCATATCTGATTCACTGTTCCTGTTTTAAGTCGTGCAAAGTCGAGCGACAAACAACTGTGTCTTGGTATGTCGTGATTAAAAGTCAAGCGACGATGAATTCAAGTAAAAGAGCAAGAAAAATTCACGATACATAAGAATTGCTTATTATAATAGCGATCGTTCGTAACAGCGGAACAACGAAATTCGCGATAAGCAACGATATCGATCACGATGCTTTATTACTTCCGGACCACCCTTCTTTATTAGAAAACTTTCGTCCCGCAAGGATTAATAATACGATGTGAACAACAGCAGTGATAGCGGCATTTTATAGCGTTGCTTACTTTCACTTGGCTGTTATCCTAATTATCGTTGGTTTAAAGTCATTTGTCTTCCACTGATTATCGTTTTTCAACTCTTTAGGGAATTTCGATTCCGGGCCTGTTGTTCGTTTCCTCTATGATATTTTTCTTAACAATTATTAAACTAATGCGGATACAAGGAATACTCTGTGAATACCTGAAATCGCGAATAGTAGCAAATGTTTAAACCGTGTATACACCTTCAGTAAGATTAGTAAGATAGATTTAGTGAAATTTCTAATATTGTAATTAATAGGGAGACGAACACTCGTCCTTTTTCATAACTGTTACTCTACATTTGAGGAAGAATAATATAAGAGGAATTACAAGAGACGAAATATTATATAAGATAAATATTTTTGCGCTTTTAGATTTTCCATAAACGCGTAAACATCCGCAATCTAAGGATGAGATGACGTGAAGCGAATAACGTCAGCAATGTTAGGCGATGTTAGGTAATTACATATTGGGAATAGAGCTGATCTCACCGATTTCAATGACATTGAAGTATGTTGTCAATATTTGGTAAATTACTGGCAAACATTTTAAACAATTCTGTTCTACACATACAGCCGCTGTTCGACTTTAGTCTTCAAGTTATAAAGCAATTTATCTGTTATACTGTATGTAAATATTATTTAACAATTTATTTTATAAATTTTCGTTCTGTAAGCAATTTCCCAATGACGATAGGTATGTTCGTTACATTTTTAAGCAACTGAAGATTAAGATAATGTACAACACCCCATAAAAAAAAATATATATAAAATTATCTCCGGCGTAATAACAGCCGGGCAGGTACTACTCAGCCCCAACCTATAAATCATACATTTTTCTTTTTTATTTATGCAACATTAAAATGGTTACCTTCCTTATTAATGGGTGAACTTTGGCGTGGGCTATATAAAAATACCGTCGTTTACAGAATCAAGTGTAATCGTAACTTAGATTTAATCGAAGATTTTATAATATAGGAAAAATTGTTGAAAATGTTGATCTAATAATAATATAGTTTAAGGTCATTGAAAGCGACGACATCGCCTCTATTCCCAAATAATTAACCGGTATTACGCTATTATTGACTCACTGTCAAGAAAGAATTATCTATCTAAGACGATCCTAGTTCATTCTTAACCTTTGGTAGATTCGTCTTAATTCGATTCAATTTAATACTTTGGAATCACGGTTAGCTACAAACATAAGGCCTTTGCTGTATCATGTCACGAGGATAAGAATCCCGGTTCAAGGCAAGAAAATAAGTACACATTCGAGTGGTTCACATCTCCACGGGAACTTTGTCACGTATAAATGCTACGGAGATCTAAATCTGGAGATTATGCAGTCGCGTTGCAACACGGTTCAATCACGTTCGACGTATCGTTATACAGGAACCTTTGGAACTTTATCTTTTCGTAAAGTCATTGCATAATCTTTAGGAAAGGAAAAAAAAGGTAAAAATAAGAGAAAAGTTCAGAATAAAATACGAGGATTCCGCGTTAGGTTGCGACGTTGTGATAACAATGTCGAAGCTTGCCAATGTTAAGGCATTGTCCTGTGCACGTGGGAAGGCTCGCTTGTGTGTACACGAAAACGGGTGTGTTGATGAGAGTTTTGAGAAAATCGAGTAAGGCGCCGTGACGGAATGGCTTTTTTTATTTTGCCGAGGCCCGCTATTTCTGACTGTGGAAATTGAAGGTGCCGTTGCATCGCACATCGACGCTCGTTCACGAAATCAAAGTCATCAGTGGATACATAAGTGATCATTCCTTTCCTTCATATTACGTTCCAAGCAATTCGATTACACGTTTTTATTTGTCATTTTCTATATCCGTATACATACCTTTGTCTAATTTTGATTTTGTTTCTGATATTTTCCATTCATTGATCTTGCGAAGATTTCCCACACATTTTTTTCAGATTACGCGTAAACTGATAATAATTAAATTGGTCGGTACAACGTCTTACGAGGCGTATACTATACAAATCAGTATGAAGATGAAAGCTGCTAGGATTTTATAGACTCTACTTTCGCAATCGCGGGTTAATTCAAATAAAAAAATTTCTCGACGAAACAGCTAGCAGCGATTGGCGAATTTTATGCGTATTTTTGATTTCGCAGTTTTCGTTTCCCTCGTAGCTCTGGTAGTGTCAAGTTCACGCGTAACGAAGTATTATGCACGGAGCCTAAGGGAGCCGGCGTATCAGAGAGAGAGGCAACAGATGATGCGCATACATACGTTGATGCATCGTGGCCGATGTGTGCGCGTCGCTGTGGCCAGCAACCCACAGCCACCGCCTAGGACAGGTCAGTGACAAAGCAAGGTCACGTCAAGTGGCTCGTAAGCTGGCAGCACGCACGGTCAGCCTCGTTCGTGTTCGTCGGGGCCGAGAATGAGAGGAAAAGAGGCATCCAAGAGCAAGAGAGAAGAAAATGTAAAAGACGAAGAAAAAAAGAAGGGGAGGTAGAATTTCGGGTCTCTCACGGGCGTCGTCATCCGTAATATTCTACCTGTGACCAAACGAAACGTTAAATTTTGCGAGTCAGTCTAGCCAACGCAGCGGTGGAAAAAAACCTGGTCGGATGATTTTAATTTAGCCGGCTGCCGGAGCTATCGTCGCGAAAATCGAACGTTATTCGTGGAACGGCGACGATAACGAGCGAAATTCGCGATTTCGCGTGGACTCGCTGGAAAAATGTCTGTTTCCGGCGGCGGATCGACGAAGAGCGTTTCGATCGACAAGGATAGAGCATTTGGTAGTCGTCGGTGCACGCTTACGTAACGGTCGGATCGGTTTTAATCGACTGACATCACGGTGGAATGTCTGTCGATATGAACGGTTCGAATGGGGTCGTTGCACGTTTAGGAACGCATCGTCGGATTGCCGGGACGGAAATAACTCAAGGAACATGGCTCATAAACTCTGTTGTGCAGCGCAATATTATTCTGCTCGTGTGTCAACGAGAATAAATCTGCGAGGGCTTAGAATCGATTCGCGCCGGCCGCGTTCAGCTACCTTTCGCACAAACCCAACGAGACGCCACGATTTGCTGTTATTCGAAAAAGTCCGTCCAGATATCGAGTTTTGCTAGATTTCATCGAAATAGTCAAATTTTCAAGTTTCGTTGTTGTCGTAGGTGGTAACGATTCAAATTACGTACGACTAACTTGTCGTGTTTCGTTGTTATTCGAGTTTCAAGGGAAACAAGAAGCTTCGGGATTGGAATTATTGGAGGACGTTTGCTTGGACGACACGAATTCAACGTATTTTTATACGTTCCGTTGCGTTTTAATATTTATACATCTTGTTTACGTGGCTTCGCGTGGTTACAAAACACGATGCGGTTTAGACGAATATTTAAGTTGATTCATTTTTTTTTTTTTTTTTTTTTTGATGAAGCGTTTCAGCTTATCTTGATTAGTTCGAGCACTTGTGGCTCCTATAAATGACCACTAACATCGCAAACAGCGTTGCATAAAATAAAAAAAAAAACATTATAGAGTAAGAAAAAATAAATATCTAAGGTGGAAGCGTAATGTAGCAAATAATTAAGTGTAGCAATCGTTCAGTACACATAATAAGTAAATGTGACATAAGCTTAACATAACTGGCATTTAGATAACAATCCTCAGAACTGTTACAGAAGCAAGCAGCCGTTACATCAATGTGATGTTGTACATAATAATAGTGTCGTTGCAATGAAAATATCGCTTTGGATATAATATCGATAATTGATTCAACGTATTGCATAAAATCACCAACATCGTTTCTATTGCTACGACAACATGATTGCATTAGTTCGTTTTACATATAATAGTATTACGATTTTAACAGAAATATCGCATTGAATCATCAATAGTTACATTTCGTGTACGACAAACATAGCCCTATCAACATCATCAGAATTATTGCACAAACGAATGATTGCATGAGGCTGACTCGCCAAAAATAGTATTATGATTACGCACAGAAATGTTGCATCGAATCAACATCACATGAAACGAGTGTACTTTCCTCAACATCATCGTTATTACATACGATACAATAACAAATGATTGACATCGGGCTGACTCACGAAGAATATTTATCATAAGTTGCATGAGAATTTTTATAACATATACACTTATACAGAATCTGTAGTTAAATCCGGTACCGAACAGAAATATCAACAGCGTTGCAATTACTGTGAAAGAATAAATAAATCGCGATAAAAAGATATATAAAATATGAAGAGTAAAATACAAATTACAACGTTCAGAAGATAATATATACTTTTATTTAAATTTCTGTTTTCAGAATATTTGCATTTATGTTTGTATTTACATAAATATACACCATGTCTTCATAAATATAATATTATAATTTTCATAAATAAATTTGAGAATTGTTTATTCATTTATAGATAATTGACTAATTAAATAATTAAAATATTTCTAAATAATGTATACAAAAAACAATCATAAAATATGCAAAAATGGATAAATATCCGCAGTCTATTCATAAGAAATGTCGCTTCGAATTGGTGTGAGTAGTTTCGTCCGGTATAGGACAGGCATAAATTTTACGCTGGATCGTGCCCTTCAGCCATCTAATTCCATCGCAGGCTTTGCGTTTATTATTAGAAAACGTTCGTTATGTTTTTTCAAATTACGAAAACGTATCGTGCCTAAAAATAAAGTTAGTTAATCGTGAAACTAAAGAAATGGTATTTTTAAGAATTCCAATACGTAACTGAAGTGAATTTCTTAAAATTTTCCCTCATATCTACGATTTTCAGCCTGGACGTTATTAGTAGTCGCGATTTGAAAAACGCATTTCGAAATATTTCCATTTTGAAAAGGAAGAAAGAGACATCGCATGTAAATGGCCGGACATTCGTCGAGGACCATACAAGCGTCTTGTTTTTGGCTAGCCAGGCGAAAGTGGACGCGTGGCTCGAAAACGTGGTTTCGGAATGAGATGTAATTTTCGTACTTATTTTTTGCAAATGCTTCTGGCGCGTCTGAACCCCGCAATGGCATCGTCTCGTCGAATTGTTTATTCCTTTGTCTACGCCATTCATTGCAAATTTCTTTCGAACTGCGAAGTCGTTATCAAAATCTTCTTATACGATACTCTATCAATTAATAATTAAATTACGGATGTATGAAGGTACAAAAACGAACAGAATACACGAAATATCCGAGGTATGCCGTTCGTTATAATACTTAGTAGGTGAAATAAATTTCTGCACAAGTTCTATTATTTTAATCGCATTTGTCATAATATTTTTAACGTATATCTTTCTAACACAATTGCATCGAAAGAGATGTTTCGTTGAAAGTACGAAAAGGTAATTAAGGTATTCCCTGTATTGGTTCTGCAGTGAGTTATGAAGCGACGCGACGCGACGACCGACTCGTTAAGTAGTAAACAACACGGTTGCGCTCCTCACGTGTGTAATTAGCGTGTCATATAACAGTACGCGAAACGGAGAATGATTGAAGATTAGCCTTTACGTAAGTGCCACGAATTATGTATACATTGCGTTGAAAATTATATAAAACTACTTTGCATACGCATTCTGCTCGGCTGCTAGTGAAATTGCGCGTTTACGTGATTCTATCGTACGTTATCAATTCAGGGACGATCATTTTTGATACTATTTGTATACACAGACACTGCGTCTTACGTTGTGGTCAATATGGAAAATGCGTTTCAAAATCTATCTACAGATAATTATATTCACTTGAGCATATTTATATATAGAATATCTCATTGCAGAAAAATTGAATTCACGACCCAATAAAATTAAATTGTAACAGTAATTTAGTAATAAACGATCCCCTTCCTATTTTCAATAAGTTTATCCACTCGTTTTGTATACTTGTTATGAAATTTTCTCGCGTTGTATCTTATTCGCTGTATTTATATAAGAATGGAGAATTTTACGGTAATTTCAGTACTGTACTTCTTCGAGTTCATTCCGCTCTATTTACCGATGCTCTTGTATCTGTAACTACTACGTATCGGCCGTAGGATATTACGTGAAATAATAGCAATGTGATCTATTTATATACCTGGCATTTTGTCGAACTCGATCGCGAGTACGCGAGTATAGTATCGTGATTATAAATAGCGCGAGAGAAAGGTAACGCGTTTGAGGAAAAGCAATAATGTCCCGCATCGAAAATAGAAGCTCACCGATAAATAAATCTGCTTGTTTCATCGTTGCTCCTCTCTCTTGTCGTACCGTTCCACTTGTTTGTCGAACGGTCGTCATTCGGCTCACCGTTAACCCGTGATTCGTTCGCATATTTCGCGGAGGATACATTCATGCCGATTAGGTTATTTCTTTCTCAAAGGGACAAGGGGATTGGTTATCGGTTAACGGTTAATTAACCTCCATACGCGGCCAGGTCGACTCGGTTAATTCGTTCGAAATTGGAACAGTTTCGATTCGACTCGCGGTACATCACCAACGTGTTTCTTGATCTCACAGTTTTTCCCTAGTCCCGTGGAAACTACGTCTCGCTTTATTCGCGGAATCGCCGTGCAGCCCGAGACCGCGAGTCAAGGCAATGATATTGCAAAAAGACCGGCTAATTGGGCGTCGGCCAACGCTGACATTCTGCTGGAAACAAAACGAAACGCCCCTCCAATTTATACGCACATGGCGCGCCGTGTTATCTTCTTTTGCAGAGACGAAACATTTGCGTTTTCTGAAACGTTTTCCGAAATGTTATAATTGCTCGAGATGACTTGGATCGTAAATGATCCGGGTAATAGCTGTGGGTTTTCTGTCAGGCATATTTGCGCCACTTGGTAAGGAGATTTATCTTTCGAAGAATCACGTTCTTAACACGTGTCAATGAAACTGCGAAATGCAGCTGCGTTCTTATTTTGAGGATTTCCGGAGGCTACATAGTTTACGATGACACTGGTTCTATACAAAGGATGACCATTCAACGTTCGTTTCATAATCGGAAGTTAATATTACGCAAATCGAGTTTCAAGATGTCTATCTGTTTATACCTATACAGTCGGTCATAAAAAGATTCGAATACTGTACAATTTTAATTTCTATGCTCTATATTTTCAGTAAATGTGTAAGATACGAACAGAGATAATATTAGAAAAATATCTTTTGGGTTATTATTTATTTTTGTGTAAATATTAAGAGGAACACCGAGAAAGAGCGAATTTTTATGTCACAAAAAGTATTACATATTAATGCTAATTATACACATAAAACGAAAACTAATATATTTAGTTGAGTGTTACATGTTTGATAACATGGTGTCAAACGCTTTGGCATAGTGGAGATAAGTTTTTTTAAATAATCAACACTGATTTGTTTCATTCTTTTTCCAAACGTTTCCTTGACATAGCCGCTATTTCACGAACTGACTTTTTCTTTTCGTAGTGAAATATTACCAATTTTCGTATTTCAACTCTTGTATATTGGCTCTTGCGACTCATTATGAAACTGATGCACACCTCCTGAATGTATTTGTGTCCGAAACTTATTGCGTCATGAAAATTCGACCCTTCTCGGTATTCCTTTTAATATTTACACAACAATAAATAATAACTTAAAAATTGCTTCTACTGTTCTACTGTTATCTATATGGTGCAATGTGATATAACGTAATACGATTTTGTCGATCTTTGTACATTTATCGAAAACATAGAGCTCAGAAATAAAAATTGTACAGAATCTTTTGTAACCGATTGTATGTATTTACTTTTAGATTTCGTGTTAAGACCTATTCACCTACTCTTTAATAAGAATTTTGTTTACCTATGAGAGGAAAAGATTACGATCTATTGCAGTTTGTTACTTCAATCTGGAATGTCGGTAATTACAAACGTAATATGATAATACAATGGTAGGAAATCGTTAAGAACGATAGATATATAACGATTATAGATGACTAAGGAGAGACTTGAATCGAAAAAGGAACATTTGTTAATGCCCTTCATTAACAGTGTTTATCAACATAATTATGATAATCGTGTCTCATTAAATACTAATAAAATGTTAGAATATTCTGTAATGTGTACAAAAATATCATACTAAAGATATTAGTTTCGGTACTTTACATTAAACTGATTACGCCATCCGTTTTAACGTTCCATAAACTGTGGCAACTAATGACATTCTTAATTTTCTGGCGCGGAGCACCCTCGAAGGTAGTACTCGAACGATCGGTAGATCGAAACTCATTGTCAGTGTCAAAGTCAATAGCACCGAGAGAATTGAGTCCGCTCGATGTACATTCGACCAGGATTTCCCGTGACCCGATAATCACAGGACCGATGCCAACGTAATTTTTATTCCTCCGGGCGGACAGTTTCATTATTGGAGACACGGTTGACTTTCAGCGTCATCCGGTTTCGTCAGCGGGCGGATGCGTCATGAACAAAATGTTCCACGAAACAGACGCTGATAACACGCATCACTTCGCCATCAAAATAAGCGTTGAACGGCCCGTAATCGACTGTGTTTTCACAAGAAGCGATCAGTTTTTAGTCGAAAGGAAAACATCCGTCCTCTTTGACAATGATGATCGATACTCCGCAAACAATTTCCTTGTTTCATTTGTTTATCTGGTGTCAAGATTATTTACGGAAAAATTTGTCGAGGTAACGTCAAGGAACAATCAAATTTTACGATCGAATCCTAACCCATGTTAAATATAGACTCGGAAAGATCTGTACGAAAAACAAGACACAAATCAGGCCTTTGTTGTCTATCCTAGACCTAGTCCAACCCAGTAGACCTTAACCCGTGGTGATTCATCCTACAAAGACCTGGAAGGCCAAGCCCGAATGTGTTCCCAATCTAATCTGTATTCTATTCCACGTTTCAGTCCCCCTTTATCTCCTGTAACATAATGAGAACCAATCGATCGTTACGACTTTGGTAAACAGCACCCGAGCTCAGAGGCTAACGCAATTCGCCGAAACGGACAACAAAGTAACGTATCGTCGTTAGTTAGCGTTAATGGGTTGCCGAATAAGTTCCGAGAATCATCACAAAGGAGGATCACGTCGTGTCGGGTCATCCGCGACGCGATCTTGCATAACTGACTTCTTTTGGACAAACATGTTCAAGGTCATCGGCAGCGACGGCATTCTTTTCCTCGGCCTGGCCGCTCTAAATTCGTCCCAACAAATTGACCAGCTACTTTCCATTCTTCTACCCTCCAGTTTGCCTCCACGTTACCTCACACTAGTTCACAGTAGTTCACACGACCAGTTACACCGATGGCAGCTCGTAAGGGACGTCCATAGGTACAGTAGGTGCGCAAGCAGTCCGTGGCGCGAAGAAACGCTCTCGTATAGGCATGTACACGTGCGCGCGCGCGCACACCTTCATCGCGTCATTATTCCCGACGGGACGTTGCATAACATGGACGTTTCTGTGAACTCCGATGACCAGAGTGATGCGCGTCGCCGTACCGCGTGGCCCAGCCTAACCTCAACTTCCTCTCTCTCTCTCTCGCTCTTACCGATTCTCTGCCTTGGCGTGTCGACGCGCGCGCGCGCGCGCGCTTTCGTGCTCCCTGCGCCCCACCTCGGGGCAAGCTCGTCACCGCTTTCGGTCGAGTGCGAGTGGCTGAATTTGTCCTGCATAGGGGGCATCGGGACATTACCCGGGTGACCTTGGCTGGTGCGGACTGCGACGCCCGACGCTGTTTGTGCAGCGCCGCTCGAGCATTGCACCTTGCTCTATCGCGCGACACCCTACCCCTACCCTTCCGCCGTTCGATCGCTCTTTCTCTCTCTCTCTCTTTCTTTCTCTCCTGTTCCTCTCTCCTTGCTATCCTTTGCCTTCTCTTCCTTTCCTTTCTTCTTCTCTTTCTCCTTCTCCTTCTTCTTCTTCTTCTTCTTCTTCTTCTTCATCTTCTTCTTCCTTTCCGATTCCCCCACATTGCGTTGCACTGCTCGACTCTCGCTGCGCCGTTTCAACGGCCGGCCGTCTTCGTTGCTCGTGGAACCAGCTGCCAGGCCTTTCTCTCTCTTCTTCTCCATCGTCTCCGAACATCTCCTCCCACGGTCGAGTCTCTGTTTATCGAGCAGGCGTGGGCAGCGCGGTCAGCCCGACTCTCTCTTCTCGATTACGGGACGCCGGTTTCTTCCTCGATGGAGCCGATAGACTTTTCGGACGCCCTTAAGCGCTCCGGACCCCTCGACCGGTTACCATGCAAACCCTCTCTAGATCGATGTGGGATTTTAGAAGATTTGAGTGGTTGTCGTTTTGTGAAAGAATTTCGAAGAGTTTGCGTGCATGTGCGTTTGACGATGGAAACGCAGCATACGAAGATTGCGTAGAAATGACAGGACGATTTCATTTCTTGAATTTTTTAATTTCCTTTTGGATTACCGAATATTATTGACTAATTTCTATCTCTTCCGATAGTATCGCGATAGCGTTCCAAAAATCCATCGATTCGAAAATTATACAATGCAGGTCGATGTCTGGTTATCGGATCGAAATTGCCAAGTGATCGTTTGTTCGTTTTTTGTACTGAATCGGGTCACGTACGCAGAGACGCATGGCACGATCGGTTAACCTCGAATGGCGGAAAACGATCAGCCAGGCCGATGAAATCGTAATCGGACACCGGAGGCACACGCGAAAATAACAAAAGAGAGAAGAGGAAAGAATTAAACGCGATCAATCGTAGAAGATTGCGTAACCTGTCTGGCTGTGCGTTTATTGCGACGAGATCGCGAGAGATGGATGTGGATGGAAGTACGGTCGTTGCACATGCGATGCGGTCACCTCGTTCCACCCGGTCGATTTATCGATCCACGGATTGCCTCGCGTGGCGAAAGCGTGTGTTCATAGAGACTAGTGATTTTTCTGGCGCGTGCACCACTACCAAATAAAGAGCAACGAACGCGTAGCGATAAAATAACGCTCATTGCCAGATGTGTGACAATCGTGAATGTACAGTATGCGGAACAAAGGAAATTGCATTAAGTAAACGTTATTCGCTTTGATAAAAGCTAACGAAAAGATTCACATCAACTTCCATTTAAAAACATCGAGAGAATTTTCATTTCCTCCAGCAGACGCCTTAAAAAAGATCGTTGGGAATTAAAAGATAATCTTCCCGAACTATTCCGTTTAAAATTAGCGCTTCTCACATTTCCCGATTTGAACTAGCAATTGAAGAGTTTATCAATTTTTAATCTCCATGGATAGTAATAGACTCACGCGAAATCGTCCGCTCTTTCGTACTGCTTTTCCGCATAATCCAATATACATACTTTACTAAAATACGTATAAAATGCTGATAGAACGAAACCATCCGCACCCAGCCCAAGCGGCCACGCACGTTGTTTTTAAGAGACATACCCCTTTTTCTTTCGTAAAAACACGTCTAAATGTGGAAACCGTATGCCTTACATCATCCGCCTTGTGCAAATATTTGATTTAGTGAACGTCACGATCGTGCGTCACTACGTACGATTCATCGTTTCGAGCCAGGACGGACAATCATCGATTTCGAATCGAATCGCCATTGTACCTAATACCTTTGTATATAAATAATGACTTTCGATTTCCTTACGCCTTACGTCAGTGGTTCGTTACTATTGGTTCGACGAAACGACGAAATTTATTCCGTCGAACTTCGCGATTACTCATCCGATGAGAAATTATTTTTTCGGCCGGTCAGCCTGTTTCTCGATTCTCGTTTGTTGTGTAGAAGATACAAGAGGTCGATAGCGTTTGTCGCGACAACGAACGATGCACTTCGGCGAAACGTTCGGACGACATTCCCCGAAAGTGAGATCACCGGGATCCGACAGCTGGCCTGCTGTCGTTGGTAGAGATTCGCGATCTGTCTAGAGTCTAGGTCTTAGAGTCTCCAGGCTGCCCCGTTCCCCAACCGGCGTGTACCTACAAATCGAAGGTGCTCGTCACCCGACGACATTCCTCTTCTATCGAGATGGTATCGTTACGAATGGCTAATACGAAATGTTTTCCATTTCTCTAACATTCTGTCCTTCGAAGATGGATTTTGGGTTATTAAAATTGGGCTTGTTATTTTGTGAAATAGTACCTATATAATTGACACATAGAATTTAAAAATCGTGAAAAATGATTATTTTATTCTTACCTCCTAGGTGAAATTTCTACGGAGGAGCATATTTTTGCACCTTTCGTGGATAAGTCGAGTCGTTCGTATCTGCTGTAAATTTATTTACTCTTTTAGGTTTGCAGAGAGACTGACAAAATTCTAGCGTCAAAGTCTCTATTACGTTGTATTTTTGAAGAAAAGTAAACGACCTAGGTTGCTTACGAAGAGTTAAGTAACATAATAAATCTTTTTATCTCGTCGTGAGATAAAAGTAATATTCTATAACAAATAATAGGTCAATGAATCAGGAACTCTGTTCTTCGATACAGTGAGGCTCCCTTCCCAATTAGCGAGAAACGCAAAAAATCAGCAATCATCGGACGAAGCGTGTTCTATGTATATCTCAATCGCGCGTGAAAAATATTTGCCCTGATTGGTGCGCGTCCTTGTTCGCGACTCTTTTGCCAGGCTCACACGTATACTTTTGCCTATACGTATGTACATTTATCGTGGGTATTACGTACTCGAAGTTTCCGCGCGGCCAGATAAAAGACTATTTCGCGAGTCCATCGAACGTGCGCTAATCGGCGTTAAATAAGCAGAGTGCAAACACCGTATCTCGAATATACGTATTTACGTGCGTTTTTCATCCCGGACAATGAACCTGTTCTCTTGTGTAGCATATTTTTCTTCCCCTTTCCCCTTTCTCGTTTCACCGATGAACTCGTGATCCATCTCTTTACACGACGGACACAAGGCGGCGTAATTTTAGCGGCAGCCGAGGGCTTCGGCCACGCTCGATTAATGTAACGAATAATCAAGCCGATAACGTTTGAAAACATTCTTGTTTCCGATATGGTACGTATTTCTCGGTAACGTTATCTTAGAACGGCGGCCACGCAACCAGCCGTCGTTTTTCACAGAAAAACGTACGCGTCGTTGCATTAGCGCGGTTGCAACACGATAAATTCGCAACGCGTCTCTTTTATCGATGTACGGCTTAAAAACGAGCAGCACGCGGAAGACACGCGTCGCGGTGAGAAAAACAATCGGCTGATTCGCGGTCGTGGCACGAGGAAAAAACCTGGTTGATGGAGACCCGTGTTTTGCGATTACAGGAGGCTCTGTCGAAACTTTATGAAGCTTAAATGTACAGACCACGGTCAGGAAAGAAGAATCTCTTAACGCGATTCAAAGTATCGATTGTTGTAAGCGTGGCCGATGTACAAGAAACGAAACGCGACGGCGTATGCGTGGGATCGAAATCGTATTTAAATCAGTCGCGGAGTCAGGCATTCCTGGCGTCAATTTTTTCGTGGCCGACCGAACGAACTGAAAGGTTGATCGCGTCGAGCCACTGGCCAGAGAGATTTACCACGAACCGAGCCGTCCTTCTCGGCGAGCTTTGAACCAGGCCCGTAACCTCGCGGTCGTTCGACTCTGGTCGCGCCTTTCGGTTTCTCGCACCCCTCTCAACTCCCAACCCCGTTGGACACGAGAACGATCTGCCTAGTAGCGACGTGGCCGACCAGTGCCAACGGGCCTTGTAACGTCTCTCTTCGACGACGCGACGACGCGATTCTCCTGCATCGACGTCGAACGAGGACACCGTGATACAACGAAACGTCGAGACGAACAGGGACGGAAACACACGCGGATGGCGTATTTATAAATATGCCTTGGCGGTTCATGCCCCGGTGTCGGGACGGACCTTCGGAAAAGAAGGGAGGCCACACGGGCGGCGACGATGTTGTTCGGCTAACGACTACCACGAGACCAGGACGAGGAGGATGAAAAGGAGGCGAGAGTGCGAGCGGCGCATCGGTCCAGACTTATTCCAGCCACGCAAATACAAGGTCAACCAGCCACCGCTCCAGTGCAGTGGTACTAACCTCGTCGCTCGCCTTCCTTCCTCTCCTTATCCCCTTCTTCGTCAACAGAAACGGCATTCTGTGTTCTCTGTTCGCTGCCGACACCGCCACCTCTCTTTCTCTCCCTTTTTCTACAGCTCCGTCTCTTTTTCTCCTCTTCTCTTCTTCTCTTCTTCCACTGGCTTCGTATATGCGCAGCCATCAACCTTTTTACACCGCGCACCAATCTTTTTTATTGGCCTTCCTGTTTAGCCTCCTCGCGGGCCCTCCAAGCTCGAGAAGCACGCACGCACGCTTACCACCCGATTATGCAACCGAGTTACTCTAGTATGACGCCCCGTTCTAGTGCGCTGGACTAGCTGCGCAGTCTTTTCCATGCGGGTCATCGTTCCCTAAGCATTGTCATTAAAATTGGACGTGACTGAGTTTTCATGCCTGAGTTTATACAAGTTTAATGTCACAACTAACGATATTCGATCATCGACAAACAAATTTTATCGCTTGGTTTACCAGCAAATACGATTCGACTTACAAGGAAAAGCAGTTGACGATTAAAATGCGATTAAAATTGAAAGGTCAAAATATTTTTTAATTTTTCATTATTTTCCGAGGTTCTATAATAAGCGATCCATATCGCCCAATTTTTATCTCGTCTTATACGAGCAACTCCCTTCGAGGGTAGAAACTTAGATTTATCTTGCTTCTGCGTCACCTGTATAAAACACCGTTTCCAAGGTCATCCATCGCATCGTCGAACCTGGCGAAGAACTCGCATCCCCAAGGGTAGCCAATAATTCTCGCGTTTCGATGCGTCGCGTCTAACTGGAACTAGTCTCCTCTAACTCGAAGCAGGCGTCCAGAAATATCGGCCGACCGGCTCGCATCGGGCTGCGGCTCGCCCCTGGCGCATATTTACAAGGCCATCCGGTCACCGATCCAATGCTACTAAGCCCGACCCTTCTTTCGGAACATCCTCCCGTGTTCCACGGGCCGGTCAACGGTGTGCACGGTCTTGTTTTCTCGTCCCGAGACCATCGGCCTTCTTATTCGCCCCTTATCTCACTCTTAGCGTTCCCCGTCGGTCGACTGCCTTTCCAGCCACCTACGTGCGCTCTACCAGCCGCAGTACCGAGCATCGAGAATGCGATTATGCAACTAGCTGCACCGCCTGCCTCTCTTATATCAGAAGATGCGACCGCTGTTGACTCTCTAGGCTACCGCTCACGTCGCGTATCTACTTGAGAATCGACCGAGACGCTCGAGTATTAAGAGTGCATACGATGATACGGGAGTAGGGTGGTTACGTCATTCGGAGGTTTCGAGGTTTCTCAGAAGATAGAGAAGTTTCCAATTGCTGTAAATTACGAATACAGTAATTATAATTCAATTATAACCTAAACAAGAGAAAAACTCGTAGATTTTGACGAAACTATTCGGCTACAAGTGCAAAAAGATGTCAAGGTCGAGTATCTTTGACGATTTCTAACAAAGAATCCGGGTGACCAATACCGAGAGACGACCTATTATATGTACGATATATCGTTTAACGACCTATAACCGGATGATCTTTGAATGACATTGACGATAAAGGCCACCGCGCAGTGATGCAATGGTCGAATTTGAAATAAACAAACCTTATTGATGGATTAGCGTCCATTATATAACGACGGTTGAACGATCCCGAGGCTATGCGAGAATTTTGCGTAATTTACGGAGGATTTTGCATATGCAAGAACAGCGCGAAAACATTCACATAAACGAGTGCGTATTCAATGACGAGTAAACACCAACTACACCTCGATACTGTTGAAAATTATTCTAAAATATTCCATGTTTAACAGAATTTCTGAAAAAAGAGAAAACAGAGAAAAAATTAAATCTCGTCGATGTGCTTCATTTAATATATTCTCGATGTGGTCATCTGTTGGTCAATTACGCGGCTGTAAATGTGCAATTTTTTTTCTCTCCTATATCCTGATCGTCGAGCCAAACGAGCTCGTTTCCGCCTCTCCGACAATAATCGGTCACGTTGCTTTTATTTGCAGTTTGATAAACGATATTTGCGACCGCTAATTTCGGAGACATCGAGATACGAATCTCTCGCCGGGTGCGGCGGTCGGGGGGACACCGAAATAAACTGCGCGCGTACGCCTATGTCTGGGAATCTTGCTGCCGACTATCGCTGTCGCTATCGTCTCGTTCGCGACGTCAGACCGGATTAAGTCTCGTGCAATTAATCAACGTTATTTGGTTATCTGTCGGAGTAAGTCGAAGATCCGGCTTGTTTCTTCCAATAAACGTGGCGATTGCGTGTGTTACGCAATCGCGCGAAACAACGAGTAAGGGGTATGATTACAGTGGATGCTCGTTTCGACGAACTGTCGTTCTTACAGGCATGTCGAAACAATCAAACGCTAGCTTAATTTTATTATTCGAATTATCAAGTAAACGCAGAAGGAATAGTTAGCGAGCCTGTATCATAGGCACTGTTTTGTGATCCAAACATATCCCCCTTTTTCAATAAACGAAGTTCTAATATGCATACGTAGGTTTTCATAGGAGCATGTGCGTTTCAGTGTTTAAATATTTTACTCGTTAGAATACGCACGCACTGGAACGATAACCTAACCGTTTTCACCGTCACGACGAAATTCGTCGAAGAATCGATGGACGACGCCTAATGACCGTTGCTCGTCGACCTAGACGTATACGCAAGGTCATGCGGCCACTGCTCCATTGGTATTATAACCTCAACCTTCTCGTCCCCTCCTTCGACGATTGCCACCCCTCTGTCCTCTTTCGATGCGTTCTCTCCTCTCTTCGTCCCGTGGCGCGCTCCGTTCGTCCGTTCGTCCGCGTTCGCATGTGCGAACGCGCCCTAAGCGCCTACGTGTCGCGTCCGTCTCTACTTCTTCCTCCGGCTCTCCACCTCCCCCGCCTGATGCGTTCATCCACCACCTCCAGTTTGCACGCTTCCCTTCGTTTTCCTTCACTCCCTCCAACTCGCCCTCCTCTTACACCCGCCGCCCCTCCATCGTGCGGTCGCTGTCACCGTGCACGAGTATTCGTGAACCCTACGAACCGAGTACCGGGAATGCAACCGATTATGCAACTAGTTGCGCTGCTAGCTTCTTGTGTCATAGGGAGTTCTCTACGTGTTCACCCTGCCTGCTCGAGCACGGATTCACGCTCCGTAGCTTTTTCCCTTCGACCACGCTTCTTGTCCTGGTTTACAGGGTCACGCGAAGAGTCGTGGTTACGGATTTTTAAAAGGTTTCGCGCATATGCAAGATTGAGATTGGCTGCGATTTTCTATAATTTATGACTTAATTTTCTTACATGTTAGGCCAAATGATTGTTTAGCTTTCTGTCTATTTAACTTGATGTGAAAGTGAATCACCGGTAGCGAAACGAATAACCTAAGCCACAGGCAGTCGGTTATAGTCGTGAAAAGTTGACTCGTGCGACTAGATCTACCGGACCTGTGCGCCGTACGATCGTAGGCACGTGAATCTCTGCCGACTAGCTAGTCGAGAATACCGCAATGATGTAACCAGTTTCTAGGCTTTCGTGTCACTCGTTGCCAGCTGTCATGGGAAACTACGGCACACGCGTGCGGCCACGTAACCGGCCGCCAAGTGAATCACCCGATTTCACGCAAACCTGTAATATCAAGTGTCGTCTTTATGCGAGTCGTTTATTTATGCGCTCGTCCAAAGGCTGCGTGCCACCGCGATCACGGCGCGTAATCAACGACAATTGCAAGTGCCCACCTCGTCCTTGGCGTCTTTCTCGCACGACGCGACGGTGCAACAAAACGATCGTATCGCGCAAAAACCATTCGTTCGAGTGCCCGATCCACGGTTTGTCTGTGAACGACCGATCGCTGAAGGGCGTCGGGAAAAAACTCCCACTCGAAGGAGTTGATCCAACAACTATTCTCGATGAACGCGTTGTTGACGAATATGACTATCTTTCGCGAGAACGCGTTCGTTCATCTGTTTTCATGCACGTGTATGCAAGAGAACAAAGCTGCAGGAAACGTTTCACCTGTGAATACTACGCCAATATTTGCCGTATTTTCCTCGCTTATTCTGAGAAGAGCAATCGTAAAAGATACACTCACGTCTGTAAGTCATTGCTAATTTCAAATATAAGTATTAATAAAAGCGGGCTTTAATAAAATCTTTAAAACATAATACCTCCATATAATTTAGCGTTACACACAGTTGTCAAATATCAATCTGTAGTAGGTTCTTCATTAATCCGCAAGTAACCTATAAATTATAAAGGTTGTATCCCTTGACCCTTACTTTAACGGAATAGTCAAGGATTGTAAATGCAACTATTAGGTGCTCTAACAGTCGCAGTTGCCAGTGTATTACATCCACTTATGCCTATCCAAGTGTATTAACTGACAATAAGCATACCTTGACTTATAAACGTCCGAAGTGTATGAAAGAGCGATAGAATCGAAAGAAGCGACCTTGAGGGAACTCCGGTTCTGTTCACTGTATACGCTTCGCATAAACTCCATAAACCATCCATAACGTGACCCTGCAGCAGCTCCCTCGTTATCCAGAGCGTAACAACGCGTTAGCACTGTTATCTCGTCCGAAGTGCCTTGGTTACGTGCAAAGAGGGTTGTTGGAGCCGAGTCGAAAACAACCGTTGACTCTTACGCAACCAGAGACGAGTGTGCGCGCAATGGGGCAACGCGTTCAAGGCCACTGGGGTGAACACACCGCGATATCTGTCCTCGCCGTCGATTCGTCCGATTCCTGGAATGCTCTTTTGCGCGTTGCTCGTCGTTCCCCCTCGATCTGCTTCGGCTGGGACCAGGCCACGACACGTATCGACTATCCGCGATCAGGTATTCCCGTAACCCTGGATCGTGTCCACCCACGCGCAGATCGGCGCTCTTTGTCTCTGGAAAATTGCCCGGGCGACCGTGACGCGAGTTCTCAGCGGAGCGAGCAAGGAATCGATGCGATCTTGAAGCGGTAGCGAACGCGATAGCGTCCCATAAATGCAACCCTGGACAAGAGAAACGTGCTCGTAAAACTAGAACGCTCATGAACAGGGGTATCTCTGGCTCTGGATGGAACGTTTCTTTTTCTGCTTGCTCTGAAAATCTGCGATTTTATTTCACATAAAATCTTGAAGTCGTAGTTGGGACTAGCTGTGGATAATAAGGCGAAAGGTAGTATGAAACTGTCTCGATTCGATTGGAAACAATTACATGCGTGGAAATAGTCGATCGATCCTGCATTATCTAAGTAGATAACTGTATCTTCGTGAGTCGAAGCGAACAGTTTTAAACGTATTTCCATTTCTAAAAAAAGATTTCTCCCTTAGAAGAGGTGTTTTATGCCTGTAATAAATCTAACCTTCTTACCCCTAACCTATCGAACTCTTTCCCACCCAGCAAATCCGACAAACCCAGAAACCCAACGACCCGATAACCCATCAGACCGGCCAGACAACTTCCACCCTACATATCATCCATCAAAGAAAATTCCTTCTCAACGCATCGAGCATCCTATCGAGTCTAGAGAAACCACCCTCTTTCAGCTTCTTCAAAGACGAACTCGCGCCCCGGATGAACGCACAGAGAGGCGGCTTGTCCCCGGTTTCGGGGACGAAGACCGCGGCGAAAGCAGAAACGGAGGCGGCGGAGGCGGTGACTACTAGTGCAGCGATCGAGCTTGTCGACGTCGGGCGGTGGGGTGCGAGTAGTGGGGCGTCGACGCGGCGGGAGGGGTCGGGCGGCGGACGCCCTTGAGCGACGGGCAATGCACCGTGCGAGGTTCAAGGCAGAGCGGCGGTTGCCGTCGCGCCGCCGCCGCCTCCGCGCCCCTCCCGCCCCCCGATGCACGTTACGCTCCATCCTCGCGATTCGAACCCCACCTCGCTCGCCACCTTCCTGCTCCGCTGCATCGCGCTTCGCCTCGCCTCCTCTCTTTTCCCTCACGGTTTTCGCCGTGCCACGCTCTCTCCCCTCGGCACTGCCTCGTCGTGCCGCCAAGTCCATCTTCCTCCAGTTCTTTCCTTCGACTAGATTCGCTCTCCGTCTGTATTTACAGGGAGATGCTTCTTTTTTCCCGCCCTTGGCCCCGCTAGCCTTTCACCCTCCATTCTCGCCCCCTTGGATCTTGACCCATTTTTCTCGCGGAATTTCGAGACTTGGCGCGTCGAATTTTCGGACAATGGAATGCGATGGGAATGGTTCTAATGGATTTTGGAATATTACGTGATCCATGTTTACGGAGCTGGCAGTCACGACTGATTTAAAATTCAAGAGCTGTTTATGGCAAGGTGTTTACAGCGTTCGTACAGCGGTTCGCTAAAAGTATTTGAACTCTTACCGTAGGAAACTTTTGTGTATATATTCTGCGCGATGTACGAAACGTTTGAAACGTTGAAATTAAACGTTATTGATTAATAAGCGAATAAGCGTTAAAGATTTCTATAATATCTGCTAAATACCTATAAGTACTGGTATTGAGTAACTTATAATTCCTGCATATATATGTGTAAATCTGGATTTCTTTCAAATTTCATCAATATGATCGTGATAGTCGAGTCTCGTTGCACATCCACTGAAATTTCAAAATATTTCGTATGATACACGCGACATACAAGTGTTCAAATATTTTCGCTGCATTTAAACTGGACCGAGTTCTGTATTTCAGAAATTGGTCTACTAGAAATCTCGCTAGTTGAAGCAATCGTAAGCGTAGTACATACATGCACTATGTTTGGATCGCAACGAGCGACCAAAAACGTCCCGCGGGACGTGTATAAATAGCCGAACGCATCGCGAAAGAGGCTCATTAAAATGCGGCCGCATCATCGGCACAGCGAGCATAATACAGCGAAAAGTTGCACGTGCGTAACCTTCTCCCCTTGCCTCGTTGCACCGATGCTTCTCGTCGCTCACGACCGATGCCCTCGAAAAAAATACACGGCTGAAGGTTACGCACCGGGGAAGAAACGGGAGGGAAGGAATGCGTTGGAACTGGAAGAAAGAGGGAAGAAACGGCAGCGACCCTCCTCCTCCTCCTCCTCCACCTCCTCCTTCTTCCACTCTCTTTTTCGTTCTCCCTTTCCTCTCGTTTCCTTTTCGTTCCGTTACGGTCACTGATTTTTTATTGGGAGAAGAAATCGGCTGAACTCGACTAAATTGCTGAAACTGCAACGTGAGCTGTTTGGAGAGAGGTGTTTTTCCGCGAGGATTAGGCGAACGTGTTCCACGACGCATCGCGATGACGCAGGCGAACGCCGAAATCGAGGTTCCGTCACGTTGCGGCAATGTGACCGGGAACGAGGCACTTCACCGGGTCACCGACTCACGTTTCCAGCGTAGGACCTCGAAATAGAACGATTATTCGACTCTCGGTCCGCTCGATGCAGATCTTGCTCTTTGTACCAAGAGCCGCGATCGATGCCTCGCTTTCCAACGTTTAAGATCTTTCGCCTTGTTTTCGAAATGGCTGCAGCGCAAGTGACGAGGACGATCGCTTGACATTTAAAGATCCTCCGGTCGGTCGATGGGGACAGAGGTTTGTTGTATTTACAATGGAATTTACGTAGCTCCGAGTACTCGACTCGCGATATCCAAGAGATGTATCGATCTTTCGCGACCTTCCAACAACTTTTCAGACATTTTCAGTTCGATAAGGCTACAAAGTTTTAGATACCTCGAAGATCGAAATCCCCATGCAGAATAGAAGAATCGTTATAAAATTTGGAAATTTATAAAGATCTACACACCACATGTTACGTTATCGTGTTACTGCAAATTATACGTTGCTTGTACGTAATTATTACAGACTCTGTCGAATTATTTACTAATTTTACTTATTAACATCAGATGTTGCGAGATTGCCAGGTTGGTGTAACCTTTTAAGAATTAAAGTTCTTTAATTACGGATTTAATTACGTACCGCAGAATTCCTACACTATGTTAAAAAAGTTCTAACGATGCTTAATTCTTTATTTCTATCTCCATCACACCCCATTTACCCAAGCTATTAGAAGCATTAGCCAGTCACCAAATAAAAGGCATGCGGCAATAAGAAAGTAGCTCTAATATTCTATTTATCTGAAGAGAAGGATACGGATCGTACATGTTTCATATTCAAATTTGCAAAAGTTTATCGCCACAAATATTCGTTGACTATAAATTTATGGCGTCATTTACAGAATGATTCGATTTTGATCGACTTTGACTTGGTTTTCGATGATTTATTCAAATTAGTGGAAAGTGGAGTTGCATCCTTATCGCAGCAGCTGCTTTAAAGCCTAAACGCAGCCAGCATCTCCACATATTGAAACGAAGCCGAACTGATGCAAGGGCCAGCGATTCGACGAAGGTGGCGAATATTTCTAGCGGCGCGGCGCGACGCGGCGTCGCGGTTGGTTGAAGGTCGAAATCGTAATCCCTGTTTCCCCGTGGGCCGGTTTCAAGTTCACGGCTCCGGCACGCGGAGGAACACGCGGAGGAGTGGCTGGTCGCCGGCCTGGGGAATTCGTCATCGAAATTTCTGGAAGGCGGAGGAGAGAGGAAAAGAGACAGAGAAACCGCGATGTTTCCGAGGCCGGGGCTACGGAGAGCTCGTTGGCCCGGCTCGTCCGGTCTATGACTCAGGAATGACCCTCGTTGAACCGGCGCGAGCGGAGAAGAGCGGTGCGAAGCCGAAACGCGGCGTTGCGGCCGCGCGACTCGCCGCCGCGCCATGCCGCGCCGGACCGGGGCGAAATTCGCCGCGCGTTTTTAGCCACGGCCGACCCGAAAATATCGCGCGTTGTCGGCTTCGAACCACCCTCTTTACCTCTCCTGTGCCTCTCTCTGGTAGTCTTTTTCGCTTGGATACAAAGTCGAAAAACGATGGTTTGAACCGTTAAATTTTCCTTGGCGCCTCTGGTAAGTACGCTCGTTGTATAGTTCATGATGGATCCTTTTGTTCACGGCTACTCGAGAATTCTGGCCACTTGGAATCGATCCTGAAACTAAACCGTACTGACGTGTTTCGTCGTAATTGCTTTGTGATTAGTGCATGCTCGATAATCTACTGTTTAGATGCTTTATTTTCCTTAAGCGTCTTAATATTTATGAATATACGTAATACTCGTTGATTTTACGAAACGAAGGACGAGGAATGCAGGAAACGACAAAAATACCGACGGTTAGTTAACGCAATAAAGTCTAAGCTAGTTAACATGACGCTGTTCTTTGTTTGGTATCAAAAGAATTCGACACTGAGATATAAAAGTTGTCGAATAGATTTTACTGAGCGACGACCTCATTGGACTACTTATCTACAGATTACATATATTTGACAGAGTAGGGCAGATAGCACAGTACACATCTTCTAAACCAATACGAGAACTCGCTACAATTCCTAAACGTGTACAGAAAAATCATTCAGAAATCGCTGGTTGCCATAGAAGTGTGACCAGATAATACTCGATCGTTTCACTGGCGGATCAGAGCAGCGTTTATAAGCCGCCGTGTTCCTCTAAAGCGAAACAGTGTAAATTCAGCTTAATCCTCCGTCGAATAATGCGATTCGAGTCTACTTTGTCCGCAGAGATCCGTCGTCGTTCCTTATCGCTCGACTTATCGGCCCGAGGCCGAAAAATCGATCGAGCGAGGAACGTTCATTCGTCATCGACCAGTCTGTGGCGTTTAAGGGCCAATGCGATTCGCCACGGTAAAACTGCGATCCCGCGCAGGGAAATTTGAAATACGACTTTCCAAGTCTTTTATTTTCGTCTCCAGCGGCGACGTAGCTCCAATCCCTGCCTTCGAAATCTCGAATTTCAAATCGAAAGTCCGTTGCACCCGCCTAAACTTAACTCTTTGCCGCCTGCGTCACTTCCGGTCGATCCGACATTTTTCCCGAAATTTCACGCAATGCGTTCCACGTGCGCCCCCTTCTCGAGTTTGTTCGCGCAATTGATGGGCCCGCGACTAAGAAAGTAATTAGCGAGGTAATTACTACAAACAAAAAAAATATATGTATAACATAATATCATATGTAACATATACATATAACATCCGCAGTATTATACAATACGACGAGTGTTTCGTCTAAAAAATCAGATACTTTTCTCCAATTTTTCGAACGAAACTTTAAGACATCGATGTATCTTTCCCTTTGGAAGGAAAAGTAAAGATCGACGAGGACCACTTTCTGTTACGGTCTCTTCGATTCTCCATCCTCTCTTCTTTCTTTCTTTCTTTCTCTGTTTCCTATGAAAAACGGACTTCTCATTCACGTTATCGCGTTAGGCGGACAAGCAATAAGGTTGTACGGGCAACCAATTATCCGAGTCGTCGATACGAGCACTAGTTCACCGCGTAATTGTAAATAATAACAATAACCGCGGCAATGTGATGAAGCAATATCGTTCGCGTTCAGAGAGCTCGACGCACCGCGCGGCGTATTTCGACTCGCGGCGCGGCGTTTCGTAACTTCTAAAGAAAAGGTTAGCTAAATGTCTGCGGAGATTATTGCAACGGATTAGATTGTCTTGCACAACGGTCTATCGGTGTAATAAACGAATTTTTTCGCGGTCATTACGCGGCGAACGTATCGCGTCAGCTTCCCTGACAGTCAAAGATACGACCGGCCGTGTGTCGTAACATATCCGTCGTAATGCCGGATCTCGCCGCGGAATTAAGGCCTCCACACAGTTGAATGAAGATATTCCACGGGCCCAAACGACCCGTCCATAAACTTGGCAACCATTTTTCCATTTCAATAGCTGTGCTGTTTGCTCGTGTTGATCGATACTTTCGCTGCACACTCCTTTGCATTCGTTAATTCGTTTGAGTAACTGGAGCAATTAAAATTGATTGGTTGGGGACAGTTTGAAAGACACCTTTGAAGTTTCTACTTTTCAAATTTCCGAGAATCGGATCTTCGGGAATCGTGTATCAGCCTTTGAGAAATCAAACCGAGAAAGAGATGGCACAAATAATCGTTAGTTTTAGGAATTGGAAATAAAATATTCGTAACGTCGTCATTGTTTCGTAATGCTTAATATACGGTCTTGACCAGCGTTCCGTTTCCCAACAGTTTGCTGCCGTTTGATAGCCGAAACTCATTTGGTTCGTACTGATAAATTGATCTTTGATCAATGAAAAGTCTCTTATTGTTGTCTATTTCGAAAAATGGGACGAATAAATCTCGTGCAACGCAATTCTCTCATCGTCGAGAGATCAATCTTCGAATCAATTTTTGGTTCAACTTAGGGATTAACCTGCCTGGTTGGCCCCTTATTTCCACCTATATCGAAAGATCAGACGAACAAATTTCAACTATAGAAAGAAATAGCTCTTGCACCGTCGAAGGACCGTTACGTCATCAACTGGTCCACAAAGCGGATGATGGGCCTGGTCGACGAATCACCGTAGAGCGGACGAGGGTAACGCGCAGTGTGCGTGGGCCTTTAAGCGCGTTAAGCCCGAACGCGAACGAAGGTGTATCCTGTATCCGAGCGGGCAGGGAAGCCGTTAATTCTTGTGCTTTGACATTAGCGACATGCTTGCTTGCCTCGCTGGTGTACTTTATTTTGCAGTCGGTAAATCGTAAAACGTTAAGGCGACCGGCCAGGCCGAGACATCGTTCCGTCGCTACTAGCACCTATGTATCACGTTATTCCCCTGTGCTTGTATCCCGCGACGCGGCACGCTGCTTCTGTGCTCGCGAAATTAATGGCTTTATCTCCGGAACGCACTGGGATCGTTCGCCACGGGATGAACGGGCGACGTTTAAAAATCCAGGGTCAGGCCTCGACAGTTTCGTCGTCTCGTTTCGATGCCTGTCGACTCGACGCGCACTCTCCAGACGTTTGCTTGAATATTTCTGCGGTTCTAGGAATCTCCGAGGTCTTCACGGTCTCGGCGTTGCTATAGCCAACGAAATTTTTAGACTTTTCAGATAGTTTGGAAATATTTAATCTTCCTCTCATCGAATCCTTCAAAGCCTTCAAACGCTTGACATCTTTCAGGTTTTTCGGCATTTCCAGAGATCGAAGAATTCTCAGACATTTCAAGCCTTAAAAACTTCAATCTGTCTTTCACGGCTCACATTAACAAAATTGCCAGCGCTGCTTTCAAGACCTTTGCTTTCATTTATAGAATACCCAAGTTTAGTAAGAAAGCTAATATTTTTAGATTGCTATATTGTGCGCTGGTCAAGCCTTATTTGGAGTACCGCTCTATTATCTGGTCGTCTTATCATCGCTATCTTGTTAATATGATTGAAGGTATTCAGCATAGATTTCTACGCTCAACTGTTCGCGTTTCTGGTTTACTCTAACTAATTTTGAATCTTACGACGTTTGAACGTCGTCCTCTAATGCTAGATATACTTTTTGCTCATAAAATGCTTAATGGAATTATAAATAAGCCCGATATTTCGTCGCAATTTCATCTATGTATATCTCGACCCTCGATTAGACTCCGTCCTTTTCTAAAATAGGAATTACACCGTACCTCGTATGATCGACGTAACTGTACTAATAGGTCGATCGCAAGCGCGAATCTCTACTGCGAAGAAATAAACTTTTTCTGTTCGTTCTACATCTCCAGACGCGGTTAATTTTCTGCTCTTTCGAGATAAACTTTTTCCTCCATCGTAACGATCGATGTGTACTATAGCGTAGTAGCCCGTAAATAAACAAACAGATAATAACTTCTATCTAACTTTTATTCAAATAGGTAAAAACTTTTCAAACCCTTTAAACTTTTTAGATCTTTTAAAGCTACCAGAGGTTTCAGACAAGGTAAACTTTTTAGGTTTGTTAAATTTTTTGGAAGTCGTGGAAAACTTGTTAGACTTGTCAGAGTGTTTGGGCAGTTTAGAACGTTTAAAGTATAACGGAGAATCTATAACGTTTCAATTTGGAAAATGATTAATTTAGAATTCTCTTGTAACCGAATTGGTTGAACGATCACGAAGCACTAAATCGGGCATTGTAAATTAAAACATTGCGATAAACAGACATGTAATTGCCACGGTGTTACCAAGTAACATCGGAAAGAACGATTACTTCTACATAGGAGAAATATCAGTATTCCATATTCAATGCAATCGTTTTGTCAATTTCGGCGATAAAAACATTAACGTGTTTAATATTCGCGCGCATTTCGAGCGAAATTCTCTTTGTTCGACACGAACGGCCGTTTAATGATTTTTAATCGCGACACCGATGAAGGTTGTTGGAAATTCGAATGACAATTCCCGAGTCACGCATGTCAGCACGCGCTCGTGCGCGTGTTGAATCGTTCGGTTTGCCAAACGACGAATTAAATTCGGCCGTTGGCCAAGGCAGTTGTATAACGGAATTAATAATCCGCTTGGGTGACACTTGCCGCAGCGAGGCGATAAAACGTTATTATCATAATTACTCGCCCTCCTCCGAGGACGTGTATCCGCATTTTAAGTGCAATTAAATTAATTAGCCGACGTTATGTATGCCAGACGCTTTTCCTCTTTTTCTCATCCTGTATTTCGGACGCAACGTTCATTATTCAAATCTACCGAATGCAGATTCGAGCATCGCGACTCTCTTATTCGAACGGTTCGTTTCCGTCCTACTCCTCTGTGATTCTTGGACGATGAACCGGTTACGTTTCGCAAAATCGCGCATCCTTAGAACGTTCAAGCATTAGCGTGACAATCAACAATTACACGACTGCATTGTCTTCTCACCTTTCGCCGTTTAGTCGTTACTTACGTGACAGGACTCATTGCGTGCACGGCTGTTGTGCGTGGTAACAAAGAAAATGCAAGCGGAAACGCGGCCGCGCGCGCATAATTGAATATGCCCCTTCGCGAGCCCTGTCTTTCGATCGAGAAATCGAACTCACGCTACGCTTCGGCATACGTCTTAGAAAGCTATTCTTGCGTAACGATTACGGGGCTTGCAAACGAGCCGCGCTTAATTAGCTCGTCTTCGACGGTGCAACGATCGAATCGATCCTCGTTAGCGCGAAATCGCGCGGTTTTTCGCTCGAGCGTGCTCGATGACGCAGCCAGATCTGCCAAGTGCGCCATTCGTTTTTGCCACGAGTCTCGTTAATCTTCTTCAAAGATTCTAAAACTTTGCTCGATATCAACAGATCTAAAAGCTGCGTAAATCTCCACTGTCGACTTATATTATTTTCCCTCGCGACGGAATAATGCAAAAAGTGCCGGAGAGCGACGCGGGACAGCTGTTGAGCGAGATTAAATCGTCTTTTCGCTTCTCGATGCGACCTCGTCTTTCGCAACATTCCAGGAGAATATCGGTACCGGAATTTTTACATTTTATTGCATATATATATATTTATTTATGCGAAATCCAATGAGGCGAATTATCCTTTCCAATGTAACATCTGCCACGTTAAATCGAAGCCAGCTTAGAGATGAATGTATTCTCGGTTGTACCACGTATCGAGACTGGTTACGAGCGTTCAAGGATCCCCGAAGGTTTCGTTCTTCTTTGAACCAAATTATACGTCGATCAGAGGGAAAGCTCTTGGCCGTGGAATCGAAGAGAAATTCCTCGGTTCGCGAAACGGCCAGATTTAGTTTCGTCAGCATAGAAAAAGACAGAGAAGGATCGCGTTGCGGGGAAGAAGCAGGAGGACTCGGTTCGAAGAACGACGAAGAGGGTAATCGGCTGGAGAGAAAGGAAGATAGAGCGGGGCTGGTGCACCGTGGAGGCAGATGCGAGCGAGCTTTATTGGGAGCGTCTGGCTCGACTGCAGTTTGGCCGTCCGTGACTACGAGACTTCGAAGGTCCCTGGAACGTTGACCATTTGGCTCTTAAAGGACTCTCTGCCCGTCAAGGTCACCTATTGAGTCCGTCCACTTCTTCCCTTTCCTCTATGCGTTCGCTCCTCCTGCCCGCAGACTGATGATCCGATCCTGGCGCGTTTTGTCCTCGAAACGACCGATTCCACCGGAATTCTTCGAAAGGCGATCGACACCGAGGAAAACACGCTGCACAGAAAATATTTATACGTAGCGATTGACCGTTTTGGTCGCAGACTACGATGTTGCGTCATTCGGACGTTTCTTTGGAATTACCGATTGGAGATCTAAATTTTACAAAATAAACTAAATCGTTTATTCTCGGATACTTCCAAATTTGTATGTGACCCTTCATTCACCCCCTTCTAAGAACGCATATTCTTGTTCGTACGTCTCGCACGAAACGCGACAATTGACCTAGATTGTCAGGAAATGTTAGATTCGTGCGAGATAACGGCCTAAAATATACAACAAAGTTGACAGGGATTGTTTCCAAGAGTTATAGGAAAACAACGAATAAACAATCGTGCGTTAACATTGCAATATGTCGAAATAAATGGAACACGCTTTAGATTCTATTTATTTAATCGTGATCCACGAACGACGATGATTCAATTTTATTAGGTGTTCCAATACTTATAAACAAAGTTGCTGATTACGTCGCTGAGTGGATGATCGGCTCGTTCTACAAACGTAACAAGCACCTTCTGTAAATACTCTTCCCATCTGTTCGACATAGAGTTTTCGCGCGACAGAGAAAGATCGACTGGTTCGCGTGCACCGTCACTGCGAGACGCGTTGCACTTATTGTTAGCATCTCACCAGCCGATGAGTGGTGCACACATAGCCTCGTCCTTGAACATTTTTTCACGAATACGCCGTTCGATCGGAATCGAGTGGCCGTCGAGCTGCTACGCACGCCACCGCGCGCGGTGCGGCTCGGCGCGGCACGCTGATTGTGTCCTCGGAAAGGAGATGTAATAAAGATAATTATATTCGAGCGCAGGCGCGGGTCTGACGTCAGTAACGTTTGTCGATTACACTGCTGCGTGTAACGCAATTACAATGATTCTCCGCTTCTTTTATTTCTTCTCCCTTGACTATCGCGTCTCTCGACGTACTCTCGTTCAGGATCCTCTCTTCTCTATCGTCCGTCTTGCGCGCGTTGTTGCGACAAAAACTCGACGGGGGTTGGGATCAATGAATCACCGGGCGATCGCCAACGGATGTAAAAAAGAATTACGTCGACGTTGATGCCACTCGAGGCAACCGAGGAAAATATCTTTCTGCTAGCCAGGGTTATCCGCGGCCAGCAAATATCCGCGTGCGATTAAAAGTACGGCGCACTGCGATCAATACCTTTGCGTTTTTCGTGTCATTTCCCACCGAATCGTATTTTTCTATCGTTAGAAGATACTTTAAATTCGAGGATTTAAATCGGAGATCGCTCGGATAATCGGAGACAATTTCTTTTCATTTCGTAGGTAACTCGTTCGGTGTTTCACTGTCCTGAAATTTACCTGGTCTAGATTTATCTAGACTCGAATTTCGCGTCTATTTTCTTATCTCGATATAAATAACAAAGAACGGAAGACAGAAGCGTGGAATCAAAGTTGACTGCTTTGTCTGACATAGTGGCAACGCAGAAAAGCTGCAGTTGGCCAGCGTGCAGTTTGCGTTGCTAATAACCGAAGGCCAAGTCAAACGCGAGTCGATGACTCCTTTCTTTCTTTCTTTCTTTCTTTCACGGTCCCAGCTGCCTTGCCTGTGCCATACCGGGCTTCGTCGATCCAGGGTCGGGACGATACCATACTCGACTTTTTTTTTTGACATGACCTCGCGGATCACACAGCCGCGGGTTCAGGGTCATCATTGGAAAAGAATCGACTCGCAAAATACTGGCCGAGTGGCTGACCAAGGAAAGCCAGTCGTGTCTTTTTGCGCAGAGGTATTACCGTCGAGTCTTGTCGGAAGTCTTAATCGTCTTAAATAATCGATCTCATTCCTGTTTGCGTTATTCAACACTAGCGCTACTAATATGTGTACGAATAGGTATATTACATATAGAATATATGAAAAAAAATATAGAACGTGATATCGTTAAGAAGAATATAAGCTACGACACTTTCGCATATTTGCATATTTTTATCGACTGCTAAAATAAGCGATTCGAAATCTGTTACTTTCGCAGATTTGATAATTTTAGCGTTAAAGCTTCCTATTATTCATCGTCTGCTTAACGCTTGTTTGGCGGAGTAAATGTACGTACGAAGTTAGTGCGCAAAAGTCTGCGAAAGGTCGATAGAAAAATAAGAAAGAAAGGAACGCATAATCGCATCGCTCGTATATAACTGCAAGAATCGAAGTTACGAATCCGTCGAAGCAAGTTCTGAAACGCGCGGTCTGATTCGGCGCGTCTGATTCTACTCGGCGTGACGCGACGCAACGCAGGTCTCGACGCAATTCGGGTGTCATCATCACTCGTCGAACAACGTTACACGCGATTCGCTGTCTGACCAAATTCACAAACAACGCGCACGTGCACGTGACTGCGCACGCGATCACGACAGAGCATCGTTCGAGACGACGCTCGATAGAGGAAAATGCAGTATATTTCGACATCCGTGCAAGGTCACGGTTGTTGCGTTCAACGACGCGACACGACGTTCGAAAATAAAACCGAAATCCCTGATCCAAGGATCGAGTTATCGAAGCTGCGCTATATGCTCTTTCCAACGACCGCGAAATCGTTTATACGCAAGCGCGCTTCACGATACACATCGTCCTTTGAGTTAGACTCAAAGGGATGATTTCATCTCGTCAGACAGGAAGCAGAAACGATGCTGCGAGAAAAACGACGATCACCGTGCATCGATGCACATTTACGATATCGTGATATCGTTAGCCCTTAAACTCGATTTCAGAAATGAATACCCTGGTCTGGCCATAAAACACGGTCCATCGTGGAATCAGGTCTCGTTTCCTCTTATGATCGCTTACAATCCTCCTCCGTCTCACCTAATCACCCGGGCCGATCCAAGTTAGGTGGACGCAGGTAGATCGTTTCCAATTAAGAACTCTGTCTGCCAACAGGATGGAGTTTGGACGACGGTTTCGTAACGTTCAAACAAAACCGTACGACGACGAGTGGTGTGCATACCACTGACGTGAGGCCATGCGAAGGTAGAAGGGGTTGATCGAGAGGGAAAAAAAAAAGGAAAACAAAGAGGCAGACGCAGCGGACTAGTTAGCGCTATCGGAAGGTCTCGCAGGGTAGGAAGGGAGGTGGAAGGGAAGTGGGCTCGTACGGAAAGGGATTCGCGGTTTTTGTGGTGGGGCTCGAGGGACGGAATAGCCGGGAGGCGGCTGGTGGGAGCAGAAAGGGGGAACGAAGAGCGGGGTGAGTTGAGTGCAGCAGCAGCAGCAGCAGCAGCAGCAGCAGCAGCAGCAGCGGCAGCAACGATGCAATTAGGCGAGTTATGCAGAATGACGTCACACTTCGAGCCGGGGTAACTGTGCTGAGTCAAGGACAGCCTGTCCAAGGCTCTCCCGCCCAACCCCCTCTCAAACCCTCGCGCGCGATCGCGCCGCCGCCGCGCCTCGCCGTTCTTCCCGACGCGCTGCAGCCTTTCAGTTCGACGATTTGGCGTCGGACCTGGAAATTGTATACGGGAATCTTCCGATCCGTACTGCCTTTGTATCTGTTTCTTCGTTGTGTTTTCTACGATTGAACTTTCTTCGTCCTTGGTTACTGTCTCTCGGTTATTTACGGGAAGTCTCTCACCATAAAACACACGGTCATAGAACTATTTATGATGTAGTTGTGAGACAATGATCGAGTAAAGAACAAAGCAATATTTAAACGCAATATGATGTTTTGAAGAAGAAACGCGCATAGCGGCGACTACATAAATAGAGACATTTTATTTTCACAATTCGCGTGAAATATAGCTATTTACTGTTGTAAAATAATATTATTAATATCTTTCGTTAATATCGCGCAATTCTAAATTAATTATATCGATATATCAATCGCGATTAATTTGGCTCTATGTTCTGTCTACCAAAGATTAATATACTTCATCAACAATTCCATAGGCGGATCGAAACTGTCGTCGAAACGTCTGTCTTTGGTACGGTGATCGAACGATAAGGAGACAAAGGTATCAGAAAATCTTTTTTTCCCGACACCTTGACAGTCGACGCGTTAATCATCCTTCTCCTTTTGTTCTCCTCTCCGCAAACAAAGTGCACCGTGTGCATCCAGTCATACCACGTCGAATGAAACGAAAACGACGAGACAAGAGAAGCGTGGAAAGAAACCAGGAGAAAGAAAGAGAGCCGTGTAATCCCTGCGAGAGGCCTCGTTAACGCAGGACCGATAGGTATCGCTTCCTTCTCGAAAAAGTCGACGACACTCGTTTCGATCGCAGTCGATCGTCGAGTTTCCTGCCTGCGCGATTTTAATATTAATCGCGTATCCTTCGACGCATTGATTTTCGTTTGTAATGACCTTCTCTTCAGCTGCGTTTATCGTCGCGAGTTTAACTAGGTTTACAAGGTCTCCGAGGCGCCGATTCCGGTACCGCGTATTGGCAATTCACTCGAGAGAAAAAACGACGTCGATGAATCGCGTTTGAACGTGACAAACCCACGCGACGCGTTTTAATTCCTCGCGAGCGTCGCGATTAACCGAAGGAGGGAGAGGGAGAAAGCGAAAACGAAACGATTCTCCACTGACTTCGCAGCCTGATTACCTTTTCTTCTTTTTAGATTCGACTAAACGAAACGTTTTTGCAAATAATCGCGGCCAGGATGACGGAAAAGAACCGGGCTTGTTTTCAGCGAGAGATCGCATCGCCAAAAGGACGTTCAACTTGTTTTTCTCGCAACAACATGGGGCCATTATCGGCGAGCCGCTGTCGCAACGTCGCTTTATTTTGCGTCAGATAAACTTTCTTCTACGTCTTGGACGCGAACGACCAAGCGGACACGACGAGCGTGAAACACGATCGTAAATCTTTTTCGTCGCCGATAGGACGAAACTACGAATACAATAGGAAAGCTTTTTAATCGTTTCGAGCGGCTGATCGAAAATCTGATCTTTTCTCAAATAACCGTAATTACCTGATTTTTGAAACTGTCTCAAATTTTTCAGATCTTCCGCGCTCTATAGATTTTTACGCTTTCGAACTTCTGGCTTCCCGCCCTTTTTAGTGTTTCCGGATTTTTCAGACCTTTTAGACTCTTCGAGTTTGCCAGATTTTTCAAGATCCTCAAATTCTTCAAACTTCTCACGATTGTCTACATTTTCTAACAAAGTGTCAAGGCGATATGATTCTATATTTCCTATATGGATATCCATGAAACATTCTAGCTAGAGCAACGAAATCGCTACATATGCTTACAATTCGATGAGCAGAGAAACTGTAGAATCAGTTAAAAGTGCAAATAAAGATATAATTTACTTTTTGCGAACATTCAAAGCATAGGATGTAACGCGATTCATCGCGAGGATTCACGGTTTCCGGGAAGTCTCCGACAGTCGATGATAACAAGCTTTCGCGTCGCAATCGAAAATCGAGTGAAACAGCGACGGTTCGACGATCGCAAGTTCTTCCGTTCGCGACGACACGTGGCTGATTCTGTTCCGAGAACGTGACTTGGCAGAGGTTCATCGAACGAGGCTTGTCTGCTTCAAAGGACTCGTTGCACCGTTCACCAAACTCGTCAATGGAACGTATAGTGTGACTGGTCGAAACGCACTCGCGATTCAAAGTTTGCGTTATCACACGAGCAAATATACAATCTGCTAGAAAGAAATTTGTCCCAGACATTCGCGAATTTTATAGAACGTTCTATTCTTGTTACAAAGATGATTACAAATAGTGAACCGTGGATATACGTATTATCTGTTATACATTAACATTCAACGTGAATCATGAGTTTGTAAATGTTTTTAATGCCAATACGTTCAGTATATCGCAGTGACATCATTCGGTGTGTATCGTTGAATCTCGATGACAGGTGTAGACAGTGCTGTCTTTTTAAACGCTTCTGCTCTTCACAAATATCTAAGATTTTAATTTAAGAAATATCTATTCGTGGTTAAATTGTAGGGATGCTGGGCGATTTTCTTTCTTACCGTTGAGATATTGGTTCCTTAAAGAATTTGTCGGGTCGAAAGACCAGCTATGTTCGAACTAGTAGCAGCGAAAATTCATCTTTCCGAACCGACGCCAAGGGATTGCCTCCTGTTCATTGAAAGATTGTCTCGTATAGATTGCAGGTTCTCTTATAGATGTTCGTTTGAATTGATTTTAGGCGACCGTCTCGATCGGATAGAAGGATCGCTCCAAGTATAAACGAATCTATTTCCACCTATAGGATAATCGACGCAGTCTACTGAGAAAATCGCTGTCGGAGTTTTCTCAGATGGACGATTCAATTAAACATTCCATTGTTTCGCCGTCGCGAGGATCTTGCTATCGTCTTTGTAATCGTTTCTATCTCTCGTTACGTCATCTTCCTAGTAATCAGCCTCCAATAGCCAGAGATGCATCTTTATATCGTACCGCTAATCCTGCACTGCGTAGCATTTCAACGTCTGCATCGATGATTATCCCTCTCTATAAATAACGTTCTCGATGACGAGACTAATTGCAGGAGTAAACTTCGTGTCTAACGAGACTTTGCTATTTTCTTTTATATGTACGTACGTACATGCATGTAGAATAAAGGAGAGTCATTTTCTACGATAGACGTTTTGTGCCAAAGTGTCCCACTATTTTCATGTTAGGATACCTGCTGTTCTCGTACGAAATACGATCTATCGTGGATTATCGGCGAAATGGTTTGATTATTAGAATGTCGGATTTGTTTACTGAAATTGTTTAGCAAGTAATACCCTAACGTATATCTTATTGGCCAGAAATAAATGAAATTATGAAATGCTGATTAAAATCAGAATACACGATTCTTAGAATCGTTTACGTTGGTATGATAATATGTAAAAAAAATATGATAACATGAAAAAAATAAGACATATCGTATTAATTAATATCGTTAATCTAATCATTTTAATCTAAACACTAGATTCTTATAGACTTTGTTAATCGAATTATCGTGAAAATATTACATAAAATCGATTCGAAGGACAGCATCGAACAATTCTGGGTGAAATCTGTGAGAGATCGCACGGAACTTGGACGAACGGTGAACACCGTTGCTTGCCCTCGCTGATAGTTCTCCTCGCCAGGCGATTTTGCAATAATCAGCGCCGTTATAATCGGCTAATACACGCCGGTACGTCGGAATACTGAAATTCTATGTCATGGACCCAGCCTTGGATTAAGCCTACGATATGTAGCCAACCCAATTATATATTTATTTGCTACGTAATATCGCGCTGGCCCTGATCCGACCGCAGCATGCAACTCTTGTGTAATTGGCATTATGTAACGAAATAGAGTCTAGTAACGACAATCGACGTTAACCGTGAGCCAGCTTCACATCCGATAAGAATCCCTAATATCGATCCTCGTGCGAAATCCAATCCCAATCTCAACTTAGATCGCGTCTATGTTTTGTCTCTTGCCAAAAGGAGAACGGCAAATCGGTATTTCGAGGAACAGGTCATTTTTATTTTCATCTTCCTAAACGCACACACCAAGAAACGTCGGTGTACATATATATATATACAAATACGTGTGATCGCGTTTCAGATTTTTAGGCGTTTCGCGAAGAACAGAAATTTGGAATTTCGACCAAGAGATTTTCGTAGGATCGGATAGTTCATCTTCGGTTACGTTGAAAGATAAACGTTAGTTCGAGACGCCTCTAATCATGCCATGGAATTTTGACTACTTCGTAGAACGCCATTTTCATTGTTATCTCGAGTTTTGTTTGGCCTAACGATTAGATAGTTTGACCATCTCGAATGGTATGCCAGTGATTCGAAAATATTTGAGCAACCAGTTCTAACGTGTTCAGAAACAATTACTATATATGTGAGTGACCACCAATACAACGTATAGAAAATGTGATCGAAAGAAGTGGCTAAAGTTTGGTATTAGAAGATCAATATACGAATTACAACATTAATCCTGAAATCGAGGCTAAGTGATAAAACCAAATCTCTGTCATTCGCGTATCAAGTCTGGTCAATTTATATGTCGATCGTACTATAAAAGAAATCGTAAAAAATTATTGTATTAATTTACCCTTACCGAGGACCCTGGCATTCGCATAGCAAATATCAAGAGTTCGCAGATAAGCGCGTCGTGATTAGACTAAAAGTTCGAGGCACAGACTTTTTTTTCCACGAAACGCCTAAGAAAAGGGGAGAAGTTTTTGCTTCTTGGAATATTACAGAAAAAACTAACGGAAACTCTGCGCAATATTATCAACTTTCACGCGCGTTCGCTTTTTCTCGTCGCGTATACGTATACATTATATCACGTTAGTAATTATTGCTGACTTTCCATTTTCGTTATGTACGATTTCTCAAGATTTAACAGGGAAACATCGCAGATATATTCTACTGGTGCAATCGAGCAAAAACGTTATGTAAAGATAGATAACA
This sequence comes from Bombus affinis, assembly GCF_024516045.1. Taxonomy (NCBI): domain Eukaryota; kingdom Metazoa; phylum Arthropoda; class Insecta; order Hymenoptera; family Apidae; genus Bombus; species Bombus affinis. Next base: position 1,416,939 of record NC_066349.1, on the reverse strand, counting down.
GTGAAGTTTATTAAAAAGTCGCAATAAAAAATACAAACCGGAGCGTTCATCCTAAAATACAAATTCCAAGAAACCCAAATTCTTCTGCGATAATCTCGACGTAATTTATCTTCTATGACGCTGATTACCATTATTCATATTTCCATTGCTCCGCATAACCATAAATCAGCCTATCCAGACAATGTCGAAGGTGAGCGGATAGATAAGATCGCCGGTGACATTTCTGTCACCGATCGCCTCGCGTTCCATTATACCTCCGCCTCTGTCGTCGCGATAACGGTATAACCGGCCGTAAAGAGATACATATATAGTAGTAGAACGAAAAATTACACGATTTCAATTCGCCGAGAGGAAAGGGTCCGCGCATGCGGTCTGATCGTGACTCGCGAGAACGGAGTTAGCAAAAAGAACCGCGCAAGGCTGTCGAAGTGCGCGAGGTCAGTGCTGCGAGTGACACAATCGCTCGACATTGCTCGCGTTCGCGTGCAAGCCAACGACGACGCGTCGAAACGGAATTCGCCTCCCGCGATTATCTACCGCCTTCTGGCCCAGCCGGCCTCGAGACCGATTCCCGATTGCACGTACCGCTCGTGCCACGCCGCGCCGATCCGGTTGCGTAACGCCCTCAGCGATATTTTTGGTAGCAGGAAGCGCACGGTGCCCCGTCAATGCCTCTTGACCCTTTGAACCTCGAGTTTTTTTGCTGGTAGCGCTTCAGCTTCCTTTGAACATGCGGCGAAAGCGATTTGCTGGCTTATCGAAGGAAACGAAGAGATTGATTTGAGTTAGCTTTGGAAATATTTAAGAAATTTATATTTGCCAAGCTTTGGACGATAGTTCTACGTATATTCATAAAAAGTTCTTGCACTCAATGCGCAAGTATATTCGCGATTCACCGCCAATGATATAAATCGATACCATATGAGGAAAATTTGTTTATTATTATCTTTTTTACCTAGCTGATTTTTGAAGAAAATTATCTGAAATATACCGTATTTCTAAACATTTAATGAGAAATTTACCTGATGAATATTTGGTTTAAAATTAGCCTATATTCGATGAGGTATATTATACGTACCTACTTTCCTTTATAGGTTATTGATTATTTGATACATTATAGTATAAAGTATTAATTTATAGTTACATTTAAATGAAACGTAACGATACGCCCATGTTATAATTACAGAGCGAACAATTCGATAGATGTCTTGTTCGGAAGTAACAGGCTCGAGATATAATCTTCAAGATATCTTAACTATGTACCAGCAAATAAAGTCCGTCATAATCGCGACTATATGTCAAATATGTCTGACAATAGAGGAAATTTCCACTCTCGTGCTTCTCGTAGCTTTCATCGGTAACTTCGAAAGTCTTTTCGTTGAATTTCCTGACAACGAGGAGAAATAATTTCAGTAGCGATGAACTTTTTCCGGCGATACGATTCCACTCACGTGTTTCTCACGTTATCGCGTTGATCGTACACGACGTGATGCGATCATCATCGAACAGGAAGAGAATTCTGCGGTCCATGGGATTGTTTCCATTTTCTATCGGTGTTCTTGCAGAAACGTTCTTGAAAAATCTGACGCATCGTTGCTAACCTTCCGCGGGAAACGTTAGGAAAAAAAGAAACGATAGATTTTTCTCGTTTCTGCCGGGTTGGAAGCCCGAGATTGAAATATCGCGCAGGTGGTATCCATTACGGCAATCGTGAGCCAACGGTGACGTGGATCGAAGAAAATTCCGTCGTGCTCACGGACGAGCGCGAAGGTCGATGTTTCAGAAAAGAAAACGGAAAAATCAGAAGATGTTTGATCTTCCAGTCGATCATTCTGCGCTCGACTGAATATCATAGCCGCCGTGCTATAGCGGCTATAGTATTTTTAAGCATACTTTTGAGTGCGACATCGATCGACCGAGTGACCAATTGCATAAAGTGTTTTAAAATATGAACTATCATATAGCAACAAAGCTATTCAACTATTCGAATTTAATTATCCGAGCAGCGTACTCGTCACGGTTAGTTTGTATAATCAAGGCTATGTTGTACTATCGTGGTCGATTGGACGATTTTCGAGTCCCAGTGATAATTCTAAACGTGCAAAGATCACGCATCAAAAATCTGTGGCAGTTTCGATTGAAATGCAATTGGATTGTAATTCCATCGATAAAGAAAGTAGTGCAAGGGCGTTGCATGAGAAATTAACGATATACACGAGCTATATATGTATAAAAGTACCAGTCGTTTACAAAAGAAAAAAGGAAAGTATCTGCAAGTGAAAATATCACGAACGTTTCTCGAAAAAGAAAGAAAAACGGCCAAGTTAATCGATGTCGAGGAGGGACAGCCTCGTCGAGCGAACAAATTATCTGGGACCGTTCTCCTTGGCTTGGATCGATGTTTACGCGTTATATCACTGACAATGAGCGTCGGGCGATAACGAACATTACGTATTAATAACTGCTATTATTGTTGCGAATCGCGCACGGCACATCGCGGTGCCGCAATAAACGATAATTGCAATGACAATCGGCCGGCGTAACTCGTTACGTCACCGATAGAAAAATTCGTTCCCGTGTTTTCCTTCTCGAGTATACCTAGCGAGATGAGTTTATTGGTAACATCGAGACAGTCAGCCATTTCGCGTCATCGAACGAAAATCATTCCGTTTTCTACGTGGCCAAGAACACGTAAGTCGATTATTCTTTGCGGTTGGTTATCGGTTATACAGTGAGTCAACCGGAAGAACGGTCGCCGTTCTATGTTCTATGTCTTTGTCTGTTTTCGTCCTAGCTTCTTCGAATCTACGCTAGAAACGAATTAAACGAGTGCGGCAGTTTCGATTTAGTTTTTTTTTTTTTTATTTTTAAATACATATGTATATTGCACTATATGTTCCCAATATGAAATAATCTGTTCGCGACACAGAATAATATGCTAATCGATATTACGAAACGAAGCTGTTTTCAATGAGGATATTTGAAATTGCGCAAGAAGCGACATTTTGCAGAGTCATCCATAAATTCCTTCGACTCATCGTGGTCCGAGACAGCTGGAGTCGTTACAGTTCGTTATTCGGTGGTTACAGCAGTAGGTAAGAAGAAAGCTTTGGCCAGCTTCCCAACCGGAAGGGGCTGACCAAGTTCGCGGCAGACTGCTCGAGTATTCTCGACGTTGAATGCGATCGTATCGTATCGTTTGCTCGTGGAATCGAGCGAATAATACGGAATTGGGATACGTCGATTAGGAATTTCCTGTTACTGTACATGTTCTCGAAACAACTATACAACGTTTCGATTCCAAGAATTATTTGGACGTCGCGTCGTTGAACCAATTTATTCGAGGCACGTGTTAGTGTGTTTGTGATGCTTTATTCGAGTTTCGAATTAAAGAGTCGCCTGGTCTGCGTTGAGCATTCATTTGCAATTCAACGTTGACAATTTTAATACAGACCTTGATCGTGGCTATTAAAATTTTATGCCATCTGTTGGTGGACTAATTACCCTGCTCCTTTGTCCTAGAAAAAAAAAACAGCGTGGAGACGTCAGAACTTTTTACTTTGCACGTTCACGCGCGTTTCGAGTTATCCAAAGTGTTCGTGCCTTATATCCTAAAATATGCAAATATTTTTCGTTATACGATTGCCTATTCTCACTAAGCAAAAACACGACTTTATATACGCACTTATTCATTTTCGTTATATCGTTTTAAATGTACCTTAAAGATAAATGAAAGATTTAAAAATTCAACGTGACCAATACTTGTCCGCGAAAGGTCGAAGTACAGAGCCAACGTCCCTTTCGCTTTCCCCGAAATCCTCGATCGTATCCCATCGACGTTTATTTCAAGCCATCGGCGCTTCAAGCTTCTTAACGCTCGTCTATTTTACATTCCCTTCCATTCCATGTCCCACTGGTCTACTCACCGGCTAATTCTATTGTTACACAAATACTACGATGCCTATGAGGACGACATAAAAGGAAGTGCGGCGCGCGCGCTGGACGATGGCTATTTCCGGCTCACGGTAGTTTTTCGATTTTTAGCACTAGTAATTGGGCCGAGCCCTGTTCGATTCCTTCGCGGTCGGAATTGTCCCGTTCTCCTGCTCCTTTTTTCGTTCCTTCCTTGCGATCCTATCCAAGCATCGTCACCGCATCGACGCGATCACGATTCCCCTGGTTGAAAAAATAGGTGACTGATTCCTTTTCTTTATTCGGCCACGTCGTTTTCGGATTGCCGAGTTCACGTGTCTCGAATCGTTCACTCTTAGCGGTGCTGCTTCGCAATTTCTCAGCTCGTGTAATCGTCTGGTTACTCAAGAAGCTTCGTAAATGAGCGTTGGGTCTTTAAAGCTTATTTGGAATTTGTTTGAAGCTGGCTAATTCCATTGATAACGCTTTCCTTTTTGCAGAAGATACAAATTCGTCGAAGGTTTCGCTAACGAATCTTGATCTTTATCTTATGTACCAAATGTTTGAAAACTCGGTATTATATAAAGCGTTATCATCGAATGGATCAAATTTCGATATGAAATAAAGTACAGCAGACAGACATATACAGCAGACTCGTATATTGATTGATGTAAATTTTTTACTAAGCTGTTACTTCGACATTTGATGTAGGTTATTTCTTTGTATCGATCTGACGCTTTGAGTGGATGAATATGCGTCATTCTTCGTGCTAAAGTCCTTCTCGGAAATATTGATCAGAATATTTCACTTTATCTTTGTATTTTTTAGCGTATTCGCTCTTCATACAGATATGAATTACTCTTGATTATATCACGATTATCGAGAAAGTATAACTGAATAAAAGAAATGATTAGAACGACAGAAAACAATGAATATATTGGGATAAAAATAGTTCGACTGAATTTCATTCATTGGTCCTTTCAACGAGGAAACACAGATTCGTGTTTGCTCACTGAGGGACTATAAAGTCGATTTCGACACGACTGAGAAATCAAGTTTATTGCGCAATTAAAGAGCGGGGAAGCCAGACGCTGTCTAATGTCACCTCAAACAAGGTTATCATCTGTGATAATCGTTGTCTGATGCGCCGCTGCCTACGCGTGTATACAATACACACCTATTCGTTTTATCAGTTAGCAATCCAATGCTGATCGACGCTTTGTAATATTTATAAACTACACGTGCGCTATCGCTGGTCCATCCTTTTCCTGCTCGTCCAAATGAATTTAATCGAAGTAGAATCTATGTTCGGTGATTGAGATGCAAATGACTTATCGTCCTTTTGCGATTTTCGCTCGTCATCTTGAATTTATAATCACCAGACTATTACGTATATCCAAACCGTTGTTCATTTATTTCGCAGCTTAAAATTAAAAATCTAAATTGATGTTAAAGTGTCTCACTTTTATTTATAGAATCAGAAGCGATAAATTCACACGTCAGCTCTAATTATTTTAACTTTAGTACAATGTAACAGATTTTTAGATATTTCTTCTTCCAAGCACAAATGAGAGAGACAGACAGAATAGAATTCCGAAGAACAACATTTTTTCCATTGATAATCCAGAGCTTTATTTAATTATATCTAATCTCTGATTTCACGTATTTAGAACGAGTCACTTCATTTTATTCTCGATTTGTCCCATTTATTCCTCTTTTATATCCATTTTATAAGCGCGATAATTAATCATCCACCTGTAACTACAACAATAGATCGGAATATCAGTTTCTCATCTACCGACCTTGACGTTGTTCTCAACAATTACTAATCAACTCTTCTGCAATTCCAGTCATACTTTATTTCTCGATCGCAGTTTACCAATGATCGTTGAAATCACCATCAAGTCGATCGGTGCAATCAGTCGAAAGCTTACGAAATTATCAGATCTCCGTTGCGAAACACTTTTCTATCCAACGATAGTACATCATCTATATAGGGTGTTCTGTGCAAACAGGCCAAACTTTAACTCCGAAACGATAGAAGATTTTATCTCCTCAAGTGAAAGAACTTTGGACCTTCTAAGATCAATTTTATTTTTTTAAATTGAACCATATATATATATACTTATATATTTTATTGCTATCTATAAAAAGTTCTATGGAAATATTAAAATACCGAGGTGGAAAAGTAATTAGTTAAATATAGTTGATAGATATAATTAAAGATAAATACTTTGTCGAAATTGCTGAAATGTACTGAAGAAAAAGTAAAGATGCTAGTCATGTGCAAGGATCAGTTCTGTTATGAGCCTTTCGGTTATGCAGAATAAGCGAAGTGGATATCAGGTTTAAAAGTTACGGCTTGGCCCAGCCGAGAGAAACACCCTGTACAATGGAATAGAACACGGTTTATCAGTGAGCCTGTTTGCCATGCGATGATTAGATCGCGCTTTCATGGTTCCCGTGTACGTGTGCATACACGATCGGTGACGCAACGCGATCGGACGGTTACGATTTTCCCTTCTGGACCCAAACATATAACGGATCGTCGCATAGTTTTGTACATTGTATGTAGGACACTCTGATATCGCGTTCCACGGGGACCACGGATGGTTTAATCGCCGATAAACGAGTCCCTCGACGAAACGGAATATCGAATGCCGCCGTTCGCTAACGGTGATTAAAGGCTCGAACAATTTCCATAACAGAAAACACCGAGGATGAAACAGACGACCGGCATTCGCAACAACGTGCCATTACGCGACCGATCGACCGGTTATCAATTCGTTGATTCATACGTAATGAGTGAATCAAGCACAGTCGACTGGCCTCGTCGACTTATTGCGATTTAGATGGTTGGCCTTGACGCTTCTGAGCACTGTTCTTCGAGAACTGAATCGTTTACGTGGCTGATTGGAACAAGGTATGGATATTGAAATGATGGTAGGAGCAAGTTGAGATACGCATAAGCGTAACAGTCGCGAGACTATAACGAGATTCGTTAGATTTTCTAAGGTTTTTCTGTTGCAACTTCTTTTTGGTATATGGAACTACCGCTCTTGAGCTACGGCGATTTCCTAATCATATTATTGCTTCGTTGTAATGTAATATTTGGACCAATATCCACTAGCGTAAGGTAACAGGTTGGAAAATTTATAAGCAGAGGAGTTCAACGAATATTTTAAAAAATATAAGCTAAAATATAGCGGTACTGGGATGGGCGGTTGTACTCTTAAAGTTGAGATTTTTATAAGCGTTAGCCGAACGTGGCAATTTTAGAATTGTTTAGAAATATTCGCCTGATTCTTTAACGTATCTAATATTTATATATTTAACAGATAATTTCATATTGATTAGAAATGTTTGCATGTGAACATTATGTCCAATTGAAAACGTCCAGATATGTACAAACGTATAACATATGTCTATCGAAATATATAGGAAATCTCACCTTTATCTCTTATCGCAACGCTAACTCAAACACGATTTAAAAGTTAAAAGCTTTAAAACTCGACGTAAATCGATTTAATACATAATGTCATAAAAATAATCGTCAGATTGTCTTAAATCGAAGGCACGGAAACGATTGCTTTTTTTCCAAAAGGGTCGACCTTATTTTATTGGCTCATTTGTATTTACTGTCTATTGTTCTCGTTTAACGATCGTTCCCTCGAAATAAAACACGAGGCGGGAGCGCATATTGTTAAATATCGGTCGCGGTGAAAGCAGTCGAATATCCGAATCTACGGTTTATTGCGACGAGTAAACAACGTTTTTCTCTCGTCGATTTTTACGAGGCGTCGTCAACGCTTGCGTCACTGTAACACAACTCCTTGGACTTTGTCTGAAAATACATTCAAACTGCGTGTCGTTTGTCGTTCGCTCTTGCGAACGGAAAAATTCGCGGGGCTTGCGTTTTAGACTCGTTTAATATTCACCCGGACGTCGTGACAAAATTTTGCTCCGTAAGACTTTTGCGGATAGTCGATTTCCTCGTAAGTCCAAAGTTCGAATGATATTCGAAACTATCGTATTTTATTTAGAGAGGAATCGTTTTGCCGACCGAGTTAACTTTGGAGGATTTATATTTTCTTAAATCAGCACACCTGCGATTTCAAATAACATACTAGATATTTTATTGTTTATTTGCTAATAATACAATATCACAATAATAAATACGCAGTAGGCGAAACAAAACGTTGGATAAAAAATCTTGATGCAGAATAACGTGGTATGATACAAGATAATAAATAAAACTTTCATGCGTAAGTGAAAAATAAAACTGAAACAGTTAGCCTGGTTTGATAATTCCTGTCGTCGAATTGATATCGTAATACAAAAGACCCGCGTTTCTAATTGCCATGCTACGTCATAAATAGCGAATCGCCGGTTAGCCAAATCGTTATTACATGCGAACTTCTAGAATTTTCCTCTCCCGAACCACGGTGCGTCGCATCTTCAAACTACATGCGACCACCGAATTTATCTAGAGGCAACGAGTTGAAATAAAAAGGGCACCGTTTTAATTTAATCTAACGATCGCGTTTTCCTCGCGCCTTCGTCAGTAGACACGCGCTTGTTTTCGATAGCGGTTGCATCGCACGCGCTGCGCTGCTTGAAAACGAAACAAAGGCGGCAAAGCGCGAGTATACGGAACGATCTTCGCGGCGATTGATTCGTGAGATCGTGTGCTGCGACACGTGGTAGGCCTTGCGATCTATCCCGTTTCGTTACATAATTACGCGATCACGGTGAAACGTATCGGTTTTCAACGTGACGACCGTGTTTCTCGCCTCCTTCTCGCCATCGAGCGTAATTGTTATCTTCGGTGTGCCGGCTGGCCTATTTTCCTGAAGGCCGTTCCGTCGATTCGAAACTTATTGGCTGCGTTCGTGGACACGCGACGGTAGGATGGATCTTCCCAGCCATTACGTAACAATCATGCGAACCTTAGTGTGTACGCCTAGAAACTGACTTGATCAACGGTTATAAAAACGTGACAGAGGCCGTGAACGCGTTGTCCCTGCGAAAATTAAACGGAATGCTCGTTCGATGCGATCTCCTTCAACACGATTGTGTGTGAATTGTGTGTGATACTGGGAGCCACGTGTTGCGATCTTTGCTACAGTCTTGTATACTAACGCAGTATTTTAAATAAAATGGAAACATAAACACAAATAATATATAACAGTTTCACATAGATTAATTAATGGTAAAGAATTTGGCCAACGTTGGTGACGGTCGACTTTCTAGGCGAGGCGTAGCTACGATTTTTCCGCGGCTAGTAGCCTCGTTTCGCCGATTCGAAACCGTTACAGGGGGACACGGGCGCGCGAGAACCAAGCCGAACCGATGCGCGCCGGAACTTTCACGTGACATACTAAAACCGCGAAATGCAAACCCATCGCGCCGCGCCACGCCGCGCTGCAGGTAATTGAATCCGACGCGAACGATTTACGAGCAAAATAAACCGAAGACCACGTTCCAGTTACCACGATCGATCGATTCCTCTTGTGGCCCCGGCCCCGGCTCCGGACCGAATCGTTCTTTTTGTCGACGTAAAAATCGATGCTGCGTGATCGATGACGGTTTCGAGCATAATTAAGTGCCGTACTGTATGGTAGAACGCGATAACGACGCGATAATTTCTTCCTATCCATTCCACACCGTCGGAGGAATAATATTACTCTTCTTAGTTAAAATTCTCTATCTATCATTTGGAAAATGAAGAGGACCGAAGTTTTGTCGTTTTCTTCGTGTCGTCTTTGTATTTCTTCATTTAGTCGAAGGTGCATACTCGTTATCTCGTAACAGATTGTATAATGTAGCTGTGCTTAAAGCACAGAGAAAACAGGGGAACTGTAGATATTTCAACATAACCAAGAAGAATAATAAGAGGTATAATAAATCGGAGTTTCGATTGGTTACTTAAAATTTTTGTAGATTTCGAGATTAATCGATAGGAAATGGTAATCGATAAAAATACGATAATTGAAATAATTAATTCTTATGTGGATATAACTTAAATTTTTGCGAAGAAGAAAGAATTTTAATGAAGAACGAATAAAGTAGAGTATATATCAGTTTCAATAAAATCAATTTTATTCTTTTTGTATCATCTCTTACAAATAAGTGCTATGATTTCTATCGCTCGTATTAGACATATTTTATTAATCCTTCCAGGTCCTTGCCGGTCTCGGCATTGCATTTTATTCCATTCCTTACATAGAATCGATTATTTTATACTAAACCTTGAATTTGAATTTAAGTTTTTCAGATACTGCAACTCTTTTAAAATTGTCTACATCTCAAATTATTCTCCAAAAATATCTCAAGATACATCATCTCCGTCGATTATCGATTCTATCTCGTTCCTTCATATCCACACACCTCTCGCCACAGTTAACAATTATCGACATCCTCTTCGACTATGACGAATTTACATCGTCGAACAAGCCGATTGCGTAAATCTCGGCGTCAGGACGCATATGTATTTTCCGTAGGCAAAGAACCTCGTCATAAGACTATCGGACGCGGCGATTCAGGTCGTGCAAGCATCTTGAGGTAGGTTCTGGTTTCTCTGTCGGTGTTTCCTGCCTGAGGAACTGAGGAGCAAGAAACCGGCGACAGAAGGAGGGGACAGTGAATAGGAGGTGGCACGTGAAGGTATATGCTCGAAGAATCGAAGGTGGGAATCTCCAGCTAGCGATGGGATCAATTCCGATGGTTTTGTGTCTCGAGATCGACTCTTTGTCGATCGTTATCGTGGAATGGGCTTGAGACAACAGACTTTAGACACCAGTAATAGCGCTGTTCTGGAATATAATTAGCGACGATTCGGGGCATAGACGAGAGTTTCTCGATGCCTCAGGTCTATGGATAGCTCGAAGGTTTGATGGCTACTTTGTGTTGTTCATTTCAGCTGGATCGTTAATTCTATACTGGCCACAAGACGATACCGGTGATTTGATCTTAAAGCTAAGATATTGCGATTCGTACGAGATAAGGATGCGAAGTTCGCTTTCGACTTGATCGAGGAGATTCGCGAGAAAATCGCTCCCATCGCTGACCAAACGAGAAGGGAGCCACGCGTCATCGTTGTTGCACTTTCTTCTCCGGACGTGCATGCCGGTGCAGCCTGCGTGCACTTCACCTTTCTCTTTCTCTTAGCCGTCGCGGCCGATCGTTTCCGACACACGTAGCGTCAAGTCCACCCGAAAGGGTCCGTAGGGTTTCGAAATCCACGAAACAGCTACGATCGTCGAGAGTTTACTTTGTTTTTGAATCGAACCGATTATTTGAGTATTTAATATCCATATATCGACTGTTAACATCGCAGGATTAATTATGAGGATTAATTACATACAAATTTGAAGGGAGCGAACGATGCAGAAGAAGAACCAGCGCGAAGGAAACAACAAGGCCAAGGTCATAGATGATTAAGGACTCGCGTAAAAATTATTTAGAAGGACAATATATACAATGGATAGTTACAATCTTGTCATATCTAGTCGCGATAAGCTGATATTTAACGATAGCTTTATATCTCCATGACGTATAATTGTTGATTTTTCTCTTTAATCTTGTATTTTAACCTGTTCACGATCATATCATTGAGAAACTATCAGCAAGTGTCACGCGCCTTCATTTTGTAATTGACAAGTTTTCTATCTTAAGATTCTTTAATTTCTAAATTATTAAATTATTAGTTGGATGATAACTTTTTATTTTAAACACTACTTTACTTTAACTAAAATTAGATAATAATTTTTCTAACGTCAATGCATGCAGTGACATATCTGTATATTATGACAAATAGTAAACTATATTATCGCCATGTTTTTAATAGTAAAATTCATGCGATTAAACGTTTCGACGAACGAGAGAAACGCGGTAGAAACTTAGAAGGCAAGGTCGATGGATCGCAGATCCGATCGCCAAGACGGCGGAGGAAGGGAAACAGGCGTCGACTTTCCAGCGATTTTCACTGGTCTTGTTCTTGAAACGAACAATGAACGGCCAAGGGGCGATTAGGCGCGGCCTCGTTAGGGAGACGCGTTAATTTCCCGTGGTGAATAAGGGGCAGGCCGGAGGGACCGAGACAGCAACGTGGGAGACGCGGTTTCTTTTTCCATTCCGCTTGTATCGCGGCCGATGGAAAGCTGAAAGTTTCACGAAAGTGCATCGCGTGCCGTTTGTTACGCGTTTCAAGGGGAAGTAGAGGGGACACTGAACGCCGTGTCCTCGGAACTCTTTCCAGCTGAAATTCGTAGACCTCTGCATCGATTTTTCACCCAGAATCAGAACAATCATCCTTCTATTTGACGATAGAAGAACAAATTTCTCTCCACTCTATGATTCGTACTATCTTTCGAATTTCATCCGCGGCCAAATGGAAGGAGCACCTTTCTCCCTTGGTGTTTCTTTATTCGTCGTACGACACCGTTTCTAATCGGCGCGGTGTTTCGCTGGCGACCAGCCAACGGATCGTCGGACGTTCACCAACTGGTCCTGATTCGACGGACCGCGTCGGATATCCGACGGCTTCTCACTTTGACTATCTCCTCCGGCGCGATTACCCAAGTGGTTATACGTTCGCTGCACTTTCATCGCTTACCGGCCTCGGTTACCCGAGAATTACTCGCCAAGTTACTGCAAGTTGTAGACCGTGAGCGTCGCGTAACTCGTACAAACGAGTGAAAGAGCTTTTACAACGGGGCAGACCGGTTAATCCGAGTCCTTTTCTAGAGAATCGAGTCGCCGGGACACGTTTCACTTTAAGGGACAAATTACGAGGGAACGCTGTCCGTCGTTACCGTTTTAATTTGATCGAGAACATTGCGGTGTCTCGATATCCACGTGAATTAACCGGGGTTACACGTTCCTCTTTCTCTCATCAGTCGAATCGGTGGTCTTTCTATTTGAACATATTGTTGCTTATGTACGGTACAGACTTATTCGTTCTTGCGCTATTCATACTTTGTCTACTTAAATGATCTATTAAAAGAAAATAAATAACAAATAAAAAGAAGTAAATCTGACCTTTACATTATCCAACTCTCAGAAATCATATATCGAGTTTATCTATATATATATATGTATGTATTATAATACACCTTTCGATTTGACTTTTACAATCTAGAAAGTTTTATTAACAAGCGTACTAGGCTTCGAGCGAATGATGTCCACGTTGCTGTCTTTCTCCCTTCACGTGGAGTTACAGAGATTTTTGGAAATTTCCATTTCCATTAACCTTAAGCCGTACAATTCAAAGTTCCGAAAATTCTTCGTTTGCTATCCTTTTCAGAAACGGAAGCTAATTTTGGAAATCGTTACGCGATAATGGCGTTTTTTCCGTAGCAGAAAGCAACCACGATGCGATCTGAGAGATTAGAAATCTTCACGGGGAGAGAAACGAAATGATAAACCGGCTTCCCGTCACGAAAGTAGCGATTCACATCTCCCTTCTCCCCCTGTGTCGTAGATGCAAGAGAGCGGCAGTGTTGGAGAGTCGAAAGCGCAATTTTCCTTGGCCGTGGCAGAGCGGTCGGCACCGATGATTTTCTCCTCACAGCGGAGATTGTCTCACAGCGATTACCTAAATGATTATACGTATCCGCTGCGCACTTTCATCGCGCCACTAATTCGCCTCGAGTATTACCCGAGCGGCGGTTATACTCGTAGGCGCGGAACGAGAGTTACCATCGCATCGCGGAGAAAGTCTTTTTTCCATTTCTCCGGTGAACGATTTTTGCACCACTTGTCCTCCTTCGATGAATCGCGGCAATTATCTTGCCCCTGGAACGACAGATCTCACGATGAATCGTTGTTAAAGTCCGGTTGGTCATTTCGCATTAGAATTGACCGATCACTGTTAGATACAGCGGCATCCGAACGAAGGATCAAAAATACCACCAGAATTTTAACGAAAATTGTCATTGAAGAAAGATCAATATTTGGTTAAGTGGAAGACTCTAATCGCTAAATCTTGAGATTTTCCAACCAGTTAGACAATTAAAAAAATATTAAACTTTAAGTATTCTAGTTGTCAATAAATATTATATATGGTTACAGTTTCGTTAATCGTCGGTAATCATTATCGATGACGACAAATTCTTTATTTTGATACTTACTCTCGATCATCGTCAATCGACAGTGTTAATAAATCGTATGACACACATGATATATCGGTAAACAGTTTTTACAAGCGAGAAGATTCTAGAGATCCGCTAAGGAGATTCGTGCTGTAAACAGGGTGCAAGGTAATAAAATCACAGATGCTGTTATGGCCGTCTTGGAATAGAGTTCTAGGTGATACCAATCGATCGATCGATTACTAGAAGCTCGCTTTCACGACTGATTAGTCGAAAAGTGTATCGAATGAGAGCAATAAGGAGTTGAGTGGAAATTCAAGGAGATAATTGGATAGATATAACGTTCTGTTAAAAATGAAACTGATAAAGTAATAAAATAAAAATAAACGTTAGAAAAATGCATTTCTACCAATAATGATCTATAAAACAGAGGCGTTTCTTACAATCCGGCAAAAAGTTCGATTTTAAAAGTGTTTGTATGATGTTACACTTGACGAAATGTCTATATCGCTTTTCTGAGCGATGGGCGATGATCACAAGGGCGATGTACATTTTCGTTTGTGACCGTGAACGCGATTGTTGTTCCAAATACGATAAATCGATCCATTCGATAAGAAAGGAAAAAAGGGAAAGAAGCAAACTGACGAGGTATCAGAAACGTCGCTCGATAATCGATCACCGGGAGAGACGTTTTCACTGCAACGACCCACTTTTGGCCCGTTCTATCGGCGTATGCACCAGCGCGGCACAACACTTCCCCGGAGAGAAAGTTTTGATCTCGAACGTGAAACCGCCGCGCGGGATTTTCACGTCATATCCGATCGCGCTTGTGCGCCCGCGCGCAAGAAGAATGTGAAAAGCATCGCGTACTCCGCGGAGAAAGTGGAGTAAACCGGGTCCCTGAGAGGGCCTCTCCTCTTCCAGCAGAGGAGAGAGAGCGAGACTCTCGTCGCGTCGCGTCGGTCCATCGATGAGACCGTAACTCCAGTTCCATTATTCGACTTCCATTAAACGGAATCTGATGGATCTCGATTGTTCGATCGTTTCTGCGAACGATTTAGTTTCCTCGAGTTCTTGTTACTTCCAGTTACGTCGTTACAGCGTTTAGTCGGAGGAAAGAGAGTTCGATACGGGAATAGGCGATTATTTCCACGACTTTTCTAAACTGATTGTTTGCTACGTTGAAATTCAGCGTGGAGAATTTTAAAGTTTTATCAACAATATTTGAGAATATTTAGAAATTTATCGAAGCTAAACGACAATGTAGATCAAAGAGCGTAGATTGAAACAAGCTCGAGCATTTTTCATTTGAAATGAAAAGTATCTTACAATTTCAAAGATTAGGGAAAGAAGTCACGATAAAGCGAGGTTTGAAGAGGCGTTTCACCTTGGAAATGTTTATACAAACTACAGAAAACAGTAACAATTTTAATCGGGAGTCGATATTTACGGAGATTCTAATCGTTACATATTTACGACTCTATATGTAATTCAAACTATCTGTTTTAAAATGTTGTCAATCTTCTTTGCATTTCTATACATAGACCTGAGATCAGCTACCAGTTAAATGGTCAATACTTTCGCTAAAGAACATTTGCTACATATTATAGAGGTATACATATCATTAACATTATGTATTCGACAATGTACGAAGGATTCAGGAGGAAACCGATACAAGTGACAAAATCGCGGGAAATTTGGTAAAATTAGATAAAAAGTATCTGAATATTTATATTAAGTTTCTGTTTAAAGGTCGACCCGGTTAATTGACTAATTTCAATTAATTTCAATTTTAATTATTCCTAAATATCAAAGAAATGCTATCGAGTCAGCATCCAAACATCAACCCCTAAGCTCAAGACACTTTGACATCGTCATATGTATCGTACTTTTCTTTCTTCCAGCTGAATTTTTATATCGCGAACAATCTCGATCGAACGGACGAGTATAACACGTGTAAATAGAAGGCACGTGTAGGGAACGATGGCAATGAACTCTGATTTCGAAATCCTGATCGACGACGCGTAATTCACGCACGTCGTCGCGTGTAACGCCACGCCGGATGATGCGTACGGCCGAGCCGTGGCATTTCGAGAGAGTTGGCCGTGGGACACTCTCGAAAAACTTTCGAAGACGTTGAACCCTATTACCCGAGTGATTTTCAACCCGGCTGTGTGCCGAATTCAAGTTCAGGGCCAGCCGCGGCGTTCGCCCGTTTCCTCTGAACTTTCCGTTCATTGATTTTCCGATCGTCGATGTTCCATTGCTACCTTCTTGTTACGCAACTGGCTCCAGGGTCTTTGATCGAACGCATCGGATTTGAAACAATTTCGTTAGTTTCTTCTTCTTTTTTCTCTTTAAGTTACCGTATTTTTATATAGACAACAAAAATGCTGACCTAACCATATACGATGTACATACGATGAAACTTTCCATTTGTGCAACTAAACACGATGTCTTTGAGTACCTGAACTATTTTTTATTACTTCAAAAGATTTGAAAGAAATAACATTCGTTACACCACTCACGGCCAGGTTTTAAGCACATCGATGCAAGTTGATGAAAATATCGTAATATAATTGAACTACAATGTACTCTAACCGTCTCTAGGCTTTCAGATATTTGTATTCTACTTAAAGCGTATTTTTAACGATTTATCGGGAACAAAATACACGCAGACGAAACTTTAGAAAATATCGAAAATATCGAAACTACCACGATTCTTCGTCGTTTCACGCACCATGCGTTTTCCCTTCTCGATCGATCTTATCCTATCGACGAAAACCATATACGGATCGCACAAGGTGCACCAACTACGGCTAACGAACCCGCCTAGGTTTCACACCGGGTATTGTCCCCCGAATCGGTACATCTTGCTACTTCGCCGAGTACATAAAAGGCGTACACCGATCTTGGGAATCGTATCGTCGCTCCAGCTGGACAGCATCTGGCTCACCCACGCGATTTCTTTCTTTCCCTGAAAATTCCTCTGTATCTTCCATCCACTCTATACAACGTACATCTACGTAGTACAAGGGCACATTTTCTTCGTAAAACAAAGGACCGGATTTCCGAATTATGTCGGTGATCGACGAATGGAATGAAACTTGGTTGGTATCGTGAAGGGGCGGAAAATATACAATTTTAATCTTAGCAATTCGTGAGTTTTAGAAAGTATTGGTCATAAACAATGAACTAGAACGGGTAACAATCCTTTATTGTAATAATTATTTCGTTATTTAATTCATATTCGAGGGAGGCACGTCTATATTTCAGATCGAACTGTTAAAAAATACCGTTAATAAGAAAAGAAAAGAGAAGAAAAGGCCACTTATATTAAGCAAATGGTTACATGCCATTCTTCCATTTCTATTACGATCTATGTACAAAGATCATTTATTTTCGCTACGTTGAATAATTTTTGCTCTCACATACTACATGCACGCACTCGTTTCTCATAATAATGGCAAGAAAGAAAAAGTAGGAGAGATAGATAACGCAAGGAATTAAATACAATAAATTAAAAAGTTAAAGATCCAAAATGTATACGGTTTTGTACGAGTTTCCTATCGCAAAGTTATGTATGTATAGGTAGTAGACTGAGGATCGTGAGGTGCGAGTAGAAGGGAGGGGAAAGGACGAAGGATATGCCGGTGAAAGAGAAGTGGCACGGCGGTGTATCGGGGTCAAGTGGCACGATAGTAGGCAGCGACGAGGCCTACTTTGGCCTGAAACTAGACTGCCGCGCGAAAACACCATCGAACCGGGCTATAATGTTGTGCTCCAGCGTCAAACCGGGGGCCTTTCTAATCGTGGCCTGTATTTCGAGCCTCGTTGGATATTATCCTCGTTACCCGGCTGAGCGCTGAGCGTTACGTGTCGCCACGGCATCGTTGCCCAACAAATTTCGATCGTCTAAACAGGGCATCGAAGACTTTGTAACGATGACGCGTAACATGAACTGTCTCGAACCTTCCATGACCCTCGATTTCAGTCATTGGACGTTACTCTCGAGGGAAAGCGGGAAGAAAGCAAGCGGATCGACGAGAGCGTGACGAAGATTCGGGTTTGCCGTGATGTAACGAAGGGAAGCGAGTTTCTTACTTTTCAATTGGTGACGGTAAGTTGCATAGAGGTCTGTTACAGTAGTTTGTTGCTACAGAAGTTGCTCTTGATCTATCAAATATATGGAAAATCTGCCTATAAATATCTTTAAATAGATTCATTGTATCGTAGCAAATTTTCTAAATAGATATAATAAATATCTTCAAATAGATTCATCGTATTGTTGTATATGTAAACTCATCGTATATGTAAGTTTTTCCATAAAGAGTAGTTGTTACACGATACATTAAATCTATGCAGAAAATAGTTTCTGGTTATTCGAAATTTTGAAGGATATTTTAGATATTCTACGTTCAATTACCAATTCGATTCATTGCTAACGTTATCTGAGAAAATGTTAAAAGAACAATTACGAGAAACCCAATAAAATCAAGCTCGAGTCAAGATTGAGAAGCTCAAATACGCGATCTCGATTAGTTTTCCAATCAATTGCTCGGAAATCTTGATCTGTTCGATCGTTGGTCTTGGTCGTGACAGGCAACGAGGCCACGATGAGTGTTCCACGATGCTTTCTAACGGAGCGTAACGAGCAGAGCAGCTAGTTGCCGCGGATTTTGCGATCGACGCAATCATCGGCCAGCTATTCGTCGGTGAATCGATCGTAACGTTCGATCAAACTTTTGATGATCGACTAATTGAACGAGCTACGCGTGTGATTGCACCGATAAGGAAGCCTCTTGGAGTTTTAATTCGATTTAACCTGTTGCTGTATCGAAAACAGTTTGAATTATGTGCTTCTTACCAGTTCGAGATTTTATCGGAGAATTTTTAATCGCAATAAATAGAACCTTAAACGATCTTTCGGTGAAGTATAATTACTAGAGAGATTTTACGATTAACATTTCAAGAGGGAAAAATATTGCGTAACAGAAGTCTCGTGTTTAACAAAAATCAAGTTTTCGATCGATCACTTTCTTTTAATTTATCGAGACACTCGAAAGGTCTCCAAAATTGACGTTTGACGATGGAGCGATATATCGATACGCAGAGTATCTATCCGACATTTTAAAATATCCTTCTCTTGCGAGGAAAAGAAATATATTAATTGGAAGTAATACGAATATGCTACAATTGTACGAATTAAAAATTGGTAAACTTTCAGCATGTATTTGGCAACGGGCGTTATTATATACGGGAGTATTTTTATTATTCAAAGCATATAATGGCAAAATAATAATAAATTGACGATGTAAGACAACATTCTAAAGGTCCGTTTATCTTATTGATGGTCACGGGTGACCACCGTGGCGCCTTGGTAACAGTTGATAGCGACATATTATAACATAAACTTCGTTTATTTCAACAAACCATTCGCATTCGTTATTTCGTCATAGGCGAAACGTCCAGAATACATTATCGGAACGTGTAGAACATATTAGTAAACAGTATTTGCTCATTCTATATATTAATAATAGTAAGGTATGTGCATACTTTTAACTTCAATTGTATGATTATATAGCTGCATTTACAATTATTTTCTAAGGTGTGTTTATAACAATATTCGTAGATTACCCTTCAAAGATATGGATGCAAACACAGTGCACCAAGATAGATGCAAGATTTGTTCTCATTTTTTTTTTTATCGATGTTCTAATAAAAATGTTTCATTGTTCAATGGGGCACTTTTTATTTCAAAGTATCTTCTATTTATCGGTTATATTCAAAATGCCCTAACTGTCAATTTTCATACAATTTTTACAATCGTAAAAAGTTCAAGCGCTCCAACGTGGCAGTCAAAGTGTTAATGGATAGGAGTCGACAAATTTTATGATAAATGAACGGTAAATTGATTGTTACGTTCATAAGTAACATTGCGAAGATATCATTAACTATAATATACTAAACCAAATTCGCAAGATGTGACATTTCATTCAGCCTCTAAAGATTAAGGGATATTTTATCACGTTGAATCGAGACAGATCAGCTGCCGTCCAAAATTGTCTCTCGGGAGAGAAACGTCATCCTCGTCATTGTTTTAGCTGAGATTGTTCAGATCACGTACTTCTCGAATGATTCTATCATAATTATTCTCATGGAAATCAAAGTACGTTAACGATCTCGTACTTCGAACCCATTATCGTGCTATTGTTAGCGTATGTAACATCTAATCTCGATCGATAGATGCTATCCAGCGTGAAAAAATAACAATTTTCAAGATCCACTCGAAAGTAGAATCTTTATATCGGTCCCCACTTATTTGTCTTTATTCCTTCCTTGTGGCTTTTTCTTCTTGTCTTCTTTATTTTATACCAGTTCGTAAACTTGTCGCATTCCGTTCCATTTATCACCTAATCTACCCATTACATAATTACTGTTTCGTAATATCGTAATCGAGATACAACACGAAAAAATTCGGCTGGCAAACAATACGTTCGCCACCAACAGGAACGTGCCCGAATCGTCTCACGACACGAAATCAGAAATAATTTTAAGTTAGCATCGAACGACCGAAAGTTGGATATTTGTCAACGCGAGATTCACGTGTTTTTCCCGCAGCATGACCTTTTCTCCGTAGTTTTCTTGTTTGAGATGAATCCACAAAAGGAAATTCGAGTAGCGATCAACCATCGTCGATGTATTCTAATTTTAGGAAAGAAGAATGAAGCTCGCGACATAAACTGCAAGATTTCCAGGTCGTGATCATCCCACTTCCACCTTTAAAGTGACTAATATCGAATTCTTCTGACTATTCGAACGACAAAGTGGATCAGTCGCTTCGTCGTTTCTCCGTCACTTCGATGCATCGCCTCCTTTGTTTCTATTTCAGGACAAATTTTGGGATTTACCGGTAGCTCCGTTTTCAAAATATCGACGCGTATCTAGTACAATGTACAAAAAGGAAAATTTAGAATGTGACCTAGTGGAGAAGTGTCGAAGCATGGAAGAACGATTGGGCACGTGTTAAACCCAAAAGTTCCAATAAACAACATAACACGATAGACAAAGATAGGCGATACAGCTGTGAACGAAGATATTTGAACAGAATTTTCGTATTTTCTTTATCGTCGTTATAGAATAAATTAAAGAAACTTTCTCCATCTGGAAATATCCTGAAATTTCTTGCGCTATTTCCACGTTGGTAAATATCTTTCGCCACCAGAAGAAATATAGAAAAAAAAATATCTAGAAAATAGCTTTTGTGAATCATCTTCGCGTCTTTCCTATTTTTCTTCTTATCACCCATAAATCGTGCGCTTATCAGCACCCATTGACCCGTTCAGCCGTAGCCTCGATTATGTCACCGACACGAGAAGATAAAAACGATGTGGGGCACGAAACAAACCACTGTGACCCAGATTCGACAATCTTAGGACGTTCGATAAGGTCCCTGGCAGCGAAACACTTTGGGAACAGAACGTATTACCCTGAATCTGCGTGATCGACATTCCATCCCATCGATCGTGATTTCTATAATTAAGACACGGCGTGAGTGAAAGCAGAGGCTGAAATCTCGCAAGAAAATCCAGTTGTCGTCTGTTCTTTTTCGCGGGGGATATACACTTTTCCTTCGTTTCAACTTTCCGGCTCGCTTCGTTTCTCGCGACTGATGGAAAATGCGGCCCAATTAGCGCCGTGATTGTTATCGTGGTCTCAATGATTTCGACTCGGGGACCCTTGGCACTTTGCTATAGAATTTCTGTCGGAGAGAAATTGAAGCGTGATCGAGTTTTAAATCGAAAAAGAGTATAGATACTTCTCGCATGGGAAGGTATCGTTTTACGAATTGAAATTCTGGGACGGATTCTTTTGGAACGTGTCTGAAACTCTAAATACGAATTCTGTCAGATATTATGATATTTAATATTAAAATCAAGTTGAATAACAAATGGTAGGCTTAGAATTACCGTGACACCAATGCATTGCCGTTTCTCATAAAATGCCGTGTTTCGTATTTGTTATTATTCTGTCTCTCGACAGAAAATGAAATTGTAACTTCATCGATTGTGAAACTAAACGGACGACGTTTCTAAGAATTTTAAACGATGGTCAATTCAAATTCTTAAAACACGTATAAACGAATTAATGGCGAATTGTACGAATTGTCAATTAACTGAATGAATAATAATCAATTATTATGAACGAAGGAGAAAGGAAGGAAGAATACTTATATGGAGCGAAGAAGGAAGGAAAGGAGGAAAGATCGAGAGAGGAAGAAGACGGCTGATCGATTGGACGGAGGTGTTTGCGTTCACCGCAGGAGAAAGTGGCGATCCGACACCGCGTCGCGACGCGGTAAGGCAGGGAGAGTAGCCAAGAACTTCTAACTTTACCCGAGCCCCCGACTCTCTTCTCGACCTCGAATCGGATGTCGTGGTTCAATGTCCCATCGTGGCGGAAGAAAAGAAACAGGAACGGACACACTCGTGGAATCGACACTGCCCGAAGAAACGGAGCTCCTGGTTTATTCTCGAACTCGTACCTCTGTTACGAATCGTATTTTGTTCCGCATCTGGTTTTGCGTTTTCTTTCGTGGTCGAAGAATATTAAATCGATGGGATTTTACCAGGATCCATCGTGTCACGGTCATTTAGAAAGTTTCCTTAAATGAGTTTAGATTGCATTGTTTTTTCCAACTTTGATTTTAATCGTGTCAAAGGTGGATTTTTATCTTTTTGCTTATCGTTTTATTCGTTTCTCCAGCAACTATTAAAACTAAAAGAAGGATATTTTCTTTATCCGTCGGGTGTATGTATACCTAGCTGACATAAATATTTAGACGCTTACAGAAACTTTTTACGAATATATTATGCATGTTATAGGAAACATTTTGAAGTTTCTTTAGCACTGTAACGAAGCGTTGCGAGGCGAAGAACTTTTACAGAACTTGAAAACTTTAGGACGATATTAGGTGATATTTTCTTTTCCTTAGAATAGAAATGATTGTGCAAGGGGGCCCCGGTTAGAGCATCGGTAAACGTAGTTTAATGCGAACGACGGGGACGCTTCGATCACGGAGCAGTGGAACGAAATGACGGCTGCTCGTTCGGTCAATTAAGCATCGCTGTACGGTGTACCGATAAATAAATTAGAAGTCGGATGGATGAGAACCGAAAAGACTTTCCCCGTCCCGACCTAATAAAGTCTCTCTCTCGATCCTTTGCGACGTAGCCAGCGCGATAGGTATGTTAAGCCAAAGGGTTAAACCGTCCCATTTCACACCGCGAGGCGTTTTTTCTCCCAATCATGAACGCTCGAAGAGGCGATAAAGGAGTTATTTGCATCTAAAATAAAAAAAGGAAGAACCAAAGGATGGACGGAGAGAGACAAGGAGAGAGAGAGAGAGAGAAGCGAGAAAGTATGTCGTATCCGGTGCAACGGGAGTCGAGATATGAGGAAAAAAAGTGGTCAAGGGCGAATGTGCAGAACCGTTACATCATCGAGGACGACGCTGACGATAATCGAAAGGTGGCTTCCTCGCGGTAGAAGAAAGAAAATACGCTCCTACACAGTTGACACGAGAGAACAAAAGGAGAGATTATGTCGTGCGATTCTTCTGCGGTTTGTGTTCGGATCACAATCGTGATACAGGATGAGTCCATCGATGAATAAATTTATTTATCTCACGATCATTATCACGTTTGTCATTTTCGGTATTGAATATGTCGAACGATTTGATACAGAATAAGATTACAACATTGATAATGCACGAGGTTAAAATTAATACAATTATGAAATTACGAAGAAAGCATGGATTAGAAAATCTCTTTGGCCAATAATCTTAGTTTGATTATTCTGCGCGCAATTTGACGTTGAATTTTATGACTCGAATGATGTATGAATGACTCGAATAACGATATTTTACTGTATCATGCTCTTTTCTATGATCTTCGAACGATACCAACTCTCGAGAACGACGTAAACTAAAGTTTGTTGCAAAGGCTACATAAGGAATCTAGCAACGATTGCGATTGACGACATTCGCTGCAAATGCCATAGGAAGAGAGTAGGGCAGAGCAGGGACGGTTCTGTCCGTATTTCGATCGCTCGCTTCTCCGTTTCGCCGCTCTAATCTGCCGTTTAGTCGATAATGTACGACGCGCGAGTTTCATAACTCGATTAAGTAACGCGCCTACCGCGAAGCGAGAAAATAATGCCAAGGCTCCCTAGCTGTATCGCCATCACGATACCGAAGCAGATAACGGCGTCGCATAGTTATTAAAATCAATCTTGGCGCGGTGGCCCGCGAGGAAAAAACGAGAGTGACTTGGCTCTCCGATCCCGGTTTTTCTACAATTCTTTCTGTCTCAGAGACTTCCGCTTCTAATTATAACGAACACACCTTGTTCGCTCGATTGTGTTAGGAATTACGTAAAGTTGATGGGATTACATTGGCAAACTTCTTCAGATTCGCTTTATCGCACGATTTTATCGCTTGAGTTGCGTCGAATTTATTAATCAGAATTACGAGGTCTATGGTTACATTTTTCGCGACTTCCTGATTTCGCATTAGATTCATCCGCATTTTCTCCGACGCCGTAACAGCTCCTGCCCGTAGCCACGCGATTTCTAATACAGTCAAAACCCAAAATTTTAATAAAAACCTCAGACAAGCGTAGTCCTACTGTACTTCGTTACTGACAAGAACTTCGTTCTGGACATGTACAGCATGACTGCAGTGCGTTGGTTGAGCCTGTTGCGACCATGTTTGTTAGAGCTATGTGTTAGGTACGGGCACGTAAATAGCTCTCGATGTCTGTACCTCGTTCCTGACACCATCTAATACACGCATTATTTTAAATCAAGATAAACCAACTTTCACAACGTGACCAAAATTTCTCACTTCAAAATACAACCTCTACCTTTCCAATCTCATTGAAATATTCATCTCCGTTGCGGAATCTCCGATGGACGGATCGGCGAATCCTCTTTGGTTTCGGCGTGGTCGCGTGACATAATTTTGGAATAAAAGACAGTGGTCGGGCGGGTATAACTTACGGGCGAGAGGATCGGGACGTGCAGCGGGGTGTCATTTTGTGGGTCACGCCGATGACGTGTACGTGCGGCCGGTGTGTAACGGGACAATTTGTGCGCTGGCGGCACGCTCACGGGTGGGTGTCGCTCGGGGTGGGGACGAAACCAGGGTAATGTAGGTCAGTAAATGTATAGCCACCACTTTCTCCGGACCGTTCGAAAACTGGCTCCGCGACGTTCCTCCCCCTCCCACTAACCCCCTTTTCTCTCCAACTCCACCTCATCCTACCATTCGTTGCGCGCCGTTCGTTCATTCGTTCATCCTCTCGCGGTACCGTGCGCCTCTCTCGCTGTTGGTTCCTCCACGATAGATGTAACGGGACTGCCTCGAAACGGGTTCCGCGCCGTTTCACCACCACGGAACGGAAAACCGCGGCAAGGACATCCGTGATCATCATCGTCAGCATGCTTGGTCAGGGTGTTCAGACTGATGGTTTCGCCAAAGGCGAGATTGACGCATTTGGGGTAGGAATTTGACCTTTGATTGGTCCCCTAGGTCATGGGTGATTGGACTCGTATCTTCGAATCTTCTACTTTTCATATGTCAGTAAAGTGCTACTTTTCTTTTTTAGCCGTCGAGTGACCTAAAAATCGGAAAGTCGACAAAAACGAATTTATCGTAATATTTCTCCCTTGCGATCTTCGTATTATTTCGTTGCTTAGCCATCAATAATTTAATAAACGAGAAGCAAAGATTTAGGAGTCGATTTCGAGTAGAAACGATCAAATTTCTGTAAAGGGGTAAGAATAGCTCGTTAAATGATAGGAACGAAAAATTGTAAGTTGAATGTTGAATCTGGGATGTTCACAAAGCGGCCCAATTCCCAGAACGCGGCTTACCAATGAACGATTTCATTTGCCTCCCACCACGTGGTCGGTTGTTACGCGAAACACCTGGTTCCTTGTCAGCGGACGTAACGGGACAGGCCCGAAAACGGGTTCCGTACGGTTCCTTGTGACGCGACGTAACGTTACGAGATAGATCAAGGTCACTACCTTGCCCGTCGCACACGAAGCCCAATTAGACGTACCGCTGTTATTCTTGTCTTCCGTGGCCTCGACCCTGCTACTCATAGCGAATTAAAGGACCACCGAACAAATCGACGCTCGCTGTATCTCCAAACATTTCGTCGAAATATCTGTTTTACATTTTGAACTGTCAACGATCCGTTGATATTAAATATCGGTGCCAGAAAATATTTATTTTTATAGGAACGATGAATTCGATTTACATACGGGGCACTCGTACAAAATCGTATACTTAAGGTTTTAAATTTAAAATTTTTGGATTTATGAAACAAGTTGTGTAATTAATCAAAATTGTCTTCATTAATTGCATTAGTTATATCATATCATGCGTTCATAAAGTAACAAAAATAGAATTCAAAAGTTCAATGAGTAATACTCATTTCGACGATAAGGCAAAAGATCTTTTTCTTCGATTTTGGTATTTGCTAAGTGGCTGGATTAGTTTAGGATGTATTAGGAAGGACATTTCAAAAAGATAGATTTAACGAAATCGTTAAGACCTCTCGTCGACTAACGGTGCTCCCTATCCCTAGGAGGTGCCGAATTAAGCGGTTGCGGTACTGTTATGTTTACCAACGGTCGTTAGATACCAGGCGAGACCGTTTTCGATGAGACACGTATCGGTCGAAAGAATTTATGTTAATCAATTTCACCAGCGGAAAAAGTTCCAGAGAATGTTTAGCTTATCTTCGAAGCTTTGAAAGTTGAAAGATCATCGCGTCACCATATTAGGTTTTCTAATTTAAATTTACGTGTAAAGTGTAAACGATCGACTGTCAATGATTTCTTCTTTGAAACGACACATAGGCAATGGAAAAAGTTCTATATTCCACGAGCAACATTCTTATTTCTGCAGATTTCGTGATACGATATGCCGCAACAGAAAACGCGTTCGTGTAACGAGGCACCAGATCGCAGCAATTCTTTTATATACAAAGCGATTCAACGACAGAAAAATTACTTTAATCATTTCAATGGAATAGTAAGTATTAGAATACCTGGTGGTTTAACAGGAAACGCGATACATAATCTACTTAGGTTATTAGAAGAAGAGGTGAACCCATTGGAATTTTATATTTATCATTTCAGCTTATTAAAGAATATGTAAATTTCTAGTTCTACATGCACGTAGGGTGTCCCAATATCGATGGTGCAAGCGAGGCGGGGCTGATTCCACATAAAAAAGCAAGTCGAAGATATAGAATAAAATTTGTTTATTTAAGGTTTCGTTTCTGAGAAAATCGAGTCTGAAAATTTGTCAAGCTGTGTTTGAACTTGGTTAATTTCGGAATAATCGATAGGAAGTTGCTTTACGCGTGACAATTAATCGAAAAAGATATAGAACAAAATTTTTCATAGAACGCTTCTGGTTTCTGAGAAAATGAAACTAGAAAATTGATTAAGTACGTGTGTACCTTAAAGAGAAGAATTTTATTGCTTATTTACGCATATTTTTTCACTTACTTACGCATGTAATATCGTCTATCGTCTTCTGCTGGTTGTTTATTCACGCCCAGCTGGTAATTAGTCAAACTCACATGTCCTAGACAAATTTTCATTTGTACCATCAATACCGAGGTACCTTCTATCGTAAAAGATTTTGAATCGACTTGTAGGTAGTTTCTCGGCGGAAAAAGCGTCGAGGGGATCTTAACCTCGTCACGGTCAAACTTCCGCGAAGAAATTCAACCGGCGTGGCAGTTAGAAAGGTAATAAGTAAGCGACGCGAAGGAAAGTCCGCTGGAAATGATGGAGTGAGGTAAGACCAGGCTCGATGCATTACATTTAACGCGCTGCCATTACTGTATAAGTACGTGAAAGTTGCCTCCCTCGGCGGCCATGCGAGGCGTATTTAGCTAGGGATGCGACGCTTCACTGACTAGCCTCGACTACGAGTTATTCCAACACTTTGTTCCACGATGCTGCATCTTTCGCAAAAAGCCGAACATAAGATTATTTACTGTCCACTTTTTCTTCTCTCTTCCTTTTGCTTCGAATTCAACGTTTCCAAATACGTCGAAAATAGACGGTCGTTGGAATGTTCTCGAAAGCAGAATCTTTAGTTGATAAATTTTTGGTTCAACGCGAGTGAATCGAACCGTGATATCGCATAATCGTTAGTTTATATAGAATTGGATAATTTGGAAATTTGCGAATTTCAAGCTTGAAAGGTTTAGGAACCAAAATTTCGGATTATCGAGGAATTGGATAATTTAAAAAATCGGCGCTCGGAAATTGAAAAATTCGAATTGGAAAATTGTAGAATATGGAAGTTTGAAAACTTAGAAATTTGAAATCCCAGAAATTGGAAAAATCAGTCAGCCGGAATACGTGGTTATGAAGATTTAAAAATAATTCAAACATTGTCATAGCGCGCGTAATTTATGATCCACAGTTCGCAGCATAGTGGATCGTTTATTTATCGATCGCGATTTTACGCTTCCTCCTTTTCCCAGTCGTTATCGCATAGGTTCTCACATTCGTTTGTTTGCATGTTTCCAACGCGAACGGTCCGCGTTCGTTCGAGAATAATAGAAGAAATTACGAACAGATTCGATGCTATGTAGGAGGTCCTGTCGAGGACGTTGTACTTTGACTATGCTTCAACATCACGATACAAACTGGATTGACAGATCCCCGTGAAATTTGTCGTGTTTCTAGCTGCTGTCGATGGCGACATCGTTGAAAAACCGATCGAACCGAACCTGTTCTCTTGACTTGCCCGCGTGAAACTTTCTTTGGTTTTTACCATTCTAGAACTCGATAATTTGTTGTTAACGCGAGGCTCACAGAAGTTTACAACATCTACGGAAAAGTAGAAATTCTAGGTTGTCGACTAATGTACTTTTTCTCGAAGAATTTTCTCGCGATTGACAATTTCCCGCTTGCTGAGGTATCTCCGTAATTCAAGACTATTATGTTTATAGTCCTTAGGAGAACATCGCGAACTATCAAGTAATAAAAGATATTCCGTAAATAAATAAATATCCGTTTTTCAAAACTCCCATAAATCTAAAGAATATTAACATCGTCGGTGAAATTGCTATTTGTTATTTCAAAAATTACAATTTCCATTTACAAGTGGAATTACGATCGAGGAGCTTTAAGCGGATACGGAGAGCATGAAGGGTTAACGGGCGTATCGTTCGAGAAGTGTGACAATGATCGCGGAGAAAATCTAACGGTACGCGCGGAGAGCTCTCGGCATCGAATCGCCTACATCGCCGCGCGATATTACGACCTCTCGTTTCGTAATCCCAGTATATCTCGTTTCGTAACTGAACCAACTAGCGGTTCACGACGAACAACGATTAGTGGCGTACCATGCGATCACACTCGTACATACACAAGCGTGGAAAACGCGAAATTTTCAAACGATCGTTTTTCTCTTTTACGATTTTACTCTACGTTCTCGATTCGTTTGATTCCCTTGTTCGAGTTCGATAACACCTACTGCCGTAATATCGTCTGGTGCAGTAATTTTGCAATCAGAAATCAGACCCTAGAAATTAGACTTGTAAGTTCTTGAAGAAAAGATCGAAAGATTAAAGGTAGTCCAGAGGATAATTTTTCCTCGTTTATATTATAGAAAGAGCGTAAATATCTTTAGACTCGTAGAATCCCAAAGTAGATCGATTTAAGGTAAAAACGTCTCGAATGAAAAAAAAAAACAGCAAATAACCTATAAAGGCCATTCACCATCAACTAAAAAGTTCTATCGAGACTTAAATACCGTAACAACGTTGCATGGATAAAAGTGGCAGGGAAAGAAGGAGGAGGAAGAAAAAGCGGAAAGAAAGTATCACGTCGAACGTAACAGGCCGAGTCCGAAAGTTCAGCGACACGTCACGATTGTGAAATCGTGTTTTGGTGGTTCCTGCGCGCATTCCGGGTCAGGATCTTTCCTTGACAGAGCAGAGGCGCAAGTTCAATGCGAGAAGGAAGTTGCTCGTAGGAAGGTGGCTGTTACCTGGATCCGGCGCGGTGGAGGCGCCGACCGCCATAATCCTGCTCAAGCCGCAACTTTCACGCGATCGTCCTCTCCTTCTTTCTCTCCGCTGCCAATCATCTCGCTCGCTCTCCTTGGAAGAAAGTGCACATGTAACACTTACATGACAAGCCACGGTCCCAACGTAACGTACAGGCTGCTCTAAAAGGTTCCGATCAGGTCCCGAGATTTCGTCAATGTCAATGACATTGGCAACTGCGCTACCGCGATCGTTTGGATTCCGCTCGGAAGGTCACGTTCAGCCGTCTTTGAAATTCTGCCTCGGTTACAATGCTGATGGAATGGAAATTGGTATCGATAAGATAATATAGGAGCGTGTGATTGTTCACATTGTCGTTGAAACGTGGATCGTTGTCTATATCGATCGGTTTCCTTCGACTTTCTTTCTGTCGATGCTTTCTTTTTGCTTTTGGCTTTTGTGATTGTAGATTTCTGAATTACATTTCTAAAGTAAACCTCGCTCCATCTCCGGAACAGGACAAACAGACATCTTAATGGAAGTACAAACACGGTTAAGTTTCCGATACCACTTAGACACGATCTAACGTGTGTTATATAACCGACGCAATGTTCCCGCTCGAGCACAAAAGTCTGAATACCGCGTTTAAATAACATACGGTATACAGCGACGATACGAAACCAGAAACATTGGCACGGACGCTAACTACGCTTCCGTGTCCTCCTAATTGAAACAAAGTTCTATTTTTTTTTTTTTTTTTAATTAAGCATTTAAAACTTTATGGCACGTTTGTTTCAGGTATAAAAGTGTCTACAATAATATTTAAATGGTCTTCGTGTAGACGAAGAATATAGTTTTTTAGGAAGTTGCAAATATATGATCAAGCCAAATGGCGAAACGATTATAGTTTCTACATCTAGGGGCAAATAAATTTGCTTAATCTTCATTATCTATTGATAATTCAAAAATCAATCGAGATTAAGAAACAATAGAATTTCCGTACGACTGCTCCCTGAAACTGGGTTTTTCTATTTAAAATGGGCGAAGAGAAGTCAGCACGAGGACATCTGTTTGGACGTGACTGTTTTCCGGAAGTTTTCCTCAATGCCAGTGTCGATTCCGAAGTTTCGAATGCCAACGGGATGGCAAAGACAGTTAACTTACGATCAGAAAAACAAATTGCAAGGAAAAGGAAGAATAAATTACGTCTTGGATCGCTTCTTCCACGATCGTAATATGCACTGCAAACGCAACGATTGAAAAGCAATTTCGGTTTGCGTCGTGCTAATGGATACTCGATTTCCTCTGTAAATTCCAGGTGCAAATCTACCGTTTTACTATCTGACAAACTTTAGTCAGATGACGTTAGATCGATCGTGAGTAATTTGCTTTGTATCTCAACCGAAGAAATCTAAATAGATCTTTCCGAGACAAACCGCGGGCCATAAAAATCAAAGCAGGAAGAAAGATCGATTAAAACTCGTTATCAAGAAGAAAATTTCATTCCTGGACGTTCTTCGTAGCAATTTAATACGTGATGGATAGAAAGGAACGGTACAGCCTATGCACTACTTCGTTATTTGTGAAAGATACATTTTCAAGCATTATTACTATGTATATATATGTCAATTTCAATTTATTATTTTTAGCAATAATATTTGAAAATATATCTTTCCATTATATCGACGGCCATTGTACGATAGTAGCGAATATTTCAAGATACATCGATAACTAAATTTCAACTACAATTGATCTCAATCCTCTTCTAACCAAAATATCTCTATCCCTATCTTAAAGTAATCGGGAGCCTGTATTTCAAAATTTCCATACAGCGTGCTTGTTGGAACAGTGGCGTAGCCACGCAGGCCCCTCGCTGCTAATCGATTCCAGGAGCGTAGCGGAGTGCTCCACTTTGGTATTTTTAAACGGCCCTCCCCTCTCGCCGCCCTTCCGGTCCGTCCCTCGTGGCCGCGAAGCCATCTAGCCACCCCACTTCCACCAAGCCACGTCCACTTCTTTCGGTCTACTTTTCTGTAGCCTGCTCGCGCGAGTACGAGCCAGTGACTATCCACCGTGGGTGGGGGCCTGGTCCGGTAAATATTTACAGTTAACATCGTTACATAATAAGCGTGTACAGGTCGGTACACGCGTTCACAGGCCAGCAGTTCGTTTGGTGCAGACGGAGAACTCCGATAACGGGCCATCACCTGCCAGCCCCGATTCGTCCAGATGCAGCTGGCCCCAACCCTATTCTCGATTCCTTGGGCCTGAAATAACCAGTGTTTTGACTCGAGAGGAAATGCTTAATGTGGCTGCAAGTCGAGTAATCGTAAAGGCACTTTACGTCGTGTTAAGCGATTGATTACCTTGGCTCGACAATACAGTAGATTTTCATATCATTTTGCTAGAATAATATAGGATGTTTGGAATTTCTTCGATGAATCATCGCGATAGAGTATAGTTTCTAATTACCGGAACTTCCTAGCCGGAAACGATTCCTTATAATATTCGGAGAATCTCGAGTAGGTGTTGTTGCACCTTTATCGTCGGTTTTAAAGAGGCAGTTTACGTTTCTTGGACTATATTTGACTATATTTTCGCGAATTAAGATGACGCAATGCCGTTCTCAGAACTTTCGAGTTCCTAAGCAAACGTAATCTTTGCGATGTACATATGTATACACGAACGATTCACCTCTTACCTACTTAACCACTTCCATCAAACCTAAATCTACTTTACCAAATGTTCCTCCTCTTCCTGCAAAGTGTAACAAAAATTCTGTAAGCAGTTTAAAATTAAGCACGCAAAGAATAGGATATTTCTTTAATACGCAATATTCTGATCTTTAAACGTGATAGACATAGTTGTGACTAAATGAAGACGTAGTATACCGAAGCATCTCTGCCAAATGCAAACAAGGCTTCATCTATTTATTGTACCAAAAATTGAAACGCGCATCTTTCTACGTAATATTTTTTCATGTCAGTAAAAGTTATTTCATCCTAATGAGACACGACCGTAATCACATTGGTAAAATGTAAAACCAATTTGAAAGTATATACGATAACTACAAACTGTCTATCGTGGATATATTATTTAGTAAAATATCAGTATAAAGTATGAATAGCCACTTTAAGCGTGACGAAATGTATATATGTAATAAATGTACTAAATACGTGTCTTGTAATTTCTATACATATTTTCAGATTTGGCTCAAACTTTATCGATATAATCGTAACAATATAGCCTCGTAAGACCGCTAGTGAAATTTCACAATGTTTCGTATGACACGCGTAATATATTCATAAATGTGTCTGGGTGCAAGTATTCGAATACTTTCGTAGATCTGTATAGCTCTAAACGACTCATATAATGCACGATAGGGAATATATCAAATTCTTTTTCACGTTACATTTCATGGAACGTGAACGCTTCGCGAACTTCGCGTTAATCGTTTTCCGCTAAATTTACATAACCAAAGGACCTCGAACTAGGAGAAACATCTCTCGTTCGTGTCGTTCAACGCGAACACGAAGGAACGAGCGAAAGAACAAACGACTCGAGCCATGCAACGCGTTATAAGCGTTACGTGTACGGCTTCCGCGGCCTTGCGTACCTGAATTTATCGCGCCAGGTAAATCCTCGGCCTGCACCAGCCCGCACGTTCTCTGCCATAGCCTTTTTTCCCCGCTGTTGTGCTTTGTTCCGTGGAGCCTATCGAGCGGAAGGCTGCCAGTCCTTGTCAGATTGTCAAGGATATATCACGGTCGACTCTGATCGACACTACTGTTTCTTTTGTTTTTCCCTCGTTTCACTTTTGGCTTTTACTTTGATACTTTTTCCTTTCTTTGTTAGATTCTATCCGCTTAATTATTATTTTGCTATCAAATGCAGGCTGTCTTAAAAGAAATTTTTGTCCTCAAATCGTTTCTAAACAAAATAACAGAGATATATGTATCTCTAATCAATAATTTATAAAGTCGTACCAATCGTGTTTAAAATATGATATGGATGAAATTGTCAGCTCTAGTTGGTTTACGATTGAGCGCCCTTTATTCATACACACGCAACATACGCGTCAGTAGCATTGGATGTATTGTATTCCCTACACGATCCCTGTTGTTTCAAGAGTCTTTTATCAATCATCACGTTACGTAGTCGCCTTATTACATTCATGCTCCTGCACAATCATCGTATTTATAGGATCTAGGATTCTGTTTCAATATTCTGACACGAGAAACGATTCGTTGATCGTTTCCCGATACTTTGATCTCTTAATCCATCGACAAAGGAAAGAAATCTCACGTCGATGGTTTGACGATAGGCATCGATCGTGACTCAACGTAGGTACATTGATTCGAGGAAACCTCGAAGTAAAAACTTAGTGCACAGTTTGCATAATAAGGAGAACAATTCTAACGGTCCTCCGCTCTACATAGGATCGATCGTGACGACACGCGCCATTCGTCCACGCGTTTCGTGCGTCAGATTACAGGAAATTTCAAGTCGATTGTTGTTCCCCATTTCGTATCTTCGTCATAAACTTACTAAAGTTCTAACCACATTATATTCATGTAACATTTCTTCTATTCATATTCATAGAACATATCGAGAAGAATCGATTAGGAACACGTGCAGCGCTATATATTTGCTATATACTGCCCTATATTTAATGATACACGTAATATTCATGAACATGTAAGCAAACAATCGCGTCTTTTCTTTTAGAAGCGCAAGGTCTCAAATGGATACTCGCTTATGGATTACGTAACACGAATCGACCTTGACTATACTCGAACCGCACGCGAAATTAAGGATCTTGACTGTCAAAATGCTTCACTGGGATTAGTATTCCTCGTGTTTGTCAGAATCGAATTTAAAAAAGCTTCTAGCTACGAAAACGTCATCCTAAACAAACGAAAATTCCATGATCCGCGCCTCTTTTGTCGACGTAATTGCATTCTCGAGAATCGTTCATTTCTGAAAGTACACGTCCGTGTACGTGAATCGACGATTCGAAGAAGAAACGGAGAACGACAGGTTGGGATCTCGACAAACGTAATCCTTTTTTCGCGTTGGCAAGCGACAACTGGATGCTTACGTAATCCCGGAAAATGCCGCGCTCAAGCGATAACCCTGGCTTCTCTATGGAAATTCTGACCATGAAACGCGGCGTGCATTGGTAACAAGCCTCTATCCGCGCGATCTGATACCGGTCAGAGGTGAGCAAATATCAGGGACAACGTTCTCTTCCTGCGTTCCAGTTAAACGTATTCTGATCCTAACGAATATTTATATGACACCGTGGATTTCATCGAGACGTTTGTCTTTATTTGCCTAATACGATAGTTTAATCGACATTGCGAAAATTAAATGACTAGGTCTTTATTCGAGAGTCTTTTGATCTGATAGTATCGAAGACCTATTAAAGTTATTGCTTGTAAGTAAAACGTTTACTTTTCTTACTGTACACGCTCATAAGTATTAAGACTTCTATTCGTTCCATCTGTTGGACAACTAACAAATCTTACTTTATTTATTACAACTGACCTTCCAACTGCAAGGGATTAGAATGGGTTGTTCGATAACGTCCATCGACGACGTTTATAGGTAAGTTAAAAGACTGGTAATAGTTGAAATTCGAATATATTCAAGCCCAATGGAAGACGGGAATGCAACAGCCGGGTTCTGATGTGGATCGAGCAAGGCGTCACTGCTTTCGCTATCTGGGCCAATGGGTCACAAAGTTTCCCGCGTGCTCTTGCGCGCTTGCGTGCAAACGCACCTCCGCATTTCCTTAACGCTTCTGTCCTTGTGTTTTTTTCCTCTCAGCTTACCTATTTTCTTTCTTTTTTTTACCGTCAACCGATCCATCGATTTCTTCGTATTTCCTGAATGCCTATCTTCGTATGTGCTCGATCGCCAGACAACTTTTGTCGATCCCAATCTTTGTAATGCTGCGTCGTATAGAAACCTTATAGCGCAAAATTTCGAATTCACATTTCGTATGACACTTGCAATCGCTAACTAGGGTTATTACATATTATATTTAATAACAATTACTCGACGAAACTCGTGGCTTCTTTATATTCATGCCAGTTCATTTCCACGTCCTCCACGACAGCGCGTAACTGTTACACAAGCAACAGGAAGCGATGGGCAACGACGACAGCAACGATTCGCCCATAAGAATACGCGACGCATATGGCATTGAGAATATAAATAAACGTTTGTGCTGCGTTTCCTGGTTTCCAGCCGTGAAGATCGGTGAAATTATCACGAATCGACCGGGCGCGCTCATTTTCTGCCGGGTTTCGCGCTTTCCTGGAACGAAATCGAAAAGGAAGACGACGAGAAGGCAGCCTTGGGTTTGAGTCGAACAAGGAATGCGCATTCCTGTGGCAAGGACTCGCCTCTCCTCGAATCATTCGAAACTTTTGAAGAACGCTACGCAAGATCGCCGCGCCTCGACCGCTCGGGGAATGTTAATTGAACCGTGGTAAATAATTGCCAGGAGAAAGAGAGCGTTAATTGACGTTAATCAGTCGGTGTGTTGCTCTTATTTTCTACAGAAAATATCTCGAATCTGTTCAAATTGAACGAATATATATTTTGACGTTTGTAAGTGCTAAACATATATGCACATATAAATGCTTAATTATTTAAAGAAAGTAGGGTAATTTATTTTCTAAATATTTTGACATTTATTTCAAATTCCTAATATATTGATTTCTTAAGAAGGCGATACGTATCGTTGTTCTCCAATAGTTTGTTAATACTTTTCAAGTTTCACCATTATTTATATACCGTTACTGTGAACCAATCAAACTCTAGATACGTACTTAACTTCGATCCTACCTTCAACAATAGTATAGAACAATCTTAATGGGCGACGAGGATTAACAGACCTTAAACTTTTTAACGAAATGTACACAAATTCCAAGAAGGAAAGTTACCAATTTAAATCTAAGCCATTGCCTTGCAATCCTGTATTGGTGCAATTAACTTTAAAAATACGAAGTAACAACTATTCTCCCATCTCAATCAATTTTAAAACTGCCTGGAGGAGTCTGAAGCGCTACCTTTCCCTGCACTCTACACGTTTAAACGTTCCGTGTTTCTCACACATCGATCAATTTCTACATCCAGTCCGCTGCTTCGGACACACGTAACCAATGGTAAGATCACAATACAAAGGGAATAGAATTCCAAACTTCTGCATCATCTATATCCGCACGAGAACGGTGCAACAGTTGTCAGAAACGGTAGAGAGAACAGAGTCTCGAGCACGATGTCCCCGGTTGCCTAACAGCCTGTGTTCCGTTAGCCGGTTGCCTCATCGTCGACGGTCACCCTATCAACGTCGATGAAAGAGCTGCAGGAAGTCGATTGCTCGTCTTCTTAACTAATTGCCGGACTTCCATTGGCGTTACGTCGTCGTCGTCTTTCGTCCTCGTCTACGTTGTCGTGCTCGGTCTCGTTTGTTGCGTAACTGAACGAGAGCGGTCTCTGACCGTTCCGAATCCACGCGAACCGTTTTACATGCCCAACAGAATCACTCCAGCAGCCTAAAACAGAATATCTAATAAACACCGATCAACCTCTTATGATCGTTTAAATTTGAATAGATCTGAAAATTTAACACAGTCATCCAGGCTACTCGATATCGATGCGCTCAGTTTCAAGCAGCCAATCGAGGAGAGCACGAAAGCGGAACAACGAATCCGATTTCAGAGGCTTCCTTCGACCAGCGTCGCGAGGCAGATACCGCGTAAAAGAAAGAAGAAAAAGAGGCAGAAAAAAGAAAGAGGAGTCGCGGTCCAAAAATAGCTAACCGGTGGGCCGTCGATCTTCTGAATGGACGGCTGGCTTCAGGCGGGTTATCGATGCGTATCTTAACGGTGATGCCTGTACAAGGGAGCCGTCCGGCTCTCGGCTGGTCTCCTCATGATTCCGGCGAGACTGCTCTCTAAAAAGAGGTCTCACCTTTGCTCCACATCGCATCGCATCGCGGTGCGCATCGTGCCACGTAATGTGGGTCGCCGCCAGTCGCCGGTGAGCGTATCCGGGCCAGAACGAGCACGACGATGCATCAAAAATCGACGATGGGTTAAGAATTAAATTCAATGTGAATCAATAAGCTCAATTATCTTTTATGATAGCGAACACGTTAAGTATATTAATGATTCGTTATTTCGCACGTCTGTATCCTCTTATCACTTTTATCATCGCGCAATATGCTTTATCGTTTCATCTTGTGGTTCTATATAGAAACTTTAGGAACGTTCTTGGACATCGATACCATCGCCATTATATCAGTATCTGCATTCAGAGCGTGAATTTGACACGACGATCGCGAAGGTCGATCGCGGTTTCGCGATTGGGCGGCCACGGTATTACAAGACTGATTGCGTAACGTGCTTAGAAGCCGACCGGGACACCGTTAGACAAAAGATTTTGTCGATTGTTAACGGACCGTATCCCGAAACAACGTGGTCGGCGTTAGATTCGTGTAGGTGAGTTATCGATCGGTACCAGCGGATCTGTAATGAATCAGAACGAGTCGTGATCGGTAACGGTAAAATATAGCCCGTTACGCTGGCCCAGACAACAACAATAGCACCAAGATCGGTCCGTAATTGCTCCTCTCTCGTTCGACCCCACGGCTATCGATGACGATTCTCGAACTATCGCGATCGCGAGACCCGCGAATTAAGTCCTTAGCCATGGCGGCTTTATTGCTCATCCTGACAAGACGTTTCAACGATGATCACGTTTATTCGTTGTCGGACAAGCTTGTGTAATTTGTTTCGTTGTAATAGTTCGATTTAACCTTTCGAATCTTGCAAAGGATTTTAGATATCGGACTCGACTCGAATTTGTAATCCCATTAACGTCAACCAGGTCGGTCGTGTCAAATACATTCGAGTAAAATATGTGTATATCCCAATCGATTTCCGGTTTACCCACCTTGGATACGATTCAGAGGCGACTTGTCTAAACGCGTGCATGCAATTGCAAGGCGTAAATGTAATAAAGGATTTGGAATTCAGCGATCAGATCGACGAGTAGCTGAAACTTCGCGCGGTTTGCATAATACGCGATGGTACGCGGCAACGTCAATTAATACCGTATTACGAAATCTCTTGCTATTTGCATCACACGGACGTTGCCTATCTGTGTCTAGGCCTCCCAGCCTTCTGCAGTTTATTCAAAGACATTCGTTATTCTTGCTACGCTGATTACGCGCACGTTGCGCAATTCACACTTGCGCTTCTCTCTGAGTCGTGGATCCTTTTCTGTTTCGGGGATGCTTTATTCATTGGCAAATATTACATATGGAAAATCTATATATACAGTGGATACAAATAGTATTCGCACATCATTTTATTTATTACATTTACGTAATACCAATTAGGTTCGAGTATCTAATAAGATTTTATGATTATACAAGCTTGATATGTACTATGAATATGAAATATAAATGGTCTATAAATATCAGTAATTGCACGAATAACACGCATACCTGTAATTTATTTCGCGATTATGTATATCAATGTAAAATAGAGCATATGTTTCAAAGAGATACACAATAATTAAGAAAAACTGTTTACAAAATCGGTCGGATCTTGGGCATTTCATTAATAACGGCGTTTCTCCCCTAAAACAAA
Organism: Bombus affinis; assembly: GCF_024516045.1. Lineage (NCBI taxonomy): Eukaryota > Metazoa > Arthropoda > Insecta > Hymenoptera > Apidae > Bombus > Bombus affinis. The sequence continues at coordinate 1,377,168 of NC_066349.1, read as the reverse complement.
TAAAATAAATAGATGAACAAATAGTTAAATAGACAAACAAGATAACCGCACGTTCGATGGCTATTTCGAACGCGTTATTACGAAAACGGCTGTAATCGTCGCCGATGAGAATGTTACGTAACCGGTAATTGAATACGAATAATTTTACATAAACAGAGGCGGTAGTTAGCCATGGCTGTCTTTGCGCGCAGAAGGACAGTATTATGTATTACGATAATGGTCGTGGAAAAACGTTAACAACTCGGGAGACGCGTGGTCGTTCGTGTTCACGGCTTCGTTCCGATCCTTCGACACACGTAACGCGATAGTTTCCTTCATTGACGTTGCAATTTGCATCGATTAGAACGTTCATGCATATCCGATGATCCGCGTTTCGATTCGATAATCGCAGCAAAAATTTAACTTGTTTCGCAGGAAACGTTTGAAGGGGATGTGAAAGAATCGAGTAAAAACGAGTCGGAGGAATGTTTTTAAACTCGATGACGTGTTTACACATCGTACGTCATCGAGATCTAGTTTTAAATCTTGGAAACTTTTGCAAAAAATTGCGCCTTGTATACTTTAAATCCCCATACACTCGCAAAGTCTCGTCATCCACACTTGGTAACACGATGATGACGCGAAACGTGGCTTTTTTATGGCGAGTTTAAGGGGACGCGACAAACGAAACAAAATGAGAAGAACACCGCATATTCCTGCCGAGGTAGGGAAGGTTCGTTTCAACGAAGGGACGAGAACGACGTCTTTTCGGGACGTCGTCGTGCAGTTGACGGCGCATTTGCTTGTTGTACATCATCAGAATCCGGCTGGTTCGTTTGGTCGTGGCCGTGCACGGATCAGGCGGCTTAAAAAGCGTAACTCGCGCTACGTACAAGAAACGCAGGAAAAAGGCCGGCCATGGTAAAAATAATGCTTCACGAGCATCATTAACTGGCGACGAAAATAAGGATTGTGGAAGAAGGGGGGTGAGAGATGGTTGGTCGTTTAAGAGACGCGACGGACGGACGGATAAATCACAGCGGAGCTAAGTCCCGAGCAGCCATCGTATCGTCCGGGAGCAGACAAAAATCGTAAAAGAGTGCTCCGCAGGGCTAACCGAGACTCTCCTGGACGCTCCCCTTTCGCTATGTCGCGAGACACTTTTGACTCTTTCAACGCTTTTGCGAACTGCCTCGGTTCCCCGAACACCCCCGCGATCCTGTATCGATGAGCAAAAAGCAAGTACAAGAATAAGTAGAGGAATAAATGCACGATCACGTTCTTGTTACGCAAGATCCTAATCGGCGATATAGCAAACGAAATGTCGTTTTAGATGAAAAACATGTTTAGGTGAATAGAACGATTGGATAACACGGAGCGGAATTTGCGAGGCTGTTGCAACGAGTGGTTCGCGACTCGTGACTATTTTCGGGGATTTTATTCCTGTCAGAAGATACGGTCATTTCCCTCCGTTCCAGCGGCTTTTTTTCGTCCTCTTTCAGTCTCTTGTTTCGACGCGACATTTCGAAAGGGCCGCTCCTCCACGCCGATTTCGCATCTCGACGTGTCGTGTCGCGTCGAGTGAAAGCCTGCAACCTTGATTTTATAACAAAAGTTGCGGCGACTGTGCTTCGTGTCGCGTTGCTGTTGCTTCAACCAGCATTCTGATAAGTAAACTGTGGATGTTTATACATTTATTTGTACAAATTTAATCGTACAAAAATGTACAGAATGTGGGAGTAAAACGTATCTCTATTAAGCTTAGAAAATAGGTATTTACGTAAATTTCTGCAGTCTAATGATAAGCATATCCGAATTAGCCAATTTCTTCTAAAACGAACGAGACAGTAAAACAACAGAGCAATACCGACAGTTATTTTAAGGATTCGTATTATCCGGTAGTTGATGACCAAATCGCAGAGATATGTGCATTTCACGGTGAACAAGATGAAATTTCTACAAACTATCGGATGGAGTACTATTGGACGTCGATAAATCATTGGACGATTATTTTCTCGTCCCGAGATCGAAATGCGATCATCGTATTTGGCTTGACACGATGAACAATCGCGACGAAGATTCCTCGTGACACGATCGAAGCGGTGATTGTATTTTGCCCGCGCGATCCACGAGATCCGCATGATCATGCGAATAAGTTGATACGCGTGGCTACTAATCTCACTCGATGATAATCGTGCAATAATAATCGAGATCCGCCTGTAAGGAACTGGCCTTTTCCATCGATAAAACGTGGCTTGTTACCACGGATAAATTACATCGGAAACGATTCAAGGATCCGATATTTTTTACGTCCCATCCTTACTGAAAAGTCACCGTCAATTTTGCTAAGTCAGCCAAGCATCTCCCCTCTATCAGGTACTGTATCTCGCAACGGATCGTTTAAGTTTAAGTCTTATGGATCAACTGCAGAATATTCGGTCCTTCTTATTTTTCTTTTTCTTTTTTTGTTTTTAATCGATGTGATTGAGATTGTGTGAAAATTACTTTGATTTCAAATATAATAATATGATATTTCGAAGAAATTACGTGCGATTGAAGTTTCATTTGAAGAAGGGTATTGCGTATACACTAACCTAGCAGAATAGGTTACTATCTAAAAAGTTCGAGAAATAGATAGAGCTTGTTTTCGTTATGAAAGCTTCAATTTTTCTGGTGTTTTCCTTTTTATCTCAAGAAACATTCACGCAGGATTAAAGTAAATACGACGTTAATATCGACGCCTGATGCTCGAGAATCGTCAATCGTAGAGAACGACCAAGATCGACGAGGCAAGGTTCCCGCGCGCAAAATAAAAGACGCGCTCGGGAGTCGGGACTGCGAGCGCAGCTAGATGTCCTTCGTCCTGAACCAATCGCCAGGGCCGTCGATTTTTTCCGTCTGGCCCGAACTTGATCATAATTTACGCCAGCCATCGTCGATAATTCGCGTATCCTGAATCCCGCGATTGTTTACGATTGACTTATTCGCGCTCGATTTACGAACGGATTATGTATTTTTATGTAGATACACATACATTAATCTTCCACGATCGCTATCATTTTTTTTTTACGATCAATTGAAATTTTCGAAAATGACAGCATAAAGAACAATATCTTTAAGTGCGTTCTTTGATTTTCGGCTTTTTATTTCGAATTTTATAACCTAATAAACAAAGATTGGAAGATTTCATGATAAATAAGCGACGTTTCATATTCTATTCGAAAGTATTCATTGTTCGATTTTTATTATCGTGGCATAAAAACAGCGATCGATACTACAATGTACAAAGAATATACGAAGTACTCCATATTCAGATTGAATCCGCCATTCAAGGCCAAGCTTCTCCAAGGATAATCGCTATGGATACTTAACTGCTTTGAAATCTATCTTCATAAGTACATTCATCGTGTTAAATTATAAAATCTATGTCTAGCAAGGACTATTCCTTTCAAATATATTATTTAATACAGATCCTTTCCTTCTCACCTTTCAAAATTTGTCTAATCATGTCAGTGTCCATGACCAATTATCCGAATTTAACTTATAGTAATCAACTATAAACCTATTAATTGTATATCCTTTTATCGTTAATCGGATACTTTTTAATACATAAAATAATTTAGATTTGCAAGAGAATATTTTAATTAAAACGATATTAATTTCAACATGAAAAATTTGTTGTCTTTTTTCTCATAAACGAGCTTCGAACAAGGAAACTTTTATTGTACTTTACTTTAAATATTTTTAATACTGTCAGATAATCTTTGACATTTAAATATCGAACTGGACTTAGAATTTCCTTCGTTTGTATTTCAATAAATGCAAGCTAATACCATAAAAGTGATTGTTTCATTATTCGAAAATTTCGTTAACCGAATATCTTTGTCTATTAATTCGGATGCAAAAAACTCTACTAAACTGGTTACAATAGCTGAGTCTAGTAGCTGCAACAAATCTCTATCTAGGTTTTATTACTATAGTCATATTCAGAAAACTATGAAATTACATAAACATCTTCAGCTTATTCTTGAATCTTTCAGCGAAGGAAAATCAAACAACAGGTTGGAGGTATGGAGATCGAAGTAAGAAATCGTGAAAGAAATAATCATTGGAGACGGATCGGTAAAGAGGAAGTATCGCGCGGCAGCAGCGGCGCCGAATACAAGAACGCGGCCTTGCGAGGCGACTTCCAGCTCGCGTCACGTGCGGAATATGAGCGAGTATGTTAGCGAGTTGTCGTAGGTCGGCAACAGGCGGCCATCACCGCCATGTCGAGATTTATTCGATAGTTCCTCGACGAACGCGGATAGCTGGCAGAGCAGAGATCCACAAACCGCGCCGGGAAATTCATTTGCAGCCCTATTTATACGTAAGAGGCGATCGTATCAGTGGCTGTGGCATAATACCGAGTGTTGTATAATGATCACATAGTTTACTCGAGACGTATCAGCTGTCGATTCAACCGAGAGCCACCCCTCAAAGGGATGTTTAAAATAGACTCGCTTATCCTGACTAATTCGTACGTTACAAAGATTTTAAGTAAAGAAAGCCATAAATTTTTCAACTTTCAAATCATTGATCGGCGGTACAGTTTAGGGTTAAAAAATCTCCGATAAAGACAAAAATTCAAAACACGTTGAAGAAAATTTCAAAGTTGAGTTGACACGCGTAACGCAAACTACAGCGATGGTGGATATCTCAAATGAGCGATGGGTTCGATCGTGGGCAGAATCTGTCGATGGCTCGACATACCGCGTAATCCTCGTGCGTGATTGTGTAACACAGTACTCACGTGCCGGTGTACCTGTAATCACTTGCAGCGAGTGCAATTATCGCGGCCGACTGTGGTGTTACGCGTGTGCGTGTGATAATTATTCCCACGTTTATTCACGCTTGACATGAAAAACTTGATCGATTAGGTATTCCAGCTTCTCGGAAGCCAAACTAATTAACTCCATCTTTTGTCAGTTATTCAGTCTCGCTATTCGAATACATAATAGACCGTGTATGTTTATGCTTTTATGAGACATTTGAATGTACACTGGTTCTGTTTTTATTCGAGTACACAGGTTTCTGAAAAAAGATATAAAAGAAAGTCGTGTCAAAGGAGGTATAGCGTAGAATGAAAAAATAGAATTTTCATCCGAAGCATAGATATCTGGTATATCTATTATCGAAAATATTGTTATTTGTGGACAATGCTGGTTTCAGGTAGGTATTGTGGAATGGAAAATTTTGAGATCTTGAAGGTCTTTATCACAAAACAATAGAAATAGAGAAACTGCGTGTGAAGGATTAATTGAATCATTCTTCTCTAAACAGATAATACTGAGTAATAAATATCTATTGATATCGACTGACTTAATTCGTCTATTAAAGACTACCGCGCTATTATCGAGAAAGATATTTTAAAATTGGAAATCAAGTTGAAAATAAAATAATATGAATACTCAGAATATTTAACGTAAACACGTATATTACCATTTTCGATATTCTTTCTTAATCACTTATAAATAAGAAAAAATTTAGGGCTGTAGGTACTAAAAACGTACGTAAGAAAAATTTGTGTCAAGAAATATACACCAGTTTGAATCACAGATTACCATATCTGATTCACGATCAAGCTTTAGTCACTTAAATAATTCATCTCCCCTTTTTTCCCTTGTAATCGTCATTATTTTGTTTACTTTTCGTATTGCTTCGAGTAATTAGCACTCTTCGCTAAATAACTGAATAGATAAAAATCGTTAATAGTTGTTACAGAAGATTGACTGAGGAGGAGAAAAATAATATATATTTCCTGACAAGAAATGTACGTCAGCGTGAATCACAAGAACGTCTTGGCAACACGTGACCGTTGGATTATCAACGAGTGTCGAGTATAAAAACGTTGGTGTATTACGGATTGGAACGTTGCGTAAAGCTCGCATAACCAGCACGTTGTCACGTTCCAGCCGGGAAAAGAACGCGATAACGAAGATTCGCCGTTTGAATTAGCGGCACGTGACCGTGTCGACTGCTTTCAGTCGAAACGGCCGCGCTTCTTGTCCTCGTGACCGCCAATAATACGCAATCGCGCATCGAGTCGATTGAATCATTCCGAATCACGCGAGTCGTTGCGAAATTCTTTTCTCAAAGCTTGACCTAACGAATCGCGAATTTTCCGACTAAAAGATTTAGTCTTTGCCCGATTTTCTATCGAATTCCGATATCCCTGGATTCGTGCTTGATTTACCTCATATCACAGGGTGACACTATACCTGCGTATATATATGGGATTTCAAATTAGTTTCACACGCATTTTCAATTCTTATATGCGTGTGACACTGTGTATTTTACGATTAGTTATTTCATGATTTCGAAGATCAGGTAAAGAACGATTCGAATAGCTTAATCTGGATTTTAGTTCGAATCATTATCTTTATCTTATAACAGTGATAATATTAGCGAGAATGATGTTAGAAGAATTCAGATTATTCTTGATTTCTTATTAGATTAGAAACGGAGAATCGATAATTTCAAATGCTTAGATAGCATTTCAAGTAATCAGAATTACTGGTAATATTCACAATGTTATCGATGGGAGTTAGTTAAACAAATTTTTAGCCAATCATGTAATTCTTCTATTTTTCATTCATGTATATCTTCTATTTATTCTACTTATTTTTTACACAATGTTATACATTTTTTTCAATGTTACAAAAATGTTTTGAATTTTCAGTTCAATACTAAAATGTCAGCATCGAATGCAACTGCTCGTTATATCAAATTATATAACGTTCTTAGAAATGAAAATTAAAGTATTTGTAGTTGGCGTATTACAGTAAGCGCTGCTAAAAATATTTAAAATATTTAATATTCTAGGTAATAGTAAGAATGTAGCTTGCTCGATACGTAGCTTGATATGTTACTAAAATTTCAGTCCGAAATATCGAGTAGTTTCCCAGTTATGGCAAATTTTCCAAATCGAATCATTTTTAAATTTTAAATCGAAATGTATGAATTTTCATTGGCGATTAAGCAAATGAAATAAGATTGTAAATGAGACGCAAAATGTGTTAAGGACATAGGAAGTAAATCAGACGAACGGGTCAGGCTATCAGCGATGCATCATTGCTGTTACGTCGCGTCGTCATCGCTGAAACGTAAGAAAGCGAGAAAGGTTAATAAATTTGTTTTATCGAAATTAGAGACGAGAGAAAACTACTTCTCCCGTGCAAGATCGAACCACGAACACCTATCAGATACTATTTCTGTCTCTTAGAAGAAATCGATGGGAAGGGCGAGCAGGGTATAATTAGCCAGTTACAAGCGCAAAAAGCGCTTCGCAAATGGGGCGAGTAATGCGCCCTGCACCGCGATAAAAATCGAGTTCGCTTCAGCGTGGCAAACCTGCATCGATTGGTCTTTATTTCTGACCATCTAACTTTATTCTTCTATGTAGATCCACGTAAAAATTTTTCCAAATAGGTACTTTCAAATTCTTCTCTTCCTTTTATAAATTTCCGTTACATTTTTATACATTTTACAAATCTCTGTCACGTTAAACTTTCTATCTTAATCTGTTGCCAATATGGTCACCGATTTTCATTCCTTTTGGAAACAATAATTGCAAAAAGAAATTTATTCTTTTGAAATTGAACCGTAGCTATGTTTAGAACATTGATAAATTGTCTTCTAGAATGAAATGTTTTATGAATTGCTTATTGATAAAGTCAAGATAAGCAGCTGATTATCCGAGCCTTTGTCATCATATCATTTTCATATTTTACGCTTTATTTCTTTCTGAAAACAATGCCTGTAATGTTTACAATAGTTTACATGAATTGATCACGTGAAGATATCTTTGTGGCAGTAAAAAAAGATCTTCTTTATCTAACTTAGTATCTCGAAATGCCTCAAATAATATATAATTCGAATAACGACAAACAAACAATGTAGAAACAATAATTAAAACATCATCCGCAACAAAGTGTAATAAAGCTATCGATAACGTATTAGGAAGATTACGTAGTAAAATTCCTCGTAGGAAATACGATTTACAGAAATTCCAATTTACAATTATCCTTTTAATTCACGTTATTACTGAGATTTTCCAGATCACACGTTCTCAGATTTCCTCTGTTAGTAATGGACACATCACTAAGTAATTCCAATTCTAGGATCGTGAAATTATTCGTAAGATACGAGAGACGATGTCAAGAATTACGTTCATTGGATATTAGCCAATGTTCATTTATGCGTTGTTTTTTCCTCTACCTTTCCAGGAATTCCCATTGATTACAGCCCGACGAATCATCGAGATCACGTTGGAGATTGTAAATTGCAAATAATCTTTGAATTCCAAACTCGTCAGACCGTTTTCATCTCGCGCCAAACAACCTTATACAAATCACGTATCATTCTTTATCTTTCCATAGAAAGCAAGTGAACGAAAAATGGTACTTGAAAAAGAAAAATTGCCTTCGTTACAAGATTTTTCTAATTATTTTCAAGGCACAGCGCCGTTGCACAATCACGTGCAATCAGTTTGCACGGGATTCCGTGTAACGAACGGCATGCAAATGTTATCCTTCGCAGAGATTACCATATTTTCGTTTGCTTGCTCGATAGTGGCCATGAAGAAAAATAACGTCGTCAGCCGGATTGCTGCGAAAATACAAATATTTTCGTGCCCTGGAGCCTATCCATTCGTCGATCGTCTGCTGGACCGTCGCGTCGTTTTACGTCACAGAGCACAATTATGACTTTTCCTCAATTAGATAGCTGTTATCTATGTATGTATATAAATACTATGCACCAGACTAGGTCGTCAAGTTTCTTTGTGAAACACTGAAAATGATATCAATGTAATCGCGACATTTGTTTGGTGAAACGATGTCGCGCCCGACCAATTATATATCAATTATGCGAATATCGAACGATTGTTCATAGCTTAATCAGCGAATTAAAATCAGTTCTGCGCTTCTCCTGTCCGATAACGAATTGCGTCACGTTGCGCAATCGTTGTTTATACTTTCCATTAGCAATAATATCGGTATAAGCTTTTAAGTATAGAAAGTGTTTGCGATATAGCTCGTCCACGATTTTCGTATTCTCTTCATTCTTTTTCCCTTCGTCGCAAAAATATAAATATAACGAACGATGGTAACCTCCGGTGATTGAAGTTCATCACAACATTTCTCCGTGGAAATAACGTAACGAGCCCCACACTGATTGAGACTATTTTCGTCAAAGTTGGCATGACAGCGGATGAAAAAATTCATATATAAAAATACATTGCATACAAAAATAAATACATAACAATTAGGGTTCGGGGCTTATAATATTAATCTGTCGATTCTAATAATAAATTAATTTTTTTGCTTCCTTTTAGATATATTTTGCAACTTATTCTTCTAAACATTCGTAAGTATTTTCTTATTAGGCCAAAATAAATCTGTTGGCTGCTTTTTGTATGGTTTTCTTTGAGGCAGATTAACCGAACAATGCTATGGTGTTTGGATCACTTAGTAATTAAAACACTATTTTGATGAAATGTTTTTCGATTTTCCATTTTTACGTCCATACGAAGTTCGAAATCGCATAATATCTTAAAGATCGCATCGCAAGCGAATCTGTGGTTTCCGTTCGACGCGTAGGCATTGTTTAACACCTCGTACAAGGCTGGTTCGACGACCCGGCGCTGCGTGTATCCTCTTATCAAAACATCGGCGGATATTTTCGCGTTGCCGCAGTCTAGACTTTTGTTAAACAAACACGTCGACGCAACAACCGGCTGCTATCGATATTAAAAAAGAACCGTCCATTCGATCCGTACTGCTATAAAAGCGACTAATTTCCGAAGAATTTCCTCCTCTCGTCGATATTTGTGTGAACCTAAGCAATTTTCTTTATACTTTATACGTGAAACGCAGTTCGATATTGTAAGGCAAGGGGTTAACTTAAATTTTGCTATTCTTCGAATATCTTACAAACGTTATTTATACGATTAATAAATAAATATAGGTTACACGTCCTATATTCACTATTTCGAACGGATAAAAAGAAATCATTGGGAAATCCATGTTGTAGCCGTGTTCCAGCAGTCACAACCTTTCCCCACGGTTCACTGCACCCGATGTCGACTGTCATCGATTCTACCCACGCTTTCGACGACAGTTTCATCGACATTGTCTCCCATCGATCGTAGATGCGAGCATTCTCCCGCTCTCGAAGGACTCGCGCGTGTAATTAGGATACCCTGGTTGGAATTACGCTCGGCCAATTAACTAGTTAGGAATAAATTACCGCTTTTACCTGGCGCGCGATTACGTAAGCGCAGCTATTACCGCGCTAACTGCACCTCTCGGCCAGATATCATTACCGCGGATAGTTCTCTTTGCTTTGCGTCATCGGTGCGATTGTGCGATTGAGAGACGCGCGTTACAACGTATCCCTCCTTGTTTCTCTTCGCGAAATTATAATAGACTGACAAAAAAAAAAAGATGTTTTTCGTACATCAAAAAGTATCCAATCTTGAAAGATTCAAGTAATGACAGTCACATATACATCGATATACGTATTTCCATCAAATTAGGTTTTTATATTATATTTATTAGATATTTTCAGCAAAATGTATTCTAGAAATAAAAATGCCTTAAAAAATATACTTAGTGAAAATATCAAATCGCAATGTATAATTCTTTCTTCGATATAATACAATAGTATGAATATAATGCTATAATTAACAATATAAGAATGGAACGATATGAAATATCGTCGGTGTTTTAAAGCTCGGCGTAAAATCACAAAGGGTGAAAATGAAAAAAATCTTACTTTTTTAAGTAAAGAAGAAAATAAAATTTGATCTTAGTGATCGATCTCAGTTTGCACATGCGTGTTCGTTGATCGATGCCTACTATTTCCCGACTATATTTAACTGCAACCACTATTATGCATACAATTACATCACGGCACCGATTAAAATAGCAAATTCGCGAAGTTCACGCTTGTAGCTCGCGCTCGTGATAAACGAGCTATATGACAATCAGCTGCACCGTAACCGCCGTTGATAACGCGTTATCAAGTCCCGGATGATGTCTGCAAATATGTTTGCGTTCTTAAATGCAGCCGAGGTTGCCATGCCTGTTGTTGTTTAATCTATATCTGTCCTTCCTGCATTCGCCTCGTTTGCGTCTCTTTTTTCGCGCCGCTTCTCTGCTCGTCGCGTTTAATCCATCCGCTTCGCGAATTTTTCCGCTCGGCTCATCTACGCTCAATTTCGTTTGTTTTAGATTCGCATTCAGAGTTGCAGATTTGCAAGCATTTTCTCTCTCACCTCAACATCCCTCGCTCTCAAACAAATATTCGAACGTTCTAACTTTGCCAAAAAAATTCATACGAGTGTGTCGCCTCTGCCACGTTGTTCCATTAGCTGCAGTCCATTAGCTAAACGCCTATATTATAACAGATTCGCGTAAATTTAGCTACGACAGGTCCTAAAATGTCCGAGGTTGTTACAGCGAGCCTGATCCGAGCTCAAACGCTCGAATGTGACTCCACCCACGCATCGTGGATCTGCTATCGGTCGAAATAGAATCGTAAGTGTTCTTGGTTCGCTGATTTCAACAAGTCGTAGGTTCGATAGATCCGAGGAGAGGACCTCGAGGCATCTGTCGGCTCATCTAACGTAACGGCTTGGTGAGTAACGCACGATAAATTGATGCGTAATTCTTGTAGACCGATTTCCTCGTAGAGTGAATAAAATGGCCGATCGACGAATTACATACGAATTACTCGCATTCGTTATAATCGTTCGCTCGAATGTTCCGCGTGATTACATCATATCGTACGAATCGCTGTGCAATAGAGAAACGAAATTGGAAACTGTGTCATCGATGTAATATATTATAATACTGTAAGTATATGTATATCTTCAACCGGTTAGTAAATTTAAATGATATGTCTTTGAGAACAAATATAAAAATACGTTGAACGTTTTATGAAAGTTTGTGAAAGTACTCGGATACGTACCATAGAACATATTTATGAATATATTATGCATTTCATACGAAACGTTTATCGATATCGTTTAATATAATAAAAGGCGAATGTTATCTAACATTATCTAACTACACATATAAATAATTAATATATATAAGTAATTTAAATACCGAATATACATATATTAAATGACTAAATTTCACAAAAAGTATGAAACATAAATATTTACCAGACGAAGAATATGCTAAGAAAAAGAAATAAACATCGAGTGTGCGCTACGTAGAGTATTCGAGGCCAATAATGATAAACAAGAGTAAGAGGACACGCAACATGCTCGTTAATTACATATATACATATATATGCTTCAAGGGTACCTCTCATTAAGGCGCAAGGCAAGAAGACCGCGGTAAGACATTTTCCAAAACATGCTCGTTCATCATATTCCATTTAACATCATCTCGTTCTTTTTTCATCCATCTCCTTCCTCTCTCCTTTAATTTCTCGGGCCAGTAATTGATCGCGCCTCACTTAATTAATTTATTACATATTTACATGTTACGAACAGCAATGCATTCGTTCGATAAAAAAGCTTGTTATGTTTACTGCTTTATACGATTTCACATCGTTGGTGGCCTTTGTCATCCATATTTTTGATATCACTTTATCCAGGTATATATATATAAACGTTATTTCTTTTAAAATGTTTTTTTCTTTTTTTTTTTGAGATAAAGAATAGTTTTACAAAAAAAAGATAGGAACAACGACTTTTTAAATTATTTTCAACATTCGAGAGTTGTTTACGCGTCGTACCGTGACAGCGTAAGAAATAATTATCCTCTGTTATGTTCGCAAATTCGATCGATACCGATTGCGCAACGCGCGTATTATGTACAATGAGCCAATGACGCTGCCACTTTTTACTCGTTTCGATATTTTCGATGCGAGCCGATGTAACTGACCTTGCTGCACGGTATCGATTGCGTAACTGTTCTACATTCTTTTTTCTCCTTTCCTTTTTTTAAACCGCTCCAATGGTAAAACAATAAATTTTCAACTCTTTTTTTAGGATTCTAAGGAATCCTCGATATCATCGATCTGATGATCAAGATACATTTTTTTATATCTATGCATAATTCTCTACATGAATTATTCGTCGTTGTTAGCGATTACGTTACTATAAAAAGAAATGGAAATAATTACCATCAATTTTGTTGAGATTTCCCAAACGTATCGCGTCATAATGGTGGCTGCCACAGACGAATATCGACAAGCAACAAACAAAAGATATGAAATATCGGTCGATTGCGAATAACAATGACACGATAAAAATACGAAATGTAGCTTTATCATTCAGTAGTATGCGGTATATAAAATCGAGACGTATTTAGGCGCTTCGAAAGTGCGTCAATAAATGGCGTGGTCGGTTATCGTTTCACTCGTAGTGGAACGAAAAAACACGCGTGTACTCATAGGCTGGTGAAAAACAATCGAGTCCTCGAAACAACGCGTTCCCGGCTACCGGGTCGTTTCAATCGTTTCAAGTTTAAATACATCTGCTTATGTTAACCTTAACATTAAATGCCCTTCGATGAGGAAAATCAATTAAATTTCGTGAAAATTGTTTGATCGGTCGAATTTTATTTAAAAAAAATATGTAGTATTTGATTCAAATATTGAGAAGAAGGAAGTAGAAGGAGAAAAAAGTTTCGCTGAAATTATTTGATATTTAGATCCTTTGTAATCTTAAGGCTGTGGACAATACACGTGTCGCGAGAATAAGATTCGACATTCTCGAGTTCAAAAAGTTGCGATTGTAAACTTTTGTCGACTGACTCTGAGCGATATGCCGCTGATGCAATACGCTAAATTCGTAGACCTGACCTAACTTAACGTCACATCGAGGTTATCCGTCCTCCCACGTTTGAGGTCGATCTTATTTTTTCATTCCACTGACAAAGACAGTGGCGATATGAGAAAAAATTCGGTCTTAGCGGTGGGTTAGACCACGTAAGTTTCCTGTACCCTGGGTCATCTGTCAACACTGCATCCTGATTCGCTTCTATCGATTGATCTCAATCTTTCTGCAAAAATCCATATAACTTGAAGATCAAGAACTAATTTAAATAAATAATAGTTAGTTTTCTCTACTATATCTACATATTTATGAGGTATAAAAAAAATAAGCGAAGATCTAAAATTGACAGACTAGTCTTCGTACTCGTGTGAAAATCTGGAATGAAAATCGAAAAATTTGATCGCGACATCTTTTGCTCTTAAAACAACCTAGTAAAAAAGATGATTATGGAAGGTGTTACGTTATTCAATAACCAGAAAGAAAAAGACCATTTTTCGCAATCGTCGTCGAACCGATATTGTCGCGAAAAGAGCCGGAAATGGCAGCAGCAGATCGCTAGCGTTCATTAAATTGTTTTTTGCATCCTGCGAAGAGGTTGATTTTGTTATCAAAGCATCGCCTGGTATGTTCGTTGCACGTCACAGAATACGTCAATAACACTGCGAGATCCCAAGCTGTCCAAACGTTTCGCAAGAAACTAGTCACTCCACAAAACGTTTTTATCGTTTCTATTCAACGATGGTGAATCATCGAATAAGTACTGTCATACATGAATGTCATACGCTGATTTTTCTAATTTTCCTCCTCCAATTAACTATATACGAGGTTCGTGGTGAGAGTGAATGAATCAATGCCGTCCGCACGATCAACAGACAGAATACATCTAACGGGCGAAATCATGTTAACATGTACGATAATTCTCAGTGGAAAATTACTCGTAAAGACGGTTCAAAGTTCATAGTTACGTCTGTGCAAACAAAGTTAAATAATATGTATCAAATGCTCTCGTGGCAAGTTGTATGTCTGTACATGTACACTGTATCTTATAACTGTCAAATCATCTAAAAATTTCCACTTCTTACATGTTACGGTTAACGCGATAAAGAACGAATTGTGTTCATATTAAGAACGATTCTCTGAGATTATGACGCGATATGCAAAATTTTGCTCGTTTTTATCTCTATCGATCGACAAAACAACGGATTCTAAGAAACTAATTTCCTAAAAAATTACAAATGTTTTATCATATTTCACTATTTTGACGAATGGCAAGAAATTGGATAATAATTGAAAAATAAATGAAATCAAAGGTTCTGTAGGCATAATAGTATTGTTAATTGGATATACTGAAATAGATATTAAACTCGTCTTTAGAATATATCAGAGCTTATAACCTAACAGTTTGCCTGTGTTATAAAGTAAGTAAAAAATGGCAGCTACTGGCATTTTGAGAAATTGAAGGGCTAAATATCGTCGTAAATCTAGAAGGCAAAGATACTTGAAGTAACAATTAGACGAAGATCATAGATCATCTGACCAGGTGACATGGTCTCAAAGCCACTTGACATTCAAGAACTATAGGTAAAAATGCCCATTCTACATATATCACACGTTACCAACTATTATATTGTACTGTTACGATGAAACTCGTGTATAGTTTATAAACTATAGCTGCTCTAACCCAGATTTATTCAACGATCCCAATGATCATTGGTGAACGTGGAGAGGCAAGGAAATTCAGATGGACGAAAGAGGGGAAAAGGAGGAGGTGAAGGAGGAGGCGATAGGCATGGCCCTGGAACGCGCCGCTCGCTCGTTAACTCGCTTATGGGACGGGTTACGTAACAAGCTTGAAATCTGACATAATACGCGGGTGTCAGCGCGCATACGCGCCGCGAACTTTTACCATTCCCCTGGCTAGAGCGCGCTTAGGAAATCCTAGAGTAGCGCGCACTCGCCGTTAATCGGTTTTGTGCGAAAACAAGTCGAGTTCTCACGAAATATAAGTTGGTATCGAGAATTCGATCATTTGTTTAATAGCAAGACTCTTGATACGAGCAAATGGATTTTAGCGAATCTTGAACAGATCAAAAATCGTTAGACTGAGAAATGTACGCATCTGTGTAAAATTCATCTAAATGTAGGTGAATTTTAAATCACCTCCTTTGATGTAATGGCATTGGTATCTTTTTCGAAATTCAACTCGACGACGTCAGCAGATAGAAGAATCGTGTCTAATGGCGAAAATCGTGTTACGCTTAATCGCTTGGTTCGCTAGAAATTTAGCTCGATGAATTCTCGGTTATCTCGTAATCTGCGCGTCACAATAACCGCTAGAAATAACGTTTAAGGATCACGATCATTTGGTGGCGCGAGAAGAAAAAGACGGAAAAGTGAACGTTGATGAAGAAACCGAAACGTTTTGCTAGATGTTTTCAGCGGAAAACCGAGGCCGTGACAGTCGAGGTTGTACGATGACGAGCCTCGCCAGCAAGGGAGTCGTTGTGTCGAGTGTCGATAGCGAAGACTCTAATAAATGGCGTCGCTTGAAATATCTCGTCGATACCAGTCGCAAGGGTGCAAAGCCCATTGGGAAAGCACAGATACAACGGTTATCTTTGTTTCGTCGATTTACAGCGACAGAATGAAAAACGATCTTCTTCGTTGTCGATTAAGTTTTTAACACACTCGATACGGTTAGCTGCTGCACAGCAAAAACGAATATTTTTATCCGCTTCAAATAGTTACATATTTATCTCCAATTACATACCGAATTTTAAAACTGCTTTCCTTTCAAAAGTAGGAGGTGTGACTTATCGTATTGTTCCCTATAGTCTTTATATATCATCCATTAATAAATACGATAAGATTGTTACGTTCGAACCTACAGATGTATAGACATTATGTACTTATACAATGACCTTGATATATACGTTAAAAACAAGTTCTCGTATCACACCCTATCGACGACTCTAGGTTAAGAGCCGTCTCTCACGGTTGTCTTACCAGAAGCTATTCTATAGAATCCTCAGAAATGAAATTCCTATTTTTTAAGCTAGTTCTAACGATAGCCGGGTAATTTTCAATCATCATTGCCATCACTTCATCTCATAAACATCTTGTCCGGTCGAAGGCACAATAATTGTTTTCCTCATCGACCTTGCAATATGCAGTCGCAAACACGTATGTATAATATATATGCTGGACAATGTATGTGCAATGTACAGGCACGAGTATTCTACTGGTCAGTTAATAACGCGTTTAGATAGCAGAACTCGAATTTTACAATGAAGACACGTGACGATTTCTCAACACACGTGACACTTGTCTGACTATCTACTCGAATAAACTATACGATTCGCCTGCATCGCTTCGTTCGTATCCTATTTCCCAACGAGTGAGCACGATTCTCATAAAACAGAAGCAATGGTGGCAGTCCTGGCACACTTACTTAATAACCTTAACACGTTACTTAACACAGCGAATAAATTACAGAAGTTTGATGCCAGAGCGGGATGATTCAGAGCAACGGTTGCGATCTAACGCAGAAACGGCGGTGGTTGGTTGATTTTTCAGCTGCTTTTCAACTGCAATTCAGTTGGGGGGTCAAGGTACAACGTATTCGATTCGTCGATTTCCCAACCTCTATCTCCCTTCGTTCTTTTACACCTCGTCTTTGCATCACGCTTGCGCGATTCTTATGTAATAGCATAACTGCTCGATTGCAACAACTTACCTTGCGCTGCTATATGAATACATTTGTGTTACATATTAAGTGCTCGCGTGCACTGCTCGAAACATGGATTATTTACCGGTAGCGATCCATTAGCGGTGATCGGGGGAAAAACGTTCTCGCCGAGGCATGAATTCGATCGTGATGTTCGCGATTAAATCGCGTGACGAATAAATATTAGGCTAACTGTTGAGATAATTCGATATATGCATAATATTATATATTTTTATTTGCAGGTATATTATGGGGAAATTTATTTAAACAGTATTTATCGCATGCTGAGATCTTTGAATTTTAATATACGAACAAGCATACTTGTTTCAAATACAAATAAACGTTTTAAGAAAAACTTTCGTATAAAATTGAAAAGAAAAATCATATATATGAATTCTATCATATTTCCCTCCAAAAGAAATCTTTTGAGAATAGAAGAACGATGCACGTGATGCTAATTCACGCGCGACATACAAATTAATTATCGTGAACTTTAGACGGAAACCTTTTCAGCTCTTTCCAATCCCCCGTACACCATCGCGCTGCAAAATTCCAAAATAACACTCTTCGTTTAATTACTTTAGACTTTCAAAGATGAGACGACTTATTCCTTATAATAATAGTAATTCTAAAAAGATCATTTCTGCTTTCGTATGCAAGAAAACGTCGTACACCAAACGCTACAGCGACGATGCGGGGCAGGAATCAGCGTGCAAAAGGTCGACCATTCTTCGTTCCCCTTGGCCGATTTTCCCCTGCGATCGAACAGTGCTCGACTGCCCTTGCGAAATTCTCGGTCCGCGGATTCGCGTTACAGTTCGCGTCGCGGACTCTATTCCGCGATGCAGTTTCGACGACACGGTTGTCGGCCGTGTTCTCGGTTTGCTCCAGAAACCTACTTTTTCGTGCCACCGGTGGCAATGCCAGCCTCCGTTTTCTCGGCTGTCTTCTTACGTGTCACGAATCACGAGTCACGAGGCGCTCCGTGCGTTATATTACGTCAACCGGCCCGGCCAGCACAGCGTGCCGCTTTCGCACTGAACCTTCTCCTCTCTTCCCAGGATTTACTCACTACCGAATGCAAAATGGACAGAGAATTACGTAAAATTTTTTTAGTAGCAGAAGATCCCGCTCTTGAATCCGTTTCCGATTTGTAATCTTCCGAGAATTTTCTCTCTTTTCGTTTTAGAAGTAGTTTATAGCGTCTTTGGAACCTGTAGCAAAGAACACGGGGGTTGCAAATCTTTTTTAATAAAGAGTAAATGCACAATACAAAAAGTAGAAAAGTCGTTATAAATGTACATATATACGAACATACGTACAAATCAATGCATTAGGTTGTCCGAAAAGTTTCTTTCGTTTCATAAGACGATAATAGATGAACAACAATTTTTGTTTTATATTATTTTATTGAATTAGGCATGATCCATTTCGTTATATTTCTATTATTATGTTTACGTATAATTCAATAATCTAATATAAACCAAAAAACATTGTGCGTCTATTATTTCCTTATAAATCGAAAGAAACTTTTCGGACAACCTAATACGATAAAAGGAATATTACAAAAATCGTTTTCATAGGAAAATGATCTTGCAACCGGTCCAACCACTGGAATAACAATTCCGCGAAGTTCAAGTGG
The DNA here is from genome assembly GCF_024516045.1 of Bombus affinis. NCBI lineage: Eukaryota > Metazoa > Arthropoda > Insecta > Hymenoptera > Apidae > Bombus > Bombus affinis. The sequence continues at coordinate 1,357,980 of NC_066349.1, read as the reverse complement.
ATTTTTTTAGCGTAGAAACGTCCCGTTCCCGTCCCATCCTCGAGAGAGCAAGTAGGGCAGTACGTCGCGTCGTGGCGAATCTCACGCCGCGCAGCCTTTGTCCCGTTGTTGCCGCTTAGTCTTGCTATTTCTGGTCCGGCCAGAAGCTTTTTGTTTATTCCGTTCCTTTTGCAACGACCCCGACGCAACCCCCGAGCCATCGCTGGTCGCACCCTAGAAACGCGCGGCGCCGACACGAACCAGGCCACGTACCCTACGGAACCGGCCAATTTCAGAGACGGAATTAGGCTTCGTAAAGGCGCTCGTTATTCGCGCCGTTGCCCTTCTTCGACCCTCTTCTCCTCTTGCACGCGGCACCAAGCTTCCTTTAGTCTTCAGTAGGTTACTCGGCTTCTTGGAAGTATTTTAATCCGGGAGGTAATTAAACAATTGTAAAAAAATCTTCACGATCGTGTCTTATGATTTTGATCAACAACTATAATATAAAACTACCTAATGTAGACCTAAAATAAAACTATAAAATAAAACTACAATATGATGTATATATAACAGAGATACCATCGCAATTCAGCGTTGTGGTTTTGTTTATACGTTTACAGTAACATAACTCGTCAGTTTATTAGGTTAAAAGATGTAGATAAGACTTTTGATAAGTCGACGAAATTTTGTAGAACTCAAAGATGTAATTATTAAGAGGAGCAATGTTTTAATAATATGGCGAGTACGTTATTTTTGAAATTTTGAAGAAGACCAAGAAGCACCAAATAAAATTAAACTAAATGAAAGGACGATATTTTCAATGTGTATATGAAATTGATTGACAACATATGGAATCTTAAAACTTGCTTTCCTTTACAAAAATAGCAGATATGATTCATAGTGTGGTTCTCGTCTGGTATCATATGAATTTGTAATAATTCAATTGTGTCAGATTGTCCAGGTATACGATTCCCGAGAACAAGTTGCTCAGACAGCTTCCGTCGTCCCGTTACTTGGACCAGCAGTGTCAACCGATTCGTCTCTTTAGCGCCGCGCCGCACCGCGGTCCGGGAAATGTAGTACATTGAACGGTACCACTCGAACGGACGCCATTCGACAAAGTTGCACTGGCTCCCGTTCGAATTCAATGTTATATTACTCAAACTGTTCCATGGTAAACTTCTCTTTACTTTATACATTTCGAAATCAAAATGGTTATCTAGCATAGCGACTTACATAGGTCAGTCAATAAGCAAGTTACTTGGCTTCTCAAATTTCTCTTCCAAAAGAGACGATATAATTGCTACTGTAGTCGTAGGTGGCTATATATGTAAAAGTAACATTGTAGCTGATGTGTACTAAGTGTAAACTCGATTGCTACGGTCAGATATTACGGTCTGTTAAACATGGAGCATCGTGTAACAAACAAACATGACATCACATTGCGAAAGAAAAACATGATCGAGTAACATTTTTCTTTTTATCGAAACTACATCTCTTTATTCGATTTTAGAATTAAATACGTATTTTGGACATTTCAAAAATATTGATTTATAAGCTTAATTCCCATTTTTTAATTCTTTTTCCATTCGTTCATACCCTTTTTTTTAGAGCAATGTGGTAGGAAGTCGTTTATTTGCTTATTGGGTGAATCTGCCTAGAGATTGAATCATCTTCAACTGATTTTCCAACATATCGACGAAAACAACTTCACCGCGAAGTTTCTGCATTGTTAAAGAGTCGCGCGACTGTCTTGGAAGTGTGTCGAGGAATCCGGACAGTTTGATACATGCCTATTTATAGGAATGAAGATTCATTACGCGAGGTCCCGTTTCGCGTGTATCGGCGGCTCGTTTTAGCGTTGTGCAACGTCGTAACGTAATATTTCCCGCGAGCGTGCTAGTCGCGAGACGTTGAGAAAATTGCTTTCCACTCCGATCCTTTTTCGAAGTCTCTATGGAGATTCCTTCGTGGTCCCCGATAATGTATTCATTCAACGATATTATAGTGACATACATGTATGGTATACAGTACTGTTCACGAGTGTACGAACATTAAAATAAATTTTTGGTAATAGTATACGAATTTTTTACTATATTACAAATTGATGGTAAATTAAAAAATGGAAGCAGTATTTACCATCTTTTTATAGAATTCATAGATAATATTAATTTAAAATCTTAGCAATGATATATTATATGGTATATAATGTTATGTAGTATATCTTTTTCTACAGTCACATTAATGAACTCGTTGATTTTAGCCTTTCACAGCCTTTGGTAACGACGTACGTCGATTTTATTATTGCATATTGGTTTTTAAAAACCAATTTAATCATATCATAATAGTCTAATATTATTTATACCCGTTATTATTCCCCCCTTTGCTCTTCCTTTTTTCTTTACTCTCATTGCTGTCCTGCATTTCCAGTCGAATTCTTTCGGTTAATAGTCCAATATTTCGATAATAGAATCTTGATGATCCATTGACGACAGGACACTGCCAAAGGGGGCAAGATTAGACACGTAAGTAATATTTTTAGTAGAGAAAGAAATTTTATAAAAAAAGAGTACGTAAATCAGGGAAAGCGTGGGTGCTCCGAGGAATAGTATGTAGTTCGTCATCTCTCTCGGCTCAGTTCGGCTAGCTTCGCCGCTTATGCAACAGTCCCGCGTCCTGTGCACGTGCTTGCGACCACGTGGACATTGGTCACGTTACGCTGGCTAATATCACTGAAAATGGAATTATTCTTACGTAGCCGCGTAAGCTCGTAACGACAAAACCTGTCGGACCCGTAGAGGCCACGATGACCGACACGTGAACATCGCTTTTGGATTGCCGGCTCTTCCCCTACGGGTAAAGCTTTTTTCTTCTTTTCTTCGATATTTTCTATTATCGTACTGTTTATTACGTCCTAACTATAATTTAACATGCAGTTACATTTGCAAATTGTAAAGCCCGGGAGGAGTTTGTAACAAGCAACGATTGAGAGAGCAGAAGTACGTACGCATTTAGAGCGATGCAATGGTATCGTGGTATTTCGGTATTTTTTGTAGGAACGAAAATTTCATTTTTATTTGCAGTGAAGTGGTTGATGCTGAGGTTTTCGAGCTTCAGATTTATGGAATTAGGATATGAAAGAAAAGTTTGGGAACGTGTTCCGAAGATTCCTTTGTACTTTATCCGAAGTAAGGGTAAGAAATAGAAAAATATCTTACATAATACAACAAGGGAGAGGATTACTAATTGATTTTCATGATTTTGGCTATTATAACAATTCTAGCGTATTATAGTAATTCTACCGCCGATCTAATCTGGCGATCGAATCTACGATTGTAGAACAACGAATGTAGAAATATCGCGGAGAGGGAACGGGTTGTGGATATGTTGAAACGGGATCATGTCGAGAGAAATGTTCGATTGCGCTCACGACATGCGAATGCGGAGCAAAGAACGATGTATTATACGGCGTAGCTAAGACGATAATTATATGCTGAAAGCGTTGCCATTATCTAACCATAACTACTCCTACCTAGATTCCGTACACAATGCGTTTGGATTGGGACCTTTAACAGAGTTTTCGTTGCCCAACGCAGCTGCCCGTCCATGTTGTAATCCAATGAATGAGCTGAATTGTCGTTAACGGTAAATTATAAGACAAGAAGTTATTCAGCTCTGTATGTTCAGGTTCTAGCATGTATTAATTCGCCTGTCCCCGATGCATCCTAACGGGTCCCCGGATATCGCCCAGTTCCGTTTAATAGCATTGTAATGTGGTTTACTGTCGATATTCGCAGAACGATGAATGAAAGATGCTTTTAAGCATGTATTTATGCTTGTTCTTGTACATAGGATATGCTAAAAGACACCGTTTGAAGTATGTCAGATCAAGTCAAGTAGCGTAAAAAAAGAATTGGATATTCCATATTAAATCAAAATCGTCTAACTAAGAACAGAACCGAGACCAAGTCCATAGATACAATATAAATATTTATATAAATTTGACGGAAACGATGGAAACGATGACGCGCGCATGGCAAGTGTTCCCATACAAACTCCATAAATATTTATACATAATTTACAGGAACTGAAATCTGATCGCATGTGTTCGACTCTTAAATATTTCCGTATCTTCAAATACAAAAAAAGAACAGTTTTATGAAAGAAGGTAAAAGATCGGGAATTTCGTAGCGTATTTTGCGATTTCTCAGTGCTACAGCAGTTAACACGAATGGCATAGTCTGTGAAGTGGCGAGAGCCTATTATGTCACAACTCCTAGTTGCAGTGGCAAGGTAGAGACAGACCATGAACCTAAGTGCAGTCAGCACGTTGCATGGTCGCACGTGACTGGTTCTGCGAGTGCAGCCTTTTCTACGTTCCTTCTTTCCTTGCCTTCCGATCGATTTTCCTTGTCACGCACGATCACTGTTTCGCGTTTCTGCTTTATTCATCGACTTTTCCGCAATTTGGAGCAGGATCTTGTCGCATAATTCGCGTACGGAGTCGTTTACGATACTGAGACTTAATCGCGATAACGCTAAATATTTAATATTGTATAGCATATATTAAATGTTTTAACACATTTTTAACACATATAGTATATATGATCAGAGTTTTCCACGCGTGTTTCGATACTTTTCTGAGCCTATGTGCATGTTACAAACTGTAACTATAATTCATTCCGCGCGTACGTATTATCCCAACCGCAGGTAGCAATAAAATCTCACTATCGATAGCGAAGGTATCTCTTAGCATGTATCGGCGAATAATCTTATCTAAATACCAATGAATCGTCGCAATCCGCCAAGGTGGATCAGTTTCCCGCCTCCATCAGCTTGCGTAATCGAATTCCGTTTGTCTTGCTTTCTTCTTCCAACGTCGAGCAATAATATCGGGCACGACGATTAAACGTTCAGGGCGACTGAATACGAAGCAGTAAAAGCAGGGAAATCGCCTAACCCCGCCGAGGGACCACGACGTCGACCCTTAAATCCAATTAACAACGTACCCTTCGGCTTAGGCGCGATAAATAATCGTGACTCGTACCCCTGTGGGACTAAACGCCGTCAGAATTTGTTTTGTATCTGTTTCCTGGCACGAAATACGTTTCTCTACCACTACACGACGTCGAACTTTGCATTGGAGTTCGATTCAATTTCACCCGATGGATTCTCGTTTCGCTACGTTATTTCGTAATGTTAGTATCGAGAGTCTCTTGAGTTTAATAGAAGCAAAAAAGGGAAAAGTTCGATGTGAGATTGGGTTAACATGGTTGACGAGGATGTTGTTCTTTTCTTCCTTTCTTATTTACATTTGCCTATCCTTGAGGAGTTGTTAGAATTTTCTTTCTATTAAAGCTTGTAACTTGTCATAGATGAAAAATGCTATAACGAAACTTTTCTTGTACTTCTTTCTGATATATTTCTATTCTTTACATTGACACGAGTTCTCTAGCCTTTAGGAGACCACGATAGAGTTTATAGATCTATTAATTTCTACAAAATTTTTCTTTCAATCTTTGCTATGCTTTTTTTTAAAGAGCTTCTTTTTCGATATTTGTAAAGAGATATTTTTTATATTTTCACATATTTCGGGTAATGCGTTAAAGTAGCTTTCAAGAAAATCTTTAAACAATTTTTAAAAAATTTCCATTTACACTAAAGTTTATCCATATTTAAATGTACACAAATTTTGTAATTTTTGGAAAATTGTAATACGATCTTCCTATTCTCTACCAGTCTATAGTAGTTTCACGAATTTCTTTTGAAACGAAGTTTCCCAATTTCCAACGCAATGCACTATCGATCAGATAGGAATTTCGCGAAAGACATTCGGTTGTATAGCAGGAAAATGGGGATTTCGGTTCGTAAAATCGTTCACGGTTCAGATGATACGCCCGACTGCAGGCAAGAGTGCTGTTGAGGCACACGTGCGCGCAATTAGTCTAACATAGGGCGCGCGTATGACTCAAGCCAGCAGAAAAGTTGAGCAAGAAGTTGCCTCGGTATCATACAAACGTTTTCCTTTATTGTTCACGCGATATTATATATTTCTTTTTTAAAACAACAATATTTATACACCTTCTTTTTATCATTTTTAATATAATTTCTATTCATATAATATCAACTCATGAAGGAATATAATTTTTCAAATGTGTAAAATGACATTTCTAATTATCGGTATAATTTAATAGATACGAGGAAGTTAATAAATAAATCATTGTCATGTATAAAAATATTAAAATCAGCCTTGGTGATCAAATGAATTGGGTTTATGAGGGCGAGCGTAATGCGGTTCCATTATGCTTTTATTCTACGATGTGGTTTATTCCTTCCTTTGCTCGATGAGGTAACGGCGCATTCATCGTCGCTGTCGTCCGAGTCCTCCGAACAATTGCAATCCGAACACGAGCACCAAGATGATGACGAATGTCCTGAAACAGTCACGATTTTTCAATCAATTTTGTGCAAATAGATGCTGATCGATTCGTGAGAATTCAAATACAAATAGTAATTCGTTAAGAGTAAAAATCATTTACTCGCCTGATTGAAGAATGAAAATCAAACAAGATGTTGTAGATGTAATTTTAAGAAAAGCTTTCTCTTATAAAGAAGTTGCAGGTATCGATATTAAGAAAACTTACTTTTCCTACGTTGAGACTTTTTCTTTGAAGAATTGTTCTTCGACGACGACTTGCAGGATAATGCCACTTGTTTCTTTGATTTTGTCTTACTTTTTCGTCCTTTGGCTGTACTTTTACAGCTGCAGCGACTACAACTTGAATAATCATAATTTGAACGATCACGCTTTGGACGATCACAATTTGAACAACCGCAACATGAACATTCGGAGTCTGAGGAAGATGATGATGAGGAAGAGGAGAAAGAAGTCGAGACTTCTGTGCTGTCCGCAAACTTCGTGATCTTACAGCAACAGTTTGAACTCGATGCGCTGTTTAATTTCTTCTTTCGACCCGAGTTCCTGCAACTGTTTCACAACTTTTCTTATCCCTTCGTTACTGAACCTCTAATTACGGAAAATTTATTAGTTATTTGCCTAAAATGTTATAGAGCAAAATATTGTGGAATAAAATATCCGTTGAAATATATACGTATAATTTGTAAATATAAAGATAATTTTGTTTATTAAATGGGAGATCTAAAGGATAAAAAAATATTGTTTGTTAAGTTAAGTGAACATTTCTCAAACTTTATTCCTGTTTCAAATATTTAGGACGATAGCTCTGTTAAATTCGCTGTCGTTGTGACGTAAACATTTTTCTTATTTGTTGATGAGTTTCTTATGAGTAGAAGGACGATCGTGCAAAATAGAGTAACGTTCACTGTTGGAGGACTTGGCAGAAAATGTTTGTTAAAAGTTTCAAAAATTGAACATAAGATATTGTAAAATATTTAAAAATAATTGCATACAACTAAATAATCAACATACAAGCTGCTTGCTAAAATCGGAAAATTCTAACAAAACTGTCTTATTTGGTATTTTATACCATACGAGAGCTCTAGAAATGCGGATGGAATAACAGATTTATAATAGATTAAGTACAAAATAAGGGGAGCAGGAAGCGTTACATTGTACTAAATATCAGAGGATGTTCTAAGATTTATGGTCAGAAGTGGTGTACGATTCGATTATAACATAAATATGAATACCGACAACAAAAAGTTGGGATTTATATTATTTATTAAACATCTCTCACCTCATTTTATATTTATTATGTTAATGAAGTCGTACGATCGATAACAATCAAATTCGTCGCCGAATTAGGACATTAAAATGTTACCACAAACACTCACTTACTATGTTTATTTATCTATTTTCCTTATTTATCATTATTTATCTAGTACATTATAATCGTAATACATGTCAAAATTGAAATGAAGCAAATCAAAGAACGGTAATGATACTCTTTCTTTCTATTTCGACACTCGAATGATTTCCGTTACAAACTGTTTCGATTCTTATGTACACAATTCTCACCTTTCTCAAGCCATGTACTTCATATATATATATATATATATATATATATATATTAGGTCATCCCATAAGTTCGTGCCCACTTTTGTGTATACATTTCATGTGTCGATTTCTAAACATACGGCAATAAGGGACCAATGCACTTGAGCTTGGCTGATCGAGAACAGGCTAGAGCAGATTTTCGTGGGTATAAGATCGTAATATAGTGAACACAGTGACTTCTAACAGTAAAAAGTCATGAGTGAAATGCGTATCCATTTTCGACATGTCATGTTATATGAATTTCGGAAAAGAAGTTCTGTAACAATTGCCACGAAAAACATATGTGCTGTTTACGGAGAAAATGCGCTTTCATCTCGCACCTGTAGGAAGTGGTTCCAACGTTTTAGAGCTGGCAATTTCTGTTTAGAAGACCAGGAACGCTCCGGGCGTCCTCCTCAGACAAACGAAGATAAAATTCGGGATCTTGTTGAAAAATCACCAAGTTTGACAGTTCGAGAGATGTCGAATATTCTGAAAATACCTAAGACAACGATTCATAGATGTTTACAAAAATAGGGTTGGTGTCAAAGTTGAACGTTTGGGTGCCCCATGAACTTACGGAACGGAACCGTCTTGAACGAACGACAGCGTGCATGTCATTGCTTGCGCGTAATAAACATTCCTTAAACCTCTGGTAACTGGTGATGAAAAGTGGATACTTTACGAAAACCCTGAACGGAAACGTAGCTGGTCCCAACGAAATCAGCCACCTCAACGATGCGCAAAACCAGGGTTACATCCACGTAAAGTTCTTTTGTGTGTATGGTGGGGTTATAAAGGAATACTCTATTTTGAACTTTTATCTAGTGGTGATACCATTAATTCAGACAAATATTGCACTCAGTTAGAAAAATTAAGGGAAGCACTAGCTGAAAAACGACCAGGTTTAGCGAATAGGAACAACGTTATCTTCCATCACGACAACGCTAGACCGCATGTCGTAGCGAAAAGCGTTACAAAAAAATTGTCTGAATTTAATTGGGAAATTTTACCACATCCTCCACATTCCCCAGACATTGCCCCATCTGATTACCACCTGTTCAGAGCATTACAACACTTTTTAGTAGGTAAAAAATTTGAAAATATTGACATTCTCAAGAATAGCCTAGAAAATTATTTTAAAGAAAAACAAGAGAACTTTTATCGAGACGGAATAATGGCCCTACTAGAAAAATGGGAAGAAGTTGTACAACGAGAGGGGGATTACATTTTTTCATGAAACTGAAAGATATGTAAACAATCTTAACATATATAACCGCTTGAAAAACGGCACGAACTTATGGAATGATATGATAATATTTAGGCAATACATCCGCGGTATATTCAAATTTCAAATACATTCGATGTTTGCCTTCGATAGAATATTTAAATGAAAAGAAGAATGCAATAATAAAAGTAATAATTAAAAAATAATTTACGTGTGAACTATCGCGCGTAATGTCTACGCCATACCAAGGTTATCTGCATTTTTAAAAGTAATCAAACTCTCTGTTTGATCTTTTGCAAATTTTCAAATGTTTCTCCTCGAAGTTCATCGCAAACTAGATATCAATCGTCGATCGACGCAAGTTATCACGATGAAATGATCGAAGATCGGTACAGTTAGTGCAAAAGTCCCGGTCATGTGGAAAACGTGCTTGTACTTAGTTATGCAAGCGAACAATGACGCAATTCTGATCCGATCGCGTTCGTTACTGAACCGATCCCTGGGAAATCTTGAATTACACGCTTTATATGCAGCTAGAGGAGCTGAAAGGGCGACCACTGCACCGTCACGTTAATTTCTTCGTTTCTATCGATAACCGGTCTGGCCTTGCTCCACTCGGTTTATGATTCTGAAAGCACGATATGATACCGAGTTATGGTATATATCACATTGTGGCAATTTTATTCAATTTTCGAACAGAAGCTGATTACTTACAGAAGCAACTTACGGGGAACTATTATAACGATTATACAATAGATTGGATATACAAATTTATGCAAACTTATATTTTTCTCAACGTAATATAACAAATAAAACCCAAGTAGCCAATTGTTTTATTTATTAAATATTATAACGAATACTATATTTTGTATAAAGTTCCACAACGAAACCTTGCGAGGTGCCCCAATCTCTGCTAAATAGTTAAACAAACAAGACGCAAAGTTCGATAATTCCGCTAGGAATAGTCACATACACATGGAAATGGGAAACAAAGTTGAGGTGTACTTTAGTGAGATAGCCGAGGGGTGACTCGACCTTCTTAAGGCGCGTGAACGAGGGTGTTGGAAGTTTATGGATGAGGGGAATGACGTGACTCAGCCTCGAGGATGACGTAAGAAAGTAAGGGACCAAAAGGGGATCAGGAGAACATCCCACAAACTCGTATCTTTAAAAACGTTTTCCGGTTTCGAGCCGCACTCGAGCATATGCTGATTTGAGAATACGCCCTGAGTCAGTTTCTTAACTTGCTACAATAACCGGCGACCAGATTTACATAAAACTTTACCTTTGAGAATGAATTCGATGTGAAAGGGAACCGATCCGTCTTCGTGTGACATTTTGCCTGTCGTTGCTTTCATTTACTAGCACGTTGTTCACTCTTGCTCTCGTTCCAATTTCCTAACCAAGCGTGGAGGCATTAAGATATTCAAGAGTCTACAGTCTAGAACTTTTAAAAGATCGATTTCCCTACATACGACGGCTATAAAAAGTATTCGCACGCTATTATATTTATTATGAATGATCGTAAAATTAACGTTGCCAGAAAAGTTACCGACTTCTAACAAGGGGTGAAACTTTAAAAGTCAAAGTGGAAAATCAACAGAAATGTACTCCTGTGGTCTTCATATGTTATCTAATACTTGGACCAGCGTTTTATTCGCCTTTCAAAGAGAAACTCGATGTCACTAAGCATCGAGAATCCCCATGAGTCTCCGGCCGATTGTGAACGATTTCGTTTCCCGATGGTGAACAGAGAACGAAAGCGTGTGGCAGTACACTCTGTCGCCGGCGAACAGGTACAATGGAATTAGCTGGGACAGGTTAACGGATAATGGAAATATCGGGCCATTGTCGCATCGATCTTCAATCTGTCACGCGGCGCGGACGTCAAAACGCGAGACAAAGCGATCGCGTCTCTGCGAATGACAGCCACGGATGTATGTATGAATGGACGTCGCGTGCCATTATAATGGACATTCCAGGCCGGCATTCCGCAAAGTGTCCGGAACAAGTGGGGGCAGCGTAGAGGGCGAGGACACTCGTTCGTAGAACTGTCCTCTTTCGTTCGATCCAACTGCTTACTTCTTCCATTTTGATGTAATATTAAACTGAATTGCATGCAAGGGCAACAAATACATTTTCGATTCGACTATTCGAGGAATGAGAAGAGTTTCGGCGATACAAATAACGTAAGAACGGCAAATAATGAATTCCAACGATAAAATGGTCAGCGTACTGACGTTAAGAAGGAAAATTGTAGCAATAACGAAGACGCAAGGATATGAAAATGAAGATTCCAGTAACAAAAAATAAGTATAAAGTATGAGAAATATACAAACGAAAAAATTGAATTTCAAGAGTTAACTTCCTCGTTAATATTCTCGACACTAAAGCGTTTTCGCTATACGAATTTACGCTGGTTTTGTCAATAAGACGAATATATATTCGTTAACTTAATTTACAATGTACAGGAATAAAAATAAAAATGATTTTATGTTATAAAAATACGTATAGTTTTGGATAATGAAACATGTATTGATATTTAACTTTAATTTCAACTTCATCCTTCGTTTCATAGGCACGACAATCCGTCCATTTACATCTTCGTTAACGTGTTCACAATCCGAGACTCATCGGTATTCGGGGAAGTAGAATTTCCCAAAACCGACGAAGACGCTTTCACAGTCGATTGAAAGATCCCGTCAGAATCCGATTAACGAGAACTGTTCTTCGCCTGAGGATTTTTCGGTTCGAACCGAACCGAATCCATGCTGGATTCCTGGTGAACGGAGTCCTTTGAGAAGTGGCTGAGCATCAAAGGACTTTCTTATGCGTTTACGTGGAACTCGGTAATAGGAAGATGACGTTTATGAGACGGGCGGTGCAACAAGAAAACGCGAGCTATCTTTATCTCCAACAGACGCTCTTGCATCCGGTCGCTCTTTTCATTCGTTCCCTGTCGTTCCTTCTCTTCCATCATCGTCCTCATTCCTTTCGTTTCTACCACGTCCCTCGCGTCGTTATCGCTTCTTTCGGATCTTCGCCACCCAGACAATTTATTTTCCTTCTTTCTTTCAGTCCCTTTAGAGAGTTCGGCCCACCTGGAGGATCTATGTTCTTGAGTTCTCAATTGAATTACGGTTCTATGAAATTTTATAAAATATCTTACAAGTCCGATGGTACTCAATTACATGAGATATTCCATCGTTGAAATGAAGATGCGTACTTCAGGATTAAATTCCATTTAACCTGGAGCCGATGAAATTTCCATTTAACGAAAAATTCCTTGAATTTTTAATCACAAAAATTGTTCGTTTGGGATTAAGAAAGTGTAGGTGTTGGTTGATAATAAAGGTGAAAGACAGAATTCAGAATGGGACAAGCTCATTTACATTACTCCTACTTGCGTTATTCGTAGATTAGAGTGTTTACACGATCGGTAAGTTTATTCTTGAGTTCATTCTTGCTCCATCTGTCGACGTATACGGGACTCCCTTCGATGCGGTAACATTTCGTTTTCTTATCGAAAAACTTGTATCGTTATTAAGCAATATTATTTATATAAGGTTTTATCTCTGAGAGCGACAAACATGCTCGGCGGAATTACAGTTTTTATCGATATTACATAACTGTACAGAAGAATTATCGTAATCGATGTACGTAACGCGTTTTACCCGCTAATGAATAAACAGAACTGAAAACACTTTAAGAAGAAGGGCTTAAGTGGTCCCAAAAGATCTTTCTTGAAATAACCGCGTGTATGAGAACACACGTTTCGATATCAATGATCGTCCACGTAAGTATTTATTGTTTCAATCCACGGCTGCTTCACATGTAGCAATCTTTAAAAATCAATACAGCCAATAAAAAGGAAAAGAAAGAAATAGGAAATGAAATCGAAACATGCATACACAATATACAGTGACAAATATATATTCACAATTTTTAACTTTTACATTTCCCTTGCAATCTTTCTTTGAAGCAAAGGATAATAAAATAAAAGAAGGCACGTGTTGCTGATTGGAAATGAACTATGAAATGAATTATACGCGAATGAACTTGTTACACAATCTAGTGAAACATAAAAATTGTCTTCGAGGATATAGGGTGTACAATGGTGTATACAAAATTAGTGATCTCAAAATATAGCTACATTTTTTTATTACGTAGTTATCTCATCTGTTTATCCTGTACGAAAATAAAAATTCACTTTAATTCAATACGATCTGCGTACAAAAATACTTCTTTCCGACATATCGATGCAAATCGATCTCAGTATGCGTCGTGAAGAAAAGATGCCATTGAAAGTACTCAAAATAACAACATCCATCATCATAAAAACAAGAAACAAGAATCCAAGTAATCCATCTTGAATAATTATACGCGGGACATTTCTTCCCCAATAGTCCTTTTATCGAACGCGGTGTCGCGTTTTGATCGTACACGCTACGGGCCATTCACTTTCGTTTCGTCGGGGTGGTTGCACGATGCGTCGCGCGACGCAGAGAGGGTTGAAACGGCTGGCGCAGCCGCGCTGACCGTTGTCCGGCCGCTAGATCGCGGATTATCCTCGCACCTGCACGATCGTGAAGAGTAAGACAGCGGTGTGAACGAAAAAGAGGGAGAGTTGCAGTCTGGTGAACCTGCTGGAAAAGACAATCAAACAAGATAAGGGGATCACGAGTTGCAAACGGGGAGTCCAGTGAGTAATACATCCACCCACTTTCAACCAAGTATACCGAACCAACGAACTGTTACGATGAAGAAGAAGTTAGGAATAATTATTACAATTGTTAATGCAAACGATTGGTGAATTAATATTAATATATTGGTTATTTAGTTTGAAGTTTATATTCTCCAAATGTTAATTAAAGCTGGTAAATATTCTTGATCGAATATAACATGGCGAGAATATTTAATTTACATAGTACTATATCTTTCCATCATTCAGAAATGTCGATTTAAGGGTGGGAAAACAAAGTTACGAATCATAATGTAGGTTAAATAGAAAGAAACGAACGAGCAGGTGTTCAATACGCGGAATCAAAAGCTCGCTGCATAATTAATAGTTTGCGGCGATCTTCGTGACAATCGGAAGTTACCGATCGATAGTTACGAACGACTTTTCGTTACCCTTGTATTTCATTAAAAATTCTTCGTAGTTTGTATTAGTTTCCAATTCATAGTATGCAAAAGTTGAAATCGTTTGCCCTTTACGTCTTGAAGATACCCTAAAGTCCAAACTATCGTTTTTATAAAAAAATTGCTTTGAACTGACTACGCTTTGGTACCGAAAATTCCTTAAAAGTATTATTTTTAGAGACCCTAACTGCTACTAATATGACCTAAAGAATATAAAAGTATTTGTACCTAACGTATATTTTTACGAGTCGATAAACGTAAAAGATATATATATGCTTAGCATACATGTTATTAAAACAGTCTAGAAGTAAAATCAAAGTAACAGTAAAGGATGGAAATCATATAATTCTGGACATAGAGGATTATGCTGTTTATCCCTGCTGGTATTTGCCGAATCACTCAGAGAATGTCAATAGCCATAACTTCCATCGTGAAAACTTTCCTGAGAACCTTTTACTGTCAACTTCCTCGAGCCACCCACCCCAACCGCGCCACCCCTGTTTAGGAAAGTGGGAAACGTGAGCAACGTAAATTATCGAGTCGCGTAAACGTACCGGGTCGTCGTAGAGTAGATATTATGACGTTCACGAAATTCATGCCGACTCGTAATGTCCATCCAAAACGTGCACGTTCTCGAGGGATCGTGTCGAGGCTGCAACAAGTCCCTCGAGTGTGCTCAAGACCGAGGATCCTGGCATTGACACTCCGTCTCTGAAGGTATCGTGTATTATTTAACGCGCGGTAGATCAATGGCGTCTTATGGATCGGCCGGACGGTGGTTTTCCGCGATGGCGCGTAGTGTTTTCGCGATGGCGACGCACTTGACCACGACTACTCGACCAGCAACCTGGAACACCGCGTGAAGTCAACGTTGATCCTGAACTCACGAATCCTGAAATAAACTCGCAAAAGACAGGATGCTAGCGGGTTTCAGGCGCGTGTTCAAGTGTTCCCTGCCAACGTGTCATAATTTCCACTTTCCAGGGATGGAGAAGGCAGAGTCCTCCAACGAGGACGATAGCAATACCGAGCTGGAGGACCGGGACCCCAACAGCTTGAACAAACACCTTCAGGTACGTTGTTGATAAAACATCATTTATTATGGTTCTTTTATTCTTATCATGGTGTTTACATTGGTTCTGTGGGAGAAAGATTGGGGAATAAAACACTGGAAGAAATTCTTACATTTTTATACAAAATTTTTGTTTCTTATTTACTAGTGATATATACAAATAAATTGTCAGCATTTTATTTACTAAAGAAATAGATTTTAAATAGACACTTTTTTATCTAATAAATATTTAAATAATTTTTATACTTTTGCATATCGTATTCGCGCATTCTGTGCATTTTTGCACTATTAAATGTCCCGTAAATGACTCATAAAGATGTCCGGTATAGCTATAAAAATCAAATTATAAATGTTTCGTTACAAATTTTTCTCGCATATAAATTTGGGCTTATTATGCGAACAAAAATTAACAAATAATAGAAAAAATTAGTGAATTTCTATTATATGAACTCTAGTTATATGAACTATTTATTTTCGAATAAGTTCAAATAAACGAACTGTAATTCCTCTTGTTAGGGTGTTTTAATTTTTAGGGTTAAAAGATTAGCTTATTTATGAGTGTCGTACTGGAGAATCAAAGGAGTAGAAAGATAGAAAGATCTGATAATTTATTTATGAAAAGAATACGTCTTTTTGATCGAGATAAGTGTCGTGATTACGAATTAAACACGCGAACTTGAGTACGGGGAAGTACGTATACATACAGTAACCTTGGCATTTAAAAAAAGCTGCTTGTCGTAGTTTGTAGAACATCTCGACTTACTCTAGAACTTTTAAAAATATCGTTCGACGAATTCTAAATGAACGAAGCAGAAAAAATGATGGAAAAGTGAAAGAGCCAAAAAGGCAATAAAATGAAATTCTAGCTTAAAATTTGGGATATATGTCTTTAAGAAAACATTAATTGTGACGATTATTGTTATAATACAGGTGATGTGGGATGATGTGATCGGGGAACCGGAAGGAATACGCAGTCCGGAGTGCGCGTGGCGTTTAAGCGGTCACTGCTTCCGGTTGTCCAGAAGCTGCTGTTACGTGTTTCTCTCGGTCCTCGTATCACCTTTACTCGCTCTTTGCTTCGGTTTTACGTTTGCCTGCCTCGCGTTTCAGGTGAGTCGTCGACCTTTTTCTCTATTTTCTGATCGATCAGTGCTACCCACCGTTCTTAGCCTCTCTACACAATACCACCATTATACGAACATTATCGCGATGCTTACGATTATTTTCGTTTCCCAGCCTATTGGAAATGTAGGTCGTCGCTTTACTATCGACTTCCAATGGAAGAATTTCTTTCTTTCTGTATTATTTTGTATAAAGATTTCTTGGAAGTTTCGTTCTTTTTTTCCAAGCACGCATTTATACAATACTTGATATATCAATACATCGATGTACGGATCATGAAAACTATTATTTTTTAATCACAATAAATGTACAAGGCAATCGAAAATTTCTTTGCACAATTCGGTTTTTAATTTGTCAGTTGATGGGTAGAGATATTGGAATGTGTTCCGAGTGCAAAGGGTAAATAAGATTTTAACGATGTTTTTAACGATATTTTTGGATGTACATATCTCATTTTTCGTAAGTATCCTAATGCTTATGAACGGAAGTATATATTTTGATAATTTGTATTATTGCCCGCTTGTCACTAGCAATTTGCCACTAAATTATAAAAATAATATTTAGTTG
The DNA here is from genome assembly GCF_024516045.1 of Bombus affinis. Lineage (NCBI taxonomy): Eukaryota > Metazoa > Arthropoda > Insecta > Hymenoptera > Apidae > Bombus > Bombus affinis. The sequence goes on along the minus strand of NC_066349.1, from coordinate 1,340,853 downwards.
CAAGAAGAGAGATTAATAGAAGGAAATTTTTAGCATATATGGTGTCTGGCGCCATGCCTCCGCGTTTGGAAGATCAGCTGCGCGGCGACGAGGAATTTTCTCAGTGCCGTGACACACGCCATCGTGAAACCAGTTATGGAATCCCTAGGCTATCTGTTTCACAATATTCGGGTGTATAATCAGAAGTTACCGGATGGTTCAGCACAAAAAGACGACATTCTCGTTGTATAAAATCGGATCATAAAACGATAAAGTTTTGCATTCGCAAATCATCGAAGTGCCTTTTAAATCAATCAGCAACAATCAGCATAAAACATTCCACGAAACGAATCGCTTCTCTTAACGTTCTCCGTCAGTCCCTTCTTCGTTTTCCAACCTGCAATCGTTTCTCATGTTTCCACTTCGTGATCGCAGTTTTAATTGTTTACGATGTAGAATTGTCAGTAGCGCGATTCTCGTTAATATTTGGTCATTAGATCTATATATCTATTGTTATAAAGTTTTATAAATAAAATATACTCTATGAAGAACACCTGTTGGAAGTCAATCAATCAATCGACGATCAAATCAATTGTTTAGCCATTTCAGAACCGAATTTCTTTTTAATCTGTGCGAAAAACTGTTCGTTGTCGATTATAAATAATAAAATCACATTTTTTCAAAACTTTAAAATTCGTACAGAGAAATTTTCACGGTTACGCCGATTTTAAATTTAAATTTCCCACCAAACAGCGGTGGTCATTCTTACTAGTCATATTATCAAGATTAAAAATCAGCTTGTTATTGTTATTTTATATTAGTAAACAACGTTTCGATAAAAAATTTAACAGAACGAACAAAAGCGAAGGGTGAATATGATTAACTTGGTATCTTTAAGTAAGGTCGAGTTAATCTCAGAGATAAGGTTGTTAGTTCAAGCTACTCGCTGAGGTCAACAAGTTAGTTTTCTCTGAGTCGACTAGGAATATGGCAGGCCTCACGCGAAGCTCTTTATCTTTATCGAGATGCTGTCGATTTTCTTGTGCAACTCCTTCGAGACGTATCCTTCCTTTATTTTATGCAAATATAATTACGCCTGTGACAGTGAGGGAAGATAATTATGTACAATTTTTTGTTCAATGGAAATGTTCCATTCCTTATGACGTATATCGTTCGTGTTATTTACTGTTATTATTCTTAATAAACGATTCAACTTACCAGAGATTTCAGTGTCGTTTGCAGTCAGAGGAAAGCGTAAGTCTTCTTTTTCATTATTTTGCTATTTTCACTTTGCTTTTACTTTTATTCACGTCTCGTCGGTCGCTTTCGCAGTCTGGAAATTTTGTAGTTAGTTACCAGGTGGCAGCACGCGTCGGAAATAGAGATACCATGTTGTCCGACGGAAATATGTACATATACATTTGAATACGGAAAAAAATATCTACTAAATATAAGAACATACATTATTCTTTATCTATTCTGAAACGTTTGAAAATAGAAACAATAACTCGAATTCATATTCGATCAAGAAGTTCGCAATAAAGAAAAACATCTTTTAATTGATAAACTAGAATCATCAAAAAACACCTACGCTACATTGCAAAATACATTATGCAAAATATTCGATCAAAATTTCAAAAGACAAAAATGTAAAAACGTAAAACTTTTTTCTTTTAAAGTTCCTGCTCACTAAAACTTGATCAAAAATTCAAATTTTGTCGGACATATTTGATACGATATTCCACGTATATAAAACTTTAAGAAAATGAAGATATTCAAAACATTATTTATCCAAATGGGAAAAGATGTTAGATTTGTAAATAAAAGAGTTAACGTTCTTAATCTATCGACAAATTTATTATCTTATATAATAATTTGAAATTGTAAATGATTCGAGTGATTAATTTTCATTACTATTTCCCATAAAACGAAACAGCCACTTTCAATTGGGAAGATCCATTCGATCTCGAATCTCAGCTCACGCAGGATGAGATTCTGGTGAGAGATCAGTTTCGATCTTATTGCCGTGAAAAACTTTTGCCTCGTGTACTCGAGGCAAATCGCAAGGAGATCTTTCACAAAGAGATCATGAGGGAAATGGGTGAATTGGGCGCACTGGGCTGTACTATGAAAGGGTACGGCGCTGCTGGCGTTTCCTCCGTAGCCTATGGTCTCTTAGCAAAGGAAGTCGAGGCTGTGGATAGCGGATATAGATCTGCTCTGTCGGTACAATCTTCTTTGGTTGCTGGCGCTATTTATGAACATGGGGATGAGGCGCAGAAGCAACGGTTTTTGCCAAAATTGGGTACGTTTGAGATTAAGGAATAACAAAATTAAGATTAAGTATGAAAAGGAGCGATGCGAATGATGAAAACTGCTGCTTTGTGGGTTCCGAATGGAAAGAATATTTCATAGGAATAATAATGGACAATAATAATAGCGGATAATAATGATGGATGCTGGTGAGAATGCGAGGATGTAAAAAATCTTTCGTTTCTTCATTGTCTATGTTAAGCGACTCTTTGTAGAATTGTTTCTATGATCGAAAAGAGTATCTATGTTTATTGAGGTACCGTAAACAGAAGTGTATTCTCCAATGAAATAGCCGACTTCCCTGATTACTTTTAGTGTCTGGTGAGTTCATCGGTTGTTTCGGGTTAACCGAGCCCAATCATGGAAGCGATCCAGGCTCCATGGAGACCAAGGCAACGTATGATTCCGATAGGAAGGTCTATAAACTCAATGGAAGTAAAACATGGTCAGTCTTGGTCAATTTTTCGCAGAATAATCTAGAACCGAATTTCCATATGTTTTCAGTTCCTTTTCAAAAACAAAATTAATAAATTTTATTGCGATACAAGGGAGGCGCTGTTCGCTAGAAAACCAACTTCCAAACTTTTAGAAGCATTCTTCTTAATAAATTTCATTAAATTTAGGATCACAAATTCTCCGATCGCCGATATACTAATCATCTGGGCCAAATGCGAAGATGGTGTCGTTAGAGGGTTCATCGTCGAGAGGAAGGGCAACGAGAAGGGCCGACTGTCTACTCCAAAAATCGAAGGCAAATTCTCGTTAAGAGCCTCCGTCACTGGTATGATCCTGATGGACAACGTGGAGGTGCCTGCAGAGAATCTACTTCCAAATACCCAGGGTCTCAAAGTAGGTTTGACAGAGGAAGATATCAGTAAAGAAGAATTTACACTTTCATAATACATACCCATCGCGAGTGATACACAAATGAACATATCACACTGAATATGAAAGATAAAATAGAGAAATACTCTGTAAATTACTACCTACAGTATAAATTACTGGGTCAATGATTAAATTTATCTCAGTAGTTTTCGAAATATCGACTGAATCAGTTTGGATTGAGTCATTAAGTTTAATTCTTGTATAGAAGAATATAAAGTGTTAGAAACAAGAAAAATATATTAACCTCGTCAAGCAAAAATAGAGATAGCTATCTCTACTTTGATATTATATAGGATAAAAAGAAATCGACTTAATACGTAGACATCACTTATGAAGAAATATTCATACAGGGACCATTCGTTTGTCTGAACAACGCTCGATACGGAATCGGGTGGGGAGCTTTGGGTGCTGCTGAAACCTGCTTGAACATCGTCAGATCGTATACTCTGGAAAGGAAGCAATTTAACAGGCCGCTAGCTGCTAACCAATTAGTGCAAAAAAAACTGGCCGACATGATGTGCGACATCGCGTTCAGTCTTCAGGCTTGCCTGAGGGTGGGCAGGTTGAAGGACGAGGGCAAGTAAGGGCTGTGTGATAATTTTTCATCAAATAGGGTGCAAGTTCTGAACGTCAATAGAGTGGATTAGGTCGCTGATACATAATTAATGGATAAATTATTAGTTCAGAAGAAAAGTGAAGATGTCTGTCAATTAATTAGCGTTAAAACGCCTGACTATATTTTTATAAATATAATTATGTATGCTAGAGCGACACCGGAAATGATCTCTATGATAAAGAAGAATTCTGCTACGAAGTCCCTGGAAATCGCGAGAGTTGCCAGAGAGATGTTAGGTGGCAATGGAATATCGGACGAGTATCATGTTATTAGACATGTAATAAATTTAGAAAGCGTTATTACCTACGAAGGTATGTAAAGGAGAGAGGACTATTTGATAGTAATATTTGTGTAATATTACATCCTTTGACAAAGGACAAAAGACTATTGTTTAATACCGTTTGTCGTAGGCACGAGCGATATCCATAGTTTGATACTTGGCAAAGCTATTACTGGTATACAAGCCTTCTCTTCGTGAACAGTGAATCCAGAACAGTGAATCAACCAAAAAAATGTTCATTCATTATATAATTACACTCTTTTTATACAAATTACATATTTGATGTTTTAATAACAATTTTTTTAAATAAAATTTGGTAAAAGAACAAGGATAAAAAGGATTATTAAAAAAAGAGAAAGCAAATGAAACTAAACAGAGGACGATTGAGTTAGTAAAAAGAACTTAAAAGATCGAAGATGATTCGAATTGTTTTAGTGAAGTTTGGTTTCAAGTTTCTCTTAATTTTTATTTCGACGCTATCGAATTGCACATTATTCATCCTCCTCGTTCTTCTGTTCGATAGTCAAAAGGGAGCGTAAAACAACAAACGAGCTTCACCTAAAGATCGGTTGTTCAACAAGGGCGTGCCACAACACAAGCGACTCCGATTAATCATAAATAAATTAAGTTTAATTGCTAAGTAATAAAACGTTAATTACATATGTCAATGATAATTAATTTAAGTACAACACACGTCTCGTGCAAAAGTGTAAAGAAGTTTCTTTTTCGTGCTACACTCAATTACCATTTTTTTTATTTTTTTTTTTGTGTTTTTTATCTTTATCTTGTTTGTTTTGGTTTATTTGGTTTGGTTTGGATTGGTTTGACTCTCGCCTCGATATATGGTTTTTTTTTTACCTCTTTCCTCCATTTTTTCCCCATCCTTCTATGTCTGTGTATGCGTGTACTTATGTCCCTGTATCACTGTGTGTACGGTACTTTTCTCTTTTTCTCTTTAAATGGTTCTCGACTACAATAAGCTCTTGGTAAAACGTAGTAACATCGTAGTTTACAGTAGTTTACAATCGCCCTCCGACCCGCCAGAACTTGTGTGTCTCTATTACATAGTTACACGTTTTCGCATGCTGCAATCGAATTTCCCGCTCGATCGTTCGATCTCCATTCCCCCCCCCCCCCTCCTTCACGTTGTCTGCTATTTCTTTCATCTATCTTTTCTATATTTAATCAATAGCAAATGAAAAGATCGAACTTTTCGTAAGTTTGTTTAACAATTACGGTAGCATCGATTCCATTGGATTCTCGATCTCTGGATCGGTCGATCGACGAGCGGATGCTAACAAACTGGTCACTTACAAGAAAAAACTAGCCTCTCGTCGATCTCCCCGACGGATCGGTCCATTCGATCCTACGGGAAACTTCGATTCCATCATTTACAAATTACCTCTTTCTCTCTCTCTCTCTCTCTCTTTCTCTCTCTCACACACACACGCACGCACGCACACACACACTCACTCTCTCTCTCCCTCTCTCTCTCTTTCTCTCTGTTTGTCTTTCTCATTTATTCACACATTCGTTTCCGTTATTTCGAAAATTTGTTTGCAAAATCAACGACACACCGTTGTTCTCGATCAGGTTCATGAACCACGCTCTGCGTATGTCTCACTCTCGCATTCACTCTCCATTCATCCCGTATTCGTGTATTCGTGTGTACGTGTGTCTGTGTGTCATTCACTAATGAATACATAAGTGTAAACAATAAATAATGTTTTTTTTCATCTTTACTCGCGTAAAATCTACGATCCTTTGGTATGTTCACGCGGCGATCGAAATCGATCCGCGGTCATCGATCCAGCCGGTCGTCCTTTCGTCAGCGAGAAAAAAGGAAAGGACGCCGCTAAAGCGAGGGATCGAGGTCGATAAGCCCTCGATCCCCTCGTTCCAGCTACTTTCTACACACCTTTCGTCTCTTCCGTTTCTTCTTTTCCTTATCTTTCCACTTTCCCATCGATCATTTCACTAATCGTGCAGCTCCGCGTTTGGTCGCCGCTCTTTTCCCTCCTCAACAAACTTTCCGCGACCGTACGTAGCGATACGTTTTCTCACAGCGCAGCGCATTTTCGCGTTTAAAAACTCTAAAAAGGAGCCTCGCCCCGTGAAAATCCCCTCCTCCGTCGCGTCATTCTTCCCTCATCTTTCTCCTTTCCTTCTGTCCTTTCAAACTTTCCCTTTCAATTTTCCACTGAAAAAGAGAATACGTTCGTTCTACGATTTCGAAGATATTCCCTGCTTCTCGAATTCTCGAATCAAACCCCCGTCCCCCTCCCTAACCTGGATACCGACACGATGAACCCTCGTATTATAATAAATATAATAATGTATACTTGCTTTTGCACTTGTATTTTACATTATTTCATCTCTGATTAACTAATCGATACCTTATTGTCGTACGAACCGTTCACCTGTTCTCTTTATCCCATTCATACCTTCTTTTCTAGACTTCATTTTTTCTTCGCTTTTACCGATGGTTATGTGTCTTATCCCCGACCATTCGCCCAGAATTCTCAGCTCCAATCAACAGATAAATAGTTCATGAACGGCTTTGAAACGCGGCCACAGGTCCTCGGACTTCATCCCTAGATTTTACGTTTCTGCTCTCCGGTTTGCTCGCTACTCACACTATAATTGGCTCATGGAGATTAGAGATAAGATGTTGCGATGATTAATAGGATTGACTAATTGTTAATATTACTCTGAATTGATATTCCTTTAACGTGATCGAGAGATTTCTTTTTCTTAGATTTTGTCGATATTTATAGTATAGCGTCCTTTACGATAATTAAATAGTACGTCAATTGACATCGTTCTAATCTGCAGGATATGTATTATATGAAGACTGAAATAATTATTAAATTAATCGAAGCAGATTATATTTTCATTAATACCATTACGATAAAGTATTATAGCTTGAATTTTTGTAAAATAATCGATCAGTGATAAACTGTGTTATACATAAAGTAATATCTAAATAATAATAAATAATAATACATAAATAAAGTCATGTAAAACAGTGTTAAAAAGATTTCGAAAAAACGATAAACACAAGTGAACGTAACGAGAAAAATTATTCTAGAAAAAAAGGGAGTCTCGTTCGATGGAGCGAATACTAGTCGAGTAAAGAGCAAAAACCAGCCCCCTCCCTCAACCATTCGTCATCTTGACGCGTACTATATAATAATATAATATATTACTTAACATTTGTCCAACGTCAATCCCCAAAACAATTCCACCCCTGTCCAAGGACTAACTTTTTACGGCTACGCTCGTTCTATTCTTTCACCCTCCTCCATCTTCCTCTAACTTCTCTCTCTCTCTCTCTCTCCTCCTCTTTCTTTCCCCTTTCGTCCTTTCTTTTCTATCGATTTAAAACTCGCGCGCCCGACTTGCGTCGTTGCAATATAAAAAAACGCGTATACACACACGGACCCGAAATAGATTCTCTTAGTCTCTACGGTTGTCATTTTCTTTTTCTTATTCCCTTATTATTATTTCTGCCTTTTAATATATATATTTATATATTTATATATTTATATTTATATATAATATGTTCATTCGCCTACGTCTCGAGCTTCATGCGCGCCGCCTCCTCTTCCTTTTCATCGCTCCCTAAACCTTTCGTTCGTTCGAAGGGTTGCTAATGCTCGTCGAAGTAATTCTTCCCCCTATAGTCCGCGTATATATATAGTCATTCAGCGATCTCGTTTGGTTTTCTCTCTTCTTTTACAGTTTACGGTGTTTACATGTGATTCCACCATTTTCTTTTATTCTCTTTCTTGCCACTCGTTTCCGCCGTCGATCGTCGATTCGAGACGAGGTGTTACGCACCGCGAACGCGTTACATAAATAGATCATTGATTTACAGACATTTATCTTCGTCTCATGCTCGTAGTGTTTCTCACCCCCTTTTGTGTTCTTTCTCCGTGTGTCGTTCCGCGGTCCGCTCTTGTCGCGACTTAATGCGTACGACAATCGTCGATCGATCGAAACCGTGGATCGACCGACGATCGAGCCCCCTTGATTGCTAGGGTCTTTTTCTCTGTATTAAATTATACATCCCTCCCCGAAGCCCATCCCCGCCCCACCCCGATCCTAACTAACCCCGGCTGCCTGAAAATGGCATTTATATATATATATATATATATATTTATATATATATAATATATCATTCATTTATATTTATATTTATATTCATATTTATATTTATATATTTATATATATTTATATTTTTATGTATAGTATATATATAATTATATACTATATTCTTGCTTTACGTTTAGCGGGTTCTGTATTTTTTTTATTAACTTCTTGTTCTTCGTTTTATTTCGCGCCTATGTAACCTTAGCGTTTGCGTGTCCCTATCGATATCCCATTTTCCTACGATAACCCACCCCTTCGCTAGCCCACTCTCTATTCTTGAATTTTCCTGTTGTTTTTAGTCGTTTTCTGATTTAAACGCGACGTCTTTTTTTTTCTTTCTTCTCTTTCTTAACGACACGTCAGCTCTCTTCGTTCGGAAAGTCGAATAGTTTCTCTTTCTAAGTTAATTGAAACCTCTCTCTCTCTCTCATCCCTCTCAGTTTCACTCTCATTCTCACTCTTTCCCTTTCCCTTTCACACACATCTTGTTCAACAAAGAATGCGTTTACAATACATTTATATTAATAATCAATTATATCTGTCTCTCGTTACAGTGATAAAAATCGCAATAGTAATAATAGGAATGAAAGTAATATAAATAATTATAATAATTATGATAATAGTAATAGCAATAATAATGACAGTGACGAAGATGATAATGGTAATGCCAATGATGATTCTTGTGACAATAATAATAATAATAATAATAGTAATAATGTTCATCGTTCTCAATCGCGAGCACAATTAATTAATAACCGCAATTAAACTCGTATTTACAGATTTATCGTACAGACAGTTGCCTTATCACCTTCTTTCACCTCCTTCCCGTGATCCCCATCCGTATCCCTAAAATTTTTCTACATATATCACCCCCGAGTGAGCCACAACAATCTTACAATTGCGATTTCCTCTCCTCCGCTTCCGGTTACTTTCCTCATCGCCTCCATTTCCCAGTTCTCGAACTACGCGAATGTTCTTTTATTTCAACGATGCGACACCATTTCTTTACAATTCTGGGTTTATACTGGATTTCATGACACTTTAAGATCGATATTGGTAGCTGTTTCTTTGTGAGATATTGTTTGTGAATTCGTGCCTAGAAAGTTGGTTCCTAATCTTCTGTAATCCTTCGATCTCTGGTTTCTTTCCAAAGATGGTTGTTTTTTATGTTTACTACTAAATCGACTATTGCTGGTGTGAAATGAAATTTTCGGAATGTTCCATTTCTTAAAATTCCTGCTTTTACATTTTCCTTATTTTTAATACATGTTAACAGTTGTAACAGTTGTTACAAATGTGCCTCTGTTTTTGTTCATCTAATCAAGTCCATAATTTCAATTTCGTAAAACCTCATCATTTACATAATTTCTGTCTCATCCTTAGCATTTATAAATAGTATCTTATTGTCTACTGTATGAGTTGAATCAATATTTTTCGTAATTCAGGATTCTTAGCATCGAACCAAGTCTCTCGAACGACATTTCCAGTTCTGCTCACATTCAACAATATCTAATCACGTTTTATTTCATAAATTTTGACGCATCGTTCGCGCGAATACCTTCTCTTTCAATATTCTTCTACCTTAAGAATTTCGATCGCGGTGTCGTGGTCACGTCCGACAAATCGTGGCGGACGAGGAAACTTCCATGAGAATTCGACGCTCCTATCCACTGTAACCTTTGCAATCATCCTGGTCTTTCAACGCCTGATGATGCGCACACGCTACCAAAGACAATAGCACTTGATCGAAACCCGGAGAATCAAACGTTCGTCCACGTGTATCACGATTTCGCGCAACATTCTTCAGAGTTGGTTTGTGAAACAGCGACGCTCCCCTTATAGTTAATTAAACCGTTATTACAATAATATATGTTTACTTTGTACTATATATGATCTTATAATCGACGGCCGCGACGCACGCTTCCGTTTCTTCTTATTTTATCTGTGTTATTTTTTCCTTTTTTGGTACGATTAGTTTTCTAGAACTCTCGCCTTTCCGTCATACGCGGTGACTCATTAACGATCAACCCTATTTCCAGATCCCTATAGCATTCTATCATTCGCTTTTCCTCGTTTCGTTGCATGCTAACCAGGGTCGAAGCTTTCTCTATGGAAACGGTAAAGAAATTGAACGTCGATCACGAGGAACCGAAAGAACGTGGGGCAAAATGTCGTTTTTTTCTAATTTCGCTACAATTCGCACGCTGTTAATCAAGAAATAGTTGTATAGACTAGTACAGAATCGTTTATTACGCGGTGGAATCTTTGCAGACGAATCGTTGCACACTCGATTTAATTAGAGTACTAAATACATTATTACCCTTTTTCCTTTCCAACCCTTAAATATCATTAGATAAATTTTCATACAATTTCCCACTGCCTCGAGCATTTTAAAAATCTCGCGAAGCAAAAAGGATGCAACGTTTCTTGCAATGGATCCCTACAAAATCACATGGCAAAATCACACGCAGTTAACCAAACCTCCATCAAACGCAAAATAAGAGGAATGGCTGGCGTGCAATCGGAAAACGCGAAAACTAGCCTCTTCCGCCCTGGAACTTGGTTCCTCTTCATTCCTCTTCCATCACCGCCTTCCTGAATCGCGAAAGTCTCTCTCGCTCTTTCCCACTCACTACTATGTACAATAGCACAGCGCAATTGCAGTACGATATCTAGTGCGGTACGCAAAGTTTCTCTCTTTCTCTCTCTCTCTCTCTCTCTCTATTTTTCAATTTCTCTCTCATTCTCTCCCGCTCTCTTACTCGTTTATCTCTTGTCTTTGTAGTTCACTCTATTTCATACACGCACGCGCGCGCGCGCGCCACATTCATCCGCATCCCTGCGATTTCGCATGTCGTCGAATATCGAGACCGCTAGTTCTCATGAACGATCAGCTCCCGTGTCCCGTCTACTCCTCTTCTTCGCCGATTCGCACAAAACAGCGTCCACTCTGATATACAATGTTCATTTAACGTACGTAGAATATATCACTTGGCACGTGCACCCTCGACACGATGCCACATTTGTTTTTCTCCTTTTTTTTTTTTTATCTCGCATTAAATTAGTTTCGGTGTCTCAGTGTTATAGTGTCTATATATGTATGTGTGTAGGTGTGGATTAATGTGAGCGTGTATTAAGAAACGAAGCTGTTCTTTCGCGTCCATTTTTGTTGTTTTGGTAAATTTCATGGGTTCGATGTGTATTCCTTTAGCGACCAACGAGGACACGACGAGTCCTGATTCACCCTTTTTGATCATCGATCCTTCGTACGATTCTCTCTCTCCCTTTCTATTCAATTCTACGTTTTTCCGCTTTTCTGAAAATTTTCGAACACCATTCGAGGTTACAGACGTCGCTGTTTTGAGAGTAAAAATATTTAGGAATCTTTGAGAAAGGAGGTTTGGTTATACGGAGCTTTATTTCTTGTCGGTGAGAAGATCGAAAAGAATAGCTTCCCTATCTTTGCGAGGATGGTTTAAAACAGCGACGTACAAAGTTGTGAGAGTCTTCCTAGATCATTAAAAACGTTCTTTCTTCTTCTTTTTAAATATAAATTATAGACTTTTTCCGAACATATTCTCCGAAATCCTTTGCGATTTCTTTTATCTCGTACGAAACATGGCACGGGGAATTACCAGCACCCTGTTCTTCGAAAAGATCAAACAAATGCTAACACGATCTGCGTGAGGTATTTCTTAAATCATAAAGGATTAACGCGTTCAACCCTCAATGGAAAAACAACGAGTATCTAAATACGCTAAGGTAGGAATAAACTTCACAAGGGTATGAGGAGTTGAACGCGCCAGAATTCAGCTCTGATTCTCGAGGAAGGCTGACAACCTCGAACACGTGTTCTTCGGGAGAACTTGAGGCTCACTTCTTGCAATTTTGACTAGATAAAAGAATTGGCCGATCCGTCAAGGACCATGCCAACACGCGTGGACTAGAAAATGCTCTGAATCGAGATATCTTACTCTAATATGGCAAATTATGGCACCAAGTTCCCGGAGAATCAGACTCTCGAACGAAAATCAAATCGTTCGAGCGAAACGAATAGGGAGAGAACGTTCTCGCCATTAAAGATCGATAATCCATACGATTTCTTTCGACGCGACTCCACGATGCTCGATTTCACACCCTGGAACGTGGTTTTCTGCAATAATTTCTTCCTCTTTTCTTTTCATTCTTCTCTTTCTTGAATGTGCAATCAGAGTTTCGTGGATCAACGATAGAATTTTGAAAAATTAATCGAGTTGCAAACGGTGTTTCGAACATTGAGGGAAATATGCGTCATTTCGCGGGACGTAGCGAGGTTGAACTGCAATATTCACGAACAAGGCTGCCACCCGTTTTTGTCGTTAAAAAATTATCACAGTGACCGTGCTTCCCGGAGCTTGGCTATAAGATAATGACGCCAGTGTGCACGATTCCTCGGCAGCTCTCAAACCTGCTTGTTTTTCCCCCCTCTTTTTCTTAAAATGCTTGAAAATATCGCGCCCTGCTCGACGGCAGATTATGAAAGTTCGAACACATTAAACGTGATCGATTATCGCGAACCGATTCGATCGAATAATTATCCTCACGAAAACTCCGTGTTCCACGTTCCTTACGATATTCATAGTTTCTGAAATTTCTCGAACCTAAATATCTCACTATTATACGTATTCTGTTTAACCCATTGAAGACCAACGTGGTGTTAACGCAAATATTTGCAAATTTGTTTTTCAATAGATCAATTTATGTTATCAAATTCTGTTGTTTTTTTTTTTTTTTAATTATGGTTGTGGAAGAGAATTTGTAAAACATTTGCTCCATACTTTCTTCGTTATTATGTCTTCTACTTACATTCTATAATTTTGTGGGTTTTGAAGAGATTGAGATATTTATGACTTCATAATAAAATTGTTTCGTTTGAATGACGGATATTGATTTTATGTCTCTGGTTCGTATGATGTGCTTTTGTAACGTTTTTATTATATTTCATGTATGTCAATAAAAAAATATACGAATTACTTTACGTACGTTTTTCAATAATGTCAGGAAATTTTCCTGCTTTATTTCACTACTTAGTCCTCAATGAGTCAAACGATCGATCGCTTACTGCAAATTGAATCGATCGAATAATTATTCTCACAAAAACTCTACATTTTATGTTCCTTGCTTTTCGCTCGATCTACGACCTCTCTCGGACTTAAATATTCCACAATTCTACGCACATTGTGTCTGACAAAATTCTGCGATGTAAATACTTCTCCGTTCTACGCGCTCGAGAATTCGTCGAATTCTTCGAACGTAATCATGTGTGTATTTAGCTAGGTTACGCGGTACAAAGGGCCGCCTTCCGAAAATTCATCTAATCGGGCCTACGGTCCCCGCTACGTCGTCGAAACGAGTCTTCTAGCAGGCGAGCGGCCCGAACAATTCGGAGATTGTTGAAAACTGACGTTCCAGGTCAGTCGAGCGTCTCGAGTGATATCGCGAACGTCGCGTCGCGTTAAGAGATCGCCGCCCTTACGAGAAGGACAGATCTTCCTCGGGCGACTCGTCCTGGTACTCCTCGTGGTCGGACGTATGTCACAAAACGTCGCTTGGTTCCCGTTGCACGATACCTATCGTCGGTGATAGCTGTCCCTCCTCAACTGCGACGGTCTTCGGGTCCTCGTCCTTCCATTTGTCCATGGAGCGGCGTCGAGCGTTCATGAAGAAGTTCCCGACCGTCGTCGGCTCCAGGCCCAGTTGTCTAGCGATTGTCACCTGCATCTCTTTCGACGGCCTCTTAGTCTCCTGAAATGCGTCGGTATTCGTAAGTACATAGCTTGACATGAAATATATATTTTGTTAATTTTATTATTATTCAACTGGAAACGTTTAAGAAGATACGGGTTTTTACGAACGTATTAAAGAACTAACAAAAAGAAACGTAGTCTAAATAGAGATTTGTTTCGCCTGATAAATATTGTACCCACTACTTTACTTTGCATACTTTACACTAATTACATTTTGAATTATTAAAATATTTCACTGTACGATAAAAACAAACGAATGATATGCACGCTAGTAGTATAGTTAATGTAAAGTATATTTACGAGCAGATGTTTTGGATGGTCCTGAAAAACTGAAGGTTCGTCACTGCCCCTCACGTTTACAGTAACAAAAACCCATTGTACCATTCGCTACTAACCCCGGTAATTGATGCGATTTAAAGTAATTAAAAATGGACGAATATTGTGATAAAATAACAATTATTATTGTATGTTTATTTACCACCACCACGCGACATATAGAGTTTAAGAAATTATAGATATAAATATATAAATATATATATATATATTTCTCCTCTAATATAATTTATTCATTGGTGATCGAAAAGCTAACTTTCTTAAATATTCTCGATGTATGAATAAACGAAGCACTGGTCAAAAGATCGTGCATCGTCGAGATAGTCTCAATCGACTTACGAACGATACGATTGGCTTACTAAATTAAAGAATCTATTTTGACTATTTCAGAGGAGTGTAAGTATTTTAAGGAATCAGCCAGATTTAAGAATTTAAGCTGGCCGATTAATGAATCAGACTCCAAAGCACGTTATTTATGGAACAGTCTTCGGATCAATGAATATTCCTTAGCTGCTGAGACTCGTCAATGATCTAAGAGTGACTTTCGGTCTCTAAAATCCTATAAATTTCTAGCAAACCCATAATAAAGCTAACTATTCTATAATAACTTAGATAACTCGTTATCCACTCGTTTGAACGAACCTAGCGCTAATTCAAACTTAACAATAATCGTTAAAACAAAGATAGTTCTCGATAAATGAATTCGCCGTCGCCGTTTCTCGAAGCTCGCTTCGAACTTGGAAAAAGCCGAATCTTATAAATAAATATCGATGGTAAAAGCTGGAGCACTCCGTGCTACGTCCTCGACGAATCTTTCGCCGAAGAAACGCATCAAATAGGAACCTTTGTGCTCGAAGCACTCCCCTTTTTTCTTTGACTTCTTCCTCCGCTAAATTAATATTCATCCCTTCCCTTCTCTCGGCGCATCTCAACCTACAATTCTCCACTCTGAATTGAGAAGTCAAACGCTGTCTCCTAGTCGGTACTTATTTTTGCTCCGCAAAGCGGGCCACGATGCCGGAACCGGAAGAATCAAACAAGAAATCCGCGGCCTGATCGCGGACTCGACGAATGGTAAACATTTCTGTACATGTGGTAAACGGACTGGTACGCTTTCTTCCCATGCGACGTTTCTTACTCGACGTAGGTCGATCAATAACACGAACGGAGTACCGAGAGAGAGAAAGAGAGAGAGAGAGAGAGAGAGAGAAGGAGGGAGAGTATCGATTGCTCGAAGGAACAATTATTACAAACCGATGGCCCGATGCGCGTGCAGCAGAACGCAATAATTAACGCGTTATGTGCGAAGTGCAATCGTTTAGCCTGGTAAAACCGATCAAATTAGGATGCTCGATCCAACACGAATTACAAGCCTGTTCCCTCGTGTCGACTTAACCCTCTTCCCCTCTTCTTTAATGGCTATAGAAAGGAAATAGCGCGAGGGGAGCGAAGCGGGGACGATAATTTAATGAAGAAGGTTGAATCGTTTGATTGAGTCTCGCGTGCCAGGATTTTTGGGGACAGGATGCCTCGTTTTCGCCGAAGAGGGATTAATCGGGGTTAATCGTTTCGTGTGTTTATTCCACGAGGGTTTCGGCATTCGTTTGGAGCGGGAGCAATAGAATTAAATAGCGTTGATACCATTTCTAATGAAACGACGAAATCAACGATTCCATTCAAACTTATAAATATACATATCTATTAACTCATAATTATACTTGATACACGTGATCATAGAAACATGGTGATAAATTGAGGGAGGGAAAATGTAGATTCCTAGGAGTGGCTAAAATTTTAGTGAAAAAGCGACCGAGCAAGGAATTACTTGCATTTACTTGGAAACAAGGTAGACGTTTAAGGAACTGTATTGATATCCTGTCTGGCTGTAATTCAGCGCGTGTAACGCAACGAAACGAAGGTCTGTCGCCTCTGTCTACAGTCTACGGGATAGCAGTTCGGTATAGAGAGAGGCGTATCAATTGTTGGAAATACGGGACACTATCGGCGCGAGGATCGTGATTATTCCTTGACAGCTACTGTGCGCGCCTGAGAAACCGTATGTGAGAGAGAAAGAGAGACGTGGAGGGGGTTGCATACGTGTCATGGGGTGAGGGGTGCACATTGGATCTCGAAAACGACGAAGAACCACGTCTAAAACTCTTTGCTGTTTATACTCTGGCAAACTAGCATCTCTTATGTAGGTACTACAATATTAAAAAACATGTTAAATATTTCGATATATTTTTAACTCGAAACTTTGGTCTTCTTGTATCTGTTTGCTAGAATATTTCTGATTGATTTTTTTATTCTATTTGGTAATTGTAATTTTATTTATCTATGCGAAGAACAGTTTTATTGAACTTAATTACAATAATTATGATTTTTAATTAATGAACCCCCTATTATTGAAATTTCTATTAGTTTGCTGATTTTTAACATTTTTAAAGGTACGTACAACGTAGAATTGTTTTCTAGCAAAATTTGTATTCATTTAAGTAGATAAATGGCAATTTAGGCCTAATCTACGGAATGAAATAAATGATTGTTAGGCAGTAAACGAAATATTTAATCGCAGAGTAAAAGAATTTTATACAGGGGCGAGAAAAATAATTAATGCAACGATCCTATTTTTTTTAATTTCCAGCGGGTGAAAACCTATTTTGGACAAGGAGCTAAAAAAATTAGTTTCAGTAAATGTAAGTACTTGTTTTGATAACACAAAAGCGATTGACAATATTTCAAAGTTTAAATTCGAGAAAATTTTAAGATAATAAGGGTTGATAGTTTTCATTCGGGAGCTTTTATCGATAACAGGTCGAACATGCGTTTCTGATAGCTTTGTTAGACGAATTGAAGGGATCAAGGAAGTTTAAGAATCGTATAATCGAGCGGAAAATAGAAGCGGAATGCGAGAAAGATCGAGCAGAAGCGTTAACTGGGCTAAGGTCAATTCGCCAACTATTTGGCATACTTCCAAAGAGCCCGGCCGAACCAGCGCTTTTCCCTTTTCCAACGGAACATCTACATTATTTTCATAGTTGTCCCGCGATCGTATCTCAAACTGCACCTTGTTCAAACTGACCCCGAAATTAGCTTAAGTTTCACCCGTGGTAGATTCGAATTTAAGGGTGATGGAACGAAATCTTGTTGAAAACTTTATATAGTACAACCAAAATTCTCTTGTATGATTTAACTAATATTATTATTGATATTATACGTGTCTCATTATGAAAAAGCATGAAACAATAGGTTCTTCCTTAGTAATTGTTGATAAAGAGGAAAAACTTTTCTGAAGACACAAAAAACGTCGAACCCCGAGGGATTTAATTTAAATTAAATACAAAGTTCGATGAAATTTGAGTTTGGCAAAGCATGGAAGCCAAATCGAAAATTAAGTTAAGTAATTTAAAGCTTAATCAAATAAAACGTAGATTAGGATTATAGTAGTGTAGAAACCGTAATCAAACCCTGATTAATTCTCATGTAAACCTCGTTTGATTAAAATCCAGACTTAACCCGAACACCGAACCGAATCCAACCAAGCAATACCCGGATCAAAAACGAATCGAGGCGACTTAATCGAGTATAGAATGGATCAGACTCGAGTCTGACTTTATATTTTACTAAAAAGTCAAATTAGCATAATTTCGAAGACGAGCTAGACTCTCCGCATGAATTTCTTACACGTTCATTGAACACCTTCGTTCTTCCTTTCTGATTAATGCAAACGCTAACTTGGTAGCAGTTGTGTGCCTTTCGAGGATTGTAGAATATTAGACCGCGGAGTCGAATGGCCGCGATATCGACGGTTCGACGAGCAAGGTATCGAGTGAGCAGCCGCGAACGCGAATTCCACGACGTCATCGACGACTTCTTTCTTCGCCTTTTCGAATAACGACGGTATCTATGTGTCTTTATGGCGAACATTTGGCGTAGTTCCCTATTAATTCATGACGTTATCAATCTTAATTAGCGAGGATATTAATCTGTTGTAATTTTTGAAAGTTTATCTTTAACATAATCTTTTGGTAATATTTCGCTATACTTAGTTACGATTATTATAGAACATAATGTCACATTTTAGTTCCACTTATCCGTAATTCTGACGTTAAAATACATTTTCTTAGAAATAAGCAAGTCTCCAAGTACATGTAAAATGTCAACAGCAAAATGTACGTCATATCGTTCAAAAGAAAATTCACACTTTTATTCGAGTTACATTATTTCTTTGCGAGCATCGGTAGGAGCATAAATTTACATAAACATCCGTAATTCATCTATAATATTCTATAGGATTCTCTTTACTACGAGCGATATCCTTCGTTCGAAATCACTCGATTCCCTTTTTCTCTCCGTCGAAGCGTTCTCAGGGCGCATGCATTAATAAAGGGAGGCTGATTTCTCGCGTGCACGCGGAGAAAAACGCAGGGACAGCGTGACGACGCGGGAGGACGAGGGTGCTGGGTTAGTTTCAGCCCTGTCGCGCGTAAAGCCGCCTCTATCGATCCATGTTGAATAATTTCGCGGCCGATTCCTTGGTCACACGCGTCGATCGCCACCATGATCGCAGCCACACGCTCGAAAACCAGAATAGATATCGTCCATCCAACCCACGCCTTTTTAACAATGCTTATTTTTTTCCTTTTTATTTCGTTTCTTTTCGTCTTATTTCGCAGTAATTATAGCAGCTCGCGAAAGTATCAAGCACATGTAGAACCTTTTATGAATACATCGTGTACGTTTTATGAAACATTTTGAAATTCGATTGTCACGTAAACTTGGCTGACGTGGTTACATTAGCACAGTTGAAAATCTAAAATCTAAAGATGTATATAGAAGATGCAAACGTGTATTTTGTAAGACACTAGTGTACCGTACGAATAGCTATCTTAATAAATTGTCTGAAAATAAAACATAGAACAATTTACGATAAACTATGGGAAAAAACCAAGTAAGTAAAAAACTTTATATTCATTCAGAAAAATGATTTTTACCGAACAAAACTTTGCTCCGAAATTTTTCTGCGATATCGTATCTCGAAAATAAAAATATATTTGTTTATTTTTCGATCTGATCGCGAGGAAAACATTTCGAAGTTAAAATACCGTGACATCGAGTTCGATGCAGGAGAACGAATTGTACCTCGAGCAACAGAAAATACATTTGTTGAAACGTATGAAATAAAGATTGTTACGAGTGCTGAGTGATAACTCTCGACGCACTTATCCATCGCAAACATTTATCATTTTTGCGCTTGTATCGAGAGCATCGGGTAAAGGCACACTGAACGCGTACATAACACGAGCGCATCGGCCGTGTCGATTGTTTTCGCCTGGCGCATATGTGAGTTCATCGGCTATGCGGATAACTTACACTGAACGCATATATGGGTTCGTCGTCTGCAAAGGGTTAATAGTAACTAAAATACTCGCACTGGTATCACGGTCTCATTCACATCACCATAGACTATCCGCATTCCACAAAGAACAAATAGAACCAATTAAAAAATTGAAAAATATAAAGGGAAAAAAATACATAAATTTGATTACAGTGTAATTTCTGAAATAGAAAAAATATCCGAGTTTCAGTTCCGTTTATGAAAATATAATTTGGGTATCTGAAATACTGTGTAAGAAGTGATCACAATGATACAGGCGAAATATCAAAGAACTGAATCGAGTTGCCGGATGAGTATTAGCTTAAATCAGCTTAAAAAGATTTGGAGAGCCAAAATGGCCACGACTCGGCGATGCCCTCCGTGCACTGTTATTATGGTGCACCAATAGAATGCGGGATACACGTGGTGTCTATCCAGATAATTTACCGACGACGTAGTAATTTTGTTAAGTGAGGATTTGTTGAGAGCGTTTCCATTAACGCATGCAAAACTCGGCCGGTCGTGAGCGTTTATACGAGGGGTACTCTGTTATCAATATATACAGCCTATGGAAGTAGGTTTTCATCATTTGAAATCGGATTTATAAATTTTTAAAAAGATTTTTGAATTGCTTCCGTCGTCCTTCATTGTTCGTTTTATTTAATTATTTCAATTTAATTCACTCGTTCAAATTTAATTATTTCATGACAATTATATCATTTTATACAACAATTCCTAAGACAAGCTATATAAATGAATTTTCAAATGAAGCTACAAAATTTTATTTATGAATACGACACAAACATGTTTTTTTGGTAGGAACATTTTTCATTTACTTAATGTAACTTCGCGAATGACCTTTTCTTAAAACTGTTATAGAATAAGAAAATATTTGGATATACCTAGCACTACCTTAGGTATACCTATGTAATCTAATAGTTAACTAATATATTATTACTCTAACAGATAAATTAGAAACGAAAAGGTGAAATAATAAAAAGAACTAGATAAAGGGAGGGCAAAGGACGCTCTTAGGAACGAGGACTGAATTCGCCATAGTGTCTTTGAGCATCCATTCGCCTGGGACAATCGAGAACGGGGTGGAGGTATCGATCAAAACGCAAGTTAAGTTATACAAGACTTACTTTAAAAATAGCCTGTAGAGTACGGCGCTGAAGGTCTGTGAAAACCAGGCGCGGTTTCTTGGGGGCGGGCTGTTCTCCCTGGTTCGCCATCTCGTCTTTCCTCTTGCATGCTAAAATTCAAACGATCCTTTAGTCGATCTATCCCTCGAAGGATCATTACAAAAAATTGCTAACCGATTTTACCCGTGTAAGAGAACAATGATAATGAAAAATAAAATAAAACGAACGATAAAACGAATTAGCTTGAAATTCCTTTTGAAAATTTCGATTTGTTCGCCTTCGAAATAATATTAATTTTTCTAAAAACTTAATGTTATTGGTTAAGATGGAAATTAAGATGGAAAAATTCAACGAATGTCGTGAAAATAAAACGCGACGAGCACGAACGGATATAAAATCAAAGTTTCTACAAAGACACTACCAGAGAGGTATAGTGCCACAGTTACATTACCGCGAAAACACACGAACTAATTGGTAATTAGTGGATGAAAAGAAAGCCGCGCGAATGAGATGGAGAACGCGGCGAATCGATTGTGTCCCCAGTTCCAGCTATCCCCTTTCCATACGTAACCATTATGAAACACCTCAAGATTTTCTCTTTTAAGGCGAACTAGTATTGAAAGGGGAAGAAGGAACGGAAGAAATGAAAGAAGAAAAAGGATGGACACGAGTAAGAAGATTTTTTCTTCCGTGCAAGTAGACACGGTTCGCGAGCACATAGTGACGTGCGTCTAATTGACGATCGGCTCAATTAAGACGATGGAAGAAACGGAAGGGAAACGATTTTCAACGTAATTTGATCGTACTTACCTGCGCGTTGTGGAATCTGTGCAGCTGAAAGCAGAAAAAAGAGACGAATGTGAATCAATGGTGAACTCGTTTAGTTTGACGACCCGACTTTTTATTTTTTTTTTTTTTTTTTTTTTTGTCTTTTTTGTTTGTTTTTTTACTACCGGGTCGTCGATTGTAAATGTCGTTGTCAAGTGTGTATAATGTTTCATTCCTGTTCTGTTTTATCTCTGTTATGTGTGTTCTTACATACATATATCTTCTTGTTTCTATAATACTTATTCTTTACGTATAATCTTTTTTAGCAATCATTATTCATATGTTTTATTTGGAACGCTAGCTTGCCGTTCACGAGCAAAATTACTCTTTTTGCAAAGTACGTTCTCGCAGCCAAACAAAAAAAGTAATCTCGACTTGTTATATGTATACATAAATACATACGGAATGTTGTATATATATATATTACATTAACATTGAGAAAAGATTGTCAAGGGCATAGAAGTAAAAACACGTACAACAAGTCAGTGGAGAGAAAAAAAGGGGTTTAGGGATTCGCTTGCATAACACGAATATCTCAAACTGATAGTACTACAGCTGATAAACATCTCACTAAAGGGTTCCAAAAGGGCACAAGGGCGAGGGGGCGGACACATATAATCTATATATACATATAAATATATTGTATATGTATATATATATATAATTTTGTGTGTACATGTGAGACGATGCAAGAGTGTCAAGAGAGATGCATTTTCCTTGGAAAAGCGAGTTTTCAGTGTCCGTGTAGTTCGTTTCGTGTCTCGAGTGAGTGATATGTATGCCTTGTTTCGAATCTGAGTGGTATTATGTCTCGTCGAGCACACGTTTTCCTCGTTCTTCTCCTTTTTCCCTCCCCCTTTTTTTTTTGTTCCGTTCTTTTTTTTTTTCTTTTTTCTCGTTGGCTCGCGTCCAACCAACGAGAGAGAGCTGATTTAGACCCGGCAAAATTTGCACCGACTCTTCCGCGGATTTAGATCCCAGAGCCCAAAAGACTGCAGAAGAGTTTTGGAACACCGCGCGCGTTCTATTAAATACGTTCATAGTCACGGTATTTCGATTAAGAAATCGGCGATTTAATAAATTTCTCGATCATCCGTCTTTTGTAATCAATCGATTAATTAATCGATTAATTAATAGTTTCACAGATGAGCGAGACTTATTAATTAGAAAGTAACCGATTTCCGGATTTTCTAATTAGAGATCGTTCGACTTGGAAATTTTCTAAGCAGGAAATCTGCCAGTTTCCCAATTTCCGTACTAATTCATAAAAGCAGGAAGTCATTCACGTTTCAAGAATCCAATGATTCCAAGCAGTACCTAAATTTGTTCGTCGCCGTTGGAAACCTACGAACATCATAAATACGTTCGAATAGATAGATATATAACGAGTCGGATGCATAAATGGCGAATTAAGGCTACTGTAAATCGGTTCGCATGAAAACGCTTTCCCATCGCGAGTTTCGTCCCTCTTGTAAAACGATCGAGCCGCGGCTTAGAGCGATTTTAACGCACAGTCCCTCGATCGACAGGTTCTCTGAAATAATAACGATCGCGATATTAGCTCG
Organism: Bombus affinis; assembly: GCF_024516045.1. NCBI lineage: Eukaryota > Metazoa > Arthropoda > Insecta > Hymenoptera > Apidae > Bombus > Bombus affinis. Next base: position 1,317,591 of record NC_066349.1, on the reverse strand, counting down.
AAATTGTCGCGTAATCACTGCCGGCTCTTTGTGACGCTCGCAACGTTATGGCGCATAATTGCGAACGAGAATAGGGGACGAGAAAGGAAAAAAAGAGTGCGAGAGACAGAGAGAGAAAGAGGGAAAGAAAAATAAAGGGAGATAGAGAACGAAGAGGAAAGAAGGAACAGAATGGGAAAAATAACGTTTACACGCGTACATGGTTTTCCCGCGTACGAATTCCGATCGAGCAGCCGATATTAGATTAAATAACTCGTCAATTTTCTCTTTGTCCAGCTTCGATCTATACCTGGAAACTTGGAAATCGTTGAAATTTCCCGATAATAGGCCACCTTTTCGGCAGGTAGAAGCAAATCGGTTGGACGACCGAAAAAAATCTCGTCCATCCCGAACGGAATCGAACGCAAGCCCCTGCAAATTAGCAAATTCTTGAACCGTTGCACTCGTAAAATCAAGGGCCAACTGGCGATTTTTGCGAATTATACTCGATGCCTGCGATTATAGATCTTTCTCCTAATCTGGATGATAAACGGGTATCGTAAATTTTTCATCGAAATTATCAAGGATATTCTATCTATCGTTAGTCCAAGTGTCGATCATGCAAGATCATTTATTAACCCGTTGACATATTAACTTTTTCACATTAAATGTTGTTCGCATTAAATCGCAGCAATTTTTCTAAGTCTCCGGTTCTCGTTTAGGGTTTCATTGTTCGCGAAATGCAAAAGTTTCGGAAGAATGGCAATCGATAAAACGCTTAAATTAATAAGAAACAGGCACGATGCCTTACCTCGTCTGACAGACAACTGCGCATGTCAGTGGATTAAAAACGGATACCTTTCCAAAGGAACATCCTAATAGCCCAAAACAAAACGAAAAATCGGTCGAAGAGCTGATCCGTTGGATAGAATACTCTCGATCGCGTCGATTTCTCGATCGCTAAACCTGCCAATGACAAGCCCGCCACGAAAAACATTTAATACGTCCGCTCCACTCTGTCCAACTAAAAAACTCAACGAATAACATCGATCTATGGGCAGTAGCCTTCGGTTCCGATTAATCTGCCATCCGAAGGAACTATCTTAAAATCCAACCCCTCGAATTGAAAGATCGCGGTTGAACGTGGTTTTCCCGATTGAAATTTCTTCGTGGAAGAGCCTTCCGTCCCACGAACGATCCGTGAAAATGAAGTGGCAGCGACTGGTGTACGAGAGAATGGCGAAAACATCGTAGACGAGGGTGGAAAGGCAATCATGTGCCATTAGCAACCACCCGATAACGAGTGAAAGGAGACTGGCGAAAAAAATGCCACTAGGAACAGGAAAAACTGACTGGGGAGTGCGGCGGATTGTTCGCAAGGATGGACAGCCGGACAGAGACGAAAAATTGACGCGTTCGTTATTACCACGGTAGAAGCAGGGAAAAGGCATGATCGTTGCGACAATCGACTCGCGGACACGGCTACCTGCCGGTCCCGTTTGATTTTTCACCCTGTCACCCCTTTCTTGCCTCTCTACATCTGACATACGGGATAGGGAGTTTGTTCTTTTTCGAAAGGTAATTGGAATTCTTCGGGAGGATAAATCGAGTTCCGAGAGAGTATCGGAATGATTGGTTGGGTGGATCATCAATAGGAAGGATAAGAAGTTTCGCGGCGAGTAAAGAAATGGAGTTAACGGCTCTGTAAGTCGAAGTTTTGTAAATCGATCTTGCCTCGATGTAAAAAAATCGAAATATAAAATTGATAGAGATGGCATGATAAACTCGACACGTTCTTCGTAAATCTAAATCTTTCATCGACTAATAAAACTAACAGAAAATCGACGATGTAACGTGAAGTGGAAATATACGAACTCTCGTTTCTGTCCTCTGGGTACTAAAAATCTATTCTTACCACGAATGGCAATATCAATGGAAAAGGACAAACCGATGACAGTCAGGTTCGGACGAGGGGTTCAGTCGGGCCATGGGGGCAGGGAGGGTATGTTAAAATTGTCAGGCGGAAGAACGATCGCGTTGTCAGGTTTGTATCCATCGTTGCGAGAACAGAACTCGAAATGGATGCAAGCAAGAACCGGATGTCACGAGCGGATCGATCGAAGGATTCCAGAAACGGCTAAGTGGGCCAAATCCAGTCGGGCGCACGGCGCGATAAAGCATTAACGAGAGCTCTTTCTCGCTCTTTCTCGCTCTCTCTCCCTCTCCCTCTCTGTCTTTCTCTTTCATATTCTCTATCATACTGCTCTTTTTCCATCTCCCTCTTCTAAAGTGCAGAAAATCTCTGACGTGGTCGGGTGCCGCGAACTTTTCGGAAAATAATCCATGGCTGACACTTTGTGCGCCGAGTGAAAAGCCGGCCAGCCACTTTGACGAGCGTCCCGAAGAGGATCAGGTCGCGCGGAAAAATTTGATCGGCTCGCCTGGCCGATCTAGCGTGTATTGAGATGTTCGAACCGACCCCGTGGCCGCTCTGTGCCGCGCCGGAAAACAACCGGATAATGGAACATTTAGTCGGGCATCGTGAATTTTTAAAAGGGAGGCAAACGATCGTGAGGATAGAAATAAATTTCCAAGCGTGAATTTCTTCGTGGAAGAAAACGGATACGATATTGTTACTTTTTCCGAAATTCCGGAGTACTAGATTTTCAAACATCGTCGGAAACTGTAGAGTGAAATCACGTGGGAGGAGAATGAAGTCTATTCGATTGCCGAATCACAGACTCAGCACACCCCGAAATGGAGTAAGACTACGAGAGATCATAAAGCACAGATCTCCATTAAAGCGACCGCGAGTCGCAATCGAATTCACGTACGATCTGCTCGTAACCGATGGCCGGGACCAATCAAAAGGAAGTTTGTCAGAGACACGAGCAAGGCACGTAGACGTCTTCTTCATATAGGTAGAGACGGGCCGGCCCGTATTCCATCGCAGCCACCATCCCCTTTCCCGAATAACTCAAGAATGATTGCGTTTCGAGCGAGGAGCCCGCTGGCGTCACGTGGCACCAATAGCTTCTGCTATATAATAAAATAATACACGCAGAGAAGGCGGCCGCGCATTTACATGGCCCACGTGATCCCGATACTCTCTGTCTCTGGTCTCCGACCTTTCTTCCACCCCATTCCATCGATACACCGGGTGTGTCGCCGGGACCACTTCCACAATGGGGTTCGTCGACTGATTCTTTGTCTCGAACGCTTTCTTGAATCCTTTCTCTTTAATTTCTTCGAATATCGTTGTCAAGAAGAAGCAGCGAACTTAGTTTTCCAATGGACTTGAGGTAAAAGACGTATCTCATCGGAATATGGAAAATGAACTGTTTCTTAATCTCCTACTTCTTCTTCGCAGACAAAGTTAACTTATTTCTCATACATGAACAGAAATTTGTTGGGTCACAGGTAGTTTGCGCTGGATTTAAGCTCGTTTCGAGGTAATGTTTTATATTTTACGGCGTCGCCGATACAGCGAAACTGGATCTTGCCGTTTTTAGGGAAATTTCCAAGCAAGCCGGAAATTGAATTCCGCTTCATTTCCGTTAATCCATCCGCCGCAATTGCACGTATTATCTTGATTTTGAAGTTTGTCTAACGCGATTGAACGCCGGACGCTTCGTCCCCTCTATTTTTAATGCAGTTACCGCTTGAACGAGCACTAACGCTCGGAGGGTTGCATGAAAACTTGAAAGAGAGTACCACCAAGGGCTTTTCCAGGAGGAATCGGAGAATTTACATTCGTTACAATACTCCTGGTTAATCGTATTGCTTTTCCCTATGGATTTTCTCATTGGCTCTTTTTATATCGCTCCTATTTATTCCTTTTACCATTTTCCTTTCCTCCCTTCTTTTTTTCCCAACTCTTTTCATTGTTTACAATTTTATCTACTTTTTATGCTCTATATCCCCTTTTTATTTTACTCTTTGTATCTATTTTTTCATCTTTTCTCCGCACTCTTTTTCCGTTTACAAAGGTGGTTTTTCTGTGTTCTATTTTATATTTTTTCTGTTTCCCTTTTTTTCATAATTAACCTTGTAATCCACTATTTAATGCTTTTAATACACATATCTCTCACAATTTGACCATAATTTTTAGTTTCTCCTTTCCTCCGCCTGCTACGATACTCGTTTTACTTTCCAATTTTTTCACCTTCTTCGTGTATCTTCATTTTTTCCTATTATTCATATTTTTACACACACCCTGTAGAAGGGCGACTTCGTGCAAGTGAACTTGGTCTTCGTAGCGGGCCTCTGCCGTTTTTGCCTGATAGGCTCGCATTCCAATGGAGTCAGAACACCCACACCGGTTTCCTTCCTTGGATTTTCTCGCTTCGCACGCAGATTTATGAAGGCAATTCGATTTTATCGCTTATTGCTTGAACTCGCCGATATTCGTGGTGTTCTGCGCCACCCCCAGAGGAACTCACCACCTTCCCTCTCTTCTTACACCAGCACGTACAGTTTCTTCCAAAGTTCCCCCTCTGCGATAAGCGAGTTCTCTGTCCGCCAACATTGTTCTCGTTCCCAATTAATGACCAGCTTCCAGCGATAGTTAATTTTCATGGACTCTTTCCACTTGTCTCTTGATCATCGCCAGCCATCTTTTATAGATCCACGTGTAACTTTGAGAAAGTTCACTTTTGTTCATTTACGTGTAATTCAATACTTTTCTTTCGGTAGTCCAAACAATGTTGATAAATCACTTATGGTCGCTAGAATCGTAAGAAAGACCAAAGAAGCGATAATGAGCATTTTGCGAAATGAAAAATCGCCATTATCTTTCATCGATCCAAACTCAATTTGGTCAGAGTCTACTTTTGTCCACTGGTGTCTACTCGTGCTGTCGTAATATTTTTTTTTTCATTAACTCAAGTAGTGTTTGTAGACTGACATCCCTGATTACTATAATCATGGGTGAGTTGGAAGAACCCATTCACGAATATTTCTGGTGCGATTCACTTCCTACCTTTCTTCGATCCGCAACAATTTAATCAAATATCACCTTTTTTTTAATCTAATTTTGTTTCCTTCCTATCTCAAGCAGTATCTACGAACCACCCTAGTTATTAGAAATATAGCGAATATCGAAGAACGATCTACAAATGTTTTTTGGAGTGAAAAATCAGCAATCACTCTTTGTTTCTTAATATTCAGCGACGAATACATTAACTTGGATTATCGTATAGCATCATATCGAGTCTTCCTAGTAGACGTCAACGGTGACAAGTTCGCAAACTGTCTATGATATACTAGCACACCTGCTTTCCATTTACAAAATCGAATTTCTTTGAATTTCTTCTAGCCGAGTTGTGCCAGCATCGAAATAGAATCTAATTTGTTTTTCACTAGACTTTGTTAATCTCCATACCGAATTCCACCAATTTGTAGCAATATTCGATAAATTTACCGAGGTTCGACATGCAAGTTTCAAGGAAGGGAGCACAAAACTACTCAGACCTCTCTGAAATACACGGAAGTTTCTCGAAGTTTCTTGGACGGATGGACGAGATGGATCGATTTAATATCAGTTTGTTTTTCTAATTTTTTCTCTACACTAATCGTATTATTCATCGTATAATAATTAGCGATTTTCTCGTTACACGTTTAATTGCGAAACCAAATGCGGCATAACCGACTGGTTGTCCGAAGCTCCTTATCGATCTGTTCGACGGGAAACTGTCGAAATGGCGGAGTTACGATTCCATTTCGAGGAAGCTAGTTAGTCTAGCGTTTACTAAAACCGTCCCAATTTTCCTTTTTGAAACAAAATTAAACTGAAATTTAAATGGCGATATTTTTGACGCAGCAACGTTATATGTGTGGTTTCTCGAAACGTGAAACAAAGTTCCCTTAATAAATGATATAGACTCCGTATTCTCTCAATGGTCCAAGATTCAATTACGGTCGATTTAAACTCGTTTTAATTCGTCAAAAATAACCAATTTGTAACATATTTTAGTTCCCTGAAATTTCGTTCGAGACAATCGAAAGGTAACCGGAAATCGATCGAATTTCCGATCAGTCGCCACGCCTAGCGAGACGATCATTTCGAATCGTTGTATCGTGTACCCCTGTTGTTTCTTGTCCACTAACCCTCGACGCGTTTTTATCCAAAAGAATTACGAATTAAATATGGCAAATTTCCGCGAACTTTCTTAAATCACCTATTCGATAAAATTGCAATATTTTCTTTCGAACTTTAGTGTGTTCGAAATACTTAAACTGCAACATTTTATTTCTAACTATAGAGAATAAAATAAAAAGGCTAAAGAATAAGCATAGAAATGATCGTCGAAGATTGAAACGCGAAGACAGGTCGGCGAACGCGTCGAGTGTCAGCGTCGACATGTGGCTGACGGCCTGTAAATGTGCGACTTCTTTTTTCCAACGGGCTTGAACATTCATGCTTTGTCTTACAGGGTATCGACTAACAATACATGGTATCTGGTTGAATAAGGGCGAGGGGGGCAAACACTACCTGCGCAAAGGACCTCAAATTAACAGCTAATGATAAAGGGCACTCTCTGCATTACGGTGGATTTCTAAGAGAAACTGGGATTTATCTGGCGGGGGATGGTCGACTCGCAACAAAATGCTCACGTTCAATGTAAGACAGCATTCGAGGCCCGGAAGCAGGCGAAAACTTTTTCGCGGCATCGATCGATATCGGCCACATGGCTTTCCGAGAAAAACCAAACGAATGGATTTTGCATTCGTTTTGCTAAATCTCTTTAAGGTGGATTTTGTATACAAAATTTAGAAATTAGAGATACTGATAATCTCGGTATTCGGTAATCTTTCAAAAGTCTGAATTAACCTCTCGAAGGATATTAAAATATCCAAAAAATACCATAGGCATATCTTGTGCATAAATAAAATAGGAAAATGAAAGTTAATTTTATTTTTTTCTTGGCATTAGCTAAATTCCCCGAAGGGGTTAAATAACGGCTATTCCGCATTTTTTTACAAAAAATTCAGTCTAGCTTATTATATATAGGTAGATATAAAATATTTAAATAAACTCGATCGATCGATGATACGTAAAAGTTTCACCGGCTTCCGTAACAACAGATCGTCTAAACATCATTCATTTCTTTCCCCGTGTACGTCTTCGTGTCGTATTCTAAGGACAAAGACGCGAGAGACAGAGAGGGGCACCGGAAACGGGGGCGTATTAATGTTTCTGAGTATGTATATATATATACATATACGACAGATATAATATATATATATATATATATATATATCATTATCGTCCCCGTTTCCATGCCTGGGAATTGAGCAAGCAAGCAAGCAAGCAAACTTTCGTCTGTCGTCGTCGAATTTGTACGAAAGGATCGCCGTGTTTTACTAGGGTGTCCTTTCCTTCCTTTCGTTCCGTTCTCTTCTCGTCCCCTCTCTTTCACGTCGATCGTCGACGATTCGCGCGACGATCTGATCCGCGGGCAATATCGACACCGGTTTCGTCGCTCTTTCCTTTCGTTTTTCGCTTATTCACATTCCTTAATTTTATCTCAATTTTTCCTCTTTCTTCGATTTGAATTTTTTCTTTTTTTTTTTTTTTTTTTTTTTTTTTTGTTGTCATTATTGGTCTCGAGGGTGAGAAGCATGAGAGAATTCGGGGACACCCTATGTATGACCCACGTGGCGAGATTGTTTCTGTTCTTTCCATTCGTTCGATGCTGGGGATCTGATCCGAATTATCCGAATTGGAGAAATCAATTTGTAAGATGTCGGCAAAGTTACAGTGACGAGCTCGACATTCGAGAAGAAAGGAAATTACCTCCCGTTTATTCAATATGTACCCATTTTTCATGTTTTCCGCCCAGCACCGTCTTCAGATAATCTCGCACCATTCTCGACTACTACCCTGTTCCTCAAAGTTTTACGCTCCGAACGGCGCCCCGGTTACGTTCAGGAACGTCCGCGTGAGATGTTCCCGGAAACGGTTTTTGGGGCGCCGGAGAACAGACTCGAAGACGCAGAACGGAAGGGAAATTCGTTTTGTCAACATAGTTTCGTGTTTTACAATAGTGAATAATAATAATGAATAATAATTAAGAGCAATAATAATAATAATGAAGATGATGATGATGATGATGGTGATGATGATGATGATGATAATAATAATATTAATAATAATAATAATAGTAATAATAATAATAATAAAAATAATAATAATAATTATATCATATAGAATATATATATATGTTGGCCATGCAATAATGCTACTGTACATATATATATGTATATATAGAGACTTGAGATAGCTCGGTGGCGTTTTATTGAGAAATTTCTCTCTTTCTCTCTTTTCTGTTTTTCTATTTCTCTTTCTCTGTTTCTATCTTCCTTTCAACGATTTGCCGGCACACCGTGTGTGTATCATCCCCCCTCTTTTTGCTTTAAACTCTCTCGTTCTCTAAATGCTTCCTCTCATTCGTTCTTTTTTTCGCTTTATTCGTCTTTCGTTCTCATATTATCATCAGGAGGATCTCGATATTGTTTCGAATTTCATGAGCTCTTCTATGCACATTCCTTCTTTATTTGTCCATTTCTTATTTCGGCTCGTGATCAAAAGTATAGACAAAAAGGGTGTCTCTGTGCTGTTCATTCCTATTTGTCTCTCTATCCTCGGTTCTTTCGCCAATGCGTTCGGTGAGATTGAAAGTTTTAGCTCCTCTTTCTCACACGAACATCTTCCTGCAATGACCCTTTGCACGGGTAGACAGTGATCCACAACAGCTATTGTTTGTGTATATTCTGAATCAAGCTGGATGCTTGGTAAGAGTAAAGCTTTAAACTTTTTCTGTTTTACTTATTAGTGTTCTAAAATTTCTCGGCAAGATATAGTACACAGAACGTAGTTCTAGATAGAATGCAATGGATTGATCAAACTTTTATATTCAATAGCTTTAAGTAAAAAGGGGGAAGTGATTTTATGAGAAAAAGGAGCCATTAAGAAGATTTGGAATCACTAGCAAATTCGATAATTTTTTTCATAGAAGCACGCTCTATTCCCAACGGAAACACCGGATTATCTACCAACCCTCTCGATAATACTTAATTTCCATAAATTTTGTCTCGAAAATCGAAGCGACCACCACTTTGTTCGAATGTTTGATCGTGACAATCCTCGCTCCACTTACGAAGACGCGGATAGCGAAAAATTCGCAGCGAAGCGAGCATGCCGCGCGGAAGGGGAGAGAAAAAAAGGGTCAGAGGAGAATCATCGACGGTTCGCGACGTCGCCGGCCTCGTAGAATACGACTGCTCGAAACGCGATCAACTATCGAGTTCTCGCATCTTCCATTCTGCGTTAAAACAACGATCGAGCCTACCGCTTTCGTTAGAAGAAAAAAGAATAGTCGACAAAAAGGTAACCTCTATGTTAATCAATTCACTCTTCCTAACTGAAAGTCCGTAGTATTTTTATCGTGTTATTTTTCTTCCACATTTTCTCTCCGAAACGCGATCGAATTAATTTCAATGGAATTATAAATTCAATAATTCCAAGAAAAATGAAAAAGAGGAAATTTAAGGAAAATTTCCGAATAATTCCTTTTCTATTAATTTCATATTTTCCTGATATAATTGAATTTTGTATTCAGAGGAAGGTTCAAAGCATAGTAGCCCGGAGTATCAATGACGATGAAATTAAAATTTCAACTAGGATTCTTATCGCGTTGAAAAGAAGGAAAATCCAGAAGGCAGGCAATGCCAAAATACGTAGGCTCTAAGGTCTCGTTGCAGAATGGAAGATAGCAATGTTAAAAAAATCCAACCCCTTGCCTACGTGGCTTTGAAAAGGATGGCTCGTGCACTGAAGTGCCAGTCGAGAGGATGACTCGTGTCACCAGCGAGGTCGGAGCACAATACGTCGGCTTAAATTTGCCGAAACCGTGGCAAGAGATTGCGAAAGGGCCAGTACTCTCTTGTATAACGAAACATCCCCGTACCCCTCCGCCGACCGCTTTCGTGACTCGCGAGAATTCGAAAATAATTTTGTTCGGAACACCATTCTTTCGAAGGACTCATTGTTGCTCGGAACTCGGTTTATTCGAGGTTGCCCGATATTTCAACCTTTTTCTCTTTTATTTCCAAATGGAAATTTTCACAATTTGGAAATATTACTTTTCAATTTTTGACAATTCTCACGACTTTGTGAAATTTATTCGATTTCTTCTTGTAATATGTAATTTTCTTTCTACGATAATATCTAGTTTTGCGAAAATATCATTTTATCTTTATACTTTACTCGTAATTATTGAATAATTATTGAATAATTACAGTTACTGCAATGTAATAACATATTTATGTATAAGCGCAAAATTCGGCATTTTCACGACGCAGAATGTTAATTAGGAAGGTTCGATTCGCGAGAAGTAATTTCGGGATAAATCGAATGCGTTTTAGAGTCCTGATACCGACGTCTGCGCCGAGGCCTCCGCGCTTAAATCCGGTTAATCCGGCTGTCCAATTTGTCGGGTGTAATTTTATTAGCCGATTGGCAGCTGGTTTCGAATTTAGAGTGTGGCTACTTGGCTGGTGATTTCGGTACCCCGATCTAAGTACAACGAACGGCACGCCAGAACGCGACATTTCGTCGATCGATTCCCCTTTTTCTCCTTCTTTCTCTGACTTTCGTGCCTCGTTTCGTCGACTTTCTATCCACTTCACTCTACAATAACTTTTCAATCCTCCGTAATAAGATGAATAAATGATCATATCGTTGATCAAATCAATAAATTATGATTTCAATATAATGATAAACTAAACATTTTTTCTTTTTTAAGGGAAAGGAACGGATCGATATTTGAATAAGGAAAGATGAAATGTTTCAGTGGTAGTGGACCGTCTATGGTCAGACGCGTTCTAAATAACTTGTATTCCCTTAAAACTTTCGACACGCATACTGTTTTCAAACCTAACCCGATAATAGCTAATCCGTTTGATTTCTTCGAAGGACTGATTCATCTTTCTAAGAAGGGTTGAGAAGTTTCTATAGGTTGATTCCTAATTACCTATCTGTGTTCAAGAACAAAAGAATTCATTTCGAACACTTTTACGAAGCTATAGTTACTCTACCAATTTTTGTTTACCTATAAAGAAACAAAATATTATAATAAAATTATATAAATACAATTCTGTCGGAATTTTATGAATATAATCTGTATACAGCAAAGTTTGGTATTACCCTGTACACAACAAAAGGAACGCAATTCACGGAATTCTCAAAAAAGCAGAAAGAAATAAATCTTTTGAAACGTACAGTAGATGTAGGCCCGCCTATATTAGCGATATGTTGTAGACGGTTTCTGGGTCATTGGCGTAGCATGTACTTTTTCGCGTGTGAGAGTCGCGTTAGCTGGTTCGTGGTGGTCGATCGTTCGTCCCTCGACTTCGAGGTAATATTCGAAGCCAATTAGAATAGACGAGGCCTCGTCGATCTAGCCCGTTTCCGCGATTCCTCGTGCACCAGCCTCTCGAACCGTTATCCACGAAGCTTATCGACGACTCACGCGCGTGCCTCGTCGTGTTACTTAATTCGAATATCGATCGAGATTCCTAGCGAATCGAACACGTTTCAAGCATTACTTTATACGATACTGCTTATATTGCTCCACTGGGGAATTCTTGAAAATCGGACGAATACGATTACCAATATTGAAAATTCAGTTAAAATCAGAAACGATACAGTCATTTTTTGGAATGTCAATCTTGTTTCTAGTTAAGAACTATTACATCAAGCCTTTCGGAGAGGACTTTTTCTTCATAATGATAATGTGTGATATAATATGCTTTTGAAAAGGGGAGAGACAAGTTAATCGTGATTTAGAAATTTGCTGCGTGGTCCTACGAGACAGATTTATTATATATCCACTGTGATTCGCGAAAGTATTTAAACAACCACCCTTGTAGAAGCTTGGAATAAATTTCTGACAGTGAATTTAGAATTCAAGTAGCCTCGATTAAATCGTGTAACTGCGTGGTCACCGATCGATACATCAGGATCTCCTGGTGCGTTCGAGAGAGAAGGTTCAAGCGCGGCGCAGCACGGGAATCGCGTAAAACAGGAAACGGCTCGAGGAGAGAATCAGAGACCGAGGTTGTCCTCCATTTTGATCGCAATGGGGTCAAGGTCGGGGCATTTTAACACTGCGAGATCGATCGATCGTGGCGACCGCATCGGCCTCTCGCCGTTTGCTTCGCTCGGACTTACGTACAAACGAATTTTCTTCTCTATCACGATTACAAATATCTATAGGACCACGATATCCAAGCCTATCCTGAGACTAGGATAATCAGGTCTTTAATAGCGTTAAAAAGCAAACTAGAGAAGTGAAATGCTATAAAGAAATATGAGAAATGTAGAACGTTAACGTGTCTCAAAGTTAACAACGAAAAAGACTAGTCTTTATGGAACACTAGTTTAGAACTTCGCGGGAAAAGTTAACCCTCTATAATGTTATGCTTGGCTTTAAAATTGCAAAAATACGCCCTCTATATTTTCTACATTTTATTCTCTTTGTTGTTCCTGTACTTTGAAGCACTATAAATATAGCGAGTAAATATCTAAATATAAATAATTAAAAATTAAATTAGATCGAATTTCGTCTGAGAACTTTACCTGTTTCTATGCTCGTCGCTTTGAATCCGTTTCAAAAACAAGCATTCTCTTTGTAAAAATCATCATTTCTGCATTTTTATAGCAAAGTGAAAAATTGCAACGGATATGTAACCTTTTTTCCTCATAAGGGAACGAAATTCTAATTATAGAGGGTTAAATTTCAAGATAAATACACGTGTGTAGAATCGATGAGAAAGTTGAAAAGCAAGTAATGAAATCAATCGTTGCGAAATCAACCCCTGAATCTCGGATCCTCCTCGAGCAACTTTCCTGTAGCTGGTTCGCGCGATTTCGAGTAGTCGAGGGCTCGTCGTCGGGTTTTTCCCGCCTTCATACTCGTTTCTCCCTCCCTTCGTTCGTACGTTCTCTTTACGCCTATTAACATCTCTTCTTCCCTCTGTCTTACTCCGTCTATCTCTTCCTTTCAATTTATCACCTTTCTCTCTCTCTCTCTCTCTCTCTCTCTCTCTCTCTCTCTCTCGTTTTCTCTGTCCGTCGCGTTCTCTCGGTATATTCTTTCGCTTTTCCCCCATTTATTTCTTTTTCTCTTGTCTCTTTCGGTATTATCACCTCGACAACCGCGACTCTCGAGCGGCTTCTCAATAAAATGCCTCCGTACGTGTCACTTGTCAGGCTTTGTACTTTCTTGTTTTCTCTTTGCTCTCGAAAAATATACATACGTGAGAATGGTGATTGGTCGTCGTGTGATTTTCTTTCTCTTTTTTACCCAATCTGTTTGATCGTGTCTTGTGTTTGTACATGTACATGTATGTATGCCTGTACTAGATATACGTGAGTACAAGTGGATGTCTTTTGTTCGTGTTTGACTGGTCGCTGTTCTCTTTCCAATCTAAAGCTTACGTTCAAAGAAGCAGCAGCAAAAATACGGTGTACAGACACGTGTATCTGCGAGTGTGTGCGTCTCATGTGTGTACAGATATGTGTGAGTATACATAGTCACGTGTACGGATTATAAATAATATTACGGTTCATACAGGTATAGCGAACGTGCATGGAATCGTACTGTTCTGTTTACTGTTCTCTGCACTGTGTCGTTGTGAGTTTCCTCTCGCTCGATCGTGATACATCGGTGTATTTGGACGTGTACGAAAGTGTCTGGACGCGTCTGTTTGTAACGGTACTCTGCTATTTTGGCGGCAAAACGGAAGAAACGAAAGTTGGTGCAAACGGATGCAGTCGGACCCTCTGAGGGGGATTTTACGCTTCGAAGATTGGTTCCGCGACAGCGCGGTTTCCGCTGGATATTTCCGCCATTTTCATGTAAATAGGAAAATTATCAAAAAAGAAAAAAAAACTGTTTCGGTTTATTTCAATTTCTAGCTAGAAAAGAGAGTTCCTATCTCTCCAATTTTTCGCGCACTTCAGACAGGAAAAAATGTTTTGACAAAGAAACGAGTCTGATCTAGAAGAAAGTTTGATGTTCGATACTGTTTAATTTTCAAAAAATCGATTCTATCAAAAATCCTTGCCATTTTACAAAAGAGATTTCAAAAATATCCATTATCACAAAATGGATTGTAGCAAAAATAATCGCTCGATCTTCGGTATTTGAAATATCAAAATATAACTATAAAAATTCAAAACATAAAAACGGCTAATCAACGTCGATTTTACGCGATGAATTGATTCCGACGACGAGGAACAGGCGTCGCGACGCGCCAGAGCCAAGACATCCTGTGATCGAGGCCTGCAATCGCAGGACATCCGTAGCTTCTGACGCGACCGAGTAGCGAGAACCTAGCCGTCAAGGAAGTGGATCGATCATGAGGATCAATCATCAGGAGTGAGACGAAACTTTGCTCGAGCGAACCACGCAGCGTACGTCTGCGTGATCGCCCGGCGCTCGCAATCCTCCCTCGGAAAATGATACCGAACTTCCTTTAAAAAACCGCGAAATCGACGATGAAAGAAAAACACGAAAGCAACCAATGGCAATCCAAATAATTTCGGAAATATCTACGACGACGAACCGCGCTGGTGAATTTTTAATTTTTTAAATTTTTGTCTGCTCGAGTGGATCGAAGAATAAAACGGGCAAGAGAGCCAATTTTTTAAACTTCCACAGTCTCTTTTATATTTTTAATTTATATTTCTGAGAATGTAATTATTTCTCTGGTGAAATTTTTGCACGACGAAAAATCGAAGTATTGTTTCGTGCAGATCTCGCGAATGAAGGATTTATTAGGTTAGGAAATCAATATTTTTTATTTATTGAAACTTGCACATTCGTTCGATTCGTTTAACCACAAATTCGTAATCGAAGATTATTGCTCTTCAAAAAGGATAAGCTTGGTGTACTTGTAAAGATTATCTAACTTAAGTCCCTTTCCTAATAAACTTTTATATTCTGTAGAGTAGTTCTCCATCCATGGATTAGTATAGTATTTAATTAACAAGACGAAATCGTTATTTTAAAGGTAGGAAAGAATCGCGAGAGCTGCACGGGCCGCCATCACGATTCGAAAACGATGCAAAATCATGGCAACTGCATGGGTCATCGTGAAAATGAAACAAGAAAGAAAGAATGCGCAGGGGTTGGGACTGGGGGCTTGTGAACAGAAAAAGAAGAAGAAGCCTGTTACGAGCGTTCGCGATGGCAAAACGAAAATAACTGATAAAAACCGCGGGGAATCGATCGATCGATTCGTCGGGTCGTTCGAATCGAAAATCAATATTGAGGCAGATCGGGCCTGAACGAAAAGAAGGAAAGGCGAGAGCTGTGTCGCGTTGCTTCCGGTCCGCGCAGGGTTCCGTTGGTAACTTGGCTGGCGAGCAGGAAATATCAAAAAGAGGGTGGTTTTTCATTGATTAGATCCCTTCTCCTCATTCGTAAGAGTAGACGATGAAATCGAGATAGCTGAACGTCCGATCTTTCTTTTGAAACTAGATTTTTTCTGCAAAAAAATATTTTCTACATTAATGCGTATCCTGGATTTGACTCTAAAGAGCGAAGATTGCGATATCGCGGGAATTTTGAGTCGTTTCTCCAATTAATGGCTCCTCCAATAGCTCCTTTATTGTAATCACTGCTGATGCGCGATAGAATTCTTTTCAAATTCGACGCATTATCATTTCGTGGAAGAAGTGATCTCTATTTCGCTCAATGAAAAAAAAACCATAGAATTTTTGGAATATCTCTCGGCTCGCTCAGGAATTCCCATCGGTCCCGCACGTATCAGTTGCGTAATTGACGAAGTATGCGAGACACGCGGTGGTATATGTTAATGTGTATCGTGTGTGATCACACAGAATGTCTGTATGTAAGTTGCATGTAACGTATAGAGAGAATATATGTCTGTATATATATATGGATATATATGTATATATAAAGGCAAGGTCAAAGGTCAACGTACGTCTCGATCCATTACAACAACGTCATATATATATATATAAGATAATATAATATAATAATATAATAACAATATAATCTGGTTTATAGAGAACAGTGTAGTTATCATAGGTGGAATTAGTTACGAAACACCGAAACTGAGAGACTCACAAGCAGGAAGAGGAGGGTGTTTTCCTTCGTTTAGAGTTGACCGATCTCACGTTAACATTGCGCATCTGGTAGTCTGCAATGCAAAACACACTTTGGTAGGGTCAGGGACGGACGACGGCCTTTCGAGGTGACGAGAAACGAAAAGCAACTTTTTTTTCTCAGATTTCAACAATGTCTTTTTTGTTGACAAAAAACACGAGCGAATATATATAGACTTTCTTTAATTTTAATCGATTTTTTTTTTTCAATTAATTCTTGTCGTTCATTCACCAGGTGGTCGGCTCTGTCTCTCTCTCGCTCTTTCTCTATCTGTCTCTCTATCGGTCTCTACTGCGCTGTTTCTTTATTACTCTGCATCGAGTTGGTCTCTATCTCTCACGCTATAATCTCTGTCTCTTAGGTGAGGGGCGGTGCGAGCTACTAACCCCCATTCAATTCTTTTTTGCCTCTCTTTTACTTTCGATTGAAACCCTCTCTACTGTCAACGAGTTTGCACCCCCGTCGCAAGCCGTCGTCTGTGTTCTCCGTGCTCGTTTCCACGCCAGGGGGGTTGAAGTCGGTCACCGCGGTCGGCTCCCAAAGCAGCCCTTCTTCCTAATTCGATTTGCTTTCTTTTTTTTTCTTTCTCTCTTTCTCTCTCTCTCTTTTTCCTGTTTCTGTATATAAGAGATATTTCGATTTCGCGAAGTTTGCTTTCCATGACATCTCTCGGGTCACAGAGTTTTCACGTTCTTTTCAGTGCAGGGTTCACAGGGTGCCTGGGGTATGTCGACGCCGCACCGAGTTCAATCCCTCGAATTCCGACGGGAACGCAGCGCTTACCCCGGCGTTCCTTGACTATGGAAGCGTCGAGCCAGTTCGCGGGTAAAAATCATCGATCGTCTCGGAAGTGATGCTTGTGGCAACACGAGAACGCTCCGATTATCGTTCACGAAATTTTCCATAATTAAATTATCAATACCAAAGACAACTTTTCGCAACAATCTGCTTTTAAATCATTTCTTTAACTAAATAAGCAAATGAATACTTGGTAGAATCGTATTACACGAATTTCAAGTCTCACGCTACGCGTCGCAGAAAATCATAAATAATGGAAATTTTAGATATTATAGTAGTATGAAAACTGATTCTCGGAGAAGAATTCTCGTACTGTCACGCAAGTCCATCCGGAATCGACTTTCGAGGATGACGGAAAGCGGAACAGGGGAGCCGCGAGAGGGGGCGCGTGATCGCCAGTCGAATGAAACAGGTAACTCGTTTGCCTTTTTTTCTTTTCTCGGCGACGTGTGGAATTGCGCACACGGATCGTCGAGTAGTCGCGCGGCCTGTCAGTCGGTCGCCGTGTAACGAGAGGGTGCCGACGTGCGAGCAGAAGTCCACTCTAAATTCGAAACGAAAGGAACGGGGTGAATATTCGCGCGGCGCTAAAACAATAAAGAAGATCAGGAGAATCTGTAGGGGTTGGCAACGGATCCCCTGCGAAACGACCGCTTCTCGTGATTCTCTTGTACTCTTTGCTCGTCTCGATTTCGATCATCTGTTTCGTTTTTGGCTCCTTTTCTTCTCTCTCTCTCTCTCTCTCTCTCTCTCTCTCTCTCCCTCTCACTCTCTCACTCTCTGTTTCGATTATACTTTTTTTCTATTTCGACTCGCTTTCTTTTCAATTCGATAAAAATTTCAAGTAAGTGTTTTATTTTGCTTGTAAATTTTTAGAAACAGAGAGCACGCGTCCCGATCGAAAGGGACAATCCGCGCGGTTTCTCTCTGCTTATCTTTCTCTTCTCATTCTCTCGGCGGTCTGTCTCTTCGCGTTCGCGTTCTTTCGGACTTGCTCGATCCAGGCGCTCGACTCTCCGTGAAAGTCCTTACAGATCCTTGGCGCACTATGAAATCACTTTCTTCTATAAATACGATTAAAACTTGCAAAATGTATACATTGATCATATTTAATTTCGATACGATATGAAGTTAAGATATCCGGATGTCCATAATGACGCCAAGGTTCCAGATATCTGAAAAGAAGATTAGTTGCTGCGGGGGAACAAAGAGGCATATCGTTGTCGTTGACGCGTCGCTCGAGTTAGAATAACGTTCGAAATACTGTGAAAAGAATTTTATGCAACGGACCGGACACGAACAGTTTATAAAATATTATGGTAGCTCCACGATAAGAAAAAATTTAAGATCTTCGATTTCGTCAAATACACTCGTTATGTATATATCGCTCCAAACTACCCAAATCCAGCACGTTGTCGTTTCATTGAAAAATTCGACAGGTATTGACTAACCAAAAAAAAAATATATATTTTCGTCGAACGTCCTTTCAACTATGGAATTATTACAGAAATTTCAGCAATCTTTGCTCGTCAAAAATGAAACTTTGACTTCCTCTCTATAAAGGATTCAATCTCTTACAAAGTTATCCCCTTACGCTCGTTCCTTTTGCGCCTCTCTACTCTGCTACTTTGTACCGGTGAATCTTAAGCATCATCAACGCTCATTTCCATCTCGTACATCCCTACAACTGTAATTCAGCTAGCGGAAGTTACTTCGCAGGATCGTCACGAGATACCCAGACAATTCTCGAAGAACTGGACAGGAGGAACGATTCTCCAAATTCGATCCACCACAAAGGGAGTCGATTACCTTTGACGGAACCACCTGTTCGTGTCGTTTTTCTCTCGTTACCTAGCGGGCCGAATTCGGTATCCGGCCATAGACCGCCCTATAAAAAGCGGGAAAGTGGACGAGCAGCGAAGGCCATCGAGGGGGGTTAGGGATCGTGAACGGGGTGGTTGGCGATCGACTCGACGGAAGAGAGGTCAGCTATAGAGGGGGATGGGAGCAGGGCCCGGCGAATTTAAAAGTAATTTTGACGTCGGCAAGAGCGCCGCGAAAGGGTTTCCGACGGATCGTTACAGGCCTTTGATCGCGAATTAAAAGCTTGAAGTCGACAGTTTAGCGATGCCACCTCTACAGACCTCTCTCTCTCTCTATTCCCGTCCTTCCCACCTTTCACCCTCCCACCCTTTTCAATCTACACATCTGCCAGCTCTATCTCCATCCAGCCCAACTACCCTTCCTTCCCCGCTCTAGCTCTCTTCATCCACGGTCACTTCTATTTTTTTTTTTTCTCTCTGATACTCTTTCTCCTCCGTCGTCTCCCTTTCGCCGTTTGCCGCTGCACCCAGCCAGCCTCGTCCGGCTGTCTGTCTTTTCCTCTCGCGGACCACTCTGACGGCTCTCTCCGACTCTCTTTTTCTCCCTGTCTTTATCTCGCGGCACGCTTGCTGAACGGTTCGTTAACCTGTCTGCAGCGTTTATTGGCGCTGCCGATGTAAAAGGAGAGCTTACCAATAACATATTACTATTTCAATCCTAGTCGAGAGGCCGCGGATAAATCCTTTGCCGCGCCGTACCGAGCGGACCGATTTTTCTTTCCAATCCTCCCTCCAGTACCCCAGATATCTCTCTGTCTTTCTCTCCTTTTATCATTCTGTTCTCGCTCATCCTCACCCTCCAACGCTGTTTCTCTTTGTATGCACGCGCGTCCGTCTATCTTTTCTACCGCTTCGGCTCGGGAATACTTTCGCCCCCAACCCCCAGCAGACCAACCCAACGACAGGCGGACGTAACTGCGTTTTTTCCCGACGGATATCTTTGGATCTCGGCGTCCGTTTCGGGGCTTTAACGATTGTCGATTGATCTTCGCCGCGTTCACTGTTGCCTTTCACCGCGTTTGCTGCCCCCTTCGATGGTTTGGCCGAGAGATGGTGCACGACAAGTTCCGAGATAATAACGACAATCAGGGAAAGGGTCGAGGCGTTGTTGAAAATAGGGTGCGGTTGTTAAGGGTCGAGGAAACTAGGTCAAATTTGTCGAAGTCAGAAGCACGAATTAATTGAACTTGAAATTCCTGAGAGAAGAAGTAGTAATATCAAGTTCCTTTTGAGAATTCTCGATGAAAAATTTGTACATTTGTACCGATGGTTGCGACGATGATGTAATGGTGGCTTAATTGGCCACAAGTGGGGAACTTGTTTAGCCAATTATATTTCCGGCGTTATTTTCCAAACATCATAAAGCCACACTGATCAACTTCAATTTCTGTAAATTTCGTAATTCGATTATCTGGACACGTGACTAGTGCTCAATTTCTTACAAAAACTGACTTAGTCTTGTAAATTTATTTCTTACAAATAAATATTCGTAAATTCAAAAATATAAAATGTTAAAGATATTTGTAATATCGTCAAATTTTCCTATTTTTTCAATCTATGAATTTCACTAATATGTCTTCTAAGTTGCTAAAGTGCAAGTCACATGCATATATTCTTGATGGAAGAGATACAGTGTGGTTACAAATTAAAGCATTACGTAGACACGCTAATTGATCTAGCCGCAACTGTGGCTACAGCTAGCGTCAGATACTCAGTCCATTAAGTCAGTTCCAAGAACTAGTGAGGATCTTTTATAATACAAGCGAGTCAAGCATTGAAACTTGTAAACTTTATCTTCTAACCAATTTTCTGACCTCGTTACATCGCGTCCACCCGATCGTACTAAAAAAAACTCTACTATCCGAATTTTTTGATCGTCTAATTACTCGACAGTACAAGACCATTTCAGTCCTCGAAATAGCTGACATCTCGAGTGTACGAATCCGAACTACGGATAGCGATCGAACGCTTCTCAAAAATTGCACGTTACGGCTCAACTTTGACCAGAATAAGAGAGAAAGAGAAAGAGAGATGCAGAGAGAGATAGAGAGAGAGAGAGAGAGAGAAAAGAAGCCTAAATTCAGAAGAGAACTGAACGAAGAGCTACAGATAGGAGCTTCGACGAGCCATCCCCGTCGAGTCGAAAAAGAAGAGGGCTGTTAAAAAACGTACATATGGTTTCTAGGATGCGCTGAGGCACGGGGATGAGGGGGAAACGTTTAGATAGGATACGTTCGATTTTGTCCAAATATGACGGTTCGATGTACACTGGCCAGAGGCGGGCGGTGTGGGTGGCTGGGTGATGGGGGCGATAGGAAGGGTTGGGCAGGCACACGAATTCGAAGGCCGAGCTTTTCGGTCGAGAGTTTCGGCTGGAATATTGGAAAACGCCGAGTTCGAGTACAAGAGAGACTCGGAGGCTTCCCCCGATATGCATATAAACACAATACCTACCCCCTAGTCGTTGGTTTTCGAGGTTGGTACGCGAACGAGCGCGCGACCGCGCACAGACACACATGTGTACGCTCGGACACAGAGCCGAACGAAACGCTCTTAATATGCCAATGTGCACACATATTCGAACTATAGCCAGGATATCTAGCGACGTGTATATTTTATATCCGGCTAACAACGCTGGTTCCGAAGTGGGCGACAACCAGAGAGGGTGGCAGCGTCTAGCGACCGGGATATCTCCATCGACATGAACTAATCCAAACCCGGTATACCGCTGCCTCGACTTTTATTAAGGCGATATTAAGCCATTACCGGACTGTGCTAGTTTCTCCTACCGGTTGAAATTTATTTTTCGTTGGTTTTTGTTCTTTATTTTCCTTTTTTTTTTTTCTTTTTTGTTTGCCTTGTTTTGTTTGCTTCGGATTTTTAGATATTTCCTGACGCGACGAGACGCGACGCGATGCGGCGGTTACTCGCCATCGGGCAGACTTGTGACTTTTCAAATAATTTCCGATCGATCCGCATTTCGGGACGAGTTCTGTGGTCTGTTGGTCTATGACATCATCGAGAAAGTTGGAGCATCCGCTTTGTCGCGGTTTTTGTATGCAGATGATGTTTGATCGACCTGGTTCGGAAGTTAATAACATTTCGAAATAGGGAAAAATTTGGTTCCATGTGAGTACAGTATGATAACTGGAACCGCGAGGCTTTCGCCTCTCGCGTTTTATCCGTGAACTCATCGATTATCCCTAAACAATAAGAGACTAAATATTCCGACAATAATAGTTTCCTCCGTTCCCGCGCAATTTTCCATGCTGAATATCCGAAGAATGCCTAATATCTGTCCGGCACGTGTCCCCCATATTCTCGTTCCTATTGCACCCCTAGCTGCGGTACGTACCGCGGAGGGACGTAGAGAAAGCTCGAATCGAGCCGCTCCTGGCTAAACTTGGAAACCGATTGCTCCACTCTATTCGATACGCGTTTATAATTTATAATTTTCTCGCGATGGCGAAGAATCCACGGAAAAATCGCCCCAACGATTTTTTCTCTCACCCCTTTCGACTCTATATTATACATATATACGTATACATGTGTGTATATCTATATATCTACATTTATATACGACGGAGCTTCTAGCATATTTCTTCTCACATTTTTCACCCCCGTCCAGCCACGGTATATTATAAATGCAAGGGAAGCAGACGGGGCGAACTGCCATCGGCAGGATTGATGGGTATCTAATTATGCGAATAAAAATACACCCTCCGCGGTAAACCGGGACGATAAACGCGCTCCTGTGCATGCCGCTGTGTACGTGCGCTTAAATATCTAAGCATGTGCGAGCGCATACGTGTGTGCGTTACACGGAGGAGGACGTATGCACGGAGAAATTTGGGATTTTCCTGGCCCACTGCCTGAATCTATGAAAGTAAACGACGGAGAATTGGCGAGGGTGGAGCGTTGCACGAGGATCGCAATTAATACGAAAGTACAGCTATTCGATCGAGCGGAGATTGTTGCCTGTTAATGGGGCTGAATTATTTTTTCTGTACGAGGAGCGGGTTAATTAACCATTTGAGGAGGTAACGTTCTTGTGCCGTGTAGAAGGGTGTCGAGGAGCGGAGAAGCGGATTATTTGTCGGGTTGATTTTTTAAGTGGAGGCGTACGGAGCGTAAGAGAGATTGTTCGAGAAAATGTGTTGCTATGAGAATGAGAATGTTTGTAATTCTGGCAATTCGACGAGAGTGTCCTGAACAATATTACAGAGGAATCAGAACCTAGTTGATAATTCGGACTGTTCTGGAAGAATCAAAGACAAATCGCTATTCTTGCTCGTTTAATTGACCAAAATGTTGTTTGATATAATTAACGGATAAAGAAATCTTTGTCGTGTTTCTTATGTAAATTGCGATGTTACATTCTTCTTAATAACTCCGTCAATAATAACAAATTCTTAATTCTCAAAACACACCACAACGCCTCTTAATTCTACGAATGACAAACGCAAGAAAATATCAGCGACAATCAACGCGCCTTTCGAATTTTCCTCTGCAATGCATCGAGGAAGGATCCGGTGGATTTTCTTTTTTTGTTTTTTTTCTCTTTTTTTTTTTTTTTTTTTTTTTTTGTCGCAGGAACGCATTTCGTTCAGGGTGACGCTTGTCGAGGAGGCGGGCCTGCAGTTTGCTGCGTAGCAGATTTCGGAATCTCCCGGTTTGATGAATGGCCGCGATCGCGAAGCCAGCGATCCCCGCGTGATTAATATGCATTGAAAACGAGCGGCGCTACCGGCTGACGTCGAGGATCGACGACTTCGAGCGTCTAGATCGACCGTCGCGATCCAAGAGAACCGGAACCGTTCCACCCTCGAATACCGGCCTCGTGGTATTTTTCCCGGACATCTTTCGACGTATCTCGAATGTTCCAACGCGTTCCGTTCGCGAAAACGGAAACGGGTCTCCTTTGAAATATTTTGTATTATCTGCTTTTTTCCTTTGGTCAAATAATAGAAATTGTCGAAAAATATTTGGCAAAGAAGAAGTTTAAGAAACAAGCAACTTGAGAAGTGGTTCGAAGATATTTAGAAAGGTGACTGGGAGACGATTAATCAGCGTTAAAGCGGTGCTTCCGCTAGTGGAGTCCCAAGAGGAAGATCCTATCGCGGGGGCGTGGATCGTGCACGTCACAGGTACGCCGATTATCCGGGTCGTAAGGAAAGTGAAACGTCGATAAATTCCGACTTCGACAGGACCTTGGACTAGTGTCCTGTTTAACCTTCCCTGTGGAGGGGTTGCACGTAGAAAAAGATTTTTAGCAATTGATGAATTTGACAATAGTAATATTTGCTTCTATATTTTGTACGATAGAATAGATCGAACTTATTGGTTCAATAGATTATATTCGAATCGGAAATTGTAGCGAAGCCTCCTAAGTTTGAAAAAGATGCAAGAGAATTATTCTTTATGAGCGTAGCCCATCGTTCCCTAATTTATACTAAGGATTTTCTTAAAATGTTTAATGTCGTTTTGTTTATTGAAACGGGAGAAAAACAGTGATATAAAAATTCGACATCTATAACATGGTTAATACATTTAGATCTTTAAACAGATCGTATCAAGATTTGATAATATATAATAATATTGACATCCCTTAAGATTATGTGATTAAGTTACATTAATCAATTTAATTTAGCATTAAACAATCATATCGCAATACGTATGTAAATAAGTCTGCCCCGTTATTCGTTTCTAAATCTGGTATTGGTAAAACTGAACTTGGAGGAACAACGATAGATGGGTTGGTAGCATCTTGTCCGAAAATAATATTAATATTTGATCACGCAGTAACTGGATATAAACTCATAAACTGGAATTTCGTGCATATTCATTATAGGGTACTATTGCAAACAGAATAATGATAAAGTTTATACGCTGCTTCAAACAAATGATGTACGAAATAAAAGTCTATAAATGGATCCCTAGTTTTATAGACAGTGGCCCGCGAAGGTATTACGATGCTTATAGAAATCTTCTGTGAATATAATTACGTGTTTCTATAGATTATTATATATCTTGAATAGATTTATTTATGAATTATAAAAGGATCGAAGCACCTATTGGCGTTGCCATTTTTAAATCATAGAAATCTTTTTTAATTTCGATTTGTTATTCTGATAAATAAATTCGTTGCCTCTTGGAAAAGCAATATGTCAATTATTTTACATACGTTTCTCAATAATATTGCGCATTATGTAATTACTTAATCCTTAATTGAATAAATTTCGAATTCGAAGCCTTTCAATCCACCGATCCGTAACTTCCACCAAAATTCCCTACCCATTATCCTCTCTCTCTTTTTACGTTACCTTGAATCCGTATCGAGTGTGTTCTAGGCCCAAGCATACTACACAGATAACAGAGAGCAGCGCACTAGGGCACGGAGCTTCGCGGCTGCTATAGGGTTTCCTTATCCGCGTGCGCTTCCGGTTTCGGTTACCGGTGGCCCTTCCGATCGTTATTGAGTTACCGGTAACGTTATACAGCTACTTCCATACCAGGCGTCCGCTCACAGCATGGCACAAAAGAGGAGAATAATTGGTACAGCGGACACGCGGCACGACAAAGGAACGTACCCGCTTTCTCTCTCCCTCTCTCTTCTCTCTCTCTCTCTCTCTCTCTCCCCTCGGGACTAATTCGATAGCGGGTTGGACGGCGTTTTCGAATTCAGGCCGCCGTGTGAAATTTCTTAATCGAATTCGCGGCTGTAGACTGTACCGCGCTTTGCACGATTCACGATCCATGCTGCTTCGGACGTAGATCGTTACGCGAGGATAGGAGAAAAAAGAGATCATTGCTCTTGATAAGATGAACATCGACTTTTCAGACACGTGTATGGCAATCTCGGACGAAAAAGAAAGACAAAGATCGAAGTGGCCAAAGTTTTCGACGAGGAGCGCGGGGTCCTCCTAATCCTGTAACGAATCAAAAAGCAAAAGCCCATCTCTTAAATTCGATCCTTGGACAAACTTCGCTCACCGATCCGTCGAAGCCAAAATCTTCCCACGTGTTCCATTCGACGACTCGATTAACCTTGCGCTCCAAAGAATCCCAATAACGTCACCCGTTCAACAAAGTCCTTATTACGATTGAAAACTCTTCGCAACAAAAGCTTCAAAATTCTCCAAAATCGAAAAGAAGGAAAAAGCAGCGAGGAAACGGTAAATTCAGCTGTGATGCTAAGAGTGAGGGAGAGGGGGGCAGGGTAGACCGGCAGCTGGCTCGTCCGTTTTATCAGAAGCATCGGTACGAAACAATTTTGTCAGGGGCATCGAGACGGAACACGAACCGATCGAGGAAAATGGAGTCGACGCCGCGCCGAGGGGCCATTATTACAGCCAGAGACCGTATATACGCGCACACGTGCCGTACATGCATGTAACGCTTTCCGTGCCGCGTTCCATGCCGCCCGTCTCCACCCTCTTACCGCCAACCCCCGTTCGGTGGCGAGGACTCGCCGGTGAAAATTAATAAAGGTACAATTAATAAAAATTACACATTTTTCATCCACCGGGCGGAAGGACTGGTTCCGTGGGCCAACGAACGATCGTGCCCGCAGGAACTGACTACCTCTCCTACACCCCTTTGACCACCCCACCGCAGGTCCGTTTCGTTTCTCCTCATTTTTGCCTCGTTTTCCTTTTTCGAGCTCGTTTTTTCCATGAAATTTTCTTTCTGCTTTGATCGATCGCGGCTTCCAAGCTGGATATTCGCGATTCGAAGAGTCCGGTTAGACAGAAATGAAAGGGATTTTCCCTGATTTTCGCGAGATACGTATGTGCGAGTATATCCGTGGTGGTTAATTGGATAATAGTAATTGGAGTATTTTTTTGAGAGGTACGGATTGGTCGGTGCTTGTTATTTAATTATAAGGGTGATTTTAGAGGATGGCTAGCGGGGCGAGGTAGCACGTGAAATATAGTTGCTAGAATAATTGCGTTACGTGTCATGTTGATTTTCGAGACTAGTGGACAATCTGAAGATTCCATTTGTTTCTAAGGAAGAATTCGCGTGATAAGATTCTGTATTTAATATCCTAAACTTCGTACTATCTCAATTTTAACTTCAACCCCTCACGTTTACATAAATGGATCACTACAGAAAAAGAAATTAATGCTAAAGGGACATGCTTCAAATTACACGTTCGTTAAGACAAATGCATTTTTTCCAAAACGGAGATGACTACACGAAACGCTATATAAAATTCCTATTTATCTACAACATTTTGTGTTGTGATTATTCAAACCTTACGAGCATACTAATTCAGATACGCGTAACGAAAGAGCATAAATGGACATTCAATCTCATCTAAATCAAACTGTGAGCAAACGGTACGTGTCTTAATACAATTAAAAATTAAAGGATATAAAACGTTCAGACTGACATTCCATACATTAAAACCTAATATTTTTCTCTAATCTCTTCAAATGCTAACATATTCCTCGCGAGAACATAACGATTCTTCGGTATGATAAAACATTTTTTCTCGTCTCATCAACGAACTTCAACATCCACGTAGAAAAGGAACGGCGTGGCCGCGTAGAGAACCCCTTGTCCGGCAATGGAGTTAATTCCCATTCTCTCGTGAATTATTTAGGTGAAAGAAAAGGGGATGGCATTTTTCGAACTGTCGTAGAATCGTTTGTTCGAGGAACTCGGTCGGAGATGCCGGGCATAAAATTCTGACAACGTAATTACTCGCAGTGTAATTTACTCGGCCTCCTTGGTCGGGCACGTGCCCGAGCGTCCGCGTAAATTTCACCCCCGTTACCCTGCTTCTACCAAAGAATTTTTACCCCCGTGATCGGTCCCTGCCTTTTATTAATTTCCTAAATTTCCGGACGGAGAAAACGACATTGCCTTGAGTTTACTGTTTGCTAGTTTAAGGCGAACAGTTGGCTAGGAAATCGATCGGCACGAGTCTACGTTCTTGCTTTCAAAGAGTGTTTTGGGGGTAGAAGGTTCGAGGCTAGGGGTACTTCATCGAAGTTTGGCGTGACTCGCTTTGCTTAAGAGTGCGGATAATTAGAAATTGAAGTGAATACAAAGGCGAAACGTTTGATTGCTTGGAGAAAGAAGAACAGAGAAGAATAATAGAGTATAGTAATTATAAGAGTAAGCATTGGAATTACGATAATTAATCTTAATTATTAATCTTAATATCACGCAACAAAATCTAATAGGTATCGCACGATATCTAAGGGCTGAGCTTCTTCTTAGATATAATACGATTAATCTTCAAATACGTTAAATTCCAAAACGAAAAAGAGAGACTAAGAACAACAATTAAGATTATGATAATTGAAGGACGTCACAGAATATAATTTCGCAGATATTCTACGATTCCATAATCTACGATTCGTATTCAATTCGACGTATTCTACGATATCCAAAGACAGAACGTCTTGATTAAAGCTAACACGATCAATCTCCAAATACCTGAAATCCCAAGACGTGCCTGAACACTCATCCCACGAATGTGCATCGTACACCCAATCAACCTTCCTCACCCCATCGTTCCGCAGAATGAACCGGCTCGCCACAAAAAGCAAACCAACAAAAGAGAAACTCGAAAAGCAACGAACAGAACGTAGCCGTACGCAACATAGCTCGCCGAACTATTATTATTTTTCCCCGGGAAGGACGCGTCTGGTCCCTGTAACCCATTAACAAAGGCCGCCGTAGCTGGCCAGGGGATTGATGAGCGATGAGAGCCAACGGAAAAGAAGGAAAAGGACAGAACCGAAAAAAAGAAGAAAATACGAAAAAGAGAGAAAGAGAGATGGAGAAGAAAAAAAGCGAGGGCACAGGCAGGAAAGAAAAAATCTGCGCTGGGACCGCGGCGCGTCGTCGACGAAAAAGCCGTGCAACGACGGCGTGTGCATAGTGGCTGCCACCCTCTGCTCCTCCGCCAAACCCCCTCCCTAACCTGCAGGCTTTTCTACCGCGGTGAAAAATTTAATTACAAAAAAGTTTTGGCATTCCGTCAGTTTGGTTTAGTCGCAATATATCGCTCGAACTCCAGAACTCTCTCTCACCAAGCCCCGTCCCCCGCAGCGCACACCTTTCACCCTTCCAACCCCCTGCAGGCCGCCCCCTCTGCCTCTCCGCTCTCCTGGCAGGGTCCTCTCTCTTTCAGGCAGCGCGCGAGCTCTCTATAGCGCGGGTATCTGTGGTTTATTCGAGCCTCTGCCTCGAACCGCACCCCTGACTCAACTCTCTCCCTCTCTCCATCTCTCTTTCTCTCCCTCTCTCTCTATCAACTCTTTCTCTCTCTATCATTCTCTCTGTTTCTAGTTGGCCAGCCACTTTTTTATAAAGCGTTCTACAATATTTTATTAATAATACGCCGGAATACCGGCGGACTTCCGAAGGCTGCGGTGCTTCGCTCGCTTGTAACGCGCCCGAGGGTGGCCACGGGGGTGGCCGAGGTAATTGTAAGCCGCGCAATCGATCGAGGAATCGATGAACTTGGCCGATGTACACGCCGGAGAAACGCGTTATTTCTATCCGGGAATTTTTCATTTCGGATTTTTCCACGCGGACTCGAAGGCACACTTCGACGGTGAATAATTTTGGTGTCGGTTCGGCGATGGTTTTTCGATTTCGAGATCGCGAGATTGGGTCCTTTTCGGTATGTGCGAGTAATTTAGATCGGTAGCTTCGAGAATTTGGAATATACTCAAACGAATATTTACGGATGAGACATTTTTTGTTGCGCGGAAAATTTGCGAATGTAATTAATCAGTTATAATTATCACATGATATTGATGGTATTAGATCTGATATACTTGTTTCATCAAATTCACTATCTATCATTACTCGTCATTACTATATAGCTTGAGGTGTCGAAAATTCAGAACCTGACACACGTGATCTAAAGGTATCAATTACTGTTTGCAATAAAATGTAACTTAATGTTTGTAATTTAAACAGGTCTTGTGAAATTTAATTTAAAAATATTAATTGGGGTTAATTAAGGATATAGGTCATAATGGAGATAACATAGGGGCGATAAAAACTCGAACTTGATTCTGACCATTCCCAACCGATTGAATAAACCCTAAACTACATTCACATTCTTCCGAAGACTATTGAAAAGCCAAAGACAATCGTCATAAGCAGAAAATTTGGAAATAAACCTATGCTGGTGCAGCCGTCTCCGAACGCCGAAGGCGGGAAGGATCGAAAAAATTTCCAGCCGGGCCCGGCGCGGCTCGCAACGGCTCGCGCGGGCTTATCTGGAAAATTATTTGCGGTGGGGCGTCGTTCGATGGCCCTCGAAGAAGAGCTAACGAACGGACGAAAGCCCGGGCCGAAAAGTCAAATAAGCAAAAAATGAAAGCCGGACCCGATCGATAACGCGGCTATACATTGATAGCCGGGGGATATGAGCGGGAATATCGGGCCAGCGGCGGCGGGAGCGGGCTGAAGGGAGTAGAAAAAGGAAAGAGGAAGAGGCGGTGGGTACTGGAGGTAGAGGACGTTGGTGGGTTGGCCAGGAGGGGGTGGCGAGGAGACCAAGTCCGGCGTCACTGAATTCTTTTTCGCGGAGGATGAAATAACCGGCCAATTAGCGATCTTATTGAAAATTTGTCAAGTTCCGCCAGAGGAGACTGCCAGCCCTCTTCTCTTCGTCCGTTCGTCCCCGTCGAAGTTGCGTCGAAGGAAGAAATTATTTCTGCCCCGCAGCCTCGCCCAACCCTACTGCCTACCTCCCAGTTCTCTTTCAGCCCGGTAGAATTATATTCGTGTGATATTTTCTTTTTTTCTTCTTCCTCTTCTTTTTTTATTTCCATTTGTTCGTTCGTTCGTTCGTTCGTTCGTCTGTACGTTGGGTCGGTTGGTTGGTCGGTAGATTCGTGCTTCTCTCTCGCGAGCTCCTATCGGCGATCCTCAAACACCGTTTCCTCCTGCAACGATTTTCCCGGGGATTCTTTCGAATTCAAACGTTCGATGGGTGATGAACGAATTTCTACTCTTCGTACACGTCGATCTTGCGCACTTCACTAACACCGTGTACGCTTCCTGATCTGCTAACTACTTGACTCTTTTCATTCCTCCATCGAAGTAAACGTGGATGAAGCATAAAATTAGCGAGAAAGAAAAATCAAACGCAACAGTGAAGAACGATTTCGACCGGATGACGGTGAATTGTTGGATGGACCGAATCTAAACCTGATTTTCCATACGTGCAATTTCCGAGTCGGTGCAATAATTACGTTAGCCGCAGCCGCGGCCGGAGTTAGAATGCAAACCGCAAGGTCGGTCGAATTGTATTTATGGGCGACAGAACTCGCTGCTAGGCGTAAATCGATTCGAGTTGTTCGCATATCTCGACACAATGATCCTCGTTCTATCGTTGGATAATAAAATCTATCGAAAATCTAACCATATGTCCAAAATATTCTTCGCTAATACCACGTGGGTCAGCTCATTCAGAACTTTCTGTTCAAGCCGTTTAATGTTTTAACTTCAAAAAGGAACCAAATTACCAGACATTTTTATGATGTTTATAACAAATGGTATATTACAATGTTATATTAGCGTGCCACGAATATGTTTTAAAGCCACGATATATCAACCTCGATTGTCAGTTAGTTGTAAAACATAACAACTTGTCAAACATAATACGAATAATTTCGGAAACAATCAGGTTGACAGCAAGCGATTATTTAATTAAATTTATAAGAGGAAACACTTTCTAATCTGCGATGTAGCTTGAAGTCTATTCGTCAGAGTTACCTCTAAAAAGAGAGGAGAAAAAAAACTAACGCTTTGAACGCGAGGATTAACGTGCATCTAAGAAGACACCTTTTCTTTTTTTTTTTTTTTTTTTTTTTTTTTTTTTGATAAGCATATCGAATGACGAAGGAGGGTGAAAAAATGCAATGGGCGAGCAGCTGGATTCTAATCCCCCTCGAGGCATCGTTTCGGGCGTTGCGATCGTTCAACAGCTGGGAAAATACAATGCAATCGCGAACGGAGGAAGCTAACGATGCTCGCCGCACGCGGTTAATTGTTTATTTCGTGGCACCTCGTGGACGTGAAAAACCACCCCCCCTCCCCCCACCTCAATCGCTCAACCTGATTCCGTAAATAGGAAACCCGGGCGGTAAGACCGTCAGACTAGAAAACGGATCGACTTTAAGAATTCAGCACGACTATGGTTAGATTCATTAAGGAATTCATGAGGGTACAAGAAAACTACCCTCGAGCATCGACGAGCACGGTTCCAGAAATAAGAAGGCGATCTTCGATTAGAGACCGATAGAATTACAGATAGAATACGAAATTTCGACAACTTTTGAGAAAGACTCTTAACGACCTTCTGGGACGAGTTCTTCTTTCCACTCGTGACCTATTATCCAACGTTCTTTAATGATATTCGAAAAACGAGTTGATCACGATCGTATGGAGTCCGCGAAAGCAACGATGCCATTGAACGACACACGGGGAACGCGGCTAATCGGGTCTCTCGTTCGACCACCCCCTACTAGACAACCGGCGAACGTTCTCAACTTCATTTGCCGCATCCCCCGAGCGGAATAACCGCGAGCCCAGTGTTCCCTAGGAGGCAGATACCTGGAAAATTTGCATCGTTATCAGTCCGATCCCCTTCCCTCTTTTCCTCTATTTCTTGTTTTTTCTCTCTTTTTTATCAATCCTTCCGGGTTCCCTCTCCGTTGTTCACCCCTACCCCTATACCCTGTGTCCCTTTCTATCTTTCTTTCTCATTCGTTCTCAGTTAGTCTTCCCTCTCTCTCCATCCGTCTCCGTTTCCAGTCGACGTTCGGTACGCGTTCGGTTACAAGCATCGACGTATTGCCGGCCGTCGTGGAATGTATATTTTTTGACGAGTTTTCAGCCGGCGGGGGTGGCAACCCTCCGCCGACTGACAGACCGCGTCGGATGGAACGGGGACAAGGATGGAGTCCGGGAGCAGTGAATGCGGCGAGAAAGAAAAGGAGGGCTTCGAATAGCGGGCACCACGGCCTGCGCCGGCTGCAGGGACGTGGGAGGCGCGCGGGGGCGGACAGGCAAGCGCGGGGGCGACGGGGCTTGAAGAGCGTAGGATGAGAAGCCGCTGGGAGGAGGAGGAAGAGGCCAGGGAGGAAGCCGGAGAGCCGCGGGAAGGGTGGCACGAGAGAAGCGAGAGAGAGAGAAAGAGAGAGAGAGAGAGAGAGAGAGAGAGAGAGACGCGCGCCAACGACAGAGAAAGACCTCTAGTCTCGATCGAGAGGAGGACAAGGGGTGTATGAAGGGAAACACGGGTTGCAGAGGGTGAGACGCGATGGCAAGTAGGGGAAGAGAGAGACAGAGACAGAGACAGAGACAGAGACAGAGACAGAGAGAAAGAGACAACGACGACGACGACGACGACGAACAGCGACGAAACAGGGGAAGGACGTGGGAAGAGAAAGAGAAAGAGGCCAGAGAGATATATGTAGAGGTACGAAGAGAAAGAGGAACAAGAAGAGGGTGGAAAGGGAGAGACGAGAAAGGGAAAGAGAACGACAACCGGAGGATAGAGTCTGTCTTTCTCCCGCGTACAGACCACCTCCGTCTCCTTCCTTCTCGTCCTCTACCTCTTTCTCCACCTCCTCCTCCTCCTCCTGAGTGAGCTCGCTTCACCGTCAGCCTCGACCAGCCACCCTCACCCTCTCTCGTATCCACCCGCGAACTGAGGACAAAAATCAATATGAACGTGTAGCCATTTCTCTTTAATCTACCGCTTACTGGCTAGGAACCGAACCGAACTGCGTCGAACCAGAACCGGACTGGTCGCTCGGTGGCTTTCTTTTTCCCTCTTGCTTCTTCCACCCCCCTCTGGCCCTATCACCCTTTCTTTCTTCGTTTCTCCGCCTCCCTCTTTCTCGCCTTCTCGCGCAATCGGTCTCGTTCGTTTCTCCCTCTGCCTCATTCCCGCGCCTTTCCCATCCCCAACCCCCCATCCGCTTCCAATCGCTCGTCCCCTCCCCCGACCTATTCGTTTTTTCCTCGAACGCGTCGCAGGCCACCACGACGTCTCTCTATACCTGGTCGTCCTCGAAATTAGTAGCCACCGGTACACTCTGGCTACGAAATGCAAGGAATTCTCGATAGCACCCCAATTCGCCAATCCCCCCTCCCCTATCTCACCCTTACTCATACCAAACTCAAACTCCGTATTCTTTCGTTTCTGTCCTCCTCGTTATCGTTGTCCCTTCCCCTATTTCGCCCTTTTTCCGTCTCTATTTTCCTCTCATTTCTACCCCCTCGCTGTTCACCCCCGCCTTGCCACTGCACGTACACGTGAGGAATCGAAGGATGACGATAACGCGTCGATCCAGGGTGAGTGAACCTTGGAACACACGAAT
Source organism: Bombus affinis (assembly GCF_024516045.1). Taxonomy (NCBI): domain Eukaryota; kingdom Metazoa; phylum Arthropoda; class Insecta; order Hymenoptera; family Apidae; genus Bombus; species Bombus affinis. The sequence continues at coordinate 1,283,355 of NC_066349.1, read as the reverse complement.
TCTTCCAGAGGACATCACTCTTCCGGTTTCTACTTTTTCGTTAGAAAATTCGAATTGCAACCGTTTCACTGATATTCAGCTGCTCATTCCTCCCGAAATAGATGGAACGAACAGTTGACTAGACTTTTTTCCTAGAAAGCTCGTTACAGAGTCGAGTTAGTTGATTGTTTTTAATATAAAAAGAAGAAGAAAAAATGTACAGAGAAAGCAACAGTGGGTTTGATCATTTCTAATGGGAGGCAGTGTGCGATTATCGAGGCGAATATCGAAGGAACGCCGTGGAGATAGCGAGTTTGAGTGCCCTTAATGGAAACAATACCGTGAATGCCAAAATCGATTCCCCGTGGCGGAAAGAATGCCGAGGAATTACCGAGTTCGATTATTTCTAATAGAAAGAATAGCAAGAGCACTACCCCGTTCCATTACCCGTAACAATAAAAAGAGAAAAGGGAAGGAGATGCAATTTTAAAAAATAAAAATTTCGGAAACACGTCAACGCTAAACCTACTCTCGTTCAAAGTATTAGATTCCCAAAAATTAGAATTCGGTGAGCCAATAGTCGACGCTAAATTTTGCGATAACGTCAATCGTCAATCGCATTAAAGAAGAAATTCGCTTTAACCCTTCCACGCTCGACGCATATAAGCAACATTGTGTACTTTACAATATTATTAACTAATTCATCGAAAAGTATATTTGTGTTTGTATAAAACTGATCCAAATTTCGGTGCATTTTACCTTGCACATAAGATCAGGAAAAATGTGTTTCAATAATTGTCAAAGAGACCACTCTTTTTCCCAACCCCAACAAACATACGATTCTGAAAAAGTTAAATTACGTATATCGAATGTTAAAAAGGTTTGTATCAAAAATATGGAAATCTCATTAGCAACTAACGAATAATTAAAATATTTATGTAATGTTCTAATATTAGTTTAGATTTAGGAAAAGTGCTGTAAAAATTATGAACATAAATCTAGCATTTGGTGAATAGTATGTAATAGATAATTTACTAATGCATAAATTATTTTGAAAGCACTATATTTGAACCAATAACTCCTACAAGTCTGTAATAATAAAGTTCGTAGAAATGAAATCGATGAAAAAATGCATCGAATCGCTAGAAAACTACTTTATTAACTACATAGTACGTTGTTTTGAAAAAACTGTATACGGTAAAAGTTTTATTTAATAAAGCAACATTTCAATATAAAATTTATTTCACGTTATCAGAACTCTTCAACCGAAATTTCTTTATCTAATCGGACGTTAGAGATTCAGGTTCGCCGTTTAAACCCGTCGAGTAGTCGATCCCTGAAAACGATTGCGTTATGACCGACCTGTTGTGAAATATTCAACGTGCGCGCTCCGTCACGTAAATCCAATGATAAGTTTCATGGCGTAACGAGTAATTAGCGCATAATCAGATTAACCGCGACGTTTCGGGGCCACTGGAGGTTCGTGCGAACCTCTCAACGGTGGCCCAGATTTTTCTGCCATTTTATTGTCCGCCAGAGTCTTCACGATTCTCCGTTTAGTATTTCGTGCGTCAATACTGAAATACTGAAGTAGCACGTGAATGGTGTAGCGGTAACTCGCGTCGCAATCATTATTTATGATTATTGTGGTAATTAAGAGGCTCGCGGACTCGATGGAATCGATTTCGGCGGACGGTGACGCGAATTGACGAGCTCGAGTGACGTCGAACACCGAATTGACGAGCTTGCTCGCGAAACGGCTCCTGCTCGAATCGATATCGAATTAGGGTGACACGAAAATCGACGTTACTTCTGAATCTCCCCACTTTCCTTTCCTTCTCTTTCGATTCAAATATCTTAAAGGTCGAAAAAGACAATTGTTATTTAATGTACGACTACGTTTGACTGAAAACATAAAAAGTTTACACCGCGTATCGAGCTTCGTTCAGACTTTCTCGGTAGAAGTATACTAACGACGTTCTAGAAATTAATACTACAATAACGATAATTCGCGTAAGTACACAGTGGAGCAGTATTTCGTTACGAGTTAGGCGTCCGAATATCGAAACTGCCGGGCTAAGTGGAAGTAGAAATAGCCGATATAGGTCAGACCATAATACGCGTAACACACCGTCGCGTCGCGATTTCGATCGTCGACAGGGTAGATCGTTTCTACTGATTCTATCGCGTTCCAAGTAACCTGACTCGAATACAATCGTGGAAAGTTTATATGAAAAGTACTAATATTAATATTTTACATTATACATTAACTATTAATACTAGAATACATCTACTGTACATTGTTAATTACTCGATTCAGTTTCTCTTTTTTTCTTTTTGCTCTCCTCTGATTTATAAGTTAGTTGAAATATTTTTCTATTATTTTTCATACATAATTTGCATACAAACAAATGTATACCTGTCGATACAAATAAATTCTTGAATCAAACACGATAAAATGCTTGTAAATTTTTTCCCCAAAGTTTATTATCAGTCAAATTTACTGATTTGAAGAGTTCTGTGAATAAAGTATAGGAAGAATATATCAATATTTAAACAAACAAATATTTAAACAATGCGATTGAAAATCTTAGCAAGAGGTATTGCCACGAGCGCTGATACATAATAGAATCGGCAACATCAACCGATTCGACCCGTCTCCGCGAATCGTTCCGGACGTAAACTAGCAGAAAACCTTCTTCCATCCCCTCCCACCCCTACGAGTGCACGTAATCTTCATCCAGTGAGCAGGCTGCCAGGAGCAGAAAAATCGACGGCGAGTCCCGATATAACCCGGCCGAAAAAATTCTGCGATACATTCAACCGGCGTGGCGGTTGGATGCATTTTTCCATTCCATTTCTACGAAGGACAGGAGGCGAGGAAGAGAGGAACCGAGCCAGAAATAAAACAGCAAGAAAAAAGAAAAGAAGAAAGAAAGGGAAAAAGAAAGAGAGCATTGTTATGCTCCCACTGCGAACGTAGGAGCGAAAACGGGTGGGAAGTAATATGTATACACGGATACGAGTCGGTGTACCCCTACCACCTCTTAATGCTTATTCCAGTCGCGGACCGGAAGTTAGCCCAGTTCTGTTTTTGGCCACCCTCTCTGTTGGTCCTCTAACCCTTACCCGATTCCTTTTTCTCTCTTCCTCCTATCATGTTTGTAGGTACTATACACCGCGTATATATATACTCTCCATCACGTACACAAACACGAACACACACACACACACACATTATGTAATACAATATACGTATATAGAGATATACATATAGATATATACAAATATGTATATATTTTTTTCATTCCGTTCGTTTGTTTTGCACGGTAGGAGCGGAAGATTTATCGGCGAAGAGCGATACCCCAGCTGCAATATTCATCGGTAGAAGCTTAGAGTGCCGCGGAGGCTGCGAGAGCGCACGGTGCCTCGGCTTTACGTGGACAGAAACGGCGGTGGCGGCGGTAGTAGTTCGCCCTACGGTGTGTAGCGGTACGGTGTACGCTACTGTTGCTGGCTACATATAGATTATTGATCAGGCAATAACTCAAGGACTAGTCGGGGCGCATATTACCACCATACCAGAGCCAGAGAGCCAGAGCCAGCCAACCAGCCGGCTAGGCCAGGCTACGTTCTGGCTAACGTTGGTACGCGGTAGTTATGCTAATTAAAGGCAACCTTTCGGCCCGCGGCCGACATAACCTGGCTATAGCCGGAGATCATTATGCGCACATGTGCTTGTCGCCCCCTCCACCTCCACCCCACCTTCCCGCCCTCTCCCACCCATCGTCCCCAAACGAAACGAATCCCTCTCGGCTTGGACCCCGTTAATGAGTTCCTTCTTTTTCGTTTGCCACTCTCTGACTCTTTTTCCCTGTTTCCCGCTTTTCTTCCTTTCTTTTTTCCTTTGCTTTTTATTCGCTTAATATTTTTTTCTACCCTTCCCATTTCGGCGTACCGGCCCCCTATGTAGGCCTTCGTCCGATACACGGTGTTATCGGAGCTCTCCCTTCCTCGTTAAGCGTTCCAGCTAGAAAAATTCGCCGATAAGCGCGAGCTCTCTATCGGTTTTGTCCAAATATGAATACCTGAGAACCAAGGCTCGGTAATAATGCATTTTCCAGCTTGTCCTCCTCCCAACCCCTCAACCGACCGCCGTTACCACCCCCTTATACCCCAGTCGAGCTGGTCGCTGCTCCGTTCGAACGCCGCCCGCGCGCCGCGGCTGCATTAATTAATGGCCGAATTAAATTTTAGGCGACCGCCAGCGGCGTCTAAATGTTTAATTAACTGGCTAATTAATTGGCGGTCGGATGCTCCCGTTACGACGGCCTGGCTATGCTGCCGTCTCTCTTTACCTCGCTTCTCTCTCTCTCTCTCTCTCTCTCTCTTTATCTTTCTCAATCAACACATCATGTTTCGATGGAAAAATGTATCGGAGAAAGATAATTCGTAGTCGCAAGACGAAGAATATCGTGAAAACGACACCCTCGCCCTTTTATTTCAACTTAGTACGATTTCCCGATTCCAAATGCTGTTACATTAGATCAAATAATATCTGCTATATTCTCAAATTTCGACCATTTTTCGCGGAAAGAAAAATTATCACGATCAAGAAATGAAACGAAAGCAACCAGCAGGGTGTAAGAAGTCGAAGAAGGAGGACAAAGTGGGCAATCTATGTAAATGCAGAGGACAGGCGCGATTTTATAAACCGGGACGGTATTCGATAGTATAGACGACGACCAGCCACCAGAGCACTAAGAGGATTCTCTCCGAAAAAAGGTGGAATAGAGAGAATGCGGCGGAGATGGAAGAAGAGAGAGAGAGAGAAGAGAGAGAGAGGAAGCAGTGAGGTAAAAGGAGAAAGAGAGAGAGAGAGAGAGAGAGAAGAGGAGGAGGTGATTGGGATGGTCTGATGTCCGAGTAGAAGCGACAAGAGCTTTTCTTCTTCTGCTGTGGCATTTTCCATAAGTGGATCGTTACGTCGATCCGCGACGCTGTATCGGTAGGGTGGAAAAGGGATCCATCGAGGATGGAGCGGCGAACAGAGAGGGAGGCGTATCAATGCGAAGTGGCCGTAGAGAAAGAGGAAGAAAAAAAATGTATAATGAAAATACTCGAGCTTATAATAGCCGTGAAAGTCGGCCAAGAAATCCCGTACGTAGCGAGCCACGGCACTCGGTACTCGTTAAAAGCCTGGGATGCATGAATTTCGTTCGTTTCGTCCTGACTGCTCTCTGCTCTGCTCCGTCCTTTCCTCTCTTATTCTTGTTGTTATTGTTGTCGCGTGCGGTTGCCTTCGTGCGACAAGTACCCACCCACCAACGATGAGAGTCGATAATCTGTTTCATCGTTTCCTGGAGACGTTCCTCGAATTGTTCCAGAGCGGAGTCTGTCGAGGCCGTTTCGCCATCGACGTGGAAACCGTCGAAGATATGGAGAGGTTGCATCGGCTTCTTTCCCGCATACGATTCGGCTACCAACGAATCAAGGCATTGTGCGATCGGTAATTGCCTTTCCAACCATATATATGTATACATATTATTCGTTGGAGACACTACGAGCAGCGACGAGCAGCGATAGCAGATAGCTTCTATTCACCGTGTAATCTCTGCTACGGTCTGTCTACTGCTATAGCTCCCCCTCCTCGGCCTCTTCTTTATTGTGCGAGCACCGATAATTTTGCCCGGTCGAATGTTGCACGATGACCGTGCAATTACCGCGCGGAACGAAATAATAGCGTAATGCTAACCGCCGATAGGAAACGAAACGATAGGATCGTTTCGAGACCAGAGGATCTCCAGCATCGAGACTACGATGGCTACGTGGAGGCAAGGAAGAACACAGCAACGGATCGAGGGAATAGAGAGGCGGTTGGTTAATAAATCAACATCGTAAATCAATGACCGAACGTTCCGCGGCGACAAAGTAGAGGCTCCTAGCCGCGGAAACCGGAGGAACATTGTTCTCCGTTCGAGACGGAGTGGTCTCGTTTCGGTCCATCGGACGCAGCTGGGTTCAGGAGGGATTCTGAAGCTAGAAGAGAACGATTAGCGGTCTCTTAGCTCGAAAATGCAGTAATGCAATTGCATGGCTTTCTGAGGCGAACTTTTTGGATTCGATACTGGAATTGTGAAGAATCGAAGCTCGAGAAGCGTATTTTGGTAAAAAAATTCTACTTTCTGCCTTTGTAATTCCCTTGCAATTCGTTGGAACAGTTGTAGACCAGATTTCTCTTTTAACGTTCAATTTTAGATGTTCTTTTAATGTTTACTCGGATGATTCCATAAAAATTTCTTTCCACCCACATTACATCCAACCCATGCTAGAACAATCTGATGTTCCTTTACAATCTTACGAAAAGTTATGTGGCGGCACTCGACAAGCCAAATACCACCACTCGACATTAACTAGTGTCGGACGACGGCAGCGCGGTGGTTAGCGCCTTAGGTTACGAACGTTCGGAACCCGGGTTCGAATCCCGGCGACCGGAGTCCGATTTTACTTCCACGCACCAAAAAACGGAGGAAAAATCAACAGTACCCCGGCACCGACATCTACAGCCCCTAGTGATAATTACTCCGGACAAGGCCCAGCAACAATTACAACTATCACGCACGTCCAATATATCACGCATACCACGCCACCTCAGTTGTATAACCTACAGTTTGTCAATAAATTTGTTATTGTATTAAAACTCCATTGAAATAGTTTTATATTAAAATTCTACTGAATTTACTCGACAAGTTATACTTTAGCAACTTCAAAGGAGTCGCCTTCGATGATCCCACGTAAGAACCGGCCAACGTCATTATAAACGACTGATCGTTCCCAAACACCGCTACATTACGACAACCCATGTAGGGCGATTTCACGTCGAAGTCAAAGACCGGTCTGCTGTCGAAAATTAGCCGCGTCGTTGCGTCCAGTTTCTCCAAGCTAAGAGAGTAGCGTGTGTACCTTGCACTCGAGTCACAAAATCGATCGAGGAGCGGTGGAACCATTTAAACAACCGTAACTCTCTGCGGCGCGTGTCTAGATCGAAACTAGCAGGAACTGGAGAACGGAAGTGAGAGCGCGGAGACTAGTTCAGGAACTCGACGAAAGTCGCGCTGGAGGAAACGCACGCACAAAAGGATCAAAGAGCCGAAACGGAAAAATTCCATACAATACGAGAATCCTTGGTAAAAAGAAAGAAATGGGGTAATTAAGTCGCGAGAGGAACACGATCGATTCGTCAAGATCGAAATAGAACGTAGAGAGAGAGAGAGAGAGAGAGAGAAATATCCTGAAAGAAAAGATTGCCAACAAACGAAAATAGTGGATTGAATCGAACCACGGAATTCGATGAAGAAAAAGACGGAGGAATGGCCGGTGAAATGAAGGTAGGAAGGAGAGAGAGGGCGGAAAAGATCTATCGACGCCGAAGTTACGTCGAAGCTAGTTCGAAAAGGGGTTGAAAGATCGAGGAAGAAAATTGCCGGTTAGAAGCAACGGCTAAGGAAGAATCGTCAAGTAAAGAAAAGACTGCCGTCTAATAAGGCAGGTGAAAGAGTCGAGGGTGGCCGAGGTCTGAAAGGAAGCGAGTATGAAAAGGGGGGTGGTGGCTCGGGATCCTGGAACTCGACTGCAGAACAAAAATTATAACTCCTAATTGGAAGGAATCGCCGCTTCGGCGCTGAAAAACACCAATCAGACCGAATCGATGTTTTAAATCGAACGTTTAACAGCAAACTTCTCCTTGAAATTCTTGGCTCGTTTAAACAAATTTAATAAACAGACAATGGGAGAGCAACGAAGAGAGAGGAGAGTCAACGAGAGTGAGATCGGCCGTAGTACGACCTACAACCATGATATAGGGGAAAAATATAAAAGAGACGGAGAGGGAAACGGTCGAAAAGTCGTGCAAAGTGCTGAAATCGCGAAAGATCGAAGATTCAGAGAGGGTTGTCGAGGGGACAGGGTGGACGGTAAGGTTTCTTGGTTCGACTTGTGTGCCGGCAACGAAACTAGCGGCCAATGGCGTAACGCAGCTGAGCCATTATTGGAAACTCGTTACATGCACGGTGCCCCGCGCCGTTACAAAGGCACCACCACCCCCGCCAGCACCCTCCGATCCTCCGTGTCGCCGTCCCTGTGGCCTCCGTTACACAACTACTCGGTAGAAGCAACTACGTCGCCGCCGTTAGATCGCACCATCCCCGTCCACCCCAGCTCGTACACCACCCCACTCAACCCTCTACAACTTTGTCTTATTTGGTTCTACCTACTTACACGGAATTTTCTACCCTACGCTCGCGATACTTGCTCTGCCTCCACGAATCATTTCCTTCTGCCCTCCATTTGCCTCTTTAAGTTCCTCGAGTGGCGATTTTCAGTGGCGTTGATTCGTCTGATTTCAACTATTAAGTTTCTGCTACCAACGTTAATCGAAATTTTGTGAGTTTAGGATCTCCATAAAAATCAAACCTTCCTATTTTGGAAACCTTATCTTCGCTTCAGTTATATTTCAAATATTTACATCTTCGTGCAGAATCTTCTGCTTCGATTAATATTTCACTTTGGAACCTTCCAATTCAACGAATTTACAGCAACAGCGGTCGTTCTTTTATCATTTGGTCTCCGAAAAACCAAATAGAGAATTCACGAGACTGATCAATCGAACGAGAGTGTCAATCAACATCGACGTCTGCTCGTGATTAAGACACGCGAAAAGCTGCTGCGTGGTGCATAATTTAGTAAAATTCATTTCGTGGTTAGCAAATAATAGAACGAAGTAGATCGATCTTGAATGAATGATCGTACCGATAATCAGATCGATAAATTAAACTCATCCTTTTGAATTCGTTGATCCGTCGGACGACCGAGGGAGACAGAGAGAGAAGTAGCAAAGGTGTTATATCGAACATGGAGAGAGAAATAAAGAAGTTTCCATGGGATATACTCCGGGTGTTAAAAAGGCAGCTGGGCAATTGGGCATCGTGCAATTTTCACGATGCGAACTTTTCGAGCGTCGAAGCGCAGTTAATCGAGCGTTCGAAACGTCGATAACAAAGCCGTCTAATCAGCGCGCATTTTCGACGGACCTTAACGCGGCCATTCTGTAATCAACGTAACTAAATAATTCGACCGACCCTGCTCGCCTATCGAGTATCCGTTTCCACGTGTCCAATAACGACTGTCAATTTTCCAAGTTCCGACGAAATAGCGGGAAATGTATCGGGCTGTTTGAATGGAGCGCTTCCTTGTAAAATAAATGATCGCGTGGAACAAAATAACCAGATTTCTAACACGGTAAGATAATTTATTTAAAATTGTATTATAATTAACTAAGGATAGTACGAAATAGTGACTAATCTATTTAGACGCATAGGCGAAGCTGGTAAAAGAACGTTTACAAAACGTCCCATCCAAACTTGAAAACAGTTAACTACGTTCTGTTACTTTCTGTTCTTAACTTAATATAATTTCACAGACGAACAAAGCATTATCAAAAAATATCTTTCCCACAGTTGTTTCTTTAAAAGTTGGGCATATCGTATAGATTTAATCTAGATGCGTTTGGTGTGCACTTTTCAAGTTTCTACCATCTCCGTAAATACTCGAAGAAGTTGATCGAAGATTCCGGGGCACGTCGTAGAAAATTCTACGCTCCTGGAATCTCTGCTTGGAAATGCCTCCGTGTCGGCGAGATAAATGTCGCAATAATATTTCACACGTACCCGCGTTCATGGTTACGAAAGTCGAGGGAAGGGTTGGGAACTCGGGGGGAGGAGGGCGTCGTTCAAACTCACTTAAACCCTCGAACGTCGTCGAAGCAATCCGCGAGCACGGTTTAAGATTGATTCGAAGAGCTTCCACCGCATTTATTTAGTGGGCCGCGAGGTAAGTCGCCTCCCCTTTGCGTGAAAAATCACTGATATCTTCCCTGGGACGTTTGTTCCTCGTATTATAGAGAGATGCGCGCCGTGAGAGGGAATACCGCTATTTTCTTCGATTGAACGGAATCATCCGCGATTACAGTTCCAGTGAAAGGTAAAAATATAGAAAGAAAGTTTAAATGTTACGTCAAGCATAATTTAATAAAATTCGTCGAAATTTTTGTAAGGGTGGCATTGATGGTCAAACTAAGACCGGAAAGCTTGTTCTTTGAGGAATATCTGTAAAATGGGAAAACTTTCGAGGTCGTTAAGCTAAAAACAAGATTCCGAAGTGGCAAGTTTTTTAAGTATGAAAGATATGGATCGAGACAATCTTATACAATATTTTACTCGTATCTATACCGTGTCTTCTAAACTACGATATTGCAAAAATGTTTGTTAATGTATAAATTAACGATAATTGAAATAGAACTACGATCTGACTGAGAACATGACTTGATCGTTGCACACAAAAAGATATTAGTAAAAAAGGAGATATAAAAGATCGATACAGCAAACACTTCACATGCTGTAACCTAATATTTAAGAGATATAAAGCGTTTAATAAAAATGTGTAAGCTGCGCTCTCTCTAATTACAACCGAGTTTCAAGGAGAGATTACATGAAAATAGATATAGTATATATCATCGTTTATTTGTGAAGGTAGATGAAAGAACTGTTTCTACAGCATTTAGTAAAAATTAGAAAACGAAGAAGACAAAAGGGAATTCCGTCTACTCCGTATCCTCGGAGCTACCCTTAGTCAGAAGCCTCGTCCCTATCGGTCATCGGATATCTAGGAAACACGAAGAGGCTCTAAAGGCATTAACGACTTTCGAGACACATTTTAAAACAGAGACGAGGCGTCCCACCTCGATTTCCGATCCGCCACCCCACGTAGAGTGTCCACCCCGGCGGATACAAAAGGGAACAACGCTTCATTATCGAAAAATTGATCTGATTAGACAAGTGTCCCTCCGCCGAAACTTTTCGCCAGACATTCGTCCTGATTCCCACGTCGTCCTTCGTACAATCGACCCCGCGAATTAAGGGCCGCTTAAACTCTTTACTTCCACTCCTTCTCTCCTCTCACGGGCGACGAAACTTTGCCTCGAAACACACCGCGTTAATTGGCGCAGTTTAAAAGAGTCGCGACACCGATGAAATTTCGTGGAAAGTTTAGGAAACTCTCGAAATCTTCGGTCGCACCGCTTAGAGAGCGTTTATCCTCTTGGATAGTGCATTCTCACGAATCTTTTCATTTAGACGAAGATAAGCAAGGTGAACTTTGACGTTAGAATATTACCAATCTTTTATGTATGTTTAAATACTTTATGTACACCGCGTCCTCGTCTTCAAGCGCAGACTGTCATCTTGAGATTGACTCCTCTTCAACGATCGAAAAATACAGAATCAGTAGAGAAAAGGCAAGAATTTCAACGTATAACGGTTTATTCAAATGCCAAAAATTTGTTCCGCATCACCATACCGGCAAAAAGGGTACAAAGGGGCGGAAGGGGTTGGAATTTTCGCGGTCGGACGATGAGCAACGCGCGATATCGTTGCTCGCGGCATGCTTTTGACACTAGTCAACGATATCCGACGATATCTCGTAGCGAGCTCGGATTGGGTAGCGACCGCGTGCGATAGCAATTAACTTCATTAGCAATCAACTAATTATTAGTCAGAGCGAATATTTTCGAGGAGCGCTACCGATATGATTTACCGGTACCTTACGATTGCAAGGCTTTTGACGATCGACTGACAGTATTTCTGTGCGACTGTCATGGAAGTGAAAAAATTTGACCGAATTTCTGTTGAGTCTGACGAGATCGGTAAATAAAGGAGGAACGCAGGAGGCGCGATTTTCCAAGATACAGTGAACAGTTCGATGAACACGCGGAGATTTTTCGGCCTGTTAAACATTGGAATTTTACATCAGATACTTGGATAATATGCCTAACGTTGCATGTATCTTGCACATCGTCATATTTATTATAAATAAAAGGTTAACAAGTGGAAATCATTAAAATAGCGTGGCACTTAACATAATAACTAACCATTCAGACTTAATCTTTTTTACGTGGGATATTCTATTTCCAAGTAAAATATCTCCAATTATCCGTACAAAACACCTAACAAACCGGTTGAAGAAAAAACTTTCCACCTTCAACCTGACCAAAATACTCTGTTTCAGAAAATTCCACCATTCTTTGAAACAACAAGGTGACGAATAAAGGAAACGAATCTCCAGCTCCCAATGACGACTTGTCTCTAATCCAACGTTCCACCAAGATAAATAAAAAAAATACGACAGCCACGAATAGAAGCTGTAAAAAAAAGGGAAAATGGAGAAAATAGAGAATCGGGAGAGTGGTATAAGGCAAGGGATCGATCGGCGTCGAAACGACGGCTAAGTCGGACGAAAAACGTCGAGGAGGCACGTCGAAGCAGCGGGACGAGGAAGGTAATCTCGCTACTCTTCGGCCGCCTCATTCAAATCCTACGCTAAATTTCAATCTGACGTGTACAAAAGTCGAGCCCTTCCGTCCCCGCTGCCGCCTCCCACCCCCTCCTCCTCTTCCGCCTCCCACCTCCTCCTCCTCTTCCGCCTCCTCGTGACATAGCAGCGACTCGTGCTCGAGGCAACGGTCCATTTCTGTGATCCTCCGCCTCCGGACCACCCCATCGCCCACGTACATCCTCGATGCACACGTGTGCACCAGTCCATTTGAATCTAGCCACTCGAACGCGCGCTGGTACATTGCCGGCCAAAAGTTCGCGTATAGGGAGACGACGATGATTATGGTGGTCATATACGACGGAGGAAAGGCTATCGGATGCGAAGCAAACGGGCGAGGCTTGTTTAGCGGGTAAAATTTCGAGGTGGTTTGGAAAGAGTGATATGTTAGCATCTAGTGAAATTAGCTCTCTTTCATAATAATTTATTAATTAATAATTGGATTAAGAACGTTTATGCATTTGTATGAAATGTGTCATTACAAAAATATGCACAGATCGCAGTTCGATTTAGCCCTGATCTTGTAATTAAAATATATCTCGTCTACAATAAGCGAATGTTCAGATGCTTTTGAAAAATAATGTCAAACTAAAAATGTACGTAGTTCAAGGAAGAGAATAAACATTTATTCAAAAATCATTCGAATCCCTCCAAATGTACCTTTCTAAATCTATCAAATTTCAATTATCAACTGATCAGTTTGGTCACTCTATTAGCTACAGTGTTAAAAACACAAACTTCAAATCTACCTCTGGTGATTCATCGAGCACGAGACGAAACGTAGCTTGTGTGTCATCGAAGTAACTTTTTCGCGGTAATGTACGTGTACCAGTGCGTACGTGTGCCAGAGAGAGCCACCCCCAGCAGCCGTCCTTTTAAGCCGGCTACCCTCTTCCGACGGCGTATCCACCGCACCGGTCGAGCGTCCATTTCCCTCGATACAGACTGGCAATCCGTGGTGTATCGGCTCGCGTGCAACACACACACACACACACACACACAAAGCACACAGAGGCAGCAGGCGCACCTAATTAAACTTCGGCAGGGTAGAAGAGCACGTTAGACTTTCTCATTCGTTCGGCTCTTTCTTACAAGCCGAATCGAAGCGAGCTCCGACTCGTTCCTTCCGCGAATTGCGACGAGAAGGCTGGATTTTTGAGCCCGTATCCGGTAGTCTGATTTTATTCTACCCATCCCCGAGTCGCCCTCTTCTGTGCTTTTCTTTGGCATCGTTCTCTATTACAACGACAGAGGAAAAATGAAAGTTCGAATTGGTCGTCGGGGAACGATGCTCTTTTTTTGCGAGATTTCTTTAGTTGCCGGTCGTTGCACGGAGCTGAATTTGGATTTTGAGTGGAGTAAATGACGGCATAGACGATGAATCGGTGATTAGATTGCAATGAGAATCGTATAGATGGATTTATTATTAGTATTTAAATCCATGGCGATGGCAATAATGATGATGATAATATTCGAATATTGAGATTTATAATCCCCTACAACCGGAATTTTGCTTACTTGTAAGGATAAAGATCGCGATGGATCTCACTTCGATTAAAACGGTAAATAACATATAAATAAAACGGAGTTTAATTAAATAAAGGACAAATAAAATAAAATTTCAAAAATGAAGATCGATGGAGGCATGTACATTGCAAATTAAGTAGTGTTATAGAGGGTTAATCTTGCTGTGCGTTTTGCATCACTTTTAAGCTAGTTGTACGTTTCCATCGTTAAAAACTTTCGTTAGCTTATCGTTATCATATTATAATCATCATAGATATACGATATTCCTCGTTTCAATTATATGCTAAAAAAATTGTTTAAATATTCAAATTTTCTTGAAATCTTTTCCGTTGTCAAAACGAGAATGCAATTGACATATAAAAATTCGAGGCTAATAGCAAGGTTAAATTTCTTAATAGTAAATGTAAAAATGTATGTCGAATTCTGTTTGGTGAAATTTTTCGTAAGTTGGTAAGTCGTAGTTAATAGGTAGAGGATTGATCGACGATCGATCGATGGCGGCTACCAGTCAGAATTTTCAATGAGCATGATCGATTGGGGTATTTTCAGGGAGGATCCGAAGAACTTGAGCGATTCGCGGGATCAAAATACTGCACGCCCAACGGAGCTTCGCATTATTCACAACGCCTCGATGACGACTAGATCGATAGAAAACGGGGGCCGATTAATTAATTCAATTGTGCCAGATAACGCGGATTTTCCTTCTGTCGCTTGAAATCGCGCGCTCCCCTCTCCAAATTTGAATTTTTGGCGCATATTTCAATCTACGGAATATAATCTCGATTTCTTTCTTTGCTTTCGCCGATCATATAATTTTCGTCACAAATTTATGGAAATTTTGAACGTTAAAAGTGCAATTTTTTGCTATAGCGAAATCGTTATTAGATCCACGAGACGAAGACGTGTTACTCCGGTAATTTTTGACAGTGATTCCATCTATAATGATAAAAATGTGAATGATACAAATAATTTCATAAGGCAAATGAAATAATGCCCTTTCCTTTAAAAAAAAAAAAAAGAAAGCTATATATCATTCAACCGTCATTTGAAATATTTTCGAAATTAGAAGTTTGCTTTTCTCTTTATCTTAATGTTCTCCTTTTCTGTACAACCTTCTGCACTACCTTGACATTTCGTGTACGTTGCGAATTTTTAATTGTACGCATGTTTTAATAAAAACGTTAATATAATAGAAGCGTATATATACTTTCTTTATCGTGCAAATACCCATATCTTTATATCTTTATTATATATTTAATTTTTTCCAATTTTGAAATCGAAACAATGACCATCCTAACATTTTTGGACGGTTGTATCTGTATATATTTTCACTTTTATCATGCACAGACTATCGGAATATTAAAGCCTGTATAATTTTTCGAATATTTATATCTATCGTGAGATATGATGAAAAGGAAGTTTTAACGTTTTCAATAGCTAAAACGAATTACAAGGAATATAATTTCATTGAAAAAATGAATAATGTTAGATGTATTATAAAATTTAGAATATAGAAATCTATGTATCCTTAATTAATTCGAAGGCGAACAGACAGCTCGTTCTAAACCCAAATAACACTGGTTAATTTCTAACGGGACAGCGTTCGTTTGATTCTTAGCCTTTTTTTCAGAGAACGAAAATTCACGACCCAATTTATCAGCTACCGAATTATTAAATGGTTAGCCTGAGATTATACGCGACAAGGATCGTTTGAAATATCGATCAGACCGAAAAATCTATATGAATGATACATATGTTGAGTAAAACAGGAAAGGCAATAAAAATAAAAAGAAAAGGATGAGAACGATATGCCTTGGTTCCCCAAAAGCTTTCACCCACGATTCCACGCGACGCGACGCGACGTAAGATATCAATAGCCGATAAAACGCTGGATCAAGCATTCGCGAGAATCTACTGTTAAGATGGCTGAATGATAAATCTAAAAGGGCTTTAAAATGGCTACGCTAAGGATGTAATCGTTTATCTAGCTTTTAGATTTATTAAAAATATTTAGGAGGACAAGATTTTGTGAATAATCGCTAAGTTTCAGAGGTGATTGGACATCGGAATAAAATTCTCGCGATTTCGACCAATAATCTATTCTTTGTGACATTTGCAGCTTCTAAGGCGCTATAATAAAAACATTACAAATGATTCCTACGTTTTCTTCCAATTATTTAAATAAAGCACATTTCTACTTTCATCATCAGCTCATTGGCGGTGAAAGGAAAATTCTGTTGCGACGAACCCTCGACGAAGAGGGAAGGTTTCTTTGGGATAATCTACATAGTTATATTTTTATTTGTCTGTCTATCTATTTGACGATGGAAGATGTGTAATTTAAGTAAAATATTAAAGTGATGTATTTTGATATTACCATATGAGTTGTGAAACTGTTGGTGATGAGACTCGAGACCGGTTCCTGGGTGGTGGATATCCAGCATGGCTTCCGGCTCGCCTCCGCTTTCAGAGCAGTTGCTCAGGGCTAAAACCAAACCGATAGACACACACCTTGCGTTTAAACTTCAAATCAGTTTGCGTTGGTGACGTTCCGTCATAGCGCGGTATACCCTCGCCTTATAATTTCTTTCGCGTCTCGCTCACACCCGCGCTTTGATTTTCGACGCCTCCCTTGCCCTTCGTTTCATGCGTGAAAGTTGAATTTCTTTGCATTAAAGTTAAAGATCGAGTCAAAATTTGTTGAACTTTCAAATTATCCGACACTCGAAATTTCAAATTTTTGAACGTCCAAAGTTTACAATTTTCAAATGTTGGAAATCTAACGCTGGAATTTTCGAGTTTCGAAATTTTCCCATGTTCCCATATTTTCAAATACGATTTTCAATGTTCCAACTTCTCAAATTTTCGAGTTTTTCAACTTTCAAAAATTCCAAGTATTTACATTTCCAAAATTACACTTGGAATTTCGAATTGTCTAAGTGTTCTTTTCTAAATAAGCTTAAGAACCAAATTTACGACGCGAATCTTCAGCAAAGAAAGGAACGAAAAGATTGCAGAACTAATGAGACGCCAGGAAACGATTCAGATATTTATTTCGCGCCGGGGTGCAGTTAAGGGAAGGGTGAGACGACGAAAATCATCGAGAGCGGTGCGGCGCGACCGTTTCGATTCTCTCTCTCTTCTCCGATCGTTCTTTCTCCCGTAGTACGTGACTTCGTTCTCCGTTTCCTTGTTCGAACAAACTGAAGAAAATCGGGAAAAGAGACAAAACGTGCCGAGAAAGAAATCATAAAACACAAAGCAGGGGTATGTCACGCGTTCGCTTAAGAGGTACTCGGTAACTTATCGATACAAACTAAAGGTTGGCCGATCGAGGGCGTCTTCGAAGCACGATCCTTATTTCATTATCGAAAAGGTGACTTATAATTATAAAATCAAACATGTTCTACGCTCATCGTTGCAAAATATTGATCTAAAAATATTACATTTTCTCGTCGTTATGCAAAAGATTCTTCCATCTCCACGCGTGTCCTATTCGTTACTCGAAAACTTCTAGAGATTCTATCAATACCAAAGATCGATTGACTAACTCGTCATCCCGCTCGCGATAAAATATCATCTCTTTATCGCGATTCGTAGCCGACCTCAACTTCGAAGACACCAACCGGTTGACATTATACTTTCCAAAAAACAGTTCACTGTAAAACTGAAAAAAAAGAAATAGAAGCAACAGAACACAATAGAGTGGTAAGAGAAATGAACAGAAAAAACCAGAAGGAGAAGGTAGCAAAGGGTAGAAAACGAATCTCCATCGAAGATACCGGAAGCGGAGGGAGCGATCGAAGGGAAAGAGAAGGAAGGTGTTCGCGGGCAAACTGAAAGGAAAAGTCGGCGAAAGAAACGCGGAACGAAACCATTGCAATTGCCGATATCGCGAAACGTAGATCGATTCGTGGTGCGTGTCTTTGTCTATCTGTTTGGCTGGCTCGAGACGAACAGGTATTCGGAAAAACGTGTTCCGGCTGTTTGGGACTCGATGAACCCCACGAGATATCGATTTCACGCTTGACGCCTCGAGACCAGGCGTGTTTCTTTACAATTTCGTCTTTTCTTTCTTTTTCCTTTCTCTTTTTGTCTTTTTCTTTTTAGCTTTGCAGATTCTTCTGAGACCAGCTCGCTGCGATCTTCCATGTAGACTTCCGATCTTCGAATGATGACGGGGGGCATTCACGAGTGATTCTCGTTGGTTTATTTTATGGGATGTAAGGAGAAAAGGCGAGTGATCATCTCGAAGAAAATAAATTGTTTTTTTAAATCTTTTTACAATCTCCTGATGCTTTTGGCAACTGTACAGAAATAACCAAGATTCTATAGAAAGAAAAAGAGACTACGCTGAACATTGAACATAAAATTTAATCTAGATGTAAGACTTTTCCAAAACACACCAGTCTGTAATGCTTTTAATTGAGATATAAATCTCCTTTTTACAAGGGTTTGTCATGTTGCGAAAGTTGAAGATATTTCTCCAAGGGATGTTTCTTCTCGTACCAGATAATATCTATAGTGGTATGGTAATCGATGACAAGGATACTTGGACCCAATTAAACGAAATTCGAAAGATAAGTTTCTAAACGAAGTATTTAAACCGCTTCAGGAAGTGCGTTCTCGAGTCACCCCTCGTAAGTTTCTTCGTTTCAGACGAAATTGAAAGACACTCGATCATCCCCCATTGTGTCTTCAACGAACGTCCCGAACAATTTCACCAACCAGTATTGAATAATCATCCGGATATACGACGAAATGATTGTACAAAGTTGTAAATTGTTCCCAAGTCTGGTCCGCGCTGGAAACTCGGAATGAAGGAACATCTCGCCTTTTTTTTTTTGAGTTCATCGATAACTATCAAAGTTAAATAGAATAACAACCAAAGGAAACGAGACGAAAGTCAAAAGCAATAAAACTAGTTTCGTGATGATTGAGATTGACGTCTCGAAGAACGCACAAATTCTAATCAGAGATATTATTACAGATACGTTATTATAATTATAGAAATCGTTTATTAAGGAACGAGCCGGCTAATCGGTGCGAGACAACGAACTACGACCCTTGAGAAACGCGACTATCCTAAACTCACCCCTAGAATCCGATGTTCGATCACGAAATCCACTTGAAATTGTCGTTTCGATGTCGCAATAAACAATTTCCATCGAGGCACTCGAACTCAATCGAAGAAAACCTGAATACGACGAGAGTCGCCTGGGGGTGGAGAGGGTTACGACTGACAAGTTCGAGTCCCGATCTCGACGTTGAATAACAGCCATCAGCGGCTGGTAGATCCGGCGAAACGCGGCGCGAACTAATCATTAACCGTGCGCGCGAGTGTTAACACGAAACGGAACGGGAACGAGCCGGTGCCGCAAAAAGAGTCGAGGGCCGACGCGAGCTTTCCTTTCCTCTTTCTCTCCTCTTTGTTACCCCTCTTCCTCTCTCCTTCTTCCCTTCTGCCCCTTCGCGAAGAATCATCCCCCTTCCACGGTGGTGGTACCAGCCTGTACATACGCGAGTCACGTACGTAACAGTAGCAGACTGACATGTATGCCTCGTAACAGTAAGCCGGTTCCCACTGAGAACCCTGTTACGCTACGTCTACGTGCTGGAAAAGAGGGTAGAAAGCGAGAGACAGAGAGAAAGAGAGAAAGAAAGAAAGAAAGAGAGAGGAAGGAGGGCCGCTACAACCTCGTGGCTGCGTACTTGTGTTAGTTTTCTCTCTCTTTCCCTCTCTCTTTCCGTGTGTATGTGTGTATGTGTGTGTGTGTGTGTGTGTGTCTGTTGCAAATGCGATGAAGAGAGAGAAAGAGACTTTGTGTAATACGTGTTCCGCGTGGTGTACATAGGCATATACCGCATGCATGACGTGGAGGATGAGTCAGCTCGCGGAAGGCAGTTTCAGGGAGAATTCATCACGAAACTTTCCGGAAATATTTCTCCCTTTTTTTCTCTTTTTCCTACGCCCAACCCTTGACAGGAGATTCGATGATGTTCGTCGCGAAATCGACTTCGTTAGCGAGTTTCTTTGAATAGATTCGATGACACTTTAAGGTTTTTTTATTCCTTTTTCTTCTTTTATTTGTTCTTTTGTCGATACGTCGAAGACTTTCGTTTTAGGTAACTTTAATCAGGATATATGGTGTCCCTTTGAAAGTTTCAGAAGGTTGAAGAAATCTTTGAAACTTTTATTACAGTAGAAGGTACATATGTAAATTATTGAAGATTCTACGGGATGAACGACATTTTGTAATTGCCGGAATTTGTTACTTTCCAGGTTTGAAAGAACTTTCGAAGCTTAAAATCTTTCTACGAATTCGAAGAAAGATGATACGAGGATAATATTTGGAAAAGTCAGGCGAATTGCTCAAAGTTATCGCGGAAAGAAAATTCGAAAGAACTCTCGTAAACAACGGGGAAGATTCGACGTTTTTCGTTCTAGATCAAGGCGAGTCGCTTCTGAAACATCGGAACGAGAGTCGTGACTCGCGACCATCACCGGCAGTCAATGGCACTCTTTTTTTTCTTGGTTCGACGCGAAAGAATTCTTGTTAACGTTTACCGAGCCGTGTCGTTCGAGGAGATCGGGCTTATCGTAAAACATACCAGTGTCGCCTTTCGTTTATCAACGACCTGAGTGAAGTTTAATTCGAGCCGCGCTTCCAGCGACCGCGACAATGCCTTCGCGAGAACGCGACGTGAAAATCAACGTTCATAGCAGGAACAAATACATCGCCGCTCTTCCTCTTCGGTATTTAGAGAGTTACTTTGACTATGATCGGACATGCTCGATTCTTCGATACTCGTTCGATAATTTACCACCTGACTAAGTCGACAAATCTATTTTGTCTTTTTATCCGTCTATATTTTGTTATGTGTGTTACCTTTTCATCGCAACACTATTTACATAAAATAATCAGAGAAATCTTAATCATTTGTGGCAAAATTGGGATTTTTTCATTTCATCACAAATTGCGACAAAATTCGAAAGAACATTTAACACAATTACTGCGAGAACCACTAAAACTCCCTAATGGAAATCGGATAATTTAAATCTTTTCACTGCGCCATGAACTGCAACAAAAGCCATAAGCACATCTAACCTTCGTTATATCGCAATTACAATGAAAATCACATTCCCTAATCGAAACCAGAAGAATCGTAGGAATTCCCTGATCGAAACAAAACCTCCAGCACGATTCAGAAATTCAATCAACCGACAAAACAAGCAATTACAGTTTTTGCCAGCTATCAAGTAGTCAAACTACGAGCTAGCAAACTACGTGTCCGAGAATTCGACGTTTACAAGCAGCTCCTCTTTCAGAATTGAATTCTTAGATTTAATAATCAGCTAGGGTCATAAAAGGTGAAACGAGAGGTGGAAGGTCAGGATTTTCCTAGGCCGTAGATCGACGTAACAGCTGTTCCAGAAAAGGTGTTCGCCAACGTGACATCTGCACCTTGGTTCCCCTTGTGGCGGCCATTCACCGCTTATTTACCGAATAGCCTTTTCTTTCGGTCGACGGCTATCCGAAAACAAACTTGCTCGACCGGGATGCGATTCTGGCGCGTGCACTGTCGGCTCTGGAAAAAATCGATTTTCCCAGGGGGATCGATGTTTAATGCCCTCGGTAGTCTAGGCAGTTTCCATCGATCGATTTCGTGCCGCTTTTGAATCGTGACTGCCCTCGTGCTCGCGATGTTATATGTATGTATAACGTTGCTTCTTCGAATTGCAGAATCACCGATCGATAGTTTTGAAATGTAAAATGGATAAAAAAGATACTCTCTGAGCTATATACGAACTGTCAAAGAGGTTGGAGTTTCTTTTTTTTGTAAAAGGTCAAATTTTGATTAACGAAAATAGAGCAAATTATTATTAAGTTTGCAATCTTTGGATATATCTATAGTTAAAAACAGAGGTTTCCAGAGAAGAAATCGAAGCTTCGAGCTTTGTGAAAGAATACCTCTGACCTTTTGTTTAAAAGGATCGCTTTGACAGATATATAGATCGAGATAAAATTCATGGTGTAACGGGATAATCCTTCGTGCGGAGTTAAACGGAGAATCGAAGGTAATATCATCGGTTTTCTACGGAGGTGATACACTTTTGAAATTGTTCGTTCTAGAAATCTTTAAACATTAACTCTATAAATGTAATGTTTGTAATGTAAGTAATATTTATACAAGGGAGCTGTTTTAACGCCTAAGAAACTCTCAAGACTCGAAAAGTATCGTACTCGATACAATTGTTAAAAATTATGTATAACACGACTGAATAAGCGATTCATTCGCAAAGTACATTCGGTACTTCGATGAGAAATAGTTAATGAAACTAATGAAAATAATTTAACTAAAAGGTAGATATAAATAAGGAAGCTAAAATAATCACCAGTGGAATTTGCAATGAGATAAAATATCCGGGTTCCTGATGTTAATAATTTTTCGTTTCAAACATTTCATTCTAGACAGATTTCCCATGAAATTTATTTTTCTCGGTCGTGTCACATGCCTAGCGAATGAACGATATTCTTTCGCATGGAACATTTCGAAAACATCGTATTGAAATACTTAAATTTTTGCGAAACAAACATCTGCCCTGAATTTTACCGATAGAAAATGGAAACGAAGTTTGCGCGAAGCCAGACAGGATGTCACACGAAAACGATGGCCTATAGGCAATTCAAGACGCGCGGAATTCACTGGCCATGCGTCAGCGTCACGTACGAATCGCACATGCGAGCGCATGTATGGCCTCTTTGAACGATCAGTGTCGTGTTTCGGCGCGTGCTGCGATCACGACTACCTGGAACCCGTTTCCATCTTCCTCCTGTGTTCGTTCAACCTCTATGTTCATCCCAACGATATTATCACGGGCTAGAGTCGTTTGAAAATTAGATAAATTCGTTCAGACAAAGTTAGCGAATAACGATGCCAATTTGGACTAGATTACGCGAATTAGAGATTGAATTATTACGTCATTTTCCAATCTCTTGATCATGTCGGAAATGACTAAGAGACACAGCGAGATTAAAGATATCACAGCATTCTTTCCCCTTTTTAGACAAAGAGAAACGCGAACAAGGATTGTTTTCCTTCTGAAACTTTCAACTATAAAAATGAGATTTTTTCACGGTGAGCCTTGACCACGTGCAACGTGCTTCGAATTATACTTCAAATGTATATACTTAAAAATTACATTATATTTTCTATACCGGAGAGAGTTGAGTTTTATGAAAAATCCCAGCGTAGTCGGGTTTCGGCGTCTTCGATTGTTATTAATAAACGAAGCGGTCGCCATGCGCATAGGGGACATTCTATACTTGGAAAAGGAGGAATCTTGCGAGGGAACAGGGGAGCCAGCACGTTGAAAATAATTGTCCTGTGACTACGGGCCGGAAACCGCGGCGGTCACCACGCTGCGCGTCCTCTTCGTCGCGTAAAAGCCCGCATCGATTGCTCTTTATTGTCCGTGACGAGAGGAAACGCGTTTCGAGCACCAACGCACGTGCTTCCACGAGATTTTTCACTACGCCAACGATGAATCTTCTCTCGATATCATTTTTTCCCTCTGTTTTTTCAATCGCAAAAATTAAAAGAACGCTTTAAAGAACTCCTTCTGCATCTCCCATCGCTCTTTGATCGGTCACAACGACTAACAATTAGGTCTCTATTTAAGAGACGAGAATTTCCATGCTATCGTAGAGGCTTTGACACAGTGTCGTAACTCCGAGTAAATACTACCTAAAATCTATACACCGGCACATCCCTTCCACGCGAAGAAGTTTCACCGGTAAATTACCATCTCTCGACAGGACTCCGGTGGCAAACTCGCAACAGCCCAAATCGAATAGAATCAAAACGGGAGCAGCTGCCAGCAAACGGCCACGAGGGCGTTATCAGGAGCAGCGGAATCGAGGTCACAAGGGAGCACGAGAGAGACTCGAGGGATCCACCTTCGATTTTATGGAGCAGATCGTGAACGCGGAACGAAAACAGAAATACGCGAATGAATAGACAGAAAGAAAGGGTGAGGAGAGGTTCGCAGGAAGTGATCCTTGCGCGTACGAGAACGCATCCTTGAAACGAGGCGCCGATCTCTTGAATATTTTTCCTTTCCTTTTTTATCTTTTTTTTTTTTTCTTTTTCGTTGTCGCTTCTCGGAGCACCTCTACAACGACGACAGATGATGTGGGTACCACGAGGGGCCGTGACGTCACTCGTCCCCGTTGCTTACGGCAGTTACTGCTTACACGACCGTTTTCTCTCTCTCTCTCTCCCTTCGTCCCTCCCCTCCTATTCTCGATATCTCTTCGTTTCTTGCCGCCATTTCTTTATTCCTTGCGTTTCGGGCCTGCGAACGACACCTTTCCAGCCAGCTGTCACTCGCATCTGTAATTTCTTTCGCGCGCGAGCATCGCGTGGCCACGATTAGAACCGGATGGGATCTGCTGGCATGCCTGCACGATCATCGACTATCTAACAATAAGCTTGAAAGTAAGCTCAAATTTTTAGATCTATCCCGATCAAATTTTTGGCATTGAATCGCTGAAACTTTGACGACTGGTTGCACAAAAATTCTGAATTCATTCAGCTTGAGTATTTTGGCCGACTTTTAGCTGAGTCAATTCAAATACCCAAATTTCGATGTTCTCAATGTCGGAAAAATATGCAAAAATTCATATCACAGGGATACCAACAAATAAGACAAAGGTAAATGTAACCTCGAAGCTGTAAACTTTGAGCCACGAAGATATCCGAAAATCTAAAACCAGAAACCCAAACTAAAAGTCTAAACAAATTAAAAATCCGTCTCGTATCGATGCTTGAAACAGCGAAGTTGATTGTAAAATCGGGAACCGCTCGGACGACGAATCTGGCAATTTTCCCTGGGCGAAAGTTGGCACGCGAGCTGAAAGAGCACCGATCACGGAAACCGAAATCAGAGACGCAGTTACGAGGACGGATAATGACACATCAGGGTGGGGAAAAGTAAATACGTGGACAGGAGAGACCCGCTGGCTCTGTAACTAATGTACCTGACCCGTTTTAACGATCGATAACACCGGTGAACGCGATTAAGCGCAAATGACAGTCAGAGGCAAGTCAGAGACAGTCATTATCGAATAAATTTCGATCAGTAGCTGCCACGACTTCGATAAAAACGAATTTCCAATATAAATTCCGGCGATCCTTTCATTCGTCTACTTGTTCGTAAAACTAAAACCCACCTACGTAAATCGCATTAGATTATGAACGTATATGCAATTTCGCATATTTTACTATGTTCTTACGAATATTGAAGGAATGGAATGCTAGTAGAGGTTTCATCTACCGCCAAATGATTTATCATTTTCGATCTTCGTCGATGCTGTTTCCTCTTGGAACGCGTGTTACAGGCATAGTTAATGAAGTTTAAATTAGAGGCTTGCTTCTTTCAGGAAAAAGTCGCCTCAAGGTTAAAGGCTGAACGGTAATGAGGTCGCCGATGACGTTTCTGCGATCTACGAATAGATGGAGCACGGAAAACGAAGGAAAAAAACACGTCGAATGTGTTTTTACAATCGAGAGAACAATCGATCTTGGCGTTTGCACGAGTCGTCAACGATACCTTTTCTCCCGTTAAACGTTGCATCGCGTTATGGATTCGCGGAGAGATACGCTAGAAAAAAGTGGAGTCTTTGGATGAAAAAAGATACGACCGCGTTCTATAACCATGTTCGACCGAATTTTCGTATCGAAATTAGACCGATCGAAAGTCTAAATTGAATTCGCTCGTGAAGATTCGGTTGGCACAGCGTCGAAGGATCGACTGGAGTACGGTTGAGAAAAAAGAAAAAGCTGGTGAATGCGAAACGTTTGTTGCTTTGGAGTTCGCGGCACGATCGATACGACTATTACTACAGCCGCGCGTCCATTATTGCAAGCGTACAAACCGAAGATACGGGGACTGGAATTAGCACCGCTTTCCCATCGATCCTCGCTCTGAATCATTTACGAGGCCGTATACATAACGGCTGTGCACGAGTTGCCGCGAAACGAAAGCGTTCTTAGGTATCGCAGTCGTCCTCTTCATTTGTAACAATCGTAGTTTCCTTGAGGAAATTTTAGCTTCTAGTTCTGAGAAAACTACGCGTTGATGAAAATGCGAAGCAAAATCAAATATTTATGTCGTACGATCAGCTGACCAAAATTTCGACTAACGGAAACTTCAAAATATCTGCCTTGAATAATTCTCGATAAATTTATTCGTTTCCATTTGATATTTGTTACATTTTTCTGTCACGATACTTTCGTATTTACAGAAGAAGAATATTCTGGTAATTGACAGTGTGACTGAATTTATCGAAATTCCATTTATTGGAAACATACGAATATTTAGACAATTTTATATCTTTATGAACGCAACTAAAGAAATAGAGGCTAAGCAGGAGATTTATTTCATCTATTATATATTATAAAGATTATTTTATTCTAAATATTTTATGCGTTTTTTGAATATTATATACATTTTCTCATTTATGTTTCTCATAAATGCATAAGCATCCGCGGTGTATTTATTGGAATAAAATTATTTAGTTATTGTTCTATTAAACGAACCGCCGGCTGAATTTATTTATCGAAACATGAACTGCTATTGTTCTGCCCTCCTTGATTAAAATGTCTTTATCTACCACTCGGAAACTGAAGGAACGATTAAAAATATTGGTCATTATTTTGCAACAACCTATACATATAATGTAAGCTTATTTAAAAACAGATGAAAAATACGAGAAACTTCAAATATTTCGATCGATATGTACCTTGAAACTAGAATATTTTATTTTAGAATGGCAGTATTGTATAAAATCCAGTTGTATAAACCGTTGCCCCGATGCGTGCAGATTACAAATAGAAATAGAATTCTATTGCACGCAAATTTCTTCAAGAAAAATGACAAGAAGAATCGATCGAGGAATCGAATAACCTTTACCATGGGTTGTCTTCCTAGAAAAGGGGATGACTGAGATCCTGAGGATTCCCAAGGGGGTGACCGCCTGTGTTTCGCGCGCGCGCCACTTTCGAACGTGTTTTTAATGAGACGACACCAAGACACTTGGAAACGGAGCGAAAAAGAAACGTGAGAAACAATGGCGGGGACTCTAATCTGAAGGGCATTGGATCGAACCCTTCTTCTCCCAGCATTGTTTCGTCGACGAACCCTTTGCTACTGCCACCTTTTCTTCCACGCTTTCTTCTGGCTCCCCGCTCCTGGCCTTTCCGCGACCCTTATGCGAGGCTTTAAGGAGCGAAAGGGAGAATGGAGGAAGCGCTTCGACTGGCTACAGAATAGTTACTGGCCCCTCCTCGACATTATCTTTACGCCTTTGCCATCGTACAAAAGGAACGGCGGAAAGAGGGTGAGAATAGAGCTCGCTGCTTGGGAGAAATGTTTGTCCTCCCTGTACGCGAGTTTGCTTTTCTTATTTCTGACCCCCTGCCATCTCTGTGTCTTGACCTTCTTTGCTATATACGCGACAGTTGGAATCAGAAAAGTCATTTCTCGTCTGAAATAGCGACTAGTTTTGGTCATTGGGATTGATAGCAAATAGGGTCAAAGATTTGGAGTTGAATAGAGAAAATTTCAGCCGATATCAGCACAGCTATGACTAACGTTTACGTTGCGTTGCGTCTATTGTATAGCAATAAGTAATGTTGCCATCGTGGCTGTTGATTCGAAAATTGATGACGTTTTTGTTTTCGTTTTCGTACGTTATCGTAAAAGACTTGTAATTAAAAGGAGAAGACAGACAATAGTCAATGTGTTGGAACAGATGTTACTACTATCGTTTATTCTCTGTTCATCTCCTATTCCCCTGTAATCAGAAAATGACTCTTTCTATATATACATATATATATATGCCACTACAAGAAGATGATTAGAAGTCAGAGAACCTATTCGAATTGTATAAACTAAAACCATGAGCCGTTGAAACTTAGATCATCAATCAACGATTCGCCGGGTCATTAAACCTCGTTACCTAAACAGACCGAGAAACCAATACCCTGCGTCAACATCTCCTATTGAGATCCCACCGGAATTTCCAATAGCCGCTATACAAGATTGCAATTACAAGTATTTTACCTCTAACCGAAACGAAGAGAAGAAATCTTTTATGAAATAATAATTGTAAAGAAAAAATTTTCACGCACCATCGTGAAATCTCGATATCGAAGACCATTGAAAGAAGACATTTGCGACCAATGGAAAATCTCAAAACGATGGAAATAATTCTGTCATCGAGTGACTTGTTCGAGTAAAAATGTGAAAGAAGTGGCGGAAGGGCGCACGCACCGGCGCGAAATCACACAGAGCAGAAGATAACACGCTCCTCGGTTGGACAGGGTACAAGGGTTGTCGGAAGGCGGGAGAGGGGATGGCGGACAGCGTGGCGGCGGCATGGCGAACATGGCGTCGTCGAGGTCGCGTCTGCGCCTGGCCACGAACACCGCGTGACCACGATCAATACCTGTACGCGCTGTTGTGCCGGGGCAAAGGATGTTGAATTCGAAAAGTGTTATTCCGCGCGTCTATCTCTGAATGATATGGAAGGGAACGCCTCTCCACGTGGGTGCCACGTGTGCGCTTCCGCCCGCGTCTCTTACGCGCGTGCACGCGCTCGTCCGATTTCGTCTGGCCGTCTCCAAAACACGGAGACCGCCCTGCTTCCTCTCTTTATCCGTCCGTCCTCCGACTGTCCGTGATCTCTGTGATTTTCACGAAGCCACCACGTCCTCTTGTCACCCGGACATCCTTCGGCGTATATGACAGTTATCCTTTGTCGTATTCGTCGTTCCAAATAACGATATAAAATAACGATAACGAATAAATAACGATCGACATTCGATCTTGGGATCTTCTGAACGTTTTAGGGATCAAGGGAGAATAGAATTATGACACGAGTCGAACAGAATCTGTCGAACAGTATAAACTAGCTTTCTACGGAGACGTAGTACTTCGAGAGGTTTTGGGTAGCTTGGAAATATCCGAGCAAAACGCGACTCGACGTGGAGCTATAGAAACTGTTTGAGAAGGTGATATATGTACATATCTATTGAGCGGATTGGCAAGCATTTCGCATTCGCGATTGGCAAAGGTAAGATCAAGTATGAAGGCAAAATTCGAGGCGGGAATCATAACGAAAAGATTCCCGAAGCGAGCGACACGCTGGATCCGTCGCGTCGCGGGGAACGACAACGATATACGCGTGAAAGCCGTAAATCAGGGATTAGACCGCGTTCACGGATTAGACGCGCGCGCGCGCTCGAGACGATAGCGCGATTTTGTTTCTTCTTTTTGGTTAGAATATAGACATAATATATAATTATAAGTATATTTGCAGACACTGTTCCAGTTAGAGAGGTTAGCAAAGATAAAGGTGACGAGAAAAGGAGTGTGTCGCTGTATCATAGGAGATATTTCGACTGAAGGACTAACCTGCTAGCCGCAAGGCTGACATTCTCTGAAACTCTGGCTCCTGTAGCCATTTCCACATCCGTCGGAAGGTCTCGCGGCCGCTCTTGAGCTTCGACCACGGCTTCGGATTGCGCAGTAGATCGCTGAGCGTGCCCTGGCTACGGCACAGGACCCTCTGGGCGAATATCGCTTGCGGTATGCTGTACCTCTTCAATTCGGCGCTGATCCTCTGCGCGAGTTCCTTCGTGTTGATCTCCTCGACCTCACCGGCCCCGTTGCCGGGTGGCGGAACGGTCTTCATAACGACCGAGGTGTGTTGCACGTGCTGCGTGTGCGATATCGTCTGTTGCGGCATCGACTGTTGCTGTTGCTGCTGCTGCTGCTGTTGCTGCTGTTGCTGTTGCTGTTGTTGCTGTTGTTGCAGCTGGGCCTGCATAGGTGGTGGCGAGGCAGCGGGCACCGAATGCGTGGGCGGGGAATGATGAGAAGGCGCGAAAGTGGCCGTCGCCGAGACGGTCGGCGGCGAAGCTGGACTCAACGCCGCTGGGCTCTGCTGCAACCTCGGCAAAAAGGCCGGATCGTAGTGAGGACTGGCGGACTTGTGCGGCGAGTTCAATCCGCTCTGACTGTAGGCGCTCTGCGGCGACAAAGGACTCGGCTGGAGGCCCGCGCCCGGAGAAGGATAATTGTGCGGCGGCGACATGCTCATCGAAGGCAATTTGTCGTACGCGTACGGCGAGCTACCCATCCCGAGGCCGATGTTACCGAGGCCGTTGTTTTGCATGACCGCGAAACTACCGGTGACGCCGCCAGCCGCGTGTGCACTGTATACAAACTTGTCGCTCATCGTCGAGATCGGCGGTAACGGCTGTAACGGCGTCAGGGTCGCGTAAGAGGAACCCGGACTGAAGCCAGGCGGTGACATCCTTTCCGCGACCGAGGTTAGTGTCTGATAGGTCGGCTCCGGCTGCATCGCCCTGAAGTCCGTCGCGTCGATCATACTCGCGACCGAGACGCTTATCCCCGACGTCGGCGTTAGCTTGCCCGGACTGAGGAGCTCCGAGTCGGCGTCGCGCGAGTCCACGTCCACGTCCTGAGGTGGCACGATCACCGACAGGGACTCCCTCGCGTTCTGTCTACTACCACCACCGGCACCACCTCCACCACCGCCACCGCCGCCACCACCGCCACCGCCACCGCCGCCGCCGTTTCCGTTGCCACCACCGGCGCCACCGACGGCACCTCCGCCGCTGCCGCCACTGCTGCTGCTGCTAATGCTGCTACTGCTGCTGCTGCTGCTACCACCACTGCTACCACCGCCACCACCGCCGCCACTACCACCACTACCACCACCACCACTACTACCGCCGCCGCCGCCGCCGCCGCCAACGCCGCCACCACCGCCGCCAATGTTACCGCCACCGCCACCGCCACCGCCGCCG